>NC_090936.1:61171150-61783650 GCF_040938575.1 Ambystoma mexicanum | reverse complement strand
AACGCTGTAATCACGTTTCCGCTGTCAGAAGGGACTTGCAATGGCTCCCGGTGGAGGCACGACTGCAGTATCGATTCCTGGTGATCACCTTTAAATGCACTCAAGGCACTATGCCATGTTATCTGAGGCAACTCACCACGGAAAAGGTCTATAGTCGAGCACTTGGATCCAGCAATCAAAAACTTTTGAGCATCCCTAGAAGCAGAACCAGAAGGACCGAAAAAGGAGCCTTCTACCTTGCAGCTCCAACAGCTTGGAATAATCTCCCCTTGGATCCTGGCGCTCAGCCCACTCTGAGTCCTTCAAAAAGAACCTGAAAACTTGGTTGCTCGCCAACTGATCTTGCCTTCTGATTGTCCTTTGCTTCCTTCTGCCTCCTTTTTGGACTTCACCCTTGATTTGTGTTTTGTTAGTGCTTATCTGAGACACGGCGGGGGAAGATTGGAGCCTCCAGCCCAGCGGAGGCTTAGAGCGGGGGCTTTACCTTCTGGTAATGCCCCCGATCTGAGCCTCCTTATTGGCTGGCAGGCCGGAAATCACGCCCCCGCCGGATACTAATCAATTTTATAGGAAATAGATTTTTAGAGCCAAGTATCTTTTTATCTTTATTTACCCTTATGCACTAGCACTTTGGACTTTTCTGTACTGTTTTTATTTTATTTAGTATTCGAAACTGCTGTTAGCTAAACATTTAAGTGTCAACAATGTCCAAAAGGAAGGCAAACACAAGCATTTTCCCAAGCAAAGTGCCGAAGAAAACATACAAAATATTTGAACCCCTTAGAGGGGTAAATGTTTTGATTATGGAGATAAAAGATCTCCTTTATGCCATACACAGATGTAAAAAGGAGTCTACCAAGAAATTATTGCCTTCAAACTGTGCGGTTGAGGGGCACATAGGAGGGGTAGAAGTTGGAATTGACAATGTAGCGGCAGAGGCCGCGGAGAAGAGGGGGAGTACAAGTCACTCAAAACATGCCCACACCCACTAATAGACATAAGAACAGAAAGAATCATAACAAGCAGCTGGATGTGTCTGAAATAGAGAAGGCCGCGGGGCAAGCGGGTAGGAGAAGTTATAACATTCCAGCTAATATACCGGGCATAATGGGCCCAAATACAAATAGGGTTATTGAATTCCAGACGTCTGCAGTTAGGGATATCAGGCAGAGCCCACCGATGGCTACGGAAGAAGTGCAAGTTATTATACCCACAATCCCAACTGCAAACAGATACAAAGTATTGCACGCCTTTAGCAATGGCAATGCTGGTAACTGTGAGCCCAATGCAAAACATACCAAAAAGGATGAAGCCGATGTTGATAGGGAGACCAGGTCTTGCACTCATAAAGCTTTGCCTGAAAGTAGAAGTAAGGAAGGATTAAAAGACTGTGGTGCTTTAGACTCTACTTGTACCAACTGTTCCAACAGGGTTAATAACCAAGAAATTCTTGAGGAACTTAAACCGATAGAATCGGAAGGCACCCTTATTAAGGAAGAGGGATGCAGCAATGAGGATGACTAGAGGTGGTAAGCCAATGCCGCTTTCTAGTCTTTGGAGAATGTTGACCAATGCTGGGAGGTTTAAAACTGTCACATGTGAGAAACCTGAAGGTATCTCATCCGCCAGTCCCCGGGGATTTTTCATCCACTTGGCCAGGACACAGCCATTGCTTTTGGATCCAGTTCCTGGGGGTGGACCAGTGTGGGAGGATCACCTGGATGGGGGGTCTTTGGGGATTGGAAGTGGGACACTGGAGGGTGAGACGTGGTATCCCCCTTCCCAATAACACCTTTCCCCCATCCTACCAGGTACTTAGTACCCGGTATTTAGTACTTAGGAACTAAACCCGCCACCCCCTTTCCCGACATGAACACTTTTTCACGGACAGCTCAATGTGAGAGAAAACGGACTAACACCTGAGCCGTATACCTGACATGTCCCAACACAATGGTCAGGCAGGGTTGGGCAATTACTGATAATTACACACAACTGACTTCCATCACACTTCCCCACACGGATAAAAGGCAGAGCACGAAAGCACACTCTGAGCAAGGCCAAACACACGAGGAAGAAGCTATTGAGAGACAGCAGTTTAAACCGAGGAGAAAGGTGGCGAGATCAGAGAAGACGACAACGAGGGAATTATCCTTGCCCTTTTCAACCCAGAACTGCGACTTTCAAGAAGTCTCAAGGTAAAGAAACTTAAGACCAGGAATTGCAGCTGACGAACGGTGTAGTGTGTGTCAAAGGTACACTGGCCTCTCCCGCACTGATAGCCAGAGCAGGGAGAAGTGATTGCCACCGTGGTACCGTCCTTGACTCTGACAGCCAAGCAACAGTGACGGGTTCAGCACAGCCGGTGAGTTGGAGAAACTGATCGGACTCTGTTGTTCTCAATGTTGCAGGCGGCAACATTGTATGAAGAAAGAGAACTGGCGTACAATTAACTTTTTGTGAAACTGAAATAGGTACCAGATACAGAGTGGTATGGCGCCAAGGGAGTGCTCATTTGAAGGTCTCTGTTTGGTGCATCCCTCCTAAACGGGGAGGAATTTTGTCAACTGTGAAATCGAAGTGGTCCTGCAGCGGGTTACGTCGAATCGCATGCACATTCGAAAGTCTTCGATTGTCTGTAAAGTGAAATTGGTCTGAGCCCGGCTAAGGGGGACCAATTGTAGATGGGGGTCTGAGCCCGGAATAGGGGGATCCTGGGTGAACAACACCTGAGGGATGACTGCGAACTAGGGTGAACAGAAACACACCGAAAAGATTGTTGTGGCAATTTTGAACCCGACTGAGGGATGCTTACAAATTGTAGTTGGTCTGAACACGACTGAGGGAGGCTAATGGTGAAAGACGGATCGGAGCCCAGCTGAGGGGGATCCAGGGTGAAGAATAAATCGCCCAACGTGAATATTGAGAAAGGAACTTTTCTTTGTTTATTAGAAGTTGGGTCCTCTCAGGCAAGAGACTTTGCACTAAAGAGACTTGGGCACAGAAGGACCTGGTTGGTGAAAGTAACTGTGACCTCGTGCCGGAGAAGCCAGGAGTATGCTGTGCGTGAGTGACCTGCCTTGTCCCGTGCTAAAAATGTGGGGAAGGGAGGCTAATGTGGGGAAGGGAGGCTGTGGCCTTAACATCCTGACTTATTATTTTGTGAACATTTCTTTCTTTTTGTGAACATTATCCCACACGATTTTGTAGCATAGCGGTAAGGATCGGCAATAGGCTTTTTAGTATAGGCCATTTTTATTTGACTAAGACTTCCCTAGGACTGTATTAATATTGTTTGATGGTCGTAGCTTGCTCCCATCGTAGATTTAGGGTTAGATAGGTGTTTTTCACACCCCTGATAAAAGTTAAACACCCTTGAACTGTGATAATTTGTGTCTGTCTTACTTTGATAACATGCCTTCCTTACAGTACAATGCTCAGGTATGAGTCTGTTTTCTCCCAGGGCGGGCTGTCTGTGTGAAAGTGTTTGTGTGGGGAGCGGGGGCTGGGGGAAGTTACAATTCCCAGGTATCGTACCTTGTACGATGGAATAAAGGTGTTATGGGGGGATACCGCATCTCGCCATCAGGTGTCCCACTCCCACTCCCCAAAGACCCCTCACCCAGGTGATCCTCCTGCACTGGCCCACCCCCAGGGTCTGGATCCAAAAGCGATGGCTGTGTCCTGGCCACCGGAGAGAGATCCCAGGGACTAGCGAGTGAGATACCTTCTGGTTTCTCACATTAAGGATAGTCTTTGACAGGGAGTACCTGTGAGCATTGTTACTGATAACGGTGTTCAGTTTGAGTCGCATTGCATGCAGGAGTTTTTGGGGGAGCTTGGAATCGGGTATCGCAGGACTGCCTTGTACAATCCCTCTGTGAATGGCCTGTTTGAGAGAATGAATAGGTTTGTGAGGGGGGCTATCCAATCGGCTGTGGCCAACAGGGCTGTGTTGGCATGATGTCAGAGGCGTTGGCGGCTTATAGGCGTACGCTGTCTGCTCTTACAGGGCACTCTCTGTGTAGGAAAGCGGGTTCTAAACTTAGGACAGCCGCTCTCGGAGGTGGGGTGCTCATGGAAGTGAACATGTCAGACGTTTTGGAGAGAGTACGTGCTCGCCAGGAGCGGTGAGATTACAGCAGGCGAACAGACTGCCGACCGAAGTGAGGGTTGGTGATTGTGTGTGGGTGAAGAAATCAAGATTTGTGCTGAAGGGGGTCGTGTACATGTCCCCATGAGTGGTGGCAAAGGCAGGGACAGGGTACATGGTACTGGATGATGGCTCACGGTGGAGCAAGAGGAGAAATGTGGCACGTCACTTGTGGATCTACTTTTTGGCCCCACTCTGGTTCCCCAGAGCAGAAGGGTGTGCAGGGAGGTTTGGAGGAGGAAAGGAGTGTGAGGGCGTGCAGTAATGTGTATGAAGAGGCATGCACTGAGGCAGTGGTGTTTCTGGTGGTGTGGGCAGCACTGTGGCAGGGCCAGAGCCCTGTGGCCATGGTCGAAGCACTGTGGGAGGGGCCAGAGCCCTGTGTCCTGGGGCGCACACTGAAGATCATGGTGCTGCCTGTCAAATTGAGAGATTATGTGTGGAAGGGTGTTGAGTAAGTTTGCAAATGTACTATTGGTGCGTTTATCAGTGTGTTCATACTGTGTTCTATTCTCTAAGTAGTTCATTTTTGTTGATTTTTCATTGTGTTTTACCCTTTTTCCTTGTTCTCCTTCCATGTTATCCCTCCAATCTTTTCCCCTTTCCCTCCTCTATGCATTTTGTTCTGTTGTTGCTCATTAAGGGAGGGAGACGTTTTATGATGGAATGGAACCCGGCATGTGATGGTGCGTCTGGGGTTCCAGATTGCAGTACAATGGTTGTGGGGCTGTGGTGTGGCCACGGGCTCCGTCAAAGCATAAACGTGCCATAGCCCACTTACCCGTCTACCGTCCCTACGTCATGTTGGCTCCCAGAGAGTGTGGTTTCTCGCCAGAGTCCCTACACTACTCTGCGAGTGGAAGGCTGCTTTGCCGACTATGCGTCTACTGGACGGAGCGTGGCAGAGTTCTAGCTGGCTGTGGCCGGTTTGAGCGCTGCCACAGACACGTTATTTTGTCTGGCAACCAGGCCTGGGTTCTGCTGGGGCGGTTGGTGTGAGAAGTACTGTTTGAGGAGGGATTTCCTCTGGGATCAGGACCGTGTGCGTGACACCCCTCCACACCTCGGAACAGCATTCAAGTGCCACGTGTGTAATTTGGCCCACCTCTTTGCCACATTGGTAACGCTTTGACTCGTTTTTGCCCAGGCTGTTACAGGGGTGTGGGGGGGGGGGGCTAATCATTGTCACCGCACCAGCCCCCCAGTGGTACCATGGGACACCAGTACCACAGAGGCCCAGTGCCTCCCGGGGTTGATGGATGGGGCTGGTCATGGACATCGCACCAGCCACCTGAGGTGCTTTAGGACACCAGCACCTCAGAGGCCCAGTGCCTTGAGGGAGTGCTGTGGTGACACCCAGTCTTGGGGGGGCAGGGCAAGCCCTGCCAGCTCATGCAGACCCCAGCTGCCTTCCTGGCAGGGGGGCCCCATGGCAACCCAGCCTGCTGGCCCTGCTACGCAGGGAGGGCCTGCAGGCCTTAATGAGTGAGACTCAGTCAGAACATTCTGTTTGGGAGTCTGCAGCCGTTCATCCCCCACGTGCCTGCAGGGCTCCCTTTGCGTCATGGCCCATTTTAAAAGGGCAATACACTTTGGAGGGATACACCCCCTTAAAGGGGCAACACATATCGGAGGTCCACTCTGTAACATCCCTCCTTTTCCATAAGGAACAAACATGTATGATTACAACAAACCAATATCATATGTCGACCCATCGCCCTTTGGTGACAGTTACAGTAGACACATCTCTGGTGGATGGTTGCCAGTTAGACTGCAAGTTACAATAACCTGGGGTACGGAATTGCCACCATTGCATGACGCTCACGGATAGCCACTGGTACCATATAGAGCACCCCTACCAGCTGCGGGAGCCCAGCTTCACATCACTGTCCTTTACTGAGATCACTTTAAGCTTGTAAATACTATGCAGGTTAGCAGCATTAAAACACATGTTTACTGAGTCCTCTTAAAGCAATGGCAGGACTGCAGGAGACCACCTTCCCTCAACGTCCGTTTAGGGGTCACTTCCCCGGGTCCCGGTCCATTGATGGTATAGCTCAAAACAGGCAAAGCCGTACCTGGCAGGTGCCAAGGGCCACATTGGTATAGTCCCTTGATGTTGAGGGCAATCAGTGCAGGAGTCACTTCCCTGGGTCCAGGTCAATTGATGGTACAGTTCCAAAACCGGCAAGGCTGCACCTGGCGAGTGCCAGGGGCAACATCGGCATAGTCCCTCGATGTTAAGGGCAGGGCAGCAGGACGCAGTTCGCTGGGCATCCAGGCTACCCCCCGTGCAGCTTACATGGTACGGGGTGACTGATGGGGTGATAGGACGTCACTCCCCCCCTTTTCAGTGATGTTCCTCCAGTCTGCAAAGTGTTGCTCTCCAGTGGCACACAAAGGCACACACGCACTCCTGAGAAGCTGCAACCCTTACGTTGCCCGGTGTACCGCTCCTTCGCGGCGGGTGTCAGGGCCACCCGTGTTCGTTGGTTGGACCTCAACTGTTGGTTGAACCTAGGGGGCCGGTAGGTATCTTCCCCTAGCCCACGTTGGCCTGGTCCTTCAATGGGATGGCATGCTGGGCGACGTTATTGGCAGGCAGCCAGGGTGTCATCAGTGGCAGGCAGGCAGGGCCACTAGCTCCCTGGTCCTCAGACTGTACAGTAGGGGACATTAGTGGCATGGTATCAAGGCCACTTGTAGGGCAGGCAGGGTGGCTTCTGTGGCAGGGGACTTCCATTGTAGGGTGTCCTGTTTTCCTGATGGCACCGTGCCGGGAGATGATTGCTTCCAGTCTTGTTGGCGTTGCCTTTTGACTGCTAGTGCAGTGGACTGGTTCTTGTCCGGCTGGCAGTGCGGGACTGGACTGGTGTCCCAGGTGCATGGTGTGGTTCATTCTCTCGAATCACCTGGCCATGCAGGGCACCTCTTATCCTGCGGTTGAGGGTCTTTCTCTGGTCCGGTCCACACGCGCAGCATCTCCTGTTTGCTGATACCGGTGAGGGGTGCAGTGTACAGAGCGCAGGAGCATGTGGGTCGGAGTAGCACGGTAGAGGCCGTCTGGCCATTGTTGGTTCTGGTGCAATACCTATGCTTTGTGTTGACAGGGAACACTTTATTGTCTGCCTGGATGTTGGTATGCTGCTGGTCAGTAATTGGACTGCTGGGACTGACTGTGGTTGTCCCCTCTCCGTTGCTGCTCACCCTTGTGCATACACACAGCCCGAGACAAACTGAGCTGCTTTCCCCAGCAGGGCATTCCCGCTCTGATGTTGGAGCTGTCCATTTTGCAGTGTTCCTTAGATCTGGCATGGAGCATGAGTGATTAGAATGCTGCCTCCTTGCCCAGGCTTTTGGGGGGCTCTCTTCTTTGGTTTCTTCAGCTCTGGCAGGGAGCACATACTTGTTTTTGTCTCCCATGCTCCTCTCAGAGCCCAGTAGCATTCACCGCCCGCGGCCCGGGATCTTATGGGTGCTTCCATTTTATTCCTTGCTCCAGATTGGAGCATGTCCTTCATTCCCTCGCCGGGCCAGGGGTCCTCCTTGGAGTTAGTTGGGTGACATGATGCCGCACGGGAGAGTGCTCCCTCTCGTGTGGGCCTGGCAGCAGATATTGGCGGGGATGCCGCCTTCTTCTTTATTTGCATGCTCTGACCTGAGCACCACTGCCAACCGGAGCACTCCTAACTCACCGCCACAAGCACCGGGCTTGTGCTGGGGCTCCGGTGGCATCACAACACGGGAGTGTTGCCGCCTGCCTGCTGGGAGGGAAACCCACCTCCAGGCATTCGCTCCCGACTGGAGCTCTTCGTTTATTTCTCAGCCGGGCACGGAATCACCGTAGGGGCCCCTGCAGTTCCTCCATCTAGGGCGGCGGATGACGCGGGGCTGTAGACTGGATCCTCCCCTAGCTGCACGAGCACCCTCCTCATAGAGGGCTGCGGCCGGGAAGGACCCACAGCAAAAGGGGTTCTTCTTCTCCATGCCTCTCGCATGGGGGCAGGGCAGCGCCATTCTCGCCTTCGGCGGGAAGTTCTCTTACTCCAATCGCGGCAGGTGCCGCAGTGGTGCTGCTGGCTAGCTCCTGCCACTGCATCACGGTGGGGGGCTGCCTCCTCACCTGTTCTTTCCACGGTGGGCAGCCAGCAGCGCAGCTCCCTCCACCTAGGCGAGACGTTATTTCTCTTGCGGCCACAGCCGCTTCCTCTCTTCTTCCCTGGGGGAAGGGCAACACCGCTCTCCCCCAGCGGGAGACATCTTTTCTTTGCGGCGCCAGCCGCTCTACATTTTTTTTCTTTTTGGGGGCACACATTTTTTCTTTGCGACGGAAAACCGCGTACGCACCTCAGCACGTGGTGGGGCCTGCAGCACGGCTGTGGCAGTGAGACGAAGGCAAATCCTGACTTGCGGTGGTGGTCGGGCGCTCCTCTTCTAGCTCTCCCTCCTTCCTCTCTCTGGCACACGCGAGGGGCGGGGACAGTGCCTCGCGGGGCCCTTTGTCTTCTCTCCTTTTTCCCTTCAGAGATAACAACTTCCTTGTCGCTAATTGGTACGGGGGGGGCTGCTCGTGGACACCACACCAGCCCCCCAGTAGTACCATGGGACACCAGTACCACGGAGGCCCAGTGCCTCCATGGATTGATGGATGGGGGCTGGTCATGGACATCACACCAGCCCCCTGAGGTGACCTGAGGTGCTTTAAGACACCAGCACCTCTGAGGCCCAGTGCCTTGAGGGAGTGCTGTGGTGACACCCAGTGGGCAAGCCCCGCCAGCTCATGCGGACCCCACCTGCCTTCCTGGCAGGGGGGCCCATGGCAACCCGCCCTGCAGGCCCTGCTACGCAGGGAGGGCCTGCAGGCCTTAATGAGAGAGACTCAGTCAGAACATTCTGTTTCGGAGTTTGCAGCCGGTCATCCCCCATGTGCCTGCCGGGCTCCCTTTGCGTCATGGCCCATCTTAAAAGGGCAATACACTTTGGAGGGATAAACCCCCTTAAAGGGGCAACACATATAGGAGGTCCACTCTGTAACACAGACGTTCCTAACTCGGCCACTCAGGACTGGATTCTGGCTGCTTTGTATTGTTTGTTTGTTTGTTTGTTTTATTCATTTATAATGCGCACCAGACCCGAGGGTAATAGGGCGCAGCAGTACAGGATATGCGAGGCATAGGTTACATAGTTGCGTAGTTACACATATAATTAACAATATATACAAGTTGTATCACTAGTACAGTGAATTATATACAGGATATTAAACAGTTTTCAGGAAGTATATCAGCAGGATAGTGGGGGGTAAGTAGTGCTGGCTAGCTGACCAATTGTTTCAGATGGTTAATGTAATTGAATCTGAATTTCGGGTAGGATTTCTCCTAGCGTATAGTGTGGGGCAGTGAACTCCATACTTGGGCCGCCCGGACGGGGAAGCTGGCGCCTCCAGCTTTGGTGAGTTTAAATCTAGGAATGATAAGTGTGTTGCATTGGAAATTCTTGCGGGTCTGTAGGATTTTCTTTCTTCAAATCTGTCAGTTAGATAGGGAGGAGCCATGTTGTTGAGGGCTTTGTGAGTGAGGGAGGCTACCTTCAGTAGTATTTTATCTTGGGTAGACAACCAGTTGTTATTGCGCCTTATTTTAGAAATGTGTGCTCGTCTAGGGATACCAAGGGCTGTTCTCAGGGCGTTATTTTGTAGAATTTGAATTCTGTGTTTGTTGGCCCCGATATATAAGGCGTTGCAGTAATCAAGTCTAGATGGAGCAAGTGCTCTAGCTAGAACCATGCAATTGTCATTAGAGATAAAGTGTTTACCTGCTCTGATAAGCTTACATGTGTAAGCTGTGGCCGAAGCCAATGAGTTCACCTGTTTGTTGAAGGAGAGGGTAGCATCTAGATGGAAGCCTAGAGTCCTCACTTCCCTGGCTACCTCAACATTGTTCCCATCGATCTGAAATGCAGAGTAGTTCTAGCCTAGTTTTTTGAGATTGGAATGGTTGCCCAAAATGATTAACTCTGTTTTGTCATCATTCAGGCATAAACCGTGGGTGGCCATCCATGCCTGGATGATGAGATACACCCTATTTACCAAGGCCAAATTCTCATTACAATCCCCTGAAAGCGGGAGGAGAATCTGGGTATCATCTGCATAGTTAGTGTAGGTGATACCAAGAAGGTCCAGATCATCAAAAAGGGGCTTATTTAAATATGTTGTGTAGTGTTGGAGATACACATGATCCCTGGAGCACGCCGCATGAGATGGGGATTGGGTCCGCCGCATCTGTGGGGGAGAACACCCTCATGGTCCTTTCGCTGAGGAAGTATTCAACCAAGGTTATGGCTTCTTTAGATAAGTGTGCCGCGGAATTAAGGTGGTTGCACAGGACTTTGTGGTCTACAAGGTCGAGTGCGGCCGAGAGATCCAGGAGTAGGAGAAGGGCTAATTGAACTTCGTCTCTTAGCTCGTCAATTTGAGCTTTCAGATCAATGAGAGCGGTCTCGGTTCCATGTTTCCAGACTGTCTTACACCTAAGAAATTGTGACATTCTAGGAATTGTAGGATTTATGTATAAGCAATGTTGTCAAAGATTTTTAATAGAAAGGGGACTGTCGTGATGGGGCGGTAGTTGGTAGGAATGAGGGGGTCTAAGGATTGTTTTTTTAGCAGTGGTAGTACCCAGGATTGTTTCAAGTTGGACGGCACAATACCTGAGGTGAAGGAGGCATTTACAAGTTTAGTTATGAAGGGAGAGAGTTCTCTCGCGGCATCTTTTATAAGTTGTGCGGGGCACAATTCATCTTGGCAGTTGGAAGGCTTGAGAGAGAGGATGACTTTCTCCACTTCTCGGATGGATGTTTTTGTAAATCTAAATTGGGTGGTAGTGTTTTGCTCCATAGGGGGAGGGTTGGTGTTGGTTATAGGTGGTTGATCAAGGGCTGCTTTCTTGACCGATATTTTTTTCTTTTTGGAGCATGTTAAATTTGTTGGCTAGAGCTTGTTGTATCCCTGTGCACCAGGCTTTGTCTTTTATGCATATATCTGGGTTGGGAGTAGGCGACTCTAGTTCCTTTAGGATAGCAAACAGCTCCCTCATACTTGAGTTGGCTGAGGAGATCCGTTTGTTATGAGTTGCGTTTGGCCAAGATAATTTCCTTCTGTTTTGTGAGGAGATTTCTATGAGTTTGTTTTTATGGTCATCTGATGGGGTAAGTCTCCAAGTGGCAACTTCTTTTGAGTTGACGGAGATCTTTCAGCTCGGGGGTGAACCATTTTGTACGGTGGGCTTTAGGTTTACTTGGTCTACATTTTAGAGGGGCGACGTTGTCAAGAGTGATTTGTATGATTCTGTTACATTCTTCTATTTTTTTTTTAAACGTATTTTATTGATTTTGGTGAGAAAAAAAAACGTGCAATACAACGATAAATCAAACAGTGGTTCAAACAAGGGAGGGGACGGTGCAAGGGGGGCAAGGGAGGGGAAGGGCCAAACAAATCAACAACAGTCTTCATGTTGCAGCGAATTTACAGTGGACGGATGGGTTAGGGCCTGCGACCCAGAGTTTCAGGAAGCAGGAGGGGTCGCATACAAGGGCTGTCCTTCCAGTGCTGGCATCAGGGGATGGCGCCAGTGTGATGCTACGAGATTTCAGGGGGGTGTGTGGTCGGCGCTGAAGCGTATGTCTCTGAGGAGGGCCTTCCATGATTCCAAGGTGCCGCACTCGGTTTCGCCGCTTGACATGATTCCTTCTTGCCAGGCCCTGGTTTCAGCTACTGTCCATCTCTCGAGTTCTTTGAGCCATCGTTCATGCCTGGGGCCCGACGGCGTCTTCCAGGCCATCGCAATTGTTCTCTTAGCCAGGATGCATGAGATGTCCATTAGTCTGACAGTATGCTTGGACTTGCTAGGTCTGGGGTAATTCCCCAGGAGGCACTCTCCGGGGGTCCATTCGTACCTCGTCATTCCGGCGTCCATGCAAGTCTGTTTGGCTTTGGACCATAGTGTCATCGCCTTAGTGCAAGTCCAGAACATGTGGATCATGTCCGCTTTATCATTCCCACACCATGGGCATGCAGGGGAGGATGTCTTATTGAAGGAGGCGACCCTATGTGGGGTCATGTATGTCCTATACAGGACGTTCAGTTGAATCTGGCCGAATCTGGTATTCCTGGACACTTTTTTGGGAAATATTAGCGCTCTCTCCCATTCTTTGTCCGTGATCGGGGTCTCAAGGTCCGCTTCCCATTTCGCCCTCAGATCTTCGCCTTTAGGGTTAAGTTTGTCGCATAGTCTGCTGTAGAGCCTGGAGACTGGTCTCCAGCCATCCGAGAGGTCATGCATTTCTTGAAGTAGAGGATCAGGGGAGGGTTCCTCCGGCCAGCCGGTCCATTGTTTCTTGGCAGTCTGTTTAAGGCGGTGGTACCAGAGGAACTGGCCCGGGGGTATTCCTTCGGCGGCCTTTAGAGATTCGAAGTCCCTGAATTCTCCTTCCTCGTACATGTCGCCCCATGTGTATATGCCGGCTTCTTCCCACCTCCTTGCTGTGGAGAGGTCTGCATCCGTTCGGCAGGTGTCTGCTAAAATGGGGTTATCCGGAGAGTATGGGTGTTGTACTCGCCTGATGTAGCAGGACCTGGCCCATATCTTCCTTCCCAGGTCAATCACTTGTGAGGTGACCAGGGACTGTCGTGTGGGGTACCACAGGGTTTCCTTGGGGATCACATTGTTCGAGGATTGCCTCAATAGTTCCGTCTCAGCCGAAGGTTCGTCCGAGAGCCATTTCGTTATGTGACTCAGCTGGGCAGCCAGATAGTATAACTGGAGATCCGGTAGCTTTATTCCACCCTCTTTGTGTGGCAGGGAGAGAACAGATAGCGACAGTTTGTGCCTGTGGGGGCCCCAAAGGAAGTCCCTGATAATAGCCTCCAGCTTCTTGAAGAAGGGCGGTCGAACGTAATGGCAAATGTTCACAAAGAAATATAGGAATCGGGGGAGTACGATCATCTTGACTATCGCTGCCCTGCCCACCATGGCCAATGGGAGCTTGGACCAGAATTTTATAGAGCGTCGAAGACTCATGATGGCGACCTCAGTGTTGTGTTCGTGCGTGAGTAGCGGGTTATGGCTTACGTTGATCCCCAGATAACGGAACTTGACCAGTTGCCAACCTATTCCTATCACTGGGAGATTGCTTTCTGGAATGTTGCGTAGGCCCGCCAGGGGGAAGGCGGAGGACTTGCTCCTGCTGAATCGGATCCCCGAGTACTTCGCGTAATTATCTAGTACCTCCAGTGCTGTCGGTGCATTAACTTCGGGAGTGCTTGGGTAAAGGAGGACGTCGTCTGCGTATAGAGATATTATGTGGTGTACAGTGCCCACCTTGATACCAGCGTCGGAAAACTGCTGCCTGAAGTATAGTGCAATCGGCTCCAGGCCCAGTATGTACAGCATGGGCGATAGCGGACACCCCTGTCTCGTTCCCCTTTGTATTTCCCAGGCTGCTGATACCGTTCTTCCCGTTTTCACTCTCGCCATTGGGGAATTATAAAGGACCTCGATCCACCTGATGAAGCCCCCTCCGAAGCCAAATCTTCTCAGGACCTCCCTGATCCATTCCCAGTATATGGAGTCGAAGGCCTTGATAGCATCGAGCGACAACACCGCTAGGTCCTCGTCCCTCTCGTGTGTTTCAGCCATTACATGCTGTAGCCTCCTGAGGTTAGCAGTGGTGTTGCGCCCAGGTACAAATCCGTTCTGGTCTTCATGGACGATGGATCCCACCACTCTGGCCAGCTTGCGAGCTAATATGGATGTGAGGATCTTGGCATCGTAGTTTAGCATGGCCAGAGGGCGATAGGACTCACAGTCGGTGGGCGATTTGTGTGGCTTGAGCATAGGGACGATTATGGTTTCTTTCATGGTGTTGGGGAGAATCCCGTTCGTGTATGCCTCCTGGTAGACCTCGTGGAGAACTGGGGTAAGGATGGGCTCATACGTCTTGTAAAACTCAGGTGGGAGGCCGTCGCTGCCAGGGGCTTTGTTGTTAGGGACCTGATCGCCCCTTGTACGTCCTCAAGAGCAAGAGTGATCTCCATCTCTAGTTCCTCTCTCTGCTCGAGTGAGATGCGGGGAAGTTCTATCTCCTCAAGTGTGTCTATAATGTCTTCAGTAGGAATTTGCGTCTTGTGGGCATACAGTTCGGTGTAGAATTTGGCAAAGGCTTCATTGATCCCCAACTGGGTCGTGTGGGATGTCCCATCGGCGTCCCGTATCTCCACTGGGAGGTGTTTGGGGTGTTCCCGCTTGCAGAGCCAGGCCAGTAATCTCCCTGGTTTGTCCGATTCTTTGTGGGATCGGGTGGTATGCGTGGTAAAATCGAATTTCTCCAGTCTTTCCCATGCTTGTTGGCATTCTGCACGGGCTTCCTTCAATTTATTCTCGGCCTCTGTGGAGTTGTCGTGAGCAGACTCTAGTCGGGAGATCTCAGCCTCCTGTGCTTCGAGCGTTCTCTGCAACTGCCTGCGAGTACCGCCGGCTCTCGATATAATTTCCCCTCTGGTCACCACCTTCATAGCTTCCCATAATGTGCCCCAGGAGGATACCGACCCCATGTTGATTTCCAGGTATTCTTCCAATTTTTCGGCAAGGTCTTCCCTGAACTCGGGGTCTCCAAGTGCTGCAGTCGGCATCCTCCACATGGGGATCGGGGGTCTGGGGCCCCTCAATTGCCATAGCATGGTCAGTGGGGAGTGATCGGAGATCGTTCGCCCCAGGTACTCTGTAGATGCAGCGCATGGGGCGAGCTCCTTGTTGATAAACAGGTAGTCAATTCTTGTATGGACTCCGTGTGGGGCTGAGAAGTGGGAGTAAATCCTGTCGGCCGGATGGTGTTCCCTCCAGATGTCGACTAGATTGAGCTGCTCCAGAGTTTCCCTTAGGGCACGGGATGCAGGGTTGCTCGGGTGTGGGGGGGGCAGCGATCTGTCCGCGCTTGCGTCAGCGACACAATTGAAGTCCCCTCCCCATATGAAAGTGCGGTCCTGGTGCCGAATCAGTTTTGTAATCATTGTGGAGAAGTACGCCGGTGTTCCGTGGTGTGGGAAGTAGGAGTTGACCAAGCAGACTGGGGTCTGTTCCATTGTGCCCCAGATCGCTACGTATCTCCCTTCCTTATCTTGTTCACTCCCCTCCATCTGGAAGGGCACATCCGGGCTTATCCATATTAGCACCCCTCTAGCGTATTTGGAGTAGGGGGACCCTCTCACAGTCCCAGCCCATCGGTCTGCAATCTTGGACATGGCCTCCGTCGTGAGGTGAGTCTCTTGAAGGAGTGCAATCGAGACTTTCTTCCTTCTGAGATAGGATTGTATACGATTGCGTCTGAGGTATGAGCCCATACCCCTCACATTGCATGTCATCACAGTGAACTGTGCCGCCATCGGGTCTGAGTTTCGGATTTGATGCGGGACTCGGTCTCCGGAGTCCGGCTCTGCTTTAGTCCTCCGTAGGTGGGCTGCGGGGGGAATATCACTGAATTCCGGTCGTTGGGGCCGCGTCCCGGACCCATCTCGGTCTTTGTTGGCGAAAGAAGCATGAAGACTGTATAACTAACAAAACTCAAACTGGTGCGCCCAGCGACTACAACATTGTTGCGGTGCTCAGGCGCTCTCGAGCCGTCGGAGCCCATCCGGGAGTCGGGCGCGAGCTGGGTCAGGCAGGTGCCCAGACCGGGTGAATTCTACGCTGGGGGTGGGGCGAGGGCCTGGCGGCGGAGCCGAGCGAGGCCGTTTCCAAGTGAAAAACTGAAGTTGGATTACCTTCTGTGTTCCAGCGTCATGTACGATAGTTCTTACTGTTACTCGGGGGTCGCTTGTGGGATCAGGGGGGGTTAGGCCTCCTTCCGTGAGTTGTCCTTGCCATCCGCCAGGTTATTATCCTCTAGCCACATGTTGGCTGCCTCTGGATTATCGAGGAATACCACTCTCTCTTTGTAGACGACCCTGAGGCGTGACGGATATAACAATCTATAATTTAGGTTCAGTTGTCGGAGCCTAGCTTTTATCGGGACAAATGAATTCCGTTCTCTCTGAACCTTCTGCGTGTAGTCCGGATAGATGGAGATTTTGGAGTCCCCTATTTCGATGGGGCCCCCCTCCCTGGATCGCCGTAAAATAGTTTCTCTGTCCTGAAAGTTCAGTATCTTAGCGATTATAGGTCTGGGGTGCGATCCAGGGGGAGGGCGCCTCTGGAGGGATCTGTGGGCCCTCTCGACCGAGAATCCCTGGGTCAGTTTGCCGGCCCCTATTTCTTGCAGCAGAAGGGTTTCGACGAAGGATGTGGTATTTGCCCCCTCGTTCCCCTCTGGGACGCCCAGGATCCTGATGTTGCTCCGTCTGGCCCGACCTTCGGCCTCCTCCGCCCTTTCCTCCAGGAAGGCAACTTTCTTCTTCAGGAGGGCAACTTCTGACTTCATGGCTGTAGTGGCCGTGGATGTTTCCTCCGTCGACTGTTCGACGGTCGTGACCCTCTCCGCTAAGTTGCGAGCGTCTTGGCGGATCAGTTGGATATCAATTTTGAATTCGTCAATCTTAGAGTCTATATGCGTTTTTAGGGAGGCTATGGCATCAAGTATCTGAGAGTGGTTATCAGCGGCCACCCCTTCGCCCGTCCGGGCGACTTCAGAGGAGCCGGCCCCAGCTTGAGTGAGGGTCTTCACCTTGGTGGAAACAAAGGAGTCCATGGTGGCGGCTCTGGTCTTATTCTTGGCGGCCATCTTGAGATGATGATTGCGGATGTCCTAGGCCTCAAAGGATAGATCGCTTGCAGGGTTGCTAGTGAGGCCCTCTTCTTAGCCGGGATTTCGGGCCGTGAGCTGTGTTTTGCCCCTGTGTCTGGTTGTGCGACCCACAGAGTCGGGTATCAGAAGAGTAAGGGTAGGCGGGAGGCCCCCCTCGCGGGTGAAGCGGGATCCCGCGCACCCTATCTTGTGGGGCTGGATCGGTAGAGTGACCCGAGCCAGGCCAGTCCTCTGTCAGACGGGCGGCACCCGGGGAAGTCGTTTTCCTTTCTCGTGCTTCCGCTTCTCCCCACCCGACCTGGAAGTCCGTTGGGGGAGGGATACCCCTCGTAGGCTCCGCTATGCGATGCGAGGCGCCATCTTGGATCCGATCAGGGCGGCAGGGGGGGAGAGCCGTTTTAGGGCCGCAGCTGCGTCTGGGGGGGTCCAATTCGGCCCAATGGTTATTCAGATGCAGAACTGCTTCCCCCAACCGCATATTCCTCTGCAAGGGCTGGGGCCGCACATGAGCCGGAGAAAAAGGATCAGGAAACGGCGTCTCGGCCGGAGCTCGGCAGATCAGCTACCGCTCGCCATCGGCGCCAAGCCACGCCCTGTTACATTCTTCTATGAGCATCTTCGGGTCTAGGTGTTCATTAAGTTGGTTTAGGGTGGGTAGAATGGCAGGATTAACTTTATCCTTAGTGATGTTTTTATTGTTCCTGGTAGGGCAAGAAGGTGCCATGTTGGCTGCAGGAATTGGCCTAGTGGTAAATAAGTCATAGGTTATCAAGTAATGGTCTGTCCATTGTTGTGGGGAGATGGACGTAATGGAGCCAGAACAGTTATATTCCGCTAACCAGTCGAGGGTTCCCCCTTTATTATGGGTGGGTTCCATAATTTTTTTGGACAAGTCCTAGTCCAGTGAGGATATTGGCTGCATTGACGGCCTGTTTGTCTGAAGGGTCATTATAACCTAAATTAAAGTCTCCAAGAATCAGAAGTTGAGTGGAGGTTTTGAGATTGGTAGATAGTAGACAGTTAATGTCTTCTTCAAAAGTACCCACAGTACAGGGAGGCCTATAAATAAGGTGGATAGTCGGGGTCTGGGAGTTGTGAAGTGGGAGTTTGATAGAGCATACTTCGCAGGAGTTTAAGTCTGGAATAGAGGTAGTTCTCATGTTAAGGCTGATTTTGGACATGATGGCAACGCCACCACCTCGCATGTTATTTCTATCTTGTCTCAGAATGGTGAAGCCTTCTGGGATTGCTAGAGATAGTAGGGGTCGGCTGCCTCGTGCAACCAGGTCTCTGTAATGGCGAGGAAGTCCAACTCATTAGCCAGTATGAGTTCACAGATGTCTGTTGCATGCGCTGTTAGGGATCTGGTGTTTATTAATCTGCATCTGAGTGGAAGGGCTGCGGTGGTGGTTTTAGTTTGATTGGTTTTGATAGAGGAGGTTGGCGATGAACTAGTTGTACGATTAGTACTGGTTTGTTGTGTGATGGTTCTTTTGTTCGTGACCGGGAGGGATCTAGTCAGTGGCTCATGTAGTCTCGTGAGTCTGGCTCTCAGTCTGGAGTTTCTGGTAGGCGGACGACAAGGTAAGCTTAGTCGTTCGCTAGTAGATCCAGACCTGGGTCCATTGTTGAGATCAACTTGCTCCATGGTGGTGCAGTGGAAGGTGGCTATATGGGTGGGGTTGTGTTGGAAAGTCTTGGTAGTGAGGTGAAGGATAGTACCTGAGGCGGGGCAGGATGGGAGCAGTAGGTGGGTGATGGACCAAAGGCAAAGTGTTCAGATGCTCATGGTGTATCGTATGGGTTGTAGGGCATATAAGCATGTGCTTAGATGCACGTGTGGGCTAAATGCAACAATCAAATGGCAGGGCCCAAATGGGCTAAATGCAAAAAATCAAATGGCAGGGCTCAAATGGGCTAAATGCAAAAATCAAATGTAAGGCACAAATGGGCTAAATGCAACCATCAAATGACAGGGCACAAGTGGACTACGTAAATTATGATAGTAAGTCCAGGTGCCTTTGGGTACATAAAGTTACTGCTTGAGTGCTGAAGTTGATGAGGTACAATAGCTATAGCAGTCTAGATCGGAGAAATTCACAGGGAGCCATGGGCAGCAACAGGCCCTTTCAGCTCAATTAATTCAGTTGAGGCAGTGGGCTGCAACGTTGGCACAGGGGCCAGAGAGTTGAGGGCATGGCGGTCTAGACGCAGTGTGAGGTGGGAGTAGCATCGTGTTTGAGTAAGCTAACAGCGCATAATATGTGACAGCCAGGCTGAGCCAGCTGGGCAAAGATGGAGTACAGCACGCCGATGCGTGTGATCTTCCTTGGGCAGATGTCCTGCCTGATGCAGACCTGCTTATGGGATGCCAAGGGGACGGGGTTGGACATTGTTGCACAGCATAACTCATCTTTTGAAAATGAGTGCCTTCATGATGTTCTGCCCCTGTCGGCTTCCACCCTACACTCCTCTGAGCCCTGTCAATGGGCCTTGGTGGATTTTCTGAAGGAGTAGCCCCCCCCCCTTTGCTTGGTTTGACACTGGCTTGGGCCTACGTCACTCTCTGCTAATGCCTTCTGAAAGTCTCTTTAGCTGTAGATTCTTAAATGGACCATTTGGGGGGCCACGCCTGTACACTCTTTGCCTGGAGTCGTAAATGCCTGCAGTTCGCCGACTTCTCAAGAGTGACAATTTCCCCCTCATCCGATCCCTTTCATATTTTTCTTGGAAAGCAATTCACTGACAAACTAGTGATGCCTTTGGCCACAAGATGGCGCCAGATGCACAGCCTTCACACCGCTCTGCATAGTGGCATCATTTCTCTAAAGGCCTGCTGGAATTCCAACCCCTCAATGCTGTTCTTCCACTGCTCGCAGCGGGATGTTGTTTGCAGCAGGCATCAGTCTTGGCCAAGGGCTGCTTCATTTGACTACTGGCTTCAAGAGATGCCTTTTGTATCCGGGTCACGGCTGTGAAGCTTTCCTGACTTCCTCTGCCCCTCTTACTTTAGCAAACCTGAACAGACGCCATACTTTGCAAAGTGCTTATTTATTTATTTGTTGGTACCTTGAGAGTGGGTTTTGTCGGTGCGCTGCCATTTTGAGGTGTGCCACTGAATGGGATATACAGGATGTCCTCACCCTGAAGTAGAACCAGTCGGCGAAACCTCTGCAGAGGGAGCCTTTTTTTGGAAACCCAGAAACTGGGTGGCCTGCTTTGCCCCCACCAGTCACCCTGAGGGTCATGAATGTGTTTTTGAACCACTGTAAGCCAGGGTGCCAGCATAAAAAATAAAAAATGCAAATCTTACCAAAAAAGCACATTGCAATGTAGTTTTGTACTGTCTTACTGAGGGCCTGGCTGCGTCCAGTCAAACATACTGAGATCTTAGCGCCCGAGTTCTACTTCTGAGCCTCCAACGCATTGTGGGAAAGTGACCCGGCTTGCAGCACATAGCGCCCTCCCCCGGAGAAGCGGCCCTCCCCCAGAGCTGTGATGGGGGATGCGTCCCTCCCCCAGAGCTGTGACGGGGAGCTGTGATGGGGAAGCGTCCCTCCCCCAGAGCTGTGATGGGGGAAGCGTCCCTCCCCCAGAGCTGTGATGGGGGAAGCGTCCCTCCCCCAGAGCTGTGATGGGGGAAGCGTCCCTCCCCCAGAGCTGTGATGGGGGAAGCGTCCCTCCTCCAGAGCTGTGATGCGGGAAGCGTCCCTCCTCCAGAGATGTGATGGGGGAAGCGTCCCTCCCCCAGAGCTGTGATGGGGGAAGCGTCCCTCCCCCCCCCAGAGCTGTGATGGGGGAAACATCCCTCCCCCCCTGGAGCTGTGACTGGGAAGCGTCCCTCCTCCCCCGGAGCTGTGACAGGAAAGCGTCCCTCCCCCAGAGCTGTGATGGGGAACGTCCGTTGTTATTTTGGGAATACATGTATTGTGGGGGATAGCTGCATTCTGGCGCCAGAGGTGTTGCGTAGTGTATGTGAGCCGGGAGGTTCATCATGTGAGCAGCTAGACTGGATTTTATCGTGGGGGATAGCTGCATTCTAGTACCAGGGGTGTTGTGCATAGTATATGAGCCGGGAGGGACATTATGTTTGTTTGTTTGTTCATTTGGTATGCGCACCAGACCCGTAGGTAAGAGGGCACAGCAGTATGAAGATACGAAGCTTACATAGTTACAAATATACATTGAATATACAAAAATATACACAAAAATTACATAAGTACAGAGTATACAGAATGTGCAAATATATACAGAGGTAATGTGGCCTTTGTGGTTACAAGAATAAACATGAGCAGTGTGCAGAAATGCGCAATGCTTAGTCAGAGCCTCCGTGTATCACTAAGGCACGCAGGTGAACAGGGACAACGGGCATGATCTATCAGGTCAGAGGCTACGGGTCTGTAGCGATGATGTGTTTTATCACCTTTTTTCTGAAGTGTAGGTAGGGTTGGTCAGCTCTCAAATCTCGAGGCAGAGAGTTCCAGCATTTAGCGGCCTTTACAAGGAAGCTAGTGCCACCAATAGTGGCGAGCGTGTGCTTAGGTATGGTCAGACCTAAACATTATTTCATTTAGGGGTTGCCCCACACTATGGTGATAATCCCTGCTACCAAGTGAGGATTCAATATATCTCTTTAACCAAAAGAAGGGACACATACATTATCACTAAAATGTCTTCTTTTTAATTCATTTACTTATTCATTGTCCAGTGAATAAGTAAATGAATTAAAAAGATTACATTTTAGCAATGAATCTGTACATGTTATTAATCATATCACATACAGCCCATATTTGTTAAGTGGCTGTATTAATGTTTCTGATTTCTGAGGGTAACATGTCTTGTTAGTGATGTATGTGTCCCTTCTTTTGGTTAAAGAGACAGACCTAAACATTAGCATTGCCGGCTCTGGTTAGTCTGTGGACGATTTTTCTCTGAAACTGAGCTGTAAGATAGCTAGGGGCAGCGTTATTAGGAGCTTTGTGGGTCAATGAAAGTGTCTTCAATTGTATTGTATTGGTCGTGGATAACCATTTATGATGGCGTCTGATAGGGGAAATGTGGGTTCTTTTGTTTATGCCTAAGGCTGCACTTAAGGCGTTATTTTGTACGGTTTGGAGTTTATGGATAGTCGTTTTATTAGCACCACTGTAAAGAGCATTACAGTAATCCATTCTGGAGCGTATTCGAGCTCTAGCCAGGATCAGGCAGCTGTCGTCGGAGAGGAAAGGCTTGCTAGCTCTGAGTAGCTTGCACGTGTAGGCTGTGGTGGATGTCAGGGATTTGATCTGTTTTATCAAATGACAATGTGGAGTCCAAGTAGAAGCCAAGGGTTTTTACCTCCTTGGCTACTTTGATAGAGTTCCCATCAATATTGAATGAGGAAAATTCATAACCTAGTTTTTTGATGTTAGCCTGAGAGCCCAAAATTATCAACTCTGTCTTATCATCGTTTAAGCATAGGCCATGAGTGGCCATCCATGCTTGGATGATGAGATGTACTTTGTTCACCAGTCCCATGTCCTTGTTGTGATACCCAGAAAGCGGGAAGAGAATCTGGGTGGTATCTGCATAATTAGTGTAGGTAATACCCAGAAGGCCAGGATCATCAAACAAGGGTTTGGTGAAGATATTGTATAGAGTTAGAGAGACGCAAGAGCCTTGAGGGACACCGCACAGGTTGGGGGTGGGTTCTGTTGCTGCCGAGGGAGAGAAGACTCTCATAGTTCTCTCGCTCAAGAAGGATTTAATCCACTTAATAGCTTCCAGGGAGAAGTGGGCAGCAGAATAAAGGTGTCTGCAGAGGACTTGTCGACCAGATCGAATGCGGCTGAGAAATCAAGAAGGAGCAAAAGTACTGACTGCCCTTTGTCTCTCAGCTCGTCTATTTGGGTCTTTAAGTCAATTAAGGCTGTTCCTGTTCCGTGTAGCGGGCGGAAGCCAGATTGTCTGTTACCAAGGAGTTTGTGCTGTTCAAGGTGTTTTTGAATTTGGTTGTAGGCAGCTTTATCCAGTATTTTAAGTGAGAAAGGGATTTGTGGTAATAGGGCGGTAGTTGGTAGGGATGAGAGGAACTAGGGTCTGTTTCTTCAGGAGAGGGAGCACGCAGGCCTGTTTAAGGTTGGCAGGGATAGTGCATGTGGCAAAGGAGGCGTTAATCAGTTTGTTGATGAATGGGGATAAATCTCTGGCGGCATCTTTAACTAACTGTGCTGGGCAGATGTCGCCTTTGCAATTGGAAGGCTTTAGTGACAGGATACTTTTTTCTACCTCCACGGTAGATATTTTGGAAAAATTGAAGAGGTTATTGTGAGCCGGTGGTGCAGGAGTGTTGGACGAGTGCGGTAGGTTCAACACTTCTTTTTTCTGCTGAATTTTATTTGGAGCGTAGCAATTTTATTGGCCAGTGCATGTTGGATGTCTGTACACCAAGATTTATCTTTGGTACAGATGTCCGGTGTAGCTATTGGGGACTCAAGTTCTTTCAGTATGGAAAAGAGTTCTTTTATACTAGAATTGGAGTTGGCAATAAGCTCATCATAGGAGTTACATTTTGCCAAGCAGATTTCCTTCTTATAATGAGAGGAAAGTGATGTTAGTTTGGTTTTGTTCTCACTAGTGGGGCAGAGTCTCCAATTGGTTTCACTTTTTCTTTCTAGGGTGCGAAGGTCTTTGAGTTGTGGCGTGAACCATTGGTTTAAATGGGCCTTTGGTTTACTAGATCTAAGTTTGAGAGGGGCAATTCTATCCAGAGTGGTGAGCATAATGTTGTTAAATTCTTGGACTAGGATACTGGGATCAAGATTTTCGGCGTGAGCAGCTAGGCAGCTGAGCAGCTAGGCTGAATTTTACCGTGGGGGATAGCTGCATTCTAGTACCAGGGGTGTTGTGCATAGTATGCAAGCCAGGAGGGACATTATGTGAGCAGCTAGGTCGACTTTTATCGTGGGGGAATCTGCATTCTAATACCAGGGATGTTGCATAGAGTGTGTGCTAAACTGGGTTTTATCGTGGGGGATAGCTGTATTCTAGTGCCAGAGGTTTTGTGGAAAGTGTGGGAAGCAGGAGTGACATTGAGTGGGCTAACTACACTGTATGATATTATATTAGATCTGTAGATGCACAGACTGGATGGAAATATTGATCCCTACTTTGCGCAAACTTCTCGTTAGATTTGTGTATTCATTATGTATGCAGAAAGAAAGTATGCGACTAAGCAGAGTGAATGGTGTAGCATGGGAACTAGGTGGAATAGGGTAGTTTTGTGGCCATCTGACTTTCAGGAGAGCTCATATAAAGCTACTGGGTGATGTGAGAGACTGTCGAGGGAGTTTGGGATCAGCTCATCAGTTGAGCATCAGTTGTACAGCAGGTCACAGAACTAGGTTCACCATCAAAAACATTTGCCCGTGTGATCATGTGCATTTTCATGTTCACTTGTCAATATGATGCACTTTCCTCAACAAAATGTAATTTAGTTTACACTATGAGACTCGGATCTGCTAACTTAAACTTTGCTAAAAAATATGGAGACAATCCAGTGTTTTACACCAGCAATATTGTAATTCTGCATTATGTAACAACTTGCATTATTAGAAAGGGAATTGCAGCCCTGTATTTAAAAATGAAAAGTTAACACATGCAGTCTTTGCCAGGCAGGATATAGTTCAATTGATAAAAGTAGCATCCCGGTTACTTCTGGTTTGCAGTTATTTGAAAGAGAGGGAGAACGTTTCTTGCCTAGCATTCCTACACAGGCTTTTGGCAATTTTAATAGTGCAGCAGTAATACTCTCTTCATCCATCTCCCATTAGCCTATTTGAACGTGTAGTGAACAGGTAAGAGGGAGAGGGAGCCCCAAGTGCAAGAGAGGAATGACGGGTGAGCTCTGCTGTCATTGTACAAGATCATTTAAATAGCTAGCTCTGCTACACAAGTGTCAATTTAATTAGCAAACCTAAAGAATTGTATAGCAAATTGCTATGCAACACTGCTTATTGTATGCATTGTGTCTCTCTCACAACCTGATTTTTGGCAATGCAATCAGTGGGGTCTTTCAAGAAGATACCCTCACCTCTTAAGTGGGGAGCTCTGGCTTCAAGCTAGGATCTGGTCTTTAGGGTTTGGGAGCAGGTTCAAGATATTCCATTGGGGCCAGTCTGGGAAAGATCTTAATGCATTACCCATGCAGAAGCGGGCTTAGAAATCCTTTATAGATATTGTCAGGTTTTTAGGCAAAGTTGACTCAAGAAACCTATAAACAGGTTACCTTCTCAGAACCCATCCATTTTGTAAAGGGATAGAATTGGGAGATTGGCACAATTCTTAAACCCCTGTAGGCACCAATTAGGAATGTATTGTCACAGAATGCTCAAAGAACACTCCAACTCTCAGAAACGGCCAAGGGTTTTTATTAAATGATTTTGCAGGGCGCTGGGGCCGTCACTCCATCTCTCGTCTAGAAATAGTGCTTTCCGCTCCAACCCAGGTGTCCCTAAACCCTGGGTTAATATATACCGAATATATTGACCCCATCCGTCTTATTTTCTGGGCTTGCTAATTGGGATAACATGAAGGCAATCACCTTCTCTTTCTCGACCTCGTCAGGGACTTTCTAGACTTGCCCTACGCTGTCAGTTTGTTAGTAGCTAACAGAGGATTTGGGCATGTGCCTTCTGACACTCTGCTCCACTCAGACTCCTTTCTTTTGCACTGATGTTCCTCTTCCTGTGCCCATCTACTACCCTCCTCTCTCTACTCCCCTTGTGCCAGCTTCACCCACCTTCACTTTTTAAACTCTGCATCTTCCTTCTCTGCCCCTCCATTAGCTTTCCCCCTTTACCACGTACCTTTTTTTTTCAATGTTACTACTCCATCCTCCATACTACTGCTTGCTAATCCACACCACTGCTCCGTACTAGTACTCCCGGCTCTGTACTACTACTCCCTCCTTTACATAACTACTCCATCCTCCACACTATTACTACCACTCCTCCCCATCTTCTCTCCAGTCACGCACCATTCACTTTTACAACCACTTTACACTCATACCCTACACTCTAATAATCCCACTCAGTCGTTCTGAACGCATCTTACATGCACCCTCAGCACTAAGTACCACTTGCTCTCACCAACCAGTACCCCATCTGCTACAAAAACCGACTCCACAATCCAAACCACCGTCCTTCCTTTTGCTTGTCTCTTGGTCAGCTACTGGCTCCTCGTCTGACCTTGCCTGAACAGCCCACTGATTCAGTTTCCTGTTTCCTCTCTTATCCTTCTCCCTATACTCAGATTAGTTTGCTGACCCTGGCCAATCTAGACCCGTCTTTCCCACCTGACAAGCATGCAGAGTTACAAAGAGCTGGTCAGGCCCTGCCCCCACGTGGGGCTGCCTTGATGCAACCCCACGTGGCAGAGTGCCTGAGTTGGTCATTACAGCCCCCTATGTGGATGCCCCAAGGTAAGTACAGTCTGTTGGAGCGCTTCCTGCTGTAGTATTGGTCCCTTGGTGTCTAGCTTGGCCTTGCCTCTTGTAGAGGCTCTTCGTGCCGAGGCTGCTGAGTGCAGTAAAGCATCTGGAGAGCCGCATAGACTTGGGAGCTTTGCTCTGCGGCTGAGAAAGCCATACACAGTCTCCTGTTCTTCCCTTTTCTTACCTCTCTCCTCTGGCTGCTTCTGCTGAAGTGATATGCGGGGCACTGTTGGGTTGCTTATCTGCCGCTGGCTTCTTTGTCTTGTTGCCACTTCTTTGATAATTCTAGAGGATAAAAAAGAACTTGGCCAGCTTTTTTTCTCAAAAGGGATGGGTTGATGTAAGTGGGTACTGCTCAAGTATAGACGGGCACTTGGGTTGGGGACAGGAATGAGGCCCTTTCAGCTGCCACCCACCCCTCTGGGAAGGGCTGTCTCTGATTTCCACCCTGGGAGGCCGCGCAGTCCAGGCTATCCCCTTGTGAGAAGATCAGGATACTGACCAATTCAGAGTATTTTTTCCCTTCGGTCGGGTAACTTAAAAGAGGAGAGCGGCTGATGATTTCTTGTTGGGTCTTACTTGGTTTTTCTCAGCAGCTAGATCATCCTTCCAAACCTGGAGCAGCACATCTGTGAAAAGTGGCACTTAAATTATACAACCCAGATGGAATCCTGGAACCCCCTTGAATGGGTATGATACCCACCCTGGGTTTCTGGAAATCAAATGCCTTCTGGTTATTGATCAACCTAGTCAAGCTCATCCAGGACAGGACTAACAGGGGAACCTAATGGTACTGACCTGCTGTGGCACAAAACACAGAGATTGGGTCGGAGGGCAAAGGGAACATTTGCATACATGACCCAGCCTAGGTCTGCGGTAACCTAATCACGTCAGTTTCCCAATCTACCCCAGCACAGACAGTGATCTTGCCGGTTCATGGCATTTTCCATGTTGGAAGTGGAGGTAAACATGCCTTTGGAGCACAAAGAGGTTATTTTGGAGGGCAAACGCACCAAATATGACAACATTGAAGGTAATAGGGAAGGGCCTGCCTTCGAGGGACCGAGTACTGCACCCTGCATAAAGTTCACTACCAGTTCAGAAGAAACATGGCAGAAATGATGATGAACTCAGCCTTCCTTGCCCTGTCATGGCTCACCTCAGCTCACATTACCTGTGATGACTGTAAAACTGACAGGGAGCCCGTTCCACAGAGGAGAGAGGTAGGGGACCAGCGGCTATCATGTAGATTTGAGTGACCGGGAGTAGCAAGGGAACTATTTCCAAGATGGCTGGCACCTTTGTTCTATCTTTAGGTCACAGAACCATTGGGAAGTCTGTGAAGCAACAATAGCACCTTTGGACTCTGTAGTTTGCCCGAGTAGATCCTGCTGACCACACATGCTTATTACACTCGCACAACGGACACTGATACTCAACATACACATTCCGGCCACACACGCATGTATACGGCGAGCACAACCGTGGGCGGGTGTGTTAGTTAGGCATTGAAGTGCAGGTGCAGAGTAGATCATGGTGCAGTAGTAAGGAGGTGGAGAGTAGAGGGGGTTGGACGAGGTGGAGCGGAAAGAGGAAGTGGTGGTGAGGATTGAGAGGAGAGTTGGAGAAGAGTAGAGAGAAGGAGAGGAGAGTGAGAGTAAGAGGAGGTGGTGGAGAGAAGGAGATAGAGTGGTGCAAAAATGTTTGAAAGGACCAGGAAGAGAGAGGAAAAGACGAGGAACGAGCGGGAAGAGGGAGTGGCAAAATAAATAGACAAAGATCAGAAGCAAGTTAAACCGATGGCCCAGGGATTAAAGTCCTTCACAGTCTGGATTAGAAAATCGTTATAAATAGGTGGAGGAAGAGCTACTCCAAGAGGCCAATCTAGGCCATAGCAGAGAAATGGAGAACTTGCCCTTAAGCCAACTTGCATCATTTTGGCAACCATTGAACAGGGAGGGATGGGCTATCCAAACCTGGATTCTGACAGTTGGAGCATTGCAGACGCCTGATATTCCATGCAAAGACATATGGGTACCATTTGGAGGTACATCGTAGGTGTGACTTTGATGACATCAACCGCAATGAAGAAAGATTCAGGCTCAAGATAGGAGTAGGGTATGTTATGAATCTCAGAAATTCTGAGTGACTATGCAACCCTCCAGAGAGACGGTACCACCCGAAGGGGGAGAGTGAATGGCTTTGGAAAGACACCTTATGCTGTCTGTAGACAAGGACCTTGGCTGTGAAGCCTGCGGTGTAGGCTGCACTCCCGGTACCACTAATATGTGGTATACGTATACTTGTATCCTTTCAGACTCTTCTTAGAAATTTCTTGGACAATACGAATTGTGACTTCATCAAAAGTTTATTCTTTAAATTAATATATTATAGATAAGTAACACTGACACCTTATGCCGTCTGTATCATTCCATACCGTGAGTTCAATCAAACCTAATTCCTTGTTTGCGTGAACCAAAAGAGTCAAACTGCGAACTCATCACTTGAACTTTTGTTAATCACAAATTAAAATCGAAATGAAGTTCCCACCAGTTATCTATCAATCCCTCAGCTGTGACCGCTGTTAAAACAAATGGATACAATATTACTATAAAAAATGAAGGCTTCCACCATACCAAGCGGTTGAGCCCTGTAGGGAACTTTAGGAGTTGTACGATTTGATCTGCAGGAGTTTAAGGCAGCCCTGGGTATCTAGCATCACCCAGTAGGCAGGGGCTCATTCTTGAGGTACAAGAACATAGACTAGTGCATAGCATGATATGCAAACTAGAACTTTGTGTATATTGTGTGTGAAATCTCTTCTAGTTGTGTCCCAGTGTTCCTTTACACAAATCCCCAAATGTCGCATAGATATGTTGGATGGCACCATTTCATTGGAGAGTAGAAGATCACTCCTGGTGGATGTTGCTGTTAAAACCCTTTACCTCCCCATTCACAGTATCTGTTTGATTTTAACTCTTAATTCTTTTGTGGGGGCCCTTATGGTGCCTTTATCTTTTGGGAGCTGTAAACAGGAGGCTCTGATTGTGATAATAAAAGGCAATGGGAAGGGTAAAGTGGATGATAATGGCAGAGAATGAGGAGGTAAACCTAGTGCTGTGATTCAGATAAAACGAGGCAACAGGGAGTTAAAGAGAGGACTACCATTGCAATAATAAACAGCGGGAAAAGCAGGTTAACAGAGCTATGGTTCAGATAGTAAAAGGATTCAACGAGGGGCTTAACAGGGGGCTCTGATGGAGATAATAAAGGCAATGAAGAGGTAAGGAGTGGGCTATCACTGAAATAAGAAAAGGAGGGTATCGGAAGGTTAAATGAGGTGCTATGCTTGAGATCATAAAAGGAGGAAATGAGGCAAAGAGAGGGCCATGATTATCGTCATGACCGCAGCGTATGGAGAGGTAAATAGGGGCCTACAATTGTGGCAGTAAAAGGAGGAAATTGGAAGGTTAACTGGTGGCTACGATTGTGATAACGAATAGAGAGAAACACCATGAACGCAATATTAAGAAGTTGAAAATTAAAGGACATTTAGAACTGGAGAAGGTGTACTGTTTATATCACCCGTGTATGAAACCCTATAGTGGTTTGGTGGAGATGATCCTGCTTTATCTCCTGTTGGGTTTAGTTGGGTTTATTTTGAGTATAGTTGGGTATATTTTATTTTTTGTGTTTTTTTTTATTTTTTGGTTTTTGGTATTTTTGGGTTTATTTTTGCTGCATGTTTTTTAAAGACAAAACCGATCCGCTATCAAAAAATAACATTAACCTATGTTCTTGTGTTTTTGTTTTACCCTAGTTCAACACCTGGCCTTTTCCGGAGAAGTTTAAGTACACCTTATACCCAATTACCTTCCCTTCAGAGAATGCAGCAGAATGGAAAAAACTATTCAAGCCCTGCGCTTCCCAAAGATTGTTTTTACCGGTGAGATCTTCTTTTCTTCAACTTTGTGAAGCATGAAAAACTGGTTGGAAAAAATAGTTACATGTGCAGTGTCAAATTTACTGTTGAGGCACCTATTGAGGGGAAATTGTGGGGGCCTGGGGGAGCCACACGCTATATGATGTGACCCCTGGGGGTGGCATATGAGGGATACCCCAGTGCCCTCCCAGTCCTCACTTGGGCGCCTCTGCAACATGCAGAGTCATAGTTAACGCCAGAAAAAAACGTTCTTGTCCTGAGGGAAGACTGGTGCTTTGTATTGCCATTGCATGAGGAACATGAGATAGACGGAGGGAACCACCGAAGAAAATCAGCCCAAGACCAGGTTTGTTAAGAATAACTCTTACACAGAGTGCAAGAAACATTGGATTTGGAATGCATATGTATTTGCGGAGAAGGGCGTTGTAGCACGTTTTTGTTGGGTGCTCAATCCCTGGTGTGGACAGCAGAAGGGAGCGCAGAGAGAATTACTAGGCAGTGTGGCAAAGGAAGCCGAATACGCAAAAGCACTCTGTGCAGAGTGAAGACGATTGTTGGAAGAATGTTTGTATGAGATTTTAATGTTGAAAATAACATTGTTGGGTAAACAATATTTATTTCACCCAACGCATTTTAGGACTGGTACAATTATATAAACAATCTACAGTCCTAAAATGGGGGAAATTTCTGGATAGAGAGTAGAAAAAATGGTTTCCCCGTCAATGTTTAGTTTTAACAATAAAATCTCTTAATTCTGAAGAGAACAATCACACCTAGTTTCCTGCACAAGCCATGGATCGTGTGGCCGCCAATGATAACGCTGCCTGATCCTAACATGGTGGACAGTCCTCCTCTGCTGGCCCGGGGAAAGGGCCTTGTGGAAGAATTGAAACTTGCACAAAACTGGAGTGTACACCTCATGAACACCTGCAGCAATGGGGAAACAGACCCACTAATCAGATTGGGACAAATACTAGCAAAGCCTAACTATTCAAAGAGGGAGGACTCTGCTAAGTTTGAAGGCATTCCAGAGTTTCAGTTCTGTTGCAGAGAGAAGAGGAGAAGCGCTAGAGAGCCAGAACCATGCCAAGTAGTCCATATTGTAAAAGAGTTACTGAACAGGAGGCGGCCAAGCCAGGCGTGGCACACTGTAGAACAGGCTGAGCTAGGCCTAAAGGCTAAAGTAGACTGGCTGTTGGGAGCCTTAGTCTGAAAGGAGCCAGGCCTTGAGGAGAGAAGCTGTGGAAGCCTGTTTGGGGCTCTAGCCTAGATACTGGTGGCACCTGCAAAGCCATAATTGTCATCTAAAGACGTTTGCATCGTTGGAGTAACCCTTGGCTAGATGCTCATAATTATTGCAGCCTGACAATGCCTAGGTTGGGGAAAGAAAATATTACCCAGAAGAACCCCTTGGTCAGAGGGGAAGCTTCAGGTATTGATATGATATGGCATGATATGGCATTTATAACGTGCCTATATACAGGTGTTTCAAGGCGCGACGAGGCAAGGGAGGGGAACAGAAGGAAGACAGACAACGATCCTACTAGGCCAGGTGTCATTCAGGTCGCGCAAGTGCATGGGAAGGGGAGGGAGGAGAAGTGCGGGGGAAAGGGGAAGAGGACAGTGCAGTACATGGGATATGAAAATAAATAAACAATAAGTAAAGTACGGCCAGCAGGTGTCAAGTGCAAGGGTAAGTGCAGACATCAGGTGTCAAGTGCTAGTAGTGCGACTGTAGCGATACAGAAAACAGTCCCCAAGTGTGGGGTTGCCAGGAGGGCAGTGCAGGAGTGCGACTGGCAGGGGAGGGGACCTGGCCGAGATAAGAGGGCGGCCAGGCAACCAGTGCAGTGTCAGCCAGGAAGTCAGCAAGGGAGAAGTGGAGAAAAAGCAAAGAGAAAGGTTTTGAGGTGCTTCCGAAACCGAAGATGATTCTCCTCAAGTTGCAGGGAGGCTGTTCCAGAGGGAGGACCCAGCCGAAGAAAGAGATCTACCACCAACTCGTTGCTTGGAGAAGTGACTGACCCTGAGGAGCTCGAGAAGGAAGGTATTTAGGAAGAGAGAGCTGAAGGTATTGAGGCCCCAGTCCCGAGAAGGCCTTGTGGACGATGCAGAGGGTTTTGAACTTAATCCTCGCAGCCACAGGGAGCCAGTGCAGAGATTTCAGTCCTGGAGAGATACGATCCCTGGGCTTGAGGCCAAGGACAAGTCTTGCAGTCCTGTTCTGGATAAGTTGCGGAGAATAGAAGCAGGCAGATTTAGAAAGAGGCTGTTGCAGTAGTCCAGCCTAGAGCGAACAAGAGCTCTGGAGACAGTGAGATTCTGGGGGAAGGAGAGGAAAGGAAGAATACCTCTGAGGGGGTGCAGCTGGTAGTGTGACTTCTTAGAGACGTCAGAGATGTGAGGAGAGCAGGAGATTGTAGAGTCGAAGATGACCCCGAGGTTTTTAGCCTCACAGGTGGGCGCAGGAAGAGGGCCAAGAGAGGCCGGCCAGAGAGCTACAGGAAAGGAGGGAGTAGGTGTGCCAATGAGGAGAATCTCAGTCTTACTGGCATTAATGCAGAGGTCATTGGCGGCACACCACTCCTGGATAGTAGACAGACAGTCCGAGACGAGGGAAGTAGAGGAGGAGGCCGAGGGTAGCCTGAAGATGAGCTGGGTATCATCCGCATAGCACTGAAAGTTGGGGCAGAGAGCGGCGATGCGGTGGGCCAGGAGTGCCAGGTATTGGTTGAACAGCCAGGGAGAGAGGTTAGACCCCTGGCGGACACCACAGGTAGAGAAAAAAGATATCGGAGAGGAAGGACCCAAGTTGGACCTGAGAGGGTCGGTCGCAGAGGAAAGAAGTCAGCCACGCTGGAGCCTGACCGGTGATACCCAGGTTATCACGGAGACGGTTGAGCAGGATGGCATGGTTGACAGTGTCAAAGGCAGAAGAGAGATCAAGCAGGATGAGGACGCAAGGGGTGTTAGAGTCAAGATTGGAGAGCAGGTCTTCACGGGTGTTTAGGAGAGCATTTTCCGTGCTTCTGGCAGCTCTGAAGCCAGACTGATGGACATGGAGACAACCAACAGATTCAGTGTGGAGGTTAAGCTGGGAGATGGCCAGTTTCTCCAGAAGCTTGGCCAGGAAGGGAGTGATGAAGAATGGATGATAGTTGGCCGGGCAGGAGTGGTCGGCAGTGGGTTTCTTAAGAAGAGGCTGCACAGGGGAGTGCTTCAGGGGGGATGGGAAGACTCCAGTGGCGAAGGAGTGGTTGCAGAAATCAGCCAGGGCAGGATATGTGGTCCTTGATAGTTTTGGAGGAACAGGGGGTGAACCTGTTTCGATGAGACTTTCATAGATCTGACTTGTCTAGAAACCTCGTCTGTGGAGAACAGGAGAAAGGCAGAGAAGGAGGGAGGAGAGGTGGCTGCAGAATGGCCAGAGGAAGAGCAGGGAGTGTCTGTGATGCATTGGGGAGCCTCTATGGCAAAAGGGGAGGCTTCAGGTCTTACCTTTTGCATTCCTTTGGAGAGCCTGTAGGGAAAGAGAGGAACATTACAGATCTTGCCCCATTAATGCTTTGGAGAGCCCCTATTGAAAGAGAGTAAACTGCACCTCTTGCCTCAGTGAAGCATCGGGAGACTCCTAAAGCCAGGAGGATAATGACCTACCCAGTTCAAAGGTCTCAGTATCCCAAGAAACCGCTTGATGTTAGGATTATCTGAAGAGACCAGAACAAAGAAGTGCCCTGTACCCAGAGACTGTGAGGCATTTATTTGAAAGGCGCTCCTTTGGGCGTGGATGGCCTTGGAGCTTCTGATTTAGCATAGGGGCTGGACACTAAGTTGCCTTCAGTGGATTTAGGTTAAACCGCTCACCCTTACACGTTGTGCTAGAGAAACCCTCCTATTTCATGGTTTTGCTCTTTCCCTGGTTCCTGTATCAGTTTATTTCACCCTACCCTAAGCCTAGATTTTGTGAGGACAGCATTTGACTATTCCAAGACAGTAGATGAGATGAAGAGTGAGAACTATTCTTAAGTGACGGGAGGTTGGCGACCCCTATGCTAGATGAAGAGTACTACCCTCGGCCATTTTCCCTGCGCTTTAACAAGAATCCACATTCCCTCTGGTTGTAACGTTTTAGGGCAACACTCTTAAAAGATAAAAGTTAGAGAGGTTTTCCTGTTATGACGTTGTTAAAGTTCAATACTAGTGGCTGTGCACCGCTGCCTTGTGACTTTAGACAAAAGGTCCCACAGTGCTAGCATACACTCTGAACCTCTTGTGGAAACCCGTCTTTGCAGCCTTGCTAGCATATTGGAGTGGGGGTGCTAGCTTCCCATCAGTGGCAGCTCACCTATGGAGCTCTCTCCCAACTCGCTTAAGAGCAGAACAATCCTCCTGCCCATTCAGGAAAGCTCTGAAAACCTGGCTCTTCACCTAACCCACTTGACATTCCAACAGCCAATCCGTCTGTCATTTGTATAGCGGTGTAACTGGTTTTGAACCAAGTGCATCTGTGCACCCCCTGACTGTGCCTAATTGAGTGTAACTGGTTGTAGCAGCGCCATGATGCCTGAGGGTTTTGTGCGCTTAACAAATGTAAAATAAATAAATATTGTGACCTTTTTTTTTTTTTTTTTTTTTTTTACACCCCTCTGTACTTGAAGTACGTGTGTTAATCACCTGTTTGTTATGACTTGAATCGCTGCTTCACATACCAGCTATAGGCTCGTGAATCCTTGGATCTATGTGGCCCAGCCCGTGGAATAACGCTGGCTGTACATTATGCCAGTGTCATCCTTGGGTGACCCTGCCCCCCCCCTCCTCTGGGGGACAAGGAATGCCGAAGTAGGGATTCCCTTTCACCTCCCGTCATTGCAAAGTTTCAAGCATTCATTGGTTATACAGGAACTGAGCAAGGTAGCCATGTGAGGGACCCCTCTAAGGTGGATGGCTTGGTCTCTGACATATATCTGTTTCAGCCTCATTGGGAAACGCAGAACCAATGGGATCTCTCCCTCCACTCCAAGGAGGATCTAAAATACCCTGACTGATCAAGAAAAGGAGAGACCAACCGAGGTGCTGGCTTGCGCTGCTGCGCAAAGGAGGAAGTCCCACCCGCTCAGGAGGAGCCAAACGGTAGAGCCACGCAGTCATTGGGGATCTGAACCAGCAAGCAGAGCGCTCCATCTTCTCTGAAGGCAGAGATCCTGCCGAGACCGGGACCGCCGGGAGAGGAAGACCTTTCCCATCACAGAAGATGTACTGACGTCCTGCTCCTCCAGCGCGAGAGGGAAGAGCAGAGGTGAAGCAGCAGATCGTGCATACCGAATCCAGGAGAAGAACGCAGGTCTGCGCATGCCTGGGGGACAGCCTCCACAACCGGGCATCACTGCTGGAGCAAAGGTACGCATCGTTGCAGGAATAGCGGGTGAAGGGCAGTTAGGCAGACCCATAGCCCAAAAGGGGGTTATACTCTGAAGACCCCAGGAGGGGGTAGAGAAACCGGCAAAGAAACCACAACAAGAGTGGGTCCTAACAGGCCCAGAGCCCAAATGAGGCTGATAGCCAGAAGGACCCAGGAAGGGGTAAGAGAAGCCGAAAGAGAAACTGCAAACAAAGCGGGGCCAAGCAGGCACAGAGCCCATACAAGACTGATAATCAGAAGACCCATGATGTGGTAATGGAAACCAAAACTAAAGTGGGTCCATGCAGGTCCATAGCCCACCCGGGGCGGGATGAGAAATACTATGACCAGACCCAGAACCTAAGTTGGGCTGAGCAAGCCCTTGGCCTACCCGAGGCTGAACACAGGAGTATCCTTACATAAACAAGAAAATATACATGGCCACAAATCAGAGGAACTCATTAGGTTTAATAGATCCCTTGGACTAGCGGATAAAGCTGTTCTTGTGCCAAAAGAACGTTTAGAGACATGTTTTGTTGTTTGTTCATTGGAACCACCGAGCCAAGCTGTGGAAGAGACTCTTTTTGGAAAGAACCTTTTGTTTGTTCGTTGGAAGAGATTGGGAGAGACTTTTGAGAACTCTTTCATAAAACCAGCCACCACCAAGTGAATCCCCAGGGAGAGCCACCCTATCCCAAGTTAAACTTAGATTGTCTTTCTTAGTTTTCATAGTGGTAGGTGTAAGGGTGCAGAAGGAGGGGAATGACAAACAGATGTCATGGTTGGTTGGCATAAGCTTTTATTATACCAGAAAAAAAGAGAAAATCTACCTTTCCCCAACTCTAAGAGGTGTTTCCCTACCGCAACTAAAATACTAAGCATTTGGTCAGGATGTCCATGGAAATTAAGAGTGCACAGTCCTGTGTTAAAAACCTATTTCTGTCCCTTATACTAATAACTAAACTAAAGAGGTAGTGGATCTTCCTGGTCCAGCAGAATGGCTCCCTTCCTTTGGACAGTGGATCACAGTTCCAATTGTTAGATGGGATCTTTACCAGAGGGAATGACTCCCTTCCCCAGGTCACTATCCCTTTTCATGTTACAAAACAAAGTTCCAGATTGTAAAGCAGTAACGTTCTCAGTTCAAACATCAACATTCCTTTTTGCTCATAGTTGTTTCTTCACTATTGGGTTTCTGGAGAATGCCTCCCTTCTCCAGGTATCTTGCTCTGTGTTTTCACCATGCCAGGGGAATGCCTTTCCGTGGCCCTTTTCCAGGCTTACTCCACAGATCACAACACCAGGGGCGATGTCTCCCTTCCCCATGCCTTTTCTCAGGCTTCCATTGCAGTTCACAATACCAGGGAGAATGTCTCCCTTCCCCATGCCTTTTCTCAGGTTTACATTGCAGTTCACCTTGCCAGGGGGAATCACTCCTTTCCTCTGGCCTTTTCTCAGGCTTGTTGTACACAGTTCACAATGGTTAAAGGGATCTCAGATCCTCTTCTCCCTCTCTTTGGCTCGGCCCACTTGATTCACTCCTCTGCCAGCATTGCTGTGAGGAAGACATTGAATTTCTGGGTGGGTCCCCGACCCTGGTCTCTCTTGCTCGTTGGTTTGACTAACTCGGCTCCTTATCTTGCCAAATGCTGTCACAGGGGAAATACCTCATTTTTGCATGTGGGTCCCAGACCCTGATTTCGAAGGTATTGTGTCCTCCGACGTATTCCTTATCTTAGATAGAAATCCTTCAGCTTTGCTGGCCTCGGAAAATTTTTTCGCCAGAGGGCGCTGCGCGTCGATGATCGCCGAGTCGATGACCCTCGACGGCCTCCGTGCCGACGTCGACGTCATCCTGCCTATAAAGGCCGCGCGCAGCGTCCGTTGCTCAGTTCCGTTTTTCCGCGCTTCGTTGTGCCTCGGAACACCGTTGCTCAGTTCTCGTCAAGATAACGTATATAATAACTACTATTTACCTCGATATCGATGGCATCCTCCTCCGACCCGACGACCCCTCGGTCCGGTTTCAAAAAGTGCCGAGACTGCGGGAAGAAAATGTCGTTGACGGACCCTCACAGGGTCTGTTTGTGGTGTCTGGGAATCACGCACCAGAGTTCGGAGTGTGAGGAATGCCTTTCCATGACGGCGAAAGCCTTGAAGGAGCGTAGGGGGAAGCTCGAGAGAGGTAGGTCAACTTTAACTTCCTCGAAAGCTTCTTCGGTAGAGTCGAGACGTTCGTCTCCTCACCATAAAAAACACTCTCGATCTAGATCACGAAGTGGCTCCCACCACTCGTCGACATCGAGACACTCGAAGAAGAGACGTAGGAGATCCCCTTCGTCATCTTCGTCGAGTTCTCCTGAGAGAGTTCATTGCCCCACAAAACGCAGCTCGCAAGCTGAGTGGGAGGAATTCAGGAAAAAGATGCTAAGCGTCTTCGAGAAAGCGGCCTCGTCCCCCTCGAAGACAGCTGAGGGTGATACCCCGGGTAAAAAACCCAAAAAATCTAAACGCCGCGAGTCGCAGTACCCGGCGGAAAAGTCAACCCGAAAGCGCCTCGAGCCATCGGGAGATAAAGCATCATCGACGCCATCGTCGAAAACTCCTTCGAAACAGAGGTCGGCGCCATCGACGCCGTTGTCGAAGGATTCATCGGCGCATCAGTCGATCGAGTCGACGCCGACGTCGACGCCGATATCGACGCCGGTGAAGGAAAGAACCACGGCTACTCCACAGCCAACGGTTAGACAAAAGACCTCCGACTCGACGCCGAGAACGTCGACGTCGTTCTCGAGCAGGACTCCGATCCTTTCGAGTTCTTCGAGGCCTAGTACACATTTCTCGACGCTTTTCACGGCGCCTTCGAGTACTTTCACGTCGGTGTCGACGACATCGACGTTTTCAAGGCCTGTGATGATGGCTCCTTCTGCATTGGAAATGGGGTTTATACCATTCCAAAAACCAATGTATCCCCCTTTAACCTCGATTTTTGAGGAAAGGGAGGATTCAGACCAAGATATTGATTTACAGAGGACCACATCACCAGAGCCAGAGACTTTCGCCTCTGAGGAAGGAAGATTAAAAAATCTTCAGGATGCACTTCAGGAAGCTAGTGGCTTGGACACTTCTCCTGAAGCAGAATTTATCAAACCAGACCCAGGAGAACATGCGGAGACTCCATATAGAGCTCTGATGTCTAGAATCATAGAATTTATGGGTTGGTCTGCACCTTCTCCTGCCTTTCAGCAGGATGACCTCACTGACATACTGGACAAGGGCCCACAGGAGGATCCTGTGGTTCCATTTCACTCTGCTCTACAGAGAAGGATTTTGACAAACTGGGAAACGCCAGAAATTATCCCGGCAGTAAATAAAAAACTGTCAACAAAATACAGGGTGGCTAGTTCTGACCCTGAATATTTGTCAAAACACCCTACTCCTGAGAGCTTGGTTGTACAGGCTGCAACCTCATCAGGCAGCACATCTGCATACCCCACTGCTCCGCAGGATAGGGATGACAAAAAGTATGATGCCATGGCTAAGAAGGTTTTTTCTGCCTGTAGCATGGCGTTAAAGTCTATTAACGCGACCTGTACGCTCGCTAGGTTCAGCCACACCCTTTGGGAGTGCGCTTCATCAGCGGCTGACTGCCTCCAAGAAGGAGAGGAAAGGGACGCATTTTTAAACATCATCAGGGATGGTAAAGATGCGATGTGCGAGACCCTACAAACTGGCCTAGATTCTGCTGACAGTATCAGCAGGGCCATGGCGGCAAGTACCACAATCCGCAGGCATGCGTGGTTGAGGAAGTCTGGTTTTGCCTCTGACGTGCAGACCAGGCTTTTGAATATGCCCTTTGACGGTTCTACCCTCTTTGGAAAGAAGGCGGATGACAGTTTGGAGAAACTGCAAACGTCCAAGGCAGCAGCCAAGTCATTGGGAGCTGCTATCCGTCAGAATACCTTTCGTCCTTCGGGATCATCGTGGAGAGGACGGTCCTTTCGTTACTATTCCTCATATGGAAGGGGCAGGGGACGACCGGCTCAAAGAGGCCAAGGAAGATTTACCCGTGGTGGACGGGGTAGGGGAAAGAAAGCCGCACCCGCAGGAGCAGGAGCCACTTTACCTTCGGCAACTGCATCAGCCGCTTCAAAACCACTCTGAGGTCTCCCCTCACAGAACACCAGTAGGGGGCAGGTTAACTCACCATCTGACGGAATGGCAGGCTATTACGTCAGATGCTTGGGCTCTGGAGACAGTGGCCCAAGGTTACTGCCTGCCCTTCCTACATATCCCTCAGAGTCATCCACCGGGGAACAACCCTTTGAAGCTTCCAGATCCGCTCCTCTTGCAGGAGGTTTTAGACCTGCTAGAGAAAGGTGCCATAGAACTGGTACCTGTAGCGGAAAGGAACAAGGGTTGGTACTCCCCCTACTTCATAATACCGAAGAAGGACGGAGGACTGAGACCCATCTTAGACTTACGGGAATTGAACAAATTCCTCCGAAAGGACAAGTTCAAGATGGTGACTCTCTCTCAGATCCTTCAGGCCCTCCAGCTTCAGGACTGGTTGGTATCTCTAGACCTCCAGGACGCTTATTTCCATGTGCCGATCCATCCCAGGCACAGGAGATACCTGAGGTTCGCAATTGGCAGCTCTCATTATCAATTTCGAGTTCTGCCATTTGGGCTAACCTCCGCCCCGAGGGTCTTTACCAAGCTAATGTCGGTTGTGGCTGCAAGTATAAGGAGGGAAGGGATTCATGTCTACCCTTACCTAGACGATTGGTTGATCAGAGCTGTATCTTCGGAACAGGCTCAGAGACAACTAGATTATGTTTGCCACTTCCTTCACAAGCTGGGCTTCTCCCTCAATTTAAAGAAGTCACAGATGATACCATCACAGAGACTCCAATTCATTGGAGCAGTCCTGGACACTTCCCTGGGAAAAGCCTTGCCACCAGAGGTGAGGGCTCGAGATATTCTGCAGATGGTCATCAGATTTCAGAATGCCCAATATCTCCCAGCCTACGACTTTCTGAGGTTGCTAGGCCTCATGGCATCCTGCATATTCCTCGTGCCGGAGGCTCGCCTGAGAATGAGATCCCTCCAGTGGGCACTGAGAACTCAGTGGTCACAGTTCTCAGGAAGGATGACAGATCTCCTTCGGATCCCGGTCAAAGTAGCCCGAGACCTTCAGTGGTGGGCCTGTCGGGAGAACATCCTGAAAGGAGAAATGTTTTGGCAACCATGGCCGGAGATAACAGTAGTCACGGATGCCTCACTCACGGGGTGGGGAGCTCACGCCAACGACTTGACCATCAGCGGTCGTTGGTCTCCATCGGAGTCCAGACTACATATCAACCTGTTGGAGCTGAGAGCCATCAGACTAGCGCTGAAGGCTTTTCTGCCGTCTGTACGGGGAAGAAACGTCCTAATAATGACGGACAATACAGTGGCCATGCACTACCTCAACAAAAGAGGAGGCGTAGGCTCACTACCACTGTGCAGAGAGGCGATGCAGCTCTGGTTTTGGGCAATTCAGGAAGGAATCTCTCTATCGGCAATTCACCTAGCCGGAGAGAAGAACTTGACAGCGGACGCTCTGAGCAGGCAGAGCACAGTCTCTCACGAGTGGGAGATAGCTCAGGAAGTCCTTCAAGAGATCTTCGCCCTTTGGGGAACCCCTCAAGTGGATCTGTTCGCCACCAGTATCAACAGGAAGTGCGACAGATTTTGCTCAAGGGAATTTCCCCCGAGAGGAGCTCTAGGAGATGCGTTCGTAGTGGACTGGGAGTTCCCACTTCTGTACGCGTTCCCTCCGGTCCCTGTCATTCCTCAAATGATCAGGAGGTTGAGAAGGTTTCGGAAGACCATGATCCTAATTGCCCCGGATTGGGCCAGGAGAACGTGGTACCCGGACCTTCTAGACATGTCCATCTGCCCTCCAATTCGACTGCCATACAGAGAGGATCTTCTCTCGCAGAAGGAAGGTCAGGTTCTCCATCCAGCCATCAAGACCCTCAACCTTCACGCTTGGTGTCTGAAAGGTTGAGGTACAAGGATTGGGACCTTCCGGATGATGTTATGGAGGTGTTGCTTTCGGCCAGAAGGCCGGCAACTAAAACTCTATACCGCTGCCGTTGGAACAAATTTTGCAGCTGGTGCAGAGAAAAGAATATTGAACCCTTTTCTTGTGGTACACCTATGGTGTTGTCATTCTTACTTTACCTGGCTAATTCAGGCCTACAGGTTGGCACAATTAAGGGCTATCTCGCAGCGCTATCAATCTTTAAGCGCACTGCAGAGGAGCCTTCATACTTCAAAATTCCATTGGTAATACAATACCTAAAAGGATTAACTAATGTTTATCCCCCGAAACCTTTTCAAGTTCCCTTATGGGATTTAAACCTAATTTTAAACTTCCTAAAGGGTGCCCCTTTTGAACCACTACACTCTTGTTCATTGAAGCTTCTCACCCTCAAAACTGTTTTGCTAATAGCATTGACATCTGCTAGAAGGGTTAGCGAGTTGCAAGCCTTATCGTGTAAACCTCCACATACAATCTTTTACAAGGACAAAGTTGTTCTTCAGGTGAAGCCTAACTTCCTCCCGAAGGTAGTCTCGGAGTTTCACATCACTCAGAAGATTATATTACCTTCTTTCTACCCTCCTCCTCATCCGGGGAAGGAGGAAGAGAGACTGCACAGGCTGGACCCTAAGCGAGCCTTGAGCTTCTATATCAGCAGATTGGCTAAGATCAGACAAGCAGACCAACTCTTTGTAGGTTATGCAGGACATAAGTTGGGCCTTCCAATAACAAAACAAACCATCTCCAGATGGATTATTTTAGCCATTCTGGAGTGCTACAAATTGGCAGGAAAGGAGCCTCCTCAAAATCTAAGGGCTCATTCTACCAGGGGTATCGCAACATCCTCAGCCCTTCAAAGAGGGGTGCCAATTCGAGATATATGTGCGGCTGCCACATGGTCGTCCGCACATACATTTACCAAATTCTATAGCCTGGATTCCTCCTCTAGTCAAGAAACTAGATTCGGCAAGGCTGTGTTACACTCTGTCCATTCTGGAAGGGTAACATAACTTTTATTACTCCCGCCTCCAGTCACAATACCACTGCTATGGGAGTCTATCTAAGATAAGGAATACGTCGGAGGACACAATCCCTTCGAAGAACTAGTTACTCTTACCTTGTAACGTTCTTTCGATGGGATGTTCCTCCGACGTATTCCTTATCGACCCTCCCATCCATCCCCGCAGTATGACTTCCTGTGGGTTTGCAGCCTATGCTCCTTCAAGGTGATTAGTCTAATCCAAAAACATTACTGGGGACTACAAAACGGAACTGAGCAACGGACGCTGCGCGCGGCCTTTATAGGCAGGATGACGTCGACGTCGGCACGGAGGCCGTCGAGGGTCATCGACTCGGCGATCATCGACGCGCAGCGCCCTCTGGCGAAAAAATTTTCCGAGGCCAGCAAAGCTGAAGGATTTCTATCTAAGATAAGGAATACGTCGGAGGAACATCCCATCGAAAGAACGTTACAAGGTAAGAGTAACTAGTTCTTCTCTTCCGTTTTGTTCTGACCAACTTGGCTCCCTCTCTCGCTAAGTACTGTCACGGTGTGGAAGTGGAAGGCAGACAGAGCCACAGTTTTGGGTTGGGGAATTAACAGAATGCGGTGAGATGTGCGTTGTCTATGCGCACTTGGTCCCCCCTCTGGCAATAACAGGCAGGCTACCCAAGAAAGTGAGCACACAAAAGAAGGCACCAACGTCTTTGCAGAAATCAGGAAACACATTTATTACAGACAGGGAAGTAGGCTCCTTGCCAGCAGAGTAGGTCAGGCACACTAGGCATGGATAATTGTCTGCACTGGCCTGCGGCATAAGGAGGGGCATTGATGAGAGGAATACTGGCTAGGCCCACCCAGAAAGAGAGTGAGGGCCGGTGAGGGCGACAGACAGAGGGTGCGGGGCACAAACCGAGGGTGCGGGTCACAGACCGGGAGAGATAGACAGAAGGGCAGAGGCGAGCAGGCTGGGGAGGAAAGGGCACAGGGGAATGGAAAGGGGAGTATGCCCGATTGGGAGAATTATACCTGCTCGCGTCTCTGTAGCTCCCCTGCCCCCACACACGCGTCCAGCACTGCAGCCAAGAAAGAGCCCCAGCCCTGGTTCTCTGTCCACTTATAAGGCTGTTGCACCACCCCTGCAGAGCCTGCCCACATGGTCTAAGGTGGAATGGGGTGGGGTATATGACAGGGTGTGGGATGATACATGCAGGCACAGGGCCCCCCTCCACCGCTACCCCCTATGGGGTAGGGGTGGGAGCAGAAGAGTTTCCCAGGAGTGAACATATTTCCCAAGGCACAGGAAAAGGGTGGCGTTTCACAGGGGGTTGGTAGACACATGTAGGCACAGCCCCCCCCTCTTCCACAGCTGTCCCAGGAAGGGGATGAAGGGACTGAGGAGGAAGGGGCAGGGACATAACAGGTGGGAAAACATCTAGGGACATCATCAGAGGAAGGAGATGGAAGTGCTCCCCTCAGTCACCCCTGTGGTGACCACAGCTGTTCTCAGGAGGAAGGGGCAGGAATGAAAGTGTGTAGCATGCCCCATTGGCAGAGGAGGAGAACGGTTCCCAGGAGTGCTGTAGTAGGTGGTCTGATGAGCACAGCTGTCCAAGTGACAGAAAGAGGAGGAGGTCACAGAACGGGGGGAGCTGGGTACACATGGAGGGACTGGGGAGGACTCCAGAGGGGAAGAGTTTCTCAGCAAGAGGCGATTCACTGCTTGCAAAACAGGCAGCTGTTAGCTGTGCTTGGGGTGGGATCAAGTTACAAGATGAAAATTACAGTGGGGGAAATTAAAAATCAAGCAATACCAAGTGATATACCATATATTAAAATACATTGAATAACATATCTGAAACAGCATAGGCACCCACCCACAGAGACTGCTATTTCCACATTTCCACAATGGTGAAGCCACTTTGTTTTTATATGTGGGTCACAGACCCTGCTTTCTCTTCCATTTTGTTCTGACCACCTTGGCTCCCTCTCTCGCCAAGTACTGTCACAGGGAAGACACTTTGTTTTTATATGGGGGTCTGTGAGACAGGCATGGTATCAAGAGATGACACGGACAACAGAATTCAAGTTTCAAAGAGCTTTATTAAAATGTCAGGATGGTATAGGGCCTAACCGGCCCTATAACTGAAGTAGGGATTTCTCCGGTCTAAAGAAACCTAAGGAAAGTCTGGTAAGTCCAAATCAAAGGTCTGTCTGTGCCAAAGCCTATGCGTGCCCTCACATCTAGAAATAAACAAAGTGTGGGATTCTTCTTAACCAATATACTTAGCCAATATAGTGTTCAGACGTGAGGTCTCAGCTGCTTACCCCAAGTTCAATATAATACAGTTCACACAAAAAGATTGTGAGGTTTCCTCTTCCCCGAGATAAAACTTTTCTTTCGAATCTCAGGGTTCCCTTACCCAAGATTCCAGTGTGGTACTTATTTCAAAATCATTTGTTCAATTTTCAGTATAGGAAAAACACCAGGTTCACTTAATCTGCCTTCTGGCTTGCCTTGTCAAGTAGTTCAGTTTTCACTGGCTTACTTAGAATGTCCTTTGCCGGTCATCATTTAAGGTTCCCTGGTCTAGGCGCAGTTGTTGGACTGCACGGTCCATCCATTACAGGTCACGCAAACATAAGTCTCTCCTTGGATTTGTTTAGCCCCTCCTAGGCTTTTCTGCACTGGGCCTTGGGTTTTCCACACTTGTCTTTCTGTTTGGCCAGTTTTACCCTCTTCTGCACCAGTCTTTGCTTTGCCATAAAATCACCAATCTTCCTCACATTTGCAATTCCAATACAGTATTTGTTCACTTTGCAACTTGTTTTAGTTCTGTTCACAAAGCTGCGGCTCACGTATGAAGTTTGAATACTTTAAGTATTTGTTCAATTGTTGATAAACAATTTGACATTCACAATTTGTCAGTTTAACTTCCAAGTGTTTGTTTGATACTGTTCTTAATCTAATAGAAGTTCTATTCAATATGATGTGCTTTCATTCAAAAAGCCATTTTCATTTAGTTTGGCATTCAGTAGAATTTGCATTCACTTGTGCTTCTGGGACCATTGCTTATTTGCGGTTCCTTTGGAGAGATCCAGTTCCCCCAGTGTGCTCTGACACTTACTGGTTCTTTGTGACTCCTTACGGGGGCTTCCACTGTTCCTGCTTGTTTTCTCTGGAGCCGAGGAGCAGTCTGCCAGTTTGCTGGGCATGTCCCCTTACACACACCAACTTCTCTGCTCTGCCCACGTTCCGCGTCTCCTCTGATCCCGGCGGCTTCCACAGCTCCAGCTGCACCCGGGCTTGGGCGCGGATGGCTTTTCTCGTTCCTCTGCTGTACGGCAGCACTTGCTGCCTGCCTTCCAATGTAAAGGCTCCCAGAATTATTTCCGGCGTCTCGACTTTCTCCCAACACAGCAGTTCTCCTTCTCTCTTTTTGCATGGGTTTGTCCACCCCAGGGTCAGGATCCAAGAGCAATGGCCTTTCCCTGGCCACCTGCGCAGAGGACTCATGAGGAATAGGAGGGAGACCACCCTCAGGTTTCTCACAGGTCCGAGACCCTGCTTTTCAAGCCCCCATCAGCACCAGCGTCTAGACCTTTACCTTCACGGGCCTGTGGACGCTTTGCCGATCTATCTTGGGTGCTTGCTGTCATTTGCCCGCTGTGCAGGTGTTTCTCTGCTTGCCGGCTCTGGTCTAGCGCTTCTTATTCCCGATAACGATTTCCCCCTTCCAGTGCTGCTCTAGGTTCGCTCCATGCCACCGGGTTCTTTGTTCCTTCGAGACTGGAGGGATTTCTTCTTCTCTGTGCCTCTTTCGAATCTCCCGGGCTGGACAGTCCTTCAGCTGTTGGTACGAGTGTGGTTCTCCTGAAGGCAGCTCCTCCCGCATCTGAGACAGTTTTGTAAGTCCTTTGTCAGTTTTTATCCTAACCCCCCTGTCCCGCCTCTGCGAAAAGCTAGAATGACGATTAACATTCCACCAGGTATTCTTCATGGCTCTGCCCCTCTTCTTCGTCCCATTTGGAATCCCAAAGGTCTTACTTGGGCCATCTGTCCTCTTTATTATCTCAGAGGTGAGCCCTGTGGCCCACCATGCATAGATGACGTGGTTAGGTAAGATGGATCTGAGGTGTAAGGGATAGGAGGATGTATGGGAGAGGTGGGTATAGAGTTGGAATACTGCGTTGCCCTTAAATGATGGTCCTTGTCTCTAGAGGGGGAGTCTCTCCCAATGAGATCCTCCTGCTGAGAACCACCCCCAGGGTGACTATCCGGTAGCTACCTGGCCTCATGAGAAGGGGCTCTTCGGGACAAATGACATCATCTAAGGATTCGTCACATAGGACAGATGTTAGGATAGTTTAGATTTTACAGAGGACCAAGTTTATTTGTTTGACATCCTGCTGAGGACCAGTTTTTTTGTTTTTTAGAACAGGGAATGTATAATTGTGGTAGGGCTTAGAGAAGGGTTTCTTTCATTTCAGATAACAGTTGTGTTTAAACATGTCCTCTTGTCCCCCTTGTGTATCTGATTCACACAGCTTCTATGTCAAATGTGGGCCCATGATCTTAATGCAACTGTATCTTCGTGGCTGTCCTCCAAACTATGTGGGGCTTAGTAAAACAGTTCCCGGGTCTAGGGCTATTCAGACTTTACCCTCCTATATCCAGGTGAATAGCTCACAAGTTAAGTGCTCACCTCAGAAATGGGCCAGCCTGAAATGTGCACGTTGAAATACTACATGAGAACCAACTCGGCCCTTTATTCTTCCGAGGTTGATGAATTGAGTTCCAATAAATGGGGTAATTATAACACCTGTTTTTATTGGACTTTGAAGCAAAGGAATCCGTCATGAAGCACTTTATAAGAACACAAAAGTATTATTTTACATGACTTCAATGTGAAATCACATTCTACCCTTCAGAACAATCATTGCTTGAAGCAATTTACCAAGCTAAGATGATGTTTGTTCATTTTATAGGTGCTTTGAAATGCGTTTGTGGTGTTGCTGATGAAATGTTGCCTTACACTACACTTTCATCTAAGGCCTCCAGTTGGTCTAGAGAATATTTCTTAGAGAACATTTATTTGTACTGTAAATAGACATGTAATGTGTTTTCTTTTTCATTTAATGGGATTAAAGGGATAGTTATAAACTGTCATTTGTGGGTGATAAGTATAATGTTGATTGCAAAAGATGATTCATCTTACTTTCTGATTGTATGTTTTTCTCTTTTTAGCTAATTCTCAAACATGTGGATTCTTTGTTGTATGTCGATACAGACATCCTTTTCTTGAGGCCAGTGGATGACATTTGGGCGCTGCTGAGAAACTTTAACACCACCCAAATAGCAGCAATGGCACCGGAACACGAAGAGCCTCGCATTGGCTGGTACAACCGCTTTGCTAGACATCCATATTATGGGAAAACTGGAATTAATTCTGGGGTCATGTTAATGAACATGACCCGCATGAGAAGAAAACATTTTAAGGTATGAATACTTTTCCTTTGTGGAGCAGAAAGTACACTTTCTTCAACGCTTTTATTTTTTCGAAACAATGCTACTTAGTTGTGTAAAACTGCATAAGAAGCGATTTCTTTTATTTTTTTATTTTTAGTTTTGTGAAGGTCGTTTTCATGTTAGCATGTTGCTTCTGATGAGCATTCTATGATGATGACGCATAGTAACAATTCTGACGAGCATTCATGGGTGCCCGTTATAGTATGGGTTGTATAGGTCTTATCCCTGGATCTAGTGGGATGTGCCTAAGTGATGCCTATTTTACCCGCAGACAGTTTTGTTACTGTTCTTTTTTTACCACCTTAAGTCAAGCTAGACATGGTCAGTGCCTTAGTGCCTTTGTATAGTGCATAGCTGTCTGGTGTGACTTTGCAGCAGTGTATCTGTGTCTAAAAGTGCAGCCATTGCCCACCCCCCCGGGTTTTCGGCAGCCCGTAGTCTGGTGGGGTTGAATGGATTTGAATCGCCTAGAAAAGGTTACTAGCTGGTGTCAGTTGGAATGGTGGTTGGAAGAGTGCTCTCAAGCGGAACTGTGAGCTTGCCAGTGCAGCTAAATTGCCCTCAAATCGGCTGTTAAGTGCACAGTACATGCAGTGAGAGGCGCACTGGTGGCCAGAGATCTGGTGCTGGGTTACTCTCCTCTCCTGTTGCCAAGTGGCTGATACCCATCCAACAGTTGGCTCGAGGACAAATATTGTCTTGATCTTTATCATCTGGAGGCTTTGCAACGTGATGGAATGAAGGCAGTCTTATATAGCACCCGTACACCATTATGTTGCCTTTATTGCACGTGCCACTGCAAGGAAAGAGGGAGAAGGAATTGTTAGTGGGAAAGCAGGAGAGGCAGATGTGAAACCTGTGGTGGTGATGGGTGCAGGTTGGCAGTAATAGAGTCCTAAGTGTGATTTCTGATTCCAGGGGTTTGGTGGTTCTCCAGCATGGGGTCTGGCATGGATTCACATGCTCATGCATATTGCCCGTCGTCAGGCTGGGAATCCTTGGAAAAAGATAAAAGAGTTTCACTTTCACTTACAAACTGTGTTTCTCCTCTAAACCAATCACTGAACTCTGGGTCATACTGCCCCAGCCAATGACTGCCCTCTACCTAAGCCCCTCCTCTGGCAGTCATCTTCAGAATTTTACTGCATGTTCAAATGTTGAGAGTTCTTGTGTTTTTCTCTGTGAGCTGATCTACGTTTTTCGTGCTTTTTCTGTAAAAAGTTAAATTTATTTTGTTGAACAGAGCCTCTGTGCTCTTTCTCTACATCGGCCGACAAGCTGGGATTTTCCATGCCCCTCAAGGGCAGCATCGTCGAAGTTTCATCGAAGATTCCAGAAGGCCATCGGCCCTATTCCACACTCCAGACCATGTCGGAGGAGAAGGTGGGAAGCTCCCTTTTCAAGCTCTGCTCCAGCTGCGGACAGTGGAACATGTTTGTGGAGGACAAATGCCTTTAATGCCTCTACTGTGCGAGAAGCAGGGGCATGCCTCACAAGCACTGGCGGGTCCGAAGCGCGGGCTTCTAAGTCCTTTGAGGGCGCTTCATCCGTGGGGGCCCAAGACAAGGCCAAGCACTGCGAGTCTGTTTCCATCGCGGGTGCCGCACAAGTGGGTCCGGCGACCGGTAGGCCACGCTCACCATCTGCCTTCTTCTGCAGCCATGGCTCCAGCTCCTCCTCGAAGAGAAAGTCGGCTAACCCGGCAAAGCTGTGGGAAAAACCTGAGAAGACGAAGGCGCAGGAAAAGACAACCGACCTACCCCAGAAAGCCCAAGTGAAGTCGTCGTTGGGAAGCCTCAACCGTACTCCAGGGCACGGATATTTCTTCCTCGGACGAGGAGGACTAGGCATCCGTCCACACGATCCAGGAGGACGTGGGAGACAACGACGCTGACGGCGAAGATTCCGATGGGGACGACGGCACAGGGCCCAGTAGGCCTACCGCCCTGATCCCTCTGAGGGATGTATCGCTGGACATTCTTTTGACCCTGCACACCCTGGTGTCGGAGATTCAGAAACGGATGCCAACGACATCTCCGGCCCCGGACCAGCCTCCAGCGAAAAAGAGAAAGCGGCACCCTACGCATCAACCTCCACACATGCCTTACCCCCCAGAGACAAGGGGACAGACACGATGACGGGCAACAACACGGGCACAGCGGGCGGTTCGCCACAGTCAAGGGCTTCCCACCCGGATGAGGTGGTGTTATTCCATCCCATGGTTGCCAGAGCATCAGACTCTTCCAATTTTCCAATTGAAACCAGAGGAGATGAGGAAAGAAGGTTTCCTATATCAACGACGCAAGGCCAAGAGGAAGACCATCTTGGCGTTGCCTCTCCTGGATGACGTTTGGTAGGAAGGCCTGGCTTTGAGGAACCCAGCCAACGCCCTGGCCAAGAGGGATCGGCTGGAGAAGAAATACTGGGTGCCTGAGTCTGCACCCAAGTGCCTACGTTCACAGCCTTCCCGGACTCCGTGATCTCGGTGGCAGCAAGGAAGAAGCCCCTCGTTTTCATCCTCCGTCCCTCCGGATAGCGAGGGAAAGAAGTTTGAAGTAATCTACTCAGCGGTGTCAACAGTCAAGGCAGCCAACGCCCTTCCTATCCTGGCCAGATACGACAGGGAGGGAGCTGTGGTATAAGATGGCCTCACTGCTGGAGTTCCTACCCGACGACAAGCGGGTCAAAGCACTTTCCATGCTTCAGGAGGGGGAGGTGGTATCGGACCATGCCATCAGGATGGCCTTGGACATCGCGGACACAGGGTTCCAACAAATGCGGAACAGTGTCTGCCTCCGTCGTTGTGGCTGGCTGAAAGCCACCAACTTTCGTCAAGAAGTCCAGATGAGGGTTCTGGACATGCCCTTCGACGTAGACAACCTCTTTGGGAAGGCCCTTGACGATTTGTTGCAGGCCATTAAGACTGACACAAAGACAGCTCTTGCCTGGGGCACTCTTCAACACCGCCCATCCTTGCGTGCCTTCGGTGGGAAGTCTAGCAGATCGTCGAAGGGTTTTGGCGGGGTTTCCTCTTCATACTGCCAACCCTCCCGATCCACGACCCAGGAGACCTACAGAGGCCGTTCCAAGGCTTTCGGTGGAGGTGGCCGTCATCGTCGCTCCCAAGGCGGCACGCAGGCCCGAGGCAAGATTGAAACGGCCATGGCATTGGGCCCCCACCCATGCACCCCGGTGGGGGGGCCGGCTGACGGGTTTCATCAGCGACTGGATGAAGATCTCCACTGACCGTTGGGTGCTGGACGCTCTCGCCCACGGATACAGTCTAGAGTTCCAGCAGAAATGTCCACGGATACCATTGGTGGCCCGGCAGGAGCAGAACATCCCTCAGCTCCTGCAGGAAGTACGGGCCATGATAAGAAAAGGGGTGAAAGAGCTGGTTCCAAAGCGACTCCCGGGCTCCGGAGTCTACTCCAGATACTTCTTGGTGAAGAAGACCGGGGGCTGGAGGCCCATTCTAGACCTGCGGTGTCTCAACAAATACCTCAAGTCCCAAAAATTCAGGGTGGTCCCGTTGCAGCACGTGCTCGGCCAACTGGAGGAAAGAGACTTCTTGATGTTGCTGGATCTGGAGGACGCTTACTCTCGTGTCCCCATTCACGAGATGCATCGGAAGTTCATGTGCTTCGTAGTACAGGGAAGGCACTACCAATTCAATGCCCTCCCCTTCGGACTGAAATTGGCACCCAGGGTGTTTACGAAGTGCCTGGTACTAGTGACGGCTCATCTGCATCTACAGGGGATACACGTGTACCCGTACCTCGACGACTGGCTCATCTGGGCCAAGTCAATGGAGGAGCCGTCGAACACACATAGAGGACTGACCGTCGAGCTGCTGATGGGAGATTTTAGAGGGGACATCTTAAGTCGCAGACGCGAGAGGGTAGACAAATGAGGTAAGGTGAGGCGTTTGTTTGCCATTTGGGATCAAGGTCATTGGTTATTCCGGGAATATGGTAAGAGCCATTTAATAGAAGTTGGTGTTGGTATTTGTTCAAGAGCCTTTTCGGTTTTGTGTCATCGGGCCTGGATGAGTTATTTTTCAGTAGTCTTGGTCGGTCAGGTGTGTGAATTCCTGGTATGTTCATAGCATTTAGGGAGTGCCAAACATTGGGCGAACATTGATTGCAGAAGTGGTGGTTGGTTAAAAGTTCGTTGCTGGTCTTGTGGTTGTATCAATTGAGTAGATTTCAGTGCTTGTCCTATGCTGCTGTTAATTGAATAGCCAAGTTTTTAGTTGTTTCCTGAAAGTCGGTTGATTAGTTTTGTTGCACGTAGGGAGCAGGAAGATCCTCTGTGCTATTTCCGGTGGAAGTTAAGCATCATTGCTAGTGCATTGCTGTGGATCTAAGTAAGTAGTGTGTACATTTCTTTGCACTGAAGTCTAAGCCGCTGCTGGAGAAGTCATGTGAGCGATACCTAGAGTTTTTAAGTGAATCCTTTTGATTGGGAGCCTGTGCAGTTATGGAGTGCTGGCATGATATAGTTGTAACTTTTCTATCTTATGGGTATTTTTGCTGCTGCATTTTGCACTCTTTGGTGTCCGTTGAGCAGATATTGTGGGAGTACCAGGTACTGGCTCTTGGCATAGTGGAGCCTTGATAGTATTAGTGAGATGACTGCGACGGCCCTGTGTGTGAAGGTTAGGTGGAGTATGATGCATCAGATGGTATGGAGTTGGCAGAAGGAGGTCCTTGCGATGGTTGTAACCTGGGATTCTAGTTAGAGGTCAGTGTAAAAACTAGGATCTATGTTGGAGACCAAATACGTAGTTCCTCTACTGCAAGCCCATGATATTTTTTGTTTGCTTTTCCCGACATTCCCCAATGCTCCCTGTTTTTCCCCACCCTCTTAGTCCCACATTCCTCTAGACCCTTTTCCTACAACCCATTCCATTTATTTTTCTTTAATTCATTAATAAGCAAATGGCATTTTTCCCTGAACCAGTGCCTTGGAAATGCAATTCGTTAACAAGCAGCTGACAGTTTTTACAGCATCCTAATAATGAAGCCTGTAAATGAACAGACCCATGTGGTGGCGGGCAGCAGCTCATTGAGAGGATTCCAGGACACGCACCAGACGCCCACTAGGCGACCATTAGGGAGCAGCTCCTTTCCATCTAACATGGTTTGACCGAGAAAGCTGTGTATCAGTTTGAAGAGCTTTGAATCATGCTGCATCCTCCATTAGTGATTTTTAAAGCCTTGAGCATTGCCATTCTCTCAAGCTTGCTGCATCAAGGTCCCCCAGAGGTCTTCACCCGCCTTTGCTGGGGTGAAATAATGAGCAAATATTTGTTAAGTCAGAGAATAGCTTGGTCCTGTAGGCTCACCTCTCATCTTAGGTGATCACCGTAACCTGGTTCTGCTAAAAAAAAAAAACACAGATTGAAACACTTAAAAGAGCTGTAGAAAATGTCATGCTTGCATAGACATGCAATGACCCCCATTGAAAATCATTAAAATGAAGGATCAGTTGATTGATCATAAACATATCCAGTGTAGTTTTAGCCCTCAACCCCTTAATTGCGTTTAGTTCATATATTTTTACAATTTTTATAACAAACTTTGTCTGGACCTTAAAATCATTATCTGTGTCTTTGCTTTTGCCTGTTGTGTTTCATTTAAAGCTCATTACGTCCTGTTGGGATATGCCATGGGCAGGAGGAAGTCATGTGGTTTCCCTCTGTGCACATGGTTTACCAGAGACAAGAATATTGTGTACATTCAGAGAGAGCTATTGATTAGCCTTAGATATCTTTTTAGGATAAATCTTTGATGTGCAAAAATGTTGAAACATATTTCATAATTTTTTAAAACAAGGTTTGACAGGTTGCGTCCATAAAAGGCCTTATGCATTCAGTGTTGTGCCCTAACTTACCTTTTCACCTTGAGTTCCTTTTAATTAACCTTGAGTTCTCTTTTTGACAGAATGATATGACGGGTGCACGGCTGCGATGGGGAGAGTTACTCATGCCCTTGCTTAAAAAATACAAATTAAATATAACATGGGGTGACCAGGATCTACTGAACATCATGTTTTATCACAATCCTGGTAAGTGTATTCTCATGGCAATTATCTGAAAGGTGCCTATGAACGTGTTTTTCAATAATTCACACAAAGCTAATATTTGCACAAACTCTAACCCTGCACCATACTTCCTGGTATTGCTTGCATCCCCCACTTCACTTGGGACCACACCCATGATTTCCAGACCACCTAGGGCCTTGAGACAGTTGAAGTTCAGCACCAGTCTTACCTCGTCCACAGAAACGGGAGCTTCCAGAGGCTGCAATGAGGGTCTCATGACCACATTCCTGGCACCAGAGCCTTAGAGAGACTTATCTATTTAAAGGTATTATCTCTTTGCTTCTCCCAACGACCTTGGTTCTGTTTTTGATTACAGATCTAGTCATTTCACCTGCTCCCTCTGCACCAGTACCAGCACCAGCTCTGGAAATAGAACCTGCGCTTTGCAGTACTACATTCACCACAGTGCACTGTGCTGCTATACTGCAAGACGTGGAACTAGAATCAGCACATTGGCTGGATACCATGCAACAAAAAAAGCAGTATCCCCAATACTGCACTGTACTGCTTCTCGGAAACACCGGGATCTGAAATATGCATTGATCAGACCAATCACTCCTGCCATCCTCATCAGTAGGAGGAAACCTGCAATCAGTAAAAAGAAACCACTCCGCTTACATGTCCCCTTAGCTTTCTAGCAATTGGGCATAAGAAAGCAGGACAAGGTATACAAGTAGTCACACAACAGACAGATTTGCAGAGACTACCAGGGGTCTGTGCAAGGAGCATTGGGAAGATCCACAGAGCATTAGCGCGATTTGCATAGAACATGTAAGAGATCTGGAGGTGGCATTAGGGAGGTTTCCAGAAAACATTGGGGAGATGTATTAGAAACGTTAGGGAGATATGTATTGAACAATAGTTAGATTTGCATGAAACATCAGAGTAAATTGTCTGGCACATAGTGGGCATTTGTGTGGTCTCAGGAAGATTGACTGGCAACATCCAAGAGGTTGGATGGGAATGTGTGGGTTTCCTAAAACATCTGGGATTAAATGTACATAAAGTATGGAGCGGACAGTGCAGATATTTTGGGGACGTTCTGATATGATGGGTACTGCTAGGACATTTTTCTAAGCCCTATGGCAAAGAACGACAGACCCATGCCTAGGGCATAGGACCTCTCCTCAGTTGCCTGACTCTCGCAAGGGTAAAGGTGGCAGAGCAGTCAATGCTCTGCTCTTAGAACTGTGCATGGTGAGTAAAAAGTGCAGTGTAACACTCAATAGAAATGCAATAATGGAATGTCCTTGCAGTATGTTGGTAAAAGCATACTCTTAAATGTTCAGACGAATATGCAGTATATAAAATGGTAAATAACTTTGTAGGTACTCTGAGGGGTCAGTAATGCAAGGCGGGGAGGAGAGTTTGCCGCTGTGGTACTGTCCTTGGCTCTGTGAGAAACCTGAAGATGTCTCCCTAGCTAGTCCCCAGGGGATCTGTCATCCAGGTGGTCAGGACACAGCCTTCGCTATTGGATCCAGTTCCTGGGCGTGGACCAGTGAGGGAGGATCACCTGGATGTGGGGGGGGGTCCTCTGGGAGTGTAAGTGGGACACCCGACGGGTGAGACGCGGTATCCCCCTTCTTTCAACACCTTTCCCCATCCTACCACGAAGGACATTCAAAACCACTGCTCCCCCACCCCTCGGTTTTCTGACCCAAACACTTACGCACAACACATTAGAGAACTGACTAAAACCAGAGCCGTTTACCTGACATGTCCCAATACAAGGGTCAGGCAAAGTCAGGCAATTGATCAGAATTACACATACCTGACGGCCCTTTCCCTTCCCCACAGGGATAAAAGGTGGAGAAGGAGAGCACAGTACAAGCAAGGAAGACCGCATGACGAGACAGCTATCCAGGTCCCGCAGTTCAAGAGTAGGAGGAAGGCAGCAAATATCGAGCGGCTGACAAGGAGAGACACGACCTTGCCCTTTACGACGCAGACCAGTGAAACCTCTGGAGAGAGAATCGTAAGATCGAGGACAATAGCTCAAGTGTGCTGCAGCAGATGTCAATGGTACACGGAGCGTGTCGACGCTGATAAGCGCGAGCAAGGGAAACTCCTGCTATCGTGGTACCAGCCTTGACTCCAGTTACGAGGAACACCAAGTGGTTCATCACAGCCGGTGAGTCGAGGGGAAAGCCAATAAGAGCTGTTCTGTGGTGAATGAAAGACACAAATTGAATAAAGTTGAAAGAACTGTAAACGTGTTAAGGGGAGACCAGCTGTCTAACTCGAGACTCTGGTCGATCCCAGCAAAGAGTGAAACTACAGAAACCAGAAGGCCATCGGAGAGCTGCCAGTTTAAGTCAAAATGGGCATACAGGAGGTCAAGCAAAATCCCCATACAGTTGAAAGCCTTTGACCTACGAAATATGAGAAAGCAAGGGAAGTGAGTCACGCAAACAATTGTGCATGTGAAGTTTACAAGAGTGAACCTGACGGAGGGATGCTGACGAGCAGTGGGCAAGTGCAAAGTCCCAAAAAAACAGTGTGTTGACAAGAGTGAAACCGGCCGAGGGATGTCCACTGGAACTGTTTAAAAGGACATTAAGATTTGTGAAGGAAGCAAAAGCCATAGTGAACCCGGTTGAGGGAGTCGGATAATAAATGGGGGTCAGCGCCCGGAAGAGAGGGACCCAGGGGTAAAGAATCCTCACCCTAAGTAAAACCAAGAATCAAACTTTAAAACTTTCATTTGTTAAAGAAACATTTGTTTTGTTGCTTGAATATGACAGGGCCTTCGAAGGCAAGAGACTTTCAAGAGAACCGAGACTTGACCATCGAGGCTTCTGATAAACTGGAACAGAACTGTCAACTCGTGCTGGGGAAGCACGAGTGTGTGCTGTGCTTCAAGATCCAAACCTTACCCCATGCTCAAAACGTGGGGATGGGAGAACCAAGCTACCGCATCCTGACATATTATTTGAGAACACTTCTTTCTTTTCTTGAAAACCATCTGAAACCCTTTTTTTGTATTAGTTTTAAGGTTTGGCAATAGGTTTCTTAGTATAGGCCCTTTTTATTTGACAAGACTCCACTAGGACTGCCTTATTATTATTTGATGGTCGACGCTTGCTCCCATCTTAGATTTAGGTTTAGATTAGATGTTTTTCCAACCTGCATATAGTTTAATAAACACCCTTGAACTGTGATCACTTGTGTCTGTCTTTACTGTTGCCACCATGAGTTCCTTACAGTACATGGAGACAATGAAGTATACCCCAAAATGCCAGTATACATTGAGATCCAAGGCGAGTCCTGCGAATTATCATCCGCTATCATTCCTGGACTCCCCGAAGAAGTCATTCTGGGGGGGGGGGGTGGATTTCCCCATTTCCTGTACCCTCATACAAGAGCACCCCCACCCCCCAGAGATTTTCTACCCCAAAGATCATGGCAGACGAACAACTACTCCCAAAACTCCCCAATACGGGACTGGGAAATCATTGAACTCAAAACGGCCCCTAAACTCCAATTCATGGGCTATTGTAAAGAGACTGATGAACCCATTCCACCTCTACCTACACCAACCACAACTAAGCAGTGGAATATGCGAGAGTTCCTGGATATCTCTCGCCCTGTTCTCATTCAGGTCTTAACAACCAGAAACCTTGACTAAGTACAGGCATATGAACCTCGCCCAGGGGAAGGGTGTGTTAGAAACCTGAAGGTGTCTCACTTCCTAGTCCCCGGGGATCTGTCATCCAGGTGACCAGGACACGGCCATCGCTATTGGATCCAGTTCCTGGGGGTGGACCAGTGTGGGAGGAACACCTGAATGGGGGGTCCTTGGGGAGTATAGCGGGAACACAGACTGGTGAGATGCGGTATTCCCCCTCTCATAATCCCTCTTCCCTATCCTACTACATAGGACACTCGAGCTCTGTACCTCCCCCCCTTGTTTAATATGAACACTGTTGCACACCACGAAAGACGACGTACAAACACCAGAGCTGTTTATCTGACATGTCCCAACATAAGGGTCAGGCAAAGTCAGGCAATTGACCAGGATCACACACACCTGATGGGCCTTTCCCTTCCCCACAGGGATAAAAGGTGGAGCACGAGAGCACCCTACGAGCAAGCTAGACCGCATGACTAGAGGGCTATCCAAGCACAACAGTTCAAGAGGAGGAGAAAGGTGGCGAGAAACGAATGGGTGACAAGGAGATTAGCAACCTTGTCCTTTCTGACCCAGACCCACAAAGCCTCTGTGCACCGAATCATAAGAACGGAAACAATAGCCAGAGCGTGTTGCAGCAGATGTCAACGGTACACGGAGCATGCCTACGCTGATAAGCAGGACAGAGAAAGGCACCTGCTACCGAAAGCCAAGCAGTTAATCACAGCCGGGAGAGTGGAGAGCCGATAAGAAACCAAACTGTGATGATCAAAAGTAGTGAATGGTTAATTGAGAAAAATACAAAGAACTGTTGATACGAGAGGGGAAAGCCAGCAACAGAAAAGTCAGGTACCACGTGGGTGCTCACTCAGGAAACTCAGGACGGATTGTCCTATTGTTGAAACTACCGATACCAGAAGGCCTCGGGAAAGGTGAGAAAGGGGTTCAAGTGGTTATACAAGGGTCTAGCAAAATCCTCTGTGCAGTCGAAAGTGTTTGACCGGCAGATGAAGGTAAAGCTAAGGGAAGTGAATCCCGCTCTGTGTGAATGACAAGAGTTGGCAAGAATCAACCTGATGGAGGGATGCCGATGGAAAGCAGGCAAAGCCTGAAGTCTCAATGAACAGTGTGTTGACAAAAGTGAACCCGACAGATGGATGTCCATAATGAATGGTTTAAAAGGACATTAAGATTCGTGAATGTACAGATGAGATTGTGTTGAGAAGCCGTAGTGAACCCGACGGAGGGAGGCTATGTGAGAAGGATCTTAGCCCGGAAGAGGGGGAACCAGGGGTGAAAAACCATCACCCAACGACATGTGAATATGACAAATGAAATATTTTCAATACAAGCCATAGTGAACCCGACAGAGGGAGGCTGACCTTCAAGAGGGGTCTGAGCCCGAAAGAGTGGGACCCAGGGGTGAAGCATTGTCACTCTAAATATAATCAGAAAGGAACTTTTGTTGATAACATTGAATACATCAGGCCTTCGGAAGCAAGAGATGTAAACATTGAAGGTCCTGATATCGCTAGGAGCTTTTTGTGGATCTGAGCGTGGAAGAGGGGGATCCAGGGGTGAGAAGTCGTCACCCAACAAGCATATGGAAAGGAACTTTTTTGTTTATTATTTTGAGACACATTAGGTCCTCGAAGGCAGGATACTTTATTGTAGAAAAGTGACTTAACCACTGTTAGCTGAAAAGCAGAACTGTCGATTCGTGCTGGGAAGCTCGAGCGTGTGCTGTGCTCAGTTATGTTATGTTATGTTATGTTACATTCACTTGTAAAGCGCACGGTCGCCAAGGCATCATGGCGCTGGTGTGGAAGCTGCAAACTGAGTGGAGGCAATATAAACAGAGAGATAAAACAGAGTGGTCTTTAAAGCTTTCCTGAAAGCCAAATGATTAGCAGAGGATTTAAGTGATAATGGAAGAGTATTCCAAAGCTTGGCCGCGGCAATGGAAAAGGCTCTGTCACCAAGTCTTTCTCGGTTAAACCTGGGGACCGTAAGAAGGTTGGTTATAGAGGATCGGAGATTACATTCCGGAATATAACGGGAAAATTTAGATTGAAGAAATTCCGCTCCTAAGCCATGTATTGCCCGGTGGACAATACATAATGACTTGAACTTGACTTGCTGTGCCACTGGAAGCCAATGGAGTCGGTGAAGCACCGGTGAAATATGGGCACCATAAGGGGAGCCAGTGGCCAGACTGGCTGCCAGATTTTGCATACGTTGGAGCCGTTGGAGCAGGCCAGTCGGTTGGGATAAGTACAGGGAATTACAATAGTCCAGCCGTGAGAAGACCAATGCCGCTACCACGGGGGGGGCGCATGGCTTCTAGAATCATAGGCAGGACCCTTTCTAAAACCCTGATCTGATGATGAGCGGACTGACAAACAGCCGGGACCTGGTTTGACATGGAAAGGGAGGCAGAAAGGATAACCCCCAGGTTCTTTACCTTGTTGACAGGACAAGGCAGTGGACCTAGTGAAGTGGGCCCGAAGGCGGGGGTCCATAATGAAGGATTAGGGGGGCAGCCAACCAGCATCACTTCCGTTTTATCGCTGTTGAGCTTGAGCCAGTTTTGGTCCATCCAGGCACCGACCGCTTGAAGGCAGTCATGAAGACAAACTGAGACCACAGATTGATCCTGATCAAGCCGTATCAGGATTTGGGTGTCATCAGCGTAAGAATAACCATGAAGTCCATAGGAGCGAATAAGGCAGACCAGTGCACAAATATAAATGTTGAACAAAATCAGGAGTCTCGCCTTAGCACGTGCACAAAACTTCTTTTTTTTCTCATGAACATTATCCCGCACTCGTTTGTATTTACTTGTAAGGATTGGCAATAGGTTCTTCTTAGTATAGGCCCTTTGTATTTGACAAGTCGCCACTAGGAATCGCTTATTATTATTTGATGGTCATAGCTTGCTCCCGTCTAATAAACACCCTTGAACTGTGATCACTTGTGTCTGTCTTTACTACATGTGTTCCTTACAACCTGCCTAGGTTTACTTCTTACCCAAGTCCCGGTCAGGGTCTCAGCCCCCAATCAGGCTTTCCTTAAAGCCGCCATCCTGGCTTTCCTTAAAGCCCCCAGCCAGGCTTCACGCAGTTCTATTAACACAATGTTCTTAGGGTTGTTACTGGTCACCCTAATTCGTAGGTATCCCCCAGTCATGTTCACATTTGCCCCAGTAACACAGTTCAGTTTGTTTCCTCAGTGTGTCAAAGACTCTTGATTGTACAAGGAGTTTTTCTGGACCCTTGTATGACCACTTTGATCTCTTATGCCTGTCTCTCCTAGGGCCTCTTGGTATTTGTAGTTTCAATAAAGGGGACCAGTCAGAGTGCTTCGAATGAGCGCCCATGTGGTGCTGGACCACTCTGCTGCTTGTCCTTCACTTGTTTTTTTTTAAGTTCAGGTCTCCCTCTGCTAGGTGCGGACCCCCAGGTTCCCCTCTTCCGAGCTCATACCTTCTCACATTGCTTTAAGGGACCCTTCAGTTTTCCCCCAAAAAAGTTTTGGACTTCTAGTCCCAGATTGCATTATAGTATATTTTGCTCCTACTTCAAGCTCCCCAAAACAGCAGTCTGGTGTCTTTGGAAGCTGCAAGAATCTCAATGGGGATGTGTTGAGGTGAGGGCCTCATTGCCTGCCCCTCAGAGACCTGGGCTTTCCTGCTGGCCCAGGGGAGGAGCGCTAGTGTGGCACCTGCAGGAGATCCCAGCTGCTACTAGTTTGGCCTCCTGGAGGTACAGGTCTATTCCCCTCACTACAGCCTCTCATGCATTCAAAGGTCCAGTGTGGTGGTTCCCTCCTCCTCTAGGTCTCCCAGGTTCTCTGCAGCTCAACTGATCTTCCTCTGACGTCTCGACACCTTACAGCATTCCCAGCTCGCTCAAAGTGTGCTTAGTTTGTGAGTAGTTAGAAAATGAGGCAAGATCTTGGCTGGCCTCATTAGTGGGACAGTCAAGTCTTAATATGGCATTGTCGTTCTTCTGTCTCTCAGTGGTGTTGGGAGAAATCTTCATTCTTTCCGCTCCCTTCTTCCTCGACTCAGTGTTTGTAGAGAAAGCCAGTGTGGAGGGATTGTGGGAGTTGTGGTTTTTCTGATTAATTAGGGGAAAACTGTGTATGGTTTTGTGCAAATAAACAGGGTGAGTGTGTGACGGTAAATACATGTGTTGATGTGGTTTTACATAAAGGTTTGGGGTCATAATGGAACTGGTTTGACAATATTTTATTTCAACTGAAGGAATGTCGAGTAGGGGCACATCTGAGACAGGGGGATAGTCCTGCGGTTGTAATACACAAGATGCTAATTGCAATTTCTTTCTCCTAGTTCTCGCACACCTCCTTTCCGAGTTGATGCTTGTTGGAATTAGGGGGGGCGGTAAAGGGACTGGATTTAGAATAACCTTTAAATGTGGAGGAAGTGTTGAAATGGGGGAAATGCAGCATCTCGCCATTGAATGTCTCACCCCTGACCCCAGAGGACCCCTATTTCAGGTGATCCTCTCGCACTTGTCCACCCCCAGGGTCTGGATCCAAAGGGGATGGCCGTGCTCTGGCCACCCGAGACAGAAATCCACAGGGTTCAGACAGTGAGACACCTTCAGGTTTCTCAAGGCTCTCTCCAGAGCTACGATGGTAAACACCCCCAGGATCGCCAGAGCGGTGCACGCTTGGCGCCATGTGTGTTATAACATGAACATTGGATCTGTAAAGTAAAGTCCATTTTGTTTGAAATGTTTAACCGAAAATATTACTTATGATGTGATATTTTTAATCCCAGTTTAATTGCTGCTCATGACATTGTGCCCAAAGATAAGAAATGATCCAATTACATTTTTCGTTCAGGTAGTCTGTCCTGGTGTGCGTTGACTTTAGATGTGTGGCAGGCTGTTCTCAGCCCATGTTCATTTTATTCTTCAACAGAGAGCCTTTTTGTTTTCCCTTGCCAATGGAATTATCGCCCCGATCATTGTATATATGGAAGCAACTGCCGGGAAGCAGAAGAAGACGGGATCTTCATCCTGCACGGCAACAGAGGTGTCTACCATGATGACAAACAGCCGGCCTTTAGAGCTGTATATGAAGCTATAAAAAAGGTAGTAACACATATTATCTTTGTGTATTATCGCTCAAGCATGTAGTGTTTCTTATGGTTCTCTGGGGAAGCATTTTCAAGTTGCAAGCTACCAGCCAGGCATAAGAGCTACTCGCCCCCTGGCATGAGTGCCAGACATGTACTTGCATTCAGAGAGGGAATGATAGCCTGCCAATGCCTAGCTGTGAGGACACTTTTTGTGGCTTGTTAATTGTGCTGTGCAGATTAAAGCAACTGTGCTCCTTTTTTGTTAGAAGGAAGATGGGGCAATCACAATGATGTGGTGCTTTTGTTTGTGCAATTGTATTGAACAGGTTTGGCGGTGAAATCAACATTGTGCATTTTGACACGTTTATAATATGTGAAGAATCCTTTTGCTTAGATTAAAAATGTTTCCATGTAAATATGTGTCACATTAAAGTCTGTCAAACTCGTTAACACAAAGGTCGTTTTTCTGGAAGCATATGTCTTGCCTGAATCTGTCCCTTGTCGATGTTCACTACCGATTCTTCTAAAAGTGGGCCCAGACAACCCTTTATTCTTCCTGGGGCTTTGTGTCTTCAGTAATTGTGTGGGCTGGAGGTAACGTACATACATACATACATACATGTTAAGTCCTTGCCGCTGATAGGGGACAAGCCTGCAGGTTTTAAGTTTGAATCTCACACAACTGACTCTGCCCTTTAGACTCGTTTTTGGAGGTCACTGATTTTCATTGCATTGTAATAACAGCTATTATTACAATGCTTTAACCCTGACATGATTGTTATTAAATATGGCTATTATTATTGGTCACAATCATGTATAACACATTTCAGTTTTAGGTTGTTCCTAAAGTTTAACTCTTCTCTCGCTCCCTCTAGGAACAATCTAGGTGAACCCTAACCTGAATTCCCACAATAGGAATGTTGTCAAGGAAAGGTGGCTTCTAATCGCCAAGGTCTCACTTAGTCCTTTTCTTTCACGGTCTACCTTCTCGCTCTCACTGTCCCTCTGATGGTCTCTTTTCTCCTTCCACTCTCCTGCGCGCGCTGCTTCTGATCCCCCTATCCTCTCCACTACTCTGCCTACTCCACTCCTCTCCCCTCTCTACTCCACTATTATGCCCCTCTCCGCATTACTATGGACCTCTCTCCACACCACTACTCTACACCAAACGTTTACCCACTCACTTTCCCAATAACTCTCCCTCTGTTAGTCTCACTCACCTTGCACAGATTCTCGCACACAAGCATAATGTTTTCCACCAATCAATAACTCACCTTGAACACTCTTTCAGCAATCCTTCTCCATGCTCCTATGCACCATCCTTCCTGCGCCTCGTCTGTTGGTCCTCCTTCTCCTCCCTTGACCTCACCTGAACAACCCACGCTGCCTTGATTGCCATGTCCCTTTTATCCTCCCCTTTCATCAGTACTTTCTCTCAGCTGGTACCACTCACGTTTCCTCCCCACACGTATGTCGCATTTGGTAATGGTGGCCTGCTCATAGTAGAGTCAATTTCAAAATAGTAGGATCAGTCTTAAAGTCTGTCACACATATGCAATCGAGATTGACGGTTTGATGTTTGGATTGCGCCCCAGTCCTACTGTTTTCCGCTGGCAGTTGGGTTGTTCGCTTTCTCCTCCACAACTAGGCTGTCTGGGGAAAAAAACTGCCCAGCATTGTGAATAATCGGTATAAACCTTGGAGTCATCTTCGACTTCTCTCTCTCCTTCCACCCTCACACTTAGAACATTGCCAAGAAGTCCCACTTTCAACTCTTCCTTCTCAAAGGAATTCTCCCTTTTCTCACTTTCTTCCAGAAGCTCAATGTTACCCAAGCCCTGGTTCTCTCTAGACTTGACTACTGCAACAGCCTTCTCCTGAATCTACCTTCTTCAACTCTACGACCCCTCCAGCTAATCCAGAATAGGGCAGCAAGACTTATCCTGGCCTTAAGCCTAGGGACTGTATCTTTCCTGCGCTAAAAACTCTCCACTGGCTCCCGGTTGCTGCACGGATTAAATTCAAATCCCTCTGCATCATCCACAAGGCTGTCTGGGGCGGGGAACTATGCTATCTGCAACTTTCTCTTAATAAATACTCTCCCGCTAGACCTCTAAGGTCCTCTGGCACCAACTCTCTGTGTGTAAAGCGTTTTGTTAAACGGAGGGCCGGAGGCCGATCACTTTCTTCAGCTGGCTGCCTCTTATGGAACAGCCTCTCCCTTCCTCTTTGTCTTGAGCAGGACTTGCTCAAATTCCAGAACATCCTCAAGACTTTCCTTTTCACCTCCTCCTTCCCTTCTTCCCTCCTCTGCTAATCTCACAGTCGCTGTGATTGGCGACAAAGGGCCCTTATGCATCCCTCGGGGTCCTGGCCTCCCACACCCAATTGCCCCAGCCTCTGCCTACCTCGAGGACATGCCTCAGCACCCACCGGCATACTTCCTGTAGGCTTGCAGTATCTACCCAACGCGGCCCCTGGTCGCATAGCACTTACCATACTGTGCACTTCATCCGCTGCTCAGCCACAAGCATGGACATTCCAGCACCTAGCCCCACTCCCTCTTCCCCTTTTCTCGCTGCACTTGCACGTTCTGAAAACTCACAAGGCATAGTAGGTTTGTCTTTACCCTTCACTGTATTTATTGTTTCAATCCCATGTTCCCTCCCAGTTGCAAGACACTGATTTTCTGGGGGAAATAGATTTTTTTAAAAATCTGAAGACCTATCTTTTTAATTAATCTGCTTTTACCTTGCCAGTGAATTTTTATTCATTTTAATCTGCCCTCCTTGCTCGCGACTTCTTTTCATGTTTCTTTGTAATGTTTACTGTCCTGTATCGCCTTCACGCTTTTGGGTCTATGGCCGCGTTATATAAATAAAATAAAGTAAAAATAGAGTGGACCACTTTAGAGACCTCATCCGTTGCCATGGGCAGGAGGGAGGCGAGTGAGGGGGGTGTGAGGAGGGAGGCCAAGGAAGTCAGGGGAGCAGGCGTTGGAGAGGAGTTGGGGGTGGAGGAGAGTGAGGACAGGAGGCGTTGTGCTTTGGATGTGAAGTGGGAGGCGAAGGCAGTGCAGAGAGCTTGCGAAGGTACGAGAGAGGTGGAGACTGTAAGTGGATTGGTAAGTTCCTTGCCGATTTTGAAAAGTTTGGCCGTGTTGTTAGTGGCTCCATAGAGATGCAGGCTTGGATGTGGGTCCACTTCTTGCTGCCGATAGGGAAGAGATATTGGGCTTCATTACGTGTCCATGGGTAACCGTGACAGTAAAACCGTCAGGTAGCCGCCGGACCCGTAATGAATTACTGGCACCTGACTTCCTGGTGCCACCAGGCTATTCCAAGTCTGGTGGCCGGAAAGTCAGGTGCCGGCAATTTTGTTAGTCCACAATCCCATGGCGTCCTAGCACCGGCACCGTTAAGAACGGTGCCGGTGCTCCCGTGAGAAACTGCGAGCGGGTGCCGTCCCGCCTGGCAGGTCTGACACTGGCGGGGCACCCGCCCGCAGAGGTATACTGTGACGGTCCGGGAACACCGGTCAGTTTGTCGGATGATAAGCCCAAGTTCTACCACTTCCGTTCAGCAACTCTGCACTTGCGTTTCAGAGATGCTAGATCGGGACCCATGTATCAGTTACGTCACTTCCGACTCCAGCCCTCTGAAGAGAGGCCGGGATGGGGTCTGTCCGGAGCCATTCCACAGTTACCACCCTGCCCCTGGAACTTTTTCCAAAGCATTGACATCTGTGAAGAGAATACCATATGTGCCCAAAAGAACAAATCCGATTGTTTGTCTCTTCCATACAGTATTTATGGAACTTTTCACTTTAGTTCTCATGCTGCAACCACGATATACGGTGCAGGATACACTGGGATTTACCGTAGCATTCCATTCACGGCAGCTTTAATTGCCTCAATGGCATGCTTCACAACGAAGTTGTTGCAATACGCATGCCTTTGTGAATAACACACATTTTACTTAGGCACAGTCCCTGCTTTGTGTATTAATAATTCTGCAAAACCAAACGCCAATTTAGGAGAAAGCCACGGTACACAGTGCTGGCTCTCCATAGGGCGACCGAGCCCTTTCCGTCACAAACCCAGCACCATGAATTTGTGGGATGGGCTGCACAGAAAATTAGGTCGGATTGAGTGACATATAGTCATCTGTTTGCTAAATTGTGTTTGAAAAAAAACATGTCACAGTCTTTCTACGTACAGGTAGACTCCTTACGTTTATGTAGGGTTTCTTTTTTAAGCTTGTGTAAAACCTGTTGAGTTCATAAAATGCATTAATGTATGCGCAAAATTGCATTGAAGCAGGTTTTCATAGAAGCCTGCCTATTTTTCTAGGCAGCACACAATGCTTTTAATGAAGAATTTCTCGCTGTTAACCTACACAGAAGGCTTGTAAAATGTAGCGACGAGGCACACTGTAATAATATGAGCCATTCTCTTGTATAAAGCCTTCAAAAACCAATACAATATTTTAATGGTTCTTTATTACCAGTTGTCATAAGGATATAAAAATGAAGAAAAGTATTCAAGGGAGTTTGAGACTACATGGCACAAGGGCGCAAAAAGAAAATGTGTTTCCATAAAAATGTGATTTCTTTGTTTCCTCTGAGCGTTGTCAAAAGAAAATAATTTGGAGGAATCCCTTCACTGCCTATTTCTGCAGACAGTATTGGTTTATAAATGTGTTAGCAAAAGCGCATAAACCAAGCCTGATCTCATGACTTTAATGTGTTGAAACTATTATTCCTTTAGGGCTGGTATTAGCTTGTGCTTTGTCTTTTTGTACCAGGACAGTCTTTTTTGGAATGCCATTCGTCTGTTGTGAGCTCAAGCATCTCACTGAAGCGCGTAAATCACCTTTCCTTATTATGTGATCCTAGTGCACCTGCGCCACAGGCCCACCTTCGTCCATACTTATCAGATACTTCCCTCTACATACAGAGACCAGATGGCATTTAAACAAAATAATAAGCAAGAAGAAGTTTGATAACCATGGGCTCGTTTTATACCAATTGTGCCCGCCACCAGCGTCCAACATGCCACGCAATTGCCCTGTTCTGGACTTTTTCCCACCTATGGGGATATCGGGCAAAATATTAGCAGATCCCAGATGAGCCCCCAGCTCATCCCTTATTTTTTGCACACCTTAATTATTTTGTGGCTAAGAAATGTATTTGACCTATTTGCACCCTGATACCGAAGTACCCACATAAGCCACAAGTTGTCAAGTAAGGTAAATTCTGCATTTTACAGTTCTCAGTAGCTGACCCTCACAGGCTACTGTGAGAAACCTGAAGGTGTCTCCCTAACGAGTCCTCGGGGATATGCTATCCAGGGGGCCAGGACACAGCCATCGCTATTGGATCCAGTCCCTGGGGGTGGACCAGTGCGGGAGGATCACCTGGATGGGGGGGTACTCGGAGAGTCGAAGTGGGACACCGACTGGTGAGATGCGGTACTCCCCCCCCCCCCCCCTTCCTCCAACACCTTTTCCCCATCCTAACACATAGGATATTCCGAAACACTACCCCCCTCCTTTTCCCACACAAACACTTTTGCACACCAAGAAAGATAACGGACTAACACCAGAGCCGTTTACTTGACATGCCCCAATACAAGAGTCTGGCAAAGTCAGGCGATTGACTAGAATCACACACACCTGACAGCCCTTTCACTTCCCCACAGGGATAAAAGGTGGATCACGAGAGCACAGTACGAGCAAGAAAGACAGCATGACGACTCAGCTACCTGAGTATGGCAGTTCAAGAGGAGGAGAAAGGTGATGAGAACCGAAATGGTGACAAGGAGAGAAGCAACCTTGGCCTTTCCACCCCAAGCCTGCAAAGCGTCAGCGTCAGTGGAAGGAATCGTAAGACCACGAACTATAGCCAGCATGTGCTGCAGCAGATGTCAACGGTACATGGGGCCCTCCTCCGCTCATAACCAAGCCACAGAGAGACCCTTGCCACTGTGGTACCGGCCTTGACTCCAGAGACAAGGAAAGCCAAGCGGTTCATTAAAGCCGATGAGTCGAGGGGAGATCCGACAAGAATCCGAACTGTGTTGAGCAAAAGTAGCAAACGGCTAATTGAAGAAAGGTACAAAGAACTATTAATACGTGAGGGGAAAACCACCAGGAGAGAAGTCCCGCACCACGTGGGTGCTCACTCAAGAGACTCTGAGCTATTACCGTATTGTTGAAACTACCATTACCAGAAGGCCTTTGGACAGTGCGAGAAAGAGGTCAAAGTGGTCATACAGGGGTCTAGTAAAATTCTCCGTGCAGTCGAAAGTCTTTGACCAGCAGAAGTTGAAAAGCTAAGGGAAGTGAATTCCACATTGTAAGAAAGTAGAAGAAATTGTGTGTAATTGGCAAGAGTGAACCCAACGAAGGGATACCGATGAAAAGGGGCAAAGCCTGAATCCCGATGAACAGTGTGTTGACAATGGTGAACCCGACAGAGGGATGTCCAAGATAAACTATTTAAAAAAACATCAAGGCTTGTGAATGCAACAAGTGAAAGTGTTCTGTGAAAAGCCACAGTGAACCCGACAGAGGGAGGCTGAGATTCAGGAGGGGTCTGCACCTGGAAGAGGGGACCCAGGGGTGAAGAACCTTCACCCTAAATGGCAAAAGGAAGAAACTTTCAATTATGTTATGCTGAACATATAAAGTCATCGGAAGCAAGAGATCTAACTACCAAAGATCCTGATATAGCTAAAAACTTGTTTAGGATCTAAGACCCGGAAGAGGGGTATCCAGAGTTGAAAAGTCATCACCCAAGGTCCATTTACAAAGGAACTTTGATTTGTTAATTTTGAATACATCAGGTCCTTAAAGGCAAGAGACTTTTGAGAGAAAAGAGACTTCATCATCGACGGTCCCGATAGCTGAGAACGGAACTGTTGTCTCGTGCTGGGAAAGCTCGAGCGTATGCTGTGCTCAGGAGTCCCACTTTGTCCCGTGCTCAAAATATGGGGAATGGAGATCCCTGGCTACTCCATCCTGACTTATAATTTGTGAACACTTCTTTCTTTCTTGTGAATCCTATCCCACACTATTTTCTATTTAGCTGTAAGGACTGGCAATAGGTTATTCCTAGTATATGCCCTTTTATTTGACAAGACGCCACTAGGACTGCCTTATTTTTCATTTGATGGTCGTAGCTTGCTCCCATCTCAGCTTTAGGTTTAGATTAGGCATTTTTCCACCCTGCATATTCAGTTTAATAAACACCATTGAACTGTGATCACTTGTGTATGTCTTTACTGTTGCCACCATGAGTTCCTTACACTATGCTTTCTGTGCCTGGCTCATGAGATCCAAGAATTTGTCACAAGGTATAAGAATGTAAGTGATCCTCTCGTCTTTAATCCTGGTGAGCTGTTCTTTTGACCAGCGACACAGGAAAAAGAATGACTAAGTCCACTGGCATAGCACTCCTTCTCTCCAGCATGGGGTCTGGCATGGATTCACATGCTCATGAATATTCCCCATCGTCAGGCCGGGAATCCTTGGTAAAAAAAAAATCAGTATCAGTTTAGTTTCTGATCTGTCTTTCTCAGTAGTAATCAATCACTGGTCTCTGGGTCATACAGCCCCCAGCCAATGACTGCCCTCTCCCTAAGCCCCGCCTCTGGCAGCCATCCTCAGATTTTTACCGCACGTTCAAGTGTTGGGAGTCCTCATGTTTAGCTCTCGAGCTTTTGCTGCATTTTCGCGCTTTTTTCAAAGAGAATTTCTCATTTTTCGTTCAAATAGAGCCTCAAGCTGCACCGTCTCTACATCCGATTAACAGGGATACGTGTGATATTTTTCTACGCCCCTCAAGGGTGAAGATTTCGTCGAGTTACGCTTCTTGGTGGAATCCAGGAGTTTCTGCGGTCTACCCGAACATGGCCCAGGAGAAAGGAAGCTCGACGCCCGGAAAGCTGTTCAGGGTTTGCCCTGGATGCCAGCTGCAGAATGTGTTCAAGGAGGACGAGCACTCGAAATGTCTCTACTGCCTTCATGAGGACAAAACGCACGTGGAGAAGGACTGAGCGTTTTGCAGGAACATGTCGGAACGGACCATCAGGGACCGACACCTTCGTCTCCCCAACTGGCTGGAAGGAAAGAGCCCGTCAGGTGAGAAGAAGAAGAAGAAGAAGTCCGAGCGGTCTTCTAAGTCCTGTGAGGGCGCCCCGGTGACGGGGGCCCAACAGAAGGCAAAGCATCGCGGGCACCGGGAGCGCCGAACGGTCGGCCTCCTCGGCTGCTAGGCAGGGCGCATCCTCTCCAGCTCCATCAACCACGAGCCAACGCTCTGGCTCAGGGAAGAGGAAGGCCGAGAACCCGGCGAAGCTTCTGGAGAGGCCCCGGTCGAGCTTGAAGGATCCGGAGCGTCCCCCCAAGGTGAAGGCCACAGGCCCACATAAGGTGGTAAAGGCCTTGATTCACACGGCCAAGGCCTCTGTCGAGGAAGTCGCGGCGGCCCTGGCGCAGCCTGTGGAGGTTACACCAGTGGAGGCGACCTCGGGGCCCAGAGGCTCCCTGCCTCCGCGGTTTGAAGCCTCTTTCAGACCCATCGAAAAGACCCCCGTGAAGACCCCAGCAGAAAAAGAGGGGGGCGGCGGTGGCCATTGTGGAGACGGACACAACATCCGAGGAGGAGCTGGTAGAAGTCTTAGAGGGCCTCGACGAGCGCGTCGAAGAGGCCCGTTCCCACGGGAGGGATCAAGACGAAGGTGACGACGAGAGCGACGGCACCGGCGAGGGTCCTAGTCACCCGTCGCTTCCGGAGCCGCAGGACAACTCGGCGGCCATTTTGTTGGCAATACAATCCCTATGTTCGGAGATAAGGACGAGATTGCCCTTTCCACCGACGGAGGAACCAGAACCAAGAGAAGACGGATCCATCCAGCCCCACCTTTTTAGCCCTCGCGGCCTACTCAACCTTTGCCCACGTCCCCCGTCCCTGGGGATGAATCGGGAACGGACATAGCCACGACGGGTACCGATGACGACGACGGCGGTGACGACTGGACGGAGCTCCCATCGCCCCCAGTCCGGGCCTCCCTGCCCCCCGCCCGACGAGATCGGATCTCTCCATGCAATGATCGCCAGGGCATCCAAGCTTTTTCAGCTCTGCCCCGAAGAGAAGAAGGAAGGTTTCCTTTACCAACGACGCGAGGCCAAGAGGAAAACGGTCCTCGCCGTGCCTCTACTGGATGACATCTGGGACGAGTGTCTTACCCTTCTCAAGAACCCGTCTACGACGCCTGCCAAGAGGGATCGGTACGAGAAGAAGTACCGGGTCCCCGATGTGGCCCCTTTGTGCCTTAGGGCACAACCGACCACTGACTCGGTCGTCTCAGCAGCGGACAAGAAGAAAGCGGGGGGGCATCGGCCTCAACGTCAACTTCCCCGCCGGACGGCGAAGGAAAGAAGCTGGACGCAATGGGACGACGAGTTATCTCGTCGGCGGCAACAATGATTAAGGCGGCCAACGCCCTCGCGATTTTGGCCCGCTACGACAGGGAGTTATGGTACAAGATCGCCCCCCTGTTGGACTTCCTACCGGACGACAGTCCTTGTCAGTAGAGCGAAAAAGTGTGGTAGGATGCGAGGGAGCACCAGTTATGTGTGCAGCTGATGTAATTGCTTGTTGGAAGCTGCATCCTAGCGTTTGGTGTGGTGGTGGAAATATCAGTTGAATGTGTGCAGTCTGGTGGGTGGACACCCAGACTGGGTTCTGGCTGCGGTGTGCCTGTAGGACGTTTATGTGAGCAGCTAGGCCGGTTGTCATGGGATATAGCTGCATTTTATTAGTGGTGAGGCGTGAGCTGTACTTTAGTTGAGTGATGGTGTATAGTGGAGAGTGAGCGTGGTCATATGACATGATGGTTCATCCTTAAACTGCCTGAGGGCACACAGCGACATCACAGGAACTAGAGTGTAGGGCAGTACAGAGGGATATAGCAACATCCCTGGAACGGGAGGGCAGGGTACACAGTGGCACAAAGGGGCACACAGCGACAGCAGGATATTTAGCAGCATCATGGGAAACAAGAGCGTAGGGTACACAGTGACTCACTGGCACGGTTGGGCATACAGTGACATCACAGGTACTTGAGGGTAGGATTGGTAAGTGGTGTGGCAGGTCAGAAGAAGGATGCGGAAACTGGTGACATTTGCAATGCGTGTTTATTAGATAATAAGAATAAGGTCTATCTTTCCCTGATACAATGGGGAGTTCCCTACCTATATGAATAACTAAGGTGCTTGTCAGTCGTGAGGAAATGTCCAAATGAAAATGTCTCCTGTCCAAAACTCTAACCCTAACTGACTCTACCACTAATCTAACAAACTAAGGTCAGTCGAATGACTCCCTTCTGTGAGTGTACTGGTCTCCTTTATAGAGTTGCTCTTAATATCCAATTTTCAGATAGTCTCTGGTCACCTTCTATATCAACTCTTTTAACTTCCTTACAAGTGTTTTGGCTTTTCCCAATCTTTGTGGACTGTCCTCCCAAAGTCCTTTCTTGAACTTTGTTTGGTCCTTTCATCCAGCCTATTGTGCTTTGAGTATTCTTGAGAGGGTGACATTCCAAAACAACAATTTCTTTTTCGTTGGTTTGGGGGAATTTTTGCCCCTCAAAACACCCCTTTTTTATAATACTTTTCCCCCACCTCCAAAACCACTATTCCCTCTCACAACCCCATTTTTAGTTTTTCCAGAATTAGTTATTTTGATAGTAGTTTTTTTCATTTGTTATTTTTTCATTAGTTTTGTATTCGATATAATCACTGTATACCTCTAGAGTTGTACTTCGTTGGATGGGGTAACTGATGTTCCCACTTCTCAGTTGTGGTATCTCCTGTGTAGTGAATCACAGGAATCTGTCACTTCTCCCCAAGGGGGAGCCAGCCCCTGTGAGGCTAGGGAGCTGAGCCTGCTCCACAACACCCTCCCTAGGGGTAGAGGTAAATGGGACCTCACCGGGGAGACTCCCCCTTAGGGGCCAAGAACTAATGTTCCTGTGAGGAACTTCCTTCACCAGTAAACATGATGGCATATATATGGGTCTGTCAAACCATGTCAACTATCAGGACTGGACTGAAGAAAAAGATAACCAATGTTATTATTCTGAAGAAAGAAATATGTCTCTTTAAGAAAACGTGACCAATCCACTGAGACTGGTGGATTGAAAGAGGAACACTCGTCTAAGATGAGGCGAAAAGGGGGACGAGAAGCAAGAGAGGAAGGCGTCTCCAAGCAGAGGAGGCAGCCTGGTAACGTGTACCTGGGAAGAGGCAGAGCCGCAGGAAGCGCAGCCAGTGAAATCCAAATCCGCTGGGAAGCAGCAGAGAGAAAACTGACAAACCAAGAGCCTGAGAAGGGACTCTTAGGGGCTTGAGGGCAGAGACATGCCCACAAAGCAGAGGGAAGAAAAGTGCACAAGAGGCAGGAGTGTAGGGAATCCTGCAGAAAAGAAAGAATAGGCAATAAATACAGACAGGCAACAAAGGCAGTGAACAGAAAGGGGCATGGAGTACAAACACGTTAGGTTCCCAATTGTGATGTACACAGAATGGAGCAATAGTTTCCCACTAGTTCAGGGGGAAACTCTAGCCTTCTGAGCTGGTTACTATTACAGGGCCACACTCTGAATGTTCATGGAAAAGAGCAGAAGGAGTGGGTGTGTGTGTCTGGATCCTAAGGCACGAAACAAGGTAACCGTACTCACAAGACTGAAGCCTGTATGGGTCCAGCAGGAACTGAACAGTGACTGCATCCTGAAGCAGGAACCAGCACACTGTTAACAATATGGCACAATACTGAAATGTGACAAAGGAAAGGGGCAGCGATTTCCCGCTGGGAACCCCAGCAGCCAAACTCTGAACAAAGGATTTAACACAAGCACAAGTGAGGACAAGAACAGCAACGGAAATATCCAAGGAAAGAATAGGAAGTCAAAGTGAGCAAGGTTCAGGACTGAGAACCACAAGAAAGATGAAAAGCAAGAATACAAGAATCTAAGTGTAAGGGTATAGGAGACTGGAACTGCAGACTAGAAACTAAGGGACAGAATCAAGGAAGACCGGACAAAACTATAGACTAGGAACGAGAAAACTCAGTACCGAAACTCTGGACTAGGATAGCAAGAACTGAACTGTAGACTGGTAACAAGGAACTGTAACTACGGACTGAAATGACGAGGGTGGGACTGCTGACAGATGACAAGGAAACTCTGGACTGAAATCTAGGAAGCTAAAGCCAGGTAACAAAGACTCTGGGCACAGAACAAGGAACAGGAGGCAGGGAACAAGATAATTGGTGGTCGAGAGCAAGGGTCAGCAGACGCGTAACAGAGGACCGCAAGCAGGGGATCAGGGCCTTCGAGCAGGAAGCACAGAGGTGCAGGACACAAGGCTGGGGAGCGGAGGCAGAGAAGCAGGGCTGCAATGCAGGGACACAGGGCACTGGAACAGGAGCAGGTTCTAGAAACAACAGCAACAGGACACTGCAGAAATCCAAGGATCAAAGCACAAGGGGCTAGCAGTGAACTCAGTGCAAGAGCCCTGTGCTCCTGCGGGGAGCTGCTTAAATACTGACTCGCCCAGTGCTGAAGCAGGCTCATTAGCAACACCTGGAGCACCACGCCTGAAGGTAATCTGCACCCTCCCTCTCTGGTCCTGGGAAAGTGAAATGAGCACTGAACTCCCAAGGTTTCTGGAGATTGTAGTTCTAAGACTTCTCCATAGGAATAGTCAGTAAATGAGAACTGCCACATGGTGCATTATCGGGTATGTAGTTTGTGAAATTAAATATGAAATACCAAAGTCTTGCAAACGGAAAATAAAGACACAAATATGACAATAGGTATTGTCTGGGTAGGATTATGGTGATGAGTGAGTCCCAAATAGTCCAGGATGGGTCGTGACCGGGACAAGCCGAATGGGGCTCGAGAATTGGTGGTGGTGTGACCACAAGGGTGTCGTGGTGGGCAGCCAGCCCATGCAACTATGCCGATACGGCACAGGGAAGCTGCAACAGAGTGGCTCCCGTTGAGACTGTGAATAACTCAGAGGAGGAGCGAGGCGCGTATGCGAGAGGCGCAGAGGAAGTTTTCTCAATAGTGCAGTGGAGAAAGAAAAACATCGCCTGACCCGTAAGATCTCCGAAGACATTTCTTGGTGAGACCGAAGGTAATGGAGGACAGGTGAGGCATGGGAAGATCACGGACAAGTATCATACAATATGAATAACTTGTCTCAGTACTAATGAAAAAAATCTGAAGATAAATCCTATTGAATTTGAACTGTGATAAGGCAAGGAGGAGATTAATGCCACTCTCTGATGGAGAATTGAATAGAAGTGGAATATTCTTGTTGCATGTGAACTGTGACAATCTGAGAAAGAGAGAGAACAATATTGATCCCAGAAGGGGAGGAGAATGGAATTATGATATTCCTGTTAAAACCGAACTGCAAATACAAGAAAAGGAATAATAACAATCCCAAAAAGGGAGCTGATGGAGAGTGAGAAAAGCTTCAGATCAACCTTAATGAACGGAAGTGTGTTGAATAAAAGACAGAAAGACGCAGAGATACCCGAAGGAGGCTGTAATAAAGTGTATAACTCTTTGACCTGGAAAGAAAGAAAGATAAAACCTGTGTCCCAAGCAGAAGAGTGGGACCTAAGAAAGAAAGAGTGCCGAGAGCTGAAGACCAAAGCAGTGTTTATGAGAAATCAATCTGAACCATGTAAAATCACATCTAAAGTGAATGATACATTCTAGTAACACGTGAAGAAAGAATTGAATGAACGGATAAAAAGAGTTACGTAGAACTGTTGAAAAAGCACGTATTGAGAAGACAAGTGCTGGAAGCACCGAGCAGGTGAAGGGAGTAATTCTCCTGCCCCATTTATTTAGTTTGAAATAGTGAAAGGGATGGATAGTGTTTGTTTTTGGATGGTGGACAGATTCTTTTTGGACATTCGAACAGACGACTGACAAGTGCCCTGTGTTATTCCTTTAGCTAGGGAATACGCCATAGGGATAGTTATGGTTAACACATTTAAAAAACCTTGTTGAAAAATGTCCTTAAAGAGTCTGCGTCCTTCTTCTAACCCGCCACAGTACCTTTCATCTCATAGGCTTCTCTTGCCTTAACTTCATGGTATTTTCTCTCTTCTCATGGTAGTGTTACACCACAGTTAATATACTTATTGCCTGGTGTGTACGGGGTTCTCCTTCTCAGATTATTATAGTTAATTTTCATCCGTTTTATATTCAGGCTTTCATCAATTTAACTGGGATGAATATCCCTCAATTTTATATTCAGGCTTTTATTACCCCAATGTTAATGTACTTATTCGCCGGTGTACTTGGGCTTCTCATTCTCAGATTATTATAGTTCAAGTTCATGAATTTTATATTCAGCGTTTCGTCAACCTTACTGCAATGACTTTCCTTAAATTTTATATTCAGGGTTTCTTCAATTTCACTGGGGCAAGTTTCTCTTAATTTTATGTTTAAGGTTTCGTCAATTTCACTGGGACGAGTTTCTTTCCACCCATAACGAGTCCCCTGTGGCCTCCCGCTCTCCCTGTTACTTCTATCCTTATGGGGGAACGTCTCTGGGTCTTGCAATCGCTCAGGACTGTTCTATTCCTTCCAGTTCTCTGTCGGCTTGCTCTCGCTGGTGTACTTTTCTCGTTCTGCTTGACGTCACAGCATTTCTTCTGCTACCGGGACAGGTTGCTGCACTTTCAACCGGGTGGTGTCGGTGCCGTTGATTGGGCAGCCTGCACACCACAGAGTTGGTGTGGTCACGCCACCACCGGTACCTGGGTTCTCCTTCTGTGGGCTTCTCTCCAACTGCACACACTGGTTTTGCAGCTTCTGTCTCTCACATTCAGACTAGCTTTAAAGTTTGTGGCTCCGCTCTGCTCCGCCTCTGTCACTTGTTACTCTTAAAGGGGGCCTCTCCTGCTGGCGTATGCGTGCCTCTCGTTCGCTCTCATTCGGCATGCCCCCTCTCTTCAACCTCCTTGTCGCAGTTAATTGGAGGCTTTTTTGTAAAGCGACAGAGCCTTTCTCTTGATGGAAAGGACATACTTTATTCTAATATTCAGCCAGTGTCCTGAATATGGTTGTGCTTTGCATATCAGATCATCCCATGAATGCCATCACGGGGAACGGCTTAGATAGCTCCTCAGTGAAAGGGGAGTCCTTGGCCCCTTAATCGGAGTCTCTCCGAGCGAGGTCCTACTTGCCTAGACTCCTAGGGAGGGTCTTTCAGAGCGTTTGTTCACCTCCCTAGCCTCAAAGGGGGAGGCTCTCATTAGGCAGAAGGGATGAATTCCCTCGATTCGTCAAAATGGGGAATCCAGGATTTTATCCTAGTTTGGGCCTTGAAATCCTCAAATTCAAAAGACTGTTCGTAAAAATTAAAAACCTGCCTCTTGTGAGCTACTTTCCTGCAGTACATACTGCTTTGTTTTTTGTTAAAAACTCTATTTAGTACTGGCATGGACACATTTCGGGACAAATATGTTCATGCGGGGTATTACAGTCCACATCTATAGCAAGATTCATCTTTAGACATATTATACATAGTGCAGGGGATGAAATATTAGGAAGGGAGAGAGTGGGGGGGTAGGAAAGGAGGACACATCATACTGCGTTATACAGCTAGATTTGATGTATTATCAGTTCCTTCTCCTTCTTCTGTCGCTAGTAGGTATGCCCTGAGGGGGGGCCATATGTCTTTAGGTCTAGACGTAGATTGGATCCCTCGTACATATGAGTCTTCACTTTCTTGTGTATGGATTAGATCAAGTAACCAACATTTGTGAGTGGGGGGGTTCCTTTGATTTTTAAGGATAATCCGTTCAGCCACTGCTCCCCCCACTGCAAATAGTCTGCGGGCTTTAACTAGAAGCCTTGCTGATTTCTCCCAGGAGGTATTTCAGGGGTGTGGGAGGAATGCTGATGTTTAAAATGTCCTCCATGGTGTCTGCCACTTCTGTCCAGAATTGTTTAATTGGCGGGCACTCCCAGTACATATGGATGGCTGTTGCTTCGGTTGTGTTACATTTAGGTCATGCCTGCGGTTTGGTTGGTTCGAACTTGGAGATTTGCTTGAGTGTAATGTGCAGTTGATTCAACATCTTGAATTGGATAAGTCTGAAATGTGCACATAGGGATATGGTTTTTGTGTGTTTGCAGTAGTTCGCCCATTGTTGATCATTTATTTGAATGTTCAAGTCTTTTTCCCACCTGGCCCTCATTTTGTTCTTGGATGGAGTGGAGTGTTGTATTGAGTGATTCTGTATAGGCTGGACACGCTGCCCGTGAAGCCTTCCTCTGTCAGGATTTCTGACAGACATTTGTGTACTGGTGGTGCAACAGGAAAGGACGGCCATTTCTTTTTACAGGAGGCTTTTAATCTTTGATAGTGTAGCGTTGTGGTCAGGTTGTTGCCTGCTCTGTTTTGGATCTGTGCCACTGTGAGGAACCGACCTTCCGAAAAGAGATCGCCGACTTTGGCTTGTTTAATAGTGTCCCATAGTACTTGCATGGTACAGTCTGTTGTAGGCTCCAGTCCTGGGTATTTCCATAGGGGTATATGTGGCCAATATGGCACTTCATATCTCACTCTTTTGAGAATCTGTAACCATGCTCTAACAGTTGATTCCATAGGGTCAGCCAGAGTCTTTTCTCGTGGAACTTTAGCAAATTTCATGCTTTGGAGGACCAGTGGTGATGCTGCAAATTTTTCTGCATGTATGTGTGCAAATTGCTCTGCAGTGTTCGTCCAGTATTTTGTGAAGTGAGCTTGTGCCGAATAATAATATAGTTGGAAATCTGCGGCCGCAAAACCACCGGTATCATAGTTCTCACACAGCTTGGACCAGCTCAATCTGGGTATTTTCCCTCCCCAAACGAAGCGCGTGGCCAGATTCTGGAGTGTGTCGAAAAATCTCTTGCCTGGCCAGATCGGGATACCGTTAAATAGATACAGTAGTTTTGGGACTACTACCATTTTCAGTAGTGATATTCGACCGTACAAGGATAGTATAGCAGTTTGGTCCAGGCGTTAAGCTTAAGTTCAAGCTGTGCCAGGTATGGGGCATAATTATTTGCATACAGGGTTTTTTTGTTGGGTGCCATGATGATGCCTAGATACCTTGCGGAATTGGGGGACCAGCGTAACTCGCTCATTGTTGCGGTCCAGTTTGTAGACTCGGTCAGTGGTATTATTTCAGACTTGGTTTGATTGATTTTGTATCCGGAGTACTTGGTGAGTTTGGTAATGTCTCGGATGACCGGTGGCAGGTGTTTTTCTGGGTTTCTGATGTACAGCATCGTGTCATCTGCATAGAGGGAGAAGAAATGTGGAGATCCCATTATACGGATCCCTCTCCAGGCATGGTTGCGCCTTACGTATGCTGCCATTCCTTCTATTCTCAGGGCGAATATTAACAGAGAGAGGGGGCAGCCTTGCCTGGTGCCTTTCTGTAATGCGAAGGCGGTGGAAAGAGTTTTGTTGGTCCCTACTCTGGCGGAGGGGTTGTGATATAATAATTTTATGAAGCTGAGGAATCCTGGGCCAAATCCCATCTTCTCAAGTATTTCGTACATTTATTTCCACAAGATGGAGTCAAACGCTTTCTCCGCGTCTAATGTGAAAGCGACCGTTTGTGCCCGGTGATCCATTTGGGACGTGATGGCGAAGAAGCGCCTGAGGTTCAGGGCGGTAGAACAGCCAGGTATGAAGCCTGTTTCATCTGGATGCACTAGTTTGGTCATGTATGGGTTTAGTTTAGTTGTTATTGCTTTTGCGAAGATTTTTGCGTATACGTTAATCAGAGACAATGTTATATATGAATATGGGGAGTGTGCAGGTTTATTGGGTTTCAGCAGCACGGCTATAATGGCTTCTCCCATTGTCTGTGGGAGCATTCCAGTTTCCAGGGCGTCCTCCCATACCTCCAGAAGTCGTGGGGCGAGTTCATCTGTGTAAATTTTGGAGGCCGTCGAATCCCGGGGCTCTGCCCGCCTTTAGGTCCTTGATTGCTGGTTGTATGTCCTCTATGGTTAGAGGTAGGTCTATCGTGGCGCTTTCTTCTCTAGAAAGTTTGGGGAGTGGGAAGGAGTCCAGATGTTCCCGGAGTTCTTCTGACGTCACTTGGTCAGCGTTTGAGTATAGCTTGTTGTAGAAGTCGCGGAACACCGTGTTCACCTCCGGGCGGTCTACGTGTGTTGTGCCTTGTCCGTCCACTATAGTGGTGATTTGCCTATATCCTTGCTCCACCTTGATAAGGTTTGCTAGCATCTTGCCAGATTTATTGCCTTCACCGTATTTCCTGGCTTTGGTTGGTTGAGACATATACTTGACTTCTTGTTCCGCTAGTATCTTAAATTTGTTCAAAGCATCGTTGAGTGTGGATAGTGTTGCCGGCTCCGAGGTTTCGACATATGTCATCTCCACCTCCTTGATGTGGGTTTCGATTCGGGACCATTGGATGCGTATATCTTTCAAAGTGCCATTAATCTTGGAGATCAGGTGTCCCCTGAGCCACACTTTGAAGGTTTCCCATACTGTATGGCATGATTGCACCAAATTCCGGTTGCGGTTGAAGAAGTCCTGTAACTCGGTCCGGAGTGCTTCGTGCAACAAGGTATCCCTTAGGAGATCTGGAGGCATCTTCCATAGATGATGCTCATGGTTGGACAATCCGATCTGGATTTCAAGTATTACTGGGGAGTGGTCCGAGAGTGTTCTGGGAAATATAGTGCATTCTTTCAGGTCGGGGATACGGTCGGCGGAGAAAAGCCAGTATTCGATCCTGGAACTTGATCCGTGGACGTACGAGTGGAACGTATATTCTCTGGTGGTAGGATGAGTTTCTCGCCAGGCATCTGCCAACTGTAGGTCGGACATAGCCTGCTTTATGGTGACTGCTGCTTTGGAGTTTGCACGCTGGACCTGGGATGTTCTGTCCAGTGTACGGTCTAAGATAGTATTAAAATCTCCTCCCCATATAATTGTTGTGTTTTCTGCCGGGGTTATTAGAACCACGATCTGTTAGTAGAATTCAGGTGAGTTGATGTTTGGGCCATAGGTATTTATGATTATTAGCTCTTGACCCTGCATTGTTCCCCAGATTATCACATATCTGCCATCCGTATCTCTTTTTGTTTTGTGTATTTGGAGGCCGAGTCTGCGGTGGATCAGCGTTAGGACCCCTCTTGATTGTGACGAGTAGTTTGTCATATAGATCTGTGGGCCCTAGGCACGACCAAGTGCATTAGTATTGGTCTCTTGTAGTAGGAGAATGTCTGCTTTATGCCTATTGGCGTATGCTATTACATTCCTGGTTTTGATTGGGTTAAGAAGACCTCTTATATTCCAGGACAGGAGTCTGGTGTTTCTTGTCAGAGGTGCCATGTATGCATTTCCGTGGATGTGTCTTGCGTTTCAGCCGTATTTTTTGTTTGGAGATCTTTTCCCTTCTGTGCCAGTGGCAGGTTTTCTTTGTTCAACAGCCAACACTTATTAACAACACAAACTTTTCGGAGGTGCAGTTTTTTGTAACTTCTGCACCTTCTTCCTATAAGCAGGCAACTGGCCTGTTCGTTTCCCCACCCCCCACCCTCACCATCCCCCCATTCGGGCGGTGTGTCCCTTAAAACCATTTGCGTCATTGCAGTAGAAACCAAGTGGAGAGGGGGCATTGTGGCCCGTCTCTGGTCCGGAACTATAGCGTTCATGATCTTGTGGATCGGCCTGTTGGTGGTGTTGTTGCTGCAGGAGCTCTTATTTTAGTCTGTGTTCATAATCTGGTTTCCAGAGGGTAAATTCTCAGTGGGTGCCTCTGGGATAGGTCTCTCTATGTCTGACATTGCTGTGTCTGGTGATTCAAAGAATTGTGTCTTGCCAGCATGTTGGATGCAGAGTTTGGCAGGGATCATCATGGCGTAAGTTATTTTACGATCTCTCAGTGTTCTCTTAACACGGTCAAAGGATCTCCGGGCAGTCTGTACCCCTGTGGAGGAGTCAGAATAGATGTGAATGCGATTAGAATCGAATGTGAGGAGGCCTTGTTCATGAGCCAGGCGGAGCACCAGGTCACGGTCCCGGTAGTTGAACAGCCTGGCTATGATGGTTCGTGGTGGTGCTCCAGGCTTAGGGGGTGCAGCTAGTGTTCTATGTGCCCTTTCGATCAAGAATTTGCTTCGAGAACTGTGCTTCTGGAAATAGGGAGTGGAGCATGTCTTACATTTGTGTTGTAGTATTTTGATGTCTGTTTGAATTTGGTTTTGCCTTGTGTGGTGGCCGTGCCTTCTAGGGTTGAGACCCTGCTTTCCGATTCTTTGACTCTGGAGTTGACTTTTCTTATGACTGCGCGGTAGAGGAAATATTGTCCCCTATGTCGTCCAGTTTAGTATTAATCGCCGCAAAGCCTCTTTCCATAGCGGCCATATACTGGGTCATCTCTTGAGAGGGTGGATCAGACATAGGTAAGCTGGAGGTTTCAGTGGGTTCAGTACCCTGATCTGAGCTGGAGGAGTTTGCAAAAGTGTCCATGGGGCCCATGGGGCCTTTTCTCTTGTCTTTGTTTTTGGAGCCCCCTACCATTGCTATAACGTGGTATTGGGTTATTGCGTTGAAGCTGGAGAGTTGTATGTGTTGGTGAAGGAGGGGAAAATATGTCCCTTCACAAATGTATATGTCCAGGCGTGGTGCTGTGCCAATTATGTCTTCTGGGGGCTCTTCCAGGCGGCGTGAGTTGTGATGAAGGCCTTTAGTGCAGCTAGTATTTTGCGTGAGCTCACGCAATAGTTTAGGATATTGCAGAGTGTTTGTTGGCACAATCGCTCTGTGCGGGTGGTTGGTAGGTAGAAATTTGCTGGGGTGTGGATGTAGGGTATTGTAACAGGCTTGGTCACATGCGAACCTTGCAGTAAGAGATGGAGCTGTCCTTTGCGACACCACGGAGTGGGATAGCCCGGGGCCACGTCCCGGGCTATGGGATCTTCACGCCCGCTTCCCCCCGGCGCCTATGGGAGCTGGCCGGCCGCGGTCCGCGATGCTGGCGCGGGAGGATGGTGTTTGCTCTGCTCCAGGGGTGGCAGGTTAGTTAGAATTATGTTGGCTGGGAGCGGCTGACGCGCTGTGTTAGGCTGCCGGCTGGGCGGATGAGGGGGGATATGTAGGGTGTTGTTGCAGGTGCCCACGTACCTCTGATATGATGCAAACCCCACAACTGGGGGTAGGGTTGTCCTTTGCAGTGCCGGGGAGCGGGATAGCCCGGTCAGCAGGAGATGTAGTGTTGGCGTGGGAGGGGGTGCCTGCTCCGCTCCAGGGGGCGCAATGTGGGTCAGGGTCTGGGGGCCATCAGCGGCGGCGCGATGTAAGGCTCCCTCTCGCCGACCGTCGCAGCCTCGTGATTATGGCGCGAAGCAGCGCAGCCCAGCCGTTGGTGATGGCGGTTCCTCTTCACCACAGTGTTTCTCGGGGTCGGCTTGTCTGATTCGCCCCAAACTGGTACCGGATACCACAGGGGAGGTCGGATACCCTCCTGAGCACTTTGTTTTGGGCGTGGTTGGCTCGATCTGCAGGATTTTTTCTTCAGGATTTCGGTAGTCTCGGAGCTCTGAGATCAGGCGGCCATCTTGTTTGGCGCGTCACAGCGCCCGTACATACTGCTCTGTATCTTGATTGTGAAGCAGGCATATAGTCTCTCGCACCATGTCAAGCAGGAGTTCTTAATCCTGCTTTGTTTGTTTCTTTGTATAGTTGTACCCATGTTTTATACTTGGGCCATGACATGTGCTGTTCACAAGAGGCATGGGACCACTAGCAGTTTTATTTTATGTTAATCACCACTGTAGTGGTATCAGAGCACCTAGGTTTGTTGTGGAGTGGCATAATGTGCCCCTGCAAGGGGTATCCAGACAGTCTGCCTGAAAAAATAAAATGAGCGAGAGGACGATTGGAGGATGGAAAAGTGGGAAATAGATGCTGCGAACAGAGGGAGCAAGAGATGCAGCGTGGGAAGAATAGTGTGCAGTAGAATAGGTGTGTCACTCCTCTTAGGTGGCCCGTACCTCTATAAAAAGGAGGAGGCAAATATGTCCTTAAGTGTTGGGATCATTAGGTCATGTTTCCATGGCAGCTTTGGAGAATTGTAAGTTACTACACAATGTTGGATGCATGATGGGCTTGAGAGTGTGCTCACGCAATCCATGCAGATTGGTGGCTTATTTGCCTGGGAGTCTCGATATACATTGTACCGCTTGTCTAACTTCAGAATGTTAATTTTGTTACTGCCAAGCCTGAGGCAAGAGTGCTGTAGAAAAATAAACTATCGACTGTGTAAACTGTGTCTATTATTGGCGTAAGGAAAAGGTGTGGTCAAACTGGTAAAGTAAAATTATAGAGACCTAGCACCTTGGTATCAAAAAAGGTCATGCTAGACTTTATTTTAGTTGACTGTGAGAAAGGGTGGTGGGTTACTTGGATGTTGGCCTTCCAAGCATAGTAATATGTAAACTGTTAAAATGTGAAAAGTCTGAGCTCCCTATGCAGGATGTATTCATTAGACTTCTTGAAGGACAGAGTCGGATGTGCGACCAAGCGGGGTAGGTACGGAGAGATGGGCCTAAAGGTCTGTCCTTTTGTAGGCAGTGACAGACTTGCACTCTTCTGTCGTGTTATGTTACTATGATTTGATTGTTGCCATTACGCTAAGACACACTTTGTACAGCACATTATGCACATGAAGGTCACCTCACGGGACTGAGGTGCAGGAAAGGAAGCGTTCAGGCTACAAGCCAGCAAACATCAGAACCTGTGTGTCCTAAGATCAGCAATGAGGGTTCCCTCAACCAGCCAGCCACAAAGTTTGAAGAATGGGCATTGCGTTGTATCTATGCTTTAGGCTGATACCATTATAAGTGCTTTTCGCAAGTGACATGGGACAACTTCAGAGGTTGGTGAGGTGCAGCCAACCTTTTATTGCTAGATGGGCTAGATACCTCGTGCACTAGCTCACCTTTTTTCTTTTGCTGAGCTGTTTATTCCTTGCCTCCTAATACTGGTGGGAGTCCATCCCACGAGGATGGGACCAGAGCCTTTTGCACTGCAAAAAGATTGCTTCTCCTTTAAATGTGTTGCATGCCAGGGCACGCCTCGGTGAGCTTGTCCATGCGGTCTCATTCCACCGCCTTGCCACCCAGTCCTTTGTACCACTTGATGGGGCTGGACGCTCTACACACTGCTGCAAACCAAAATGTTCTTTTCAGTCGCTCCAGCTTTCCCTAATAAGAGGTTTTTCTTTTAATTTACTTGCGCTGTTGCACCTCCAGCGTACCTTGCTTGTATGCTGGTGACAACAGGAATTGCCTGCTGCGTGAGGAGCATGCCGCCTCTGACACACACAGTCACATTTCGAGGTGTCTGAGCCTCGACCACACCTGGAAGCATGGCTGTCGTGCTCAGCCCTTGGCTCCCATGCGCTTCATCAACAACTAGTCGTTGGAGGGAGTTCTTCGGTGCTTTCCCTTCATGGTTAGTCAAGGAGTTTGTCAAGGATCAACGTCAAAGAGCTTTGCGTGCTGCTGAGCTAAGAATGTTATTTTCTCAGACACCTTGACATGGTGACTCCTTCCTTTGACCGCCACACACGTGAGGGGTTGTTGGATTCTCCAAAACCCACCGGGGATGGCCCATAGGCCATAACGGCTGACACCGGCTCCAGGGCTGAGGGTTCTGTGGAACGTATTACCGCATTAAGTTCCTAGGGGGCAAGTGTAACTGGCAATCTCCTTGCAGATAGTAATCCAATCACTCCCGAGCCTACGCTTGAGACTCCTAGTCCCCCTACTACTGGGATACCTCACCAGGGTCTCTTGAGACCTAAATCAAGGGGTGCCACTTTGGTAAGTAAAAGCCTTTGTGTCCCTAAACAAAAATCCAGGGGCTCCACGTTGGTAGGTGTAAGGGATCAAAAGTAAAGCTCGGACACAGTGGCATGTTCAGTGTTGGTTACAGACTTATATTTATCATAATAGAAAAAGGGGTTTGGAGAAATCCTATCTATCCCTAATCCTAAGAGGGGTTTCTCTGCTTCAACAAACCTAAGGACCGTCTGTGTCAGGATACTAACCCAAAAGGCGTCCTTTGTCCTAAAACCCTTAACTGACCCTTACACGCTAAACTCAATATAATAGAATGTGCAACTCTGGGATTTCTATAAGCTATGCAGGTATAGCTTTCTTGGAAAGTTCCAAAACTATGTTTCTTCTGGCCTTCCACTGTCTATCCAGTGCTTCCGGAAAGAGTGAATAATGCTCCACTGCTTCACAGGGGACGACATTTCTCCTGCGTTTCATGTTTTACTTCACAGTTTCAAGGCGACAACTCCTCCCTTGAGTCTCCCTTAAGCACACAGTTCTTTTGAATGTTTCAATCTCTGACTCTCTGGATCTCAGTTATCCTTAAAGGGGTTGGGTTCTTCACTTTTCTATTAATTGTCACTTTTGCACAATTTCAAGGAGGGATTTTGACACCTAAGCTTTCACAATCCTTTTCCTACTTCTGGTGTACTCCTACTAGGGGACGTGCAGCTTTATTAGTTCTCTTGTTCTCTGGGTCTCAATTATCTTTCAAAGATGTATGGTTCTTCCCTTTTTGTATTGTTGGCCACTGTTTCACAATTTCAAAATGGGGTTTTTACCCCTGAGTTTTCGTACTTCTCTTCGTACCCCTGGTTTACTCTCCTGCCAGGGTATCGCACTTTGGTGCGGGTCCCAGACTCGCACACTGCCTGGTTTACTTTCCTGCCAGGGCTTTTTAGAACCCTCATGGGTGTGAGTCCCAGGCTCACTGTTGGTTGGTTCACTATCCTGCCAGGGCTTTTCCGTTCTCCATTCACTCTCTCTGGCATCCAGGAATGCTTTTCAGGTACTGGGTCACTGACCCTTTCTTCGCCACAGTGTTCCATTTGCGCTTACTGGGCTTACGGGTCTTCAATGGCAGCTTCTGCATTCCTTGCTTCTTTGCTGTCTGCCCGCGGACTGGGAGTGCGTTCCGTTAACCAATTAGTTCCTGCTTTGCCTTCCCCTGCTTTTGGCGGCTTCAGCTGTCTGTGGCAATAATGCAGCTAACTTCTCTCGGCTCGGTTTCTCTGCACGCCGTTCTTGTCAGCCTCTGTGCTGTGTTTTTCAATCAGAACAAGTTGGATTCAGCAGCAGTCTCCCTCTCCCTCTCTCTCTCTCGCTCTCTCGCTCTCTCTCTCTCTCTCTCTCTCTCGTGTTCTGTTCAGCTGTGGAAAAATGCTAACCAATACCGGAACTTTTAAAACTGACACCGACTAGAATGCCACATTGGCCGACTGCTTCTGGTCATCCTCATTGCTTTATCCCTCTTCTTCATCTCAGTACTATACAAGACGGCGGAGGTAAATAATGTTCTTGGCCATGAAAACCCAGGAATTCTCTATCTACATCACAATAAGCCATACAGGAATGTTGCAAATGCACATGGGTGTTATTAAGAATTACAGCTGAAGGATTATTTGGATTTAGTTCGGTCTTCCTGGAGTTTGTCCTCCCCTACGTGGTCCTCTCGCAGATAGCCACCCTGCAGGGTCAGAGTCAGGTAGCCTCTTCCTTTCCCTGGCTACCTAAGAGAAGCTTCATTCCAGGGAATCAGTGACAATGTTGCTAGATTTATCGCATAGGCAAACACCTGCGCGCCCCTAAATCTACAGGCCTTGGTACTCGCAAAATGGCTGACCAGAACAAAAGGGCACCCAAGTAGCGCACCAGTATGTCAAGGGAGCATGCACGCAGGGTTGCCAAATTGACATAACTAGCTGGTCCAGATCGCCATGTTGACCCGGGATCTCCAGCCAGTTCTTCACCAGGGGAGCTGGCTACCATATCGATGTCCAGAGATCGGCACAATGAATCTCGGGTTCCTATGCCGCTGACAGTACCACAAGGATCATTTCTGTTGCGTTCGAGCTAGCAGCCCAACAACTGGCACACTTTTTACCAGACTTTAGCATCTGCACCACCTCCATGGACCCCTACGGAATGGACACCCCAGCACAGGCATGCATTTACGTTGTCTTGGAATCCACTTCTTCCAGCGCCACCAACCACCACATGAACCCTGACGCCAGATGCCAGCCACCCGGCCTCAAGACAACTGAAGACAAATAATTTGACAGGTTTCAAAATCTCATGAAGTTACGAGCCATGACAGAGTATTTTTTTTTTAATAAGTCTTTATTGATTTTTTTGAACAAATTTGACATACCCCATTTTGGCTTCATAGTAATAGTCAAGGGCGTGTCAATACAATAACTGCAAAGTGAGTATCAAAAAATGAAACAAGGCATAACTTGTCATAATTGTTCCTCTCTCTCCCCCTCCCCCATCGAGATTTAATAGATCAATTACATTGAAACAGTCAGAACTCCGTATTGCGCCACTCATTGTACTTAATTTACATTGCACTGGTTATATTACAGGTTAATTTACATTTAAGGGAAGTCGGTGGGTGACTTGAGGCTGGGAGGCCCTATAGTATTCTTCTAAGCCTGGGTAACCCATGCCCCCCAATTCTTTGGGTCTAATCAAAGTGGAGTAAGGAATTCTAGTTTTTTTCCGGCCCACAGATAGTTCAGTAAAAAGCGTTTCACTTCCGCTAGGAATGGTTTGGGGATAATCACCGGAAGGGATTGAAACAAAAACAGTAACCGTGGTAGGACGTTCATTTTTATGGATGTGAAGCGTGCTGCCCAAGATAAGGGCAGTTTGGACCATCTGCCAATGTCTTCCTGGATGGCTTCACATAGGGGGACATAATTAGCCTCAAAGAGGTCTGAGCGAGAGACCGTGATGTTGACTCCCAGGTACCTTACGGAGTGGGGTCGTAACTGGAAGCCCCAATTGCTTTTACCTGCTTTAATAGTTCCACATTCGTTTTTAGTGGGAACGCAATGGTTTTTTGAAGGTTGGCTCAGAAGCCCGTTAGGGCTCCGTACCGCTCGATCTCTTGGAAGAGGGCGGGAATGGACGCTATTGGTTGGGTGAGATAAAGTAAAATGTCATTGGCAAACATAGCTAATTTATACTCTTTGCCTCCCGGGGGATGCCGTGAATCTGGGGATTGGATCGGATGACTTGCGCAAAGGGGTCATGTGAGATGAAAAGGATCTGATGAGGTGCCGTTGACAGACTCTAGCTTGGGCTGTTTGGTATAGTGCTCTGGCTCCCTGAATCCAGACTGCCCCCAATCCCGCCCACTGTAGTTCTGCACGCAGGAAAGGCCATTCTACCCGATCGAGCGACCATCTCGGTGTCCACTGATAGCAGGATGGGGCTGTCCCCAGCCTCCCAAAGTATGGCCATTAGAGCTAAGTTTTTTTTTATGTTGTCCGGGGGAGGACTAATGCAAGGCGGGCGGCTAGTATACTAGAGTAGATTTTAGCATCCACGTTTATCAGGGATATTGGGCGATAGGATGCACATTCCAAGAGATCTTTGCTCTCTTTGGGGAGTACAATGATTATGGATTTGGTGAATGATTTGGGGGCCTGCCCCGATGCTAATATGGAATTAAAAAGTTTGGTTAGAAATGGTGTTAGGGCGCTGCTGTTAGATTTATAGAAGGCGGGGTGTAACCATCCTGCCCTGGTGCAGAGCCCGCTTTTAGATTGGATATGGCACTTTGTACTTCTAAAGTAGTGATTAGGGCATTCAACATATCAAAATGTTCTCTAGCAATCAGCGGATGGGGAGGGCGGCCAAATAATCCTCGAGTGCTGCGGGGGCGTCGTCCCCTTCTGCCTTGTATAGCTCTGAGTAGAACCTTGAAAAGTGATTGACTATTTCCCGCGGGCAGGTGAGAGGGGAGCCGGATTCATTGTTGATTTTGTACACTGCCCTGTTAGCTCTTGGCTTTCGTAGCCGGTAGGCAAGCATCGTGTGGGCTTCCTTTCCCAAAGAATTTTTGCTTAAGGAACTTGAGTTGGGTTAGCGCTTTGCCTATCCATATATCCCTTAACTCATCTCTCAATCCCTTAATTTGGCTCATCATGTCTTCTCCCTGGGTAGGGTGGTTCCTATGGTTCTGCTCTAAACGGGAAATATCTACTCTTAGTTTCTCTTCTCTGAGTTACCTAAGCCTTTTTTTTCACGCCCCTTCCGCTACGTGGCTTTCCCTGCTTCCCAGACTGTGTTTAGTGACATCCCATCAACGTAATTTGTCTCCAAGTAATTCGTAATGGCATCTGCGAGCGTCTCCCTGAACACGGGGTCTCTGTACAAGAAGTCATTACAAACCCATCTTCGGCTCGGCCTGGGTAGGGGACCCAGGTTGAGTTCTAATTTGGATAGGCCATGGCCGGTCCAGGCTACCACCTCTATCGAGGATCGCAGCATGTCGTATTTGTTTTCTGCTTCTATTAGTAGATAATCTCTTCTTGAGTAGGTTTGGTGGGGGGTGGGGAGGGGAGAAAAATGGATAGGCCCTTTCGTCTGGATGAGCTGTGCGCCACATATCGATTAAATGGTGTTCCCTCAATTGGCTCAAGAATCTATTCCCCTGAAGGGTGCTGGGTGGATGAATGTTTTGTCTCATAGGGTACAATCGAGTTGCCGCTCCGCCGCAACGTTACAATCCCCCCTGCAGACCAACGTTCCCTCTCTCCAGCTGTCCAAGAAGGCAAATAGTGGTTCGACAAACATTGACTGTCCTTGGTTGGGGGGCATAGACAGAACAGAGAGTGATAGTGCGTGTCCTAACTTGTCCCTTGAGTGCAATATATCTACCTTGTGGGTCCCTATGTGTGTGAGTTATCTGGAGCCCTATAGATTTTCTGTACAGAATCCCCACCCGCCCACAGTGCCTCTCCAACCATTTACCTATGACCTTACGTTCTTCGCCTTGGGTGTATTTTGTTTGTTGTACAAACAATACGTCTAATTTGGACCGTGTGAATTGTCGTGCCAACATAGACCATTTTGTGGTGAATTGAGGCCTTCACATTTAGGGATCCGAAGACTATTCCTTCAGAGCTGGGCATACCCCCATGTAACTTTCGCTAGTGGAGCCTCATTACCCCATGAATTTCGCAGGGAAGGGTGATGCATCCCAGCGAAAGAATTGTAAGCCTGCCTTAACAGTGCTGTGTGAATATGTGGTTTAGTGCTATGGATTCGACCTATTGTCCCATTTGGATGAGTGTTTCTGCCATCCCCCCCGCTCCCCAGTTCCCTTGAGATGCTGATGTACCCATTCTCTCCCGTAACAAATGAGACGCCCTAAACATCAAAGGGCCACACTAGTGGGACCCCTCTCTGGGCAATGGCCCCGGCGGACCAAGATTTTATAGAGAAGTAGCGTACATTCTTAATGCACCGTGTTTAGTGACAGCATTTAACTGAGTTCAACCTTTGGTTTGCTTAAACATACAACCATTTATGTAGTGTGTGTAGGGTATATTTGGCCAGCCCCAGAGGATTCGTGCTAGGAAGTAACAATTAAACAAGAGCTCCGTGCACGTTCCTCAGGGGGTATTTAATTGTTTGTATTTCCACTTCTGCTGTGCCCGACCTCTTCTTGGGGTTTTCGGTGATGAATTCTGTTGAGGGCCTGTGGGCCCTCTCCGAGAGTCAGAGTCTGAGCCGGCAGCTGGCCCCTGAAGGTGACGGTAGGCTTGCTCTGCTTCTCTCACTTAGGTTAGCCTGTACTCTTCCCTGCCCAACTCAAACGACAGGGAAAAAGGATGCCTCCAACGGTAACAAACCCCCTTGTCTTGCAACCATGCTGTGAGAGGTCGACATCCTCTCCGTTTCTCCAGAGTCATAGCCGAGAGGTCCTGGTAAGTTTGACAATCGTGCCCTTGAAGACTATTGTGTCTTTTTTCCTTGCCCTCTGTAAATTATCCTGTCTCTGCGCAAAGTAGTGACACTTTATGAGGACTAATCGGGGTCCTCCTGGTGCTCCACCAGCCCTGTGCAACCTATTGAATTCTAGGCTGGGAGGGTTTGCTTTGTCGTTCAGGGAAAGGATTAGGGCTTTGACCTTGCTTTCAAGACCCGACGGGGTTTCTCCCTTCACCTCTTCCAGGCCTGTGATTCGAATATTAAAGCGGCACTCCCGGTTTTCCACATTGTCGATCTTGTCTCTTATCTTTTGTTCTAAGTCAAGAAGCCTGGCTTCATATTGCATTGTTGCTATGTCGCCAGATTGTTAGTTGTTCTCGACTGCTTCCAATGCAGTCTTCCACTTTAGCCATCTTCGTCTGCAAGTCAGTGACTGTTTCTGGTAGGCTGGATTTAATTGATCTAATTTCTCCCAATAGGAGCCGTATATCAGATTTTGTGGTGCTGTCAGGATCATTCCCTGGGATGTCTGAGGAGCTGTGAACCACATCCGACTCCATGACTTTGCCCGTTCGAGAAAACGTACGCAGTGTTGCTAGGCTGCATGGGTCCAGCCTTCCCCTTTTGCTGTGTTACCAATTCACCCCCACCTAGTGTGCGGTATTCTTAATCTTCTTCAGACGGAGGGGATTATTCCTCTCTTTGTGGCTGACTGGAATCGGGTGTGTGGCTTTGCTTTGATTCAAATGCCTCTGTTAGGTTGAAGTTCCTGCGAGATTCTTGCTGCTGGAAAGAGGATGTTCTAAGCTGTTTGTACCAACCACATGCTGGGCTCTTGTACTGGTGCAGAGGGCGGCGTTCCGCTACTTGGTCGAGTGTAACCTGCGTGGCTAGACGAGGGGTCGGAGGACCCCTCTCCCCCCCCTGATGGTTTCATAGGCTTACTTATGCTGGGGGGACTTGAATTGGTTGCTGGTGAGGTAAATAAGCGATTACAGGTTCCTTGAGGTTCCTGCTCCTCCTCTGGAGTACTGCCTTTGTGGCTGGAGTAAGCGCTTTGGGGTTTGTTCAATGCTCAAGTGTGCCTTTCACTGTACTTGGTTGCTGTGCATGTGTCTGCACTCTTGGCTGTAATTTGTTTTGTTAGCCTATTAGTTGCCGCATTTGTGGGCTCCCTGTTGGTCCGCTCGGGTCCTGGAGGCGCTGCCTGTAGTGTGCCGTGTATGATTAACACCGGGGGAGTCCCCCAGCTGTCGGCGTTCGTGCCGTTATGCTTTAACAAGGGTGGTGGGGGCCTCCCACGCCCCCGGTGCGTTGCGGCACCAGATGGATACCTGTCATGATTCCTGCCCCTCATGTCCCCAGCCCTCCAAGATGTCAGGCTGGAGCCAGGCCACGATCACCTACATGGCCCTCAAGGGCCTCTCCATCCCTCCAAAGACCCACTTGGAGTCAGACTTGGCGCTTGTGGCACCAGACTCACTCACTCCCATAGGATAACATTGGGGATTGGACTTGTAGTGCATTGATGGGGACAAGATGGATGCCCTCACATATTTCGGTTCCCAGAACTGCATGTGCAGTCTAGTCTTTTGGGTGTGGTTCAGCTCAGAGACACCTGGGATACCCAGAGACTATTTAAGCCACGCCCAGGCTGAGAAACATGCTTTGTGTTTCCTGCACCTGCAACGTGACACTCACCGTGTTCGGGTCGGTCTCCAGTAGGCCTGCATCTTTCTTCTGCGCTCAGCTCCTGCAAGAACAAGAACACTGTTAGGAACAGCCTTACCTTGCGGCGCTTCTGCCCATCATTCATCGCTCTTTCTGTTCTGCGGGCATCTTCGGCGGTGTCTTTCCCATCCCGGCACGCCGCTTCCTAAGGAAAAGGGAAAAGAACAGAAAAAAGGCATTAGTAAGCATTCATCAAATCTTCGCTTATTTTTAAAGACTGTACGAGCTTCAAACGCTTACCTGAACCCAGCCGCTCTGGGGGAACTGTGTCTCCGGAACTTCTCATCCATCTGCAAGAGGGAAAAGACACTCCAGGTTAGCGTGGAAACATCTAGAGGCACCGCATACCGTGCTTACTCACCGCATTTCTTCTTCATAACCGGCATCCACGCTGAAAATGTCGCGGCACCTAAAAGACACAAAAAAAGAACTCAGTTCAATACAAATACAAAAGGGTTGCATCGCGCTCTCGCTCACCTTCAGCGCTACTCATCTCATCAGCACGTCGCCATCCCCGGACGCCAGCCATCATCTAAGGAAGGAAAGGAACGAGGTTGGAGAACTGTTCGAAAGACTCATTATACTTACCTGTCGGACTCTTGCCAGTGAAGTAACTAGGCAGCAATGAGCCTGCATCAATCAACGCGCCCCTGCGCTTAAAGCAGGACGGAGAGCACACTTTCCAAGAAAACAAGGTGAGCTGTGGATCAAAGGGAAGGGTTGGACCCCGGGGAAGAAGGGTTTCAAGCACACAGAGACAATAGGGAGTTAAACTCTACCAATCCTGTGTTTCAGGCCCAGTTTCCAGTTGAGTAGACTCCTAGGAAGGGTTTGAGGTCGTAAGAGGTTAGAACAGGCTGAGTGACGTCCCCGCGAATACCAGGTGAGCGTAACAATACCAGAGGGGGGGGCAGAGGGGGCACTTGCACTCGCTTCTGCTCACTCCTGAGCGGGACCGATCCCGTCTCTTTAATGTTTCCTGTATCCCCCTCCTCTCCCCCCCCCCCGCCGGAAGGCTCTGGGGGGTGATCAGGTTCGCTTTGCCGACTTTTCCCGCTTACCTCTTTTGCGGGGTTCGTGTGGCGCGCTCGTCCTCTGCCAGACTGGGTCCCTGTTGATGGTGGGACGGGCGGGGTGTCGCAGCCAGTTCCCCGCCTGCGCCGTGCCTTTGTGGGTCTAGCTGTGATCGGTCATGTCGCAAGGCACCTCTAAGCGGCGATACCCCTGATATTCCGCTGGCTGCCTGGGCTGTGCTAACCAGTGCCTCGCTCCCTTCACTTCAGGCCTGAGCACTGGATTTGGCCGCCATCTTTCTTCCCATGTACACTCGGTTGGGGGGAGCGGACTTTCTGCGGGGTTTTCGGTATTGAATCCTCAGTGGTTTTAAACTAAATTTCTCTCGATGTTCCTGCAACGGTTTAAGGTGCTGCCTGTTGCATTATTTGGCCTGATTTGTTATCCTTTCTGCTGTTTTTGATGCCCGGTTCGTGCACAGAGAGGGAGACGGTGGTTTAGGCGATCATCATGTCTGCGCCCCCTGGTGGTCTCCGACAGAGTATTTTTTAAAGGAATTATTAGGGAGATAATGCCTCAGCCTCCCACATCTGCAATAATTCGGCCAACTCCGGTCACAACCACAGCAACTAAACCTTCAGCTATGCCAACGCTCCCTCAGGCTCCAGGGCCTGCCCCATACAGCCTCAGATCATGCTGACACCAACTGAGCAGCCAGGGGAACCACTCCTTTTTCCTCCCTTGAGTTCCCCCATTCCTCGTCTAGTTGGTTGTCCTCTTCTGATGCATCTGCATGTCAACCCAGACACCATTTTCAATATGCAAAAGCTTTTGGCGTTATTGTTACTCTTGTGCATGCTTTTGTGATGATCTGAATTTTACAAAGAAAACATGTTACACTCATTCTTTATTAAACTGTACAAGGGGGCAATCTTTCATCATTTCAAACTTTGAAGTAAGATGACATTAGTGAATTTTAAGTTAAGTTAACTTCCAACTGCCATGTGTAGCTTTTTCTGTTTCCTCTCTATCATTGTGTGCAGCAGGGACATTGGGAGGCATAACACAATCTTATTTGAGTAAATTTGTAGTAGTAATGTCATCTCACTCTCTCCTTTTTTTTTAACAGTTCTCATTTGGAAGTGACCTTGTACATTCGTTGTTGCATCCTTTAAAACTGGAATTACAAAGAACAGTGCATACCTACTGCGGCCGGATACCAAACGTATTTCTAAAACAGCTCACAAAAAGTATTGAAGACATTTACAGCAAGCCATCAAAAAGAAGGTGATTCCTATAGCCAAAAAGGAGAGAATCTGGAGATTGTGCAAAACGGATCAAAAACACTGATTCGATTTGAGAAAGATATACAAGCACACGCAGATCATTTTTAAGAATCTATTACTTGTGCTGTGATAAGGAAATGTTTGGTTAATTTACCGCATAACCAAATGAAGTGACGATTCTCGTATTGGAAAAAACAGACCAATTTTCCAAAGAGAATATAAAGAAAGACAGACTCATATTCCAGTTTGAAACTACTGGTGCTCATGTTCAAAACGATTGACAGAAGGAACTGGTAGTTCAAGAACAATGGACTTACACCTCAAACTCAAAAACTCTACTCAACTGTGAATGCAGCAATAATTTGACTCAGCACTAACCTCACTTTAAAAATGTGAGATGAGCGATGTTTACAATAATGGAATGTATTATATTTGTTGTGATGTATTAATTGACAATCCATTTGTGCCTTTTATTTTTTTATTTTGTCCTTTGCAGCATGTGATTTTGACAATCATTGTATCTCAGACATTTTATGTACGTCTTAAAGGAACTGCAGATGTTTTTTAAAAAAACACTGGAATGGCAGTTCAATTGGTAAAGCATTTTCCTTTGGTTTAACAAACAGAGTTTGCGTTAAAATGCAAACGTTTTATATTCATTGAAATTATGTACAACAAAAATGTTGTTAGTTTTAGTAATATATATCTGTGTGTATTGTATTAGAGTTTCATTATGTCTGTTGATTTAGGGATGCATTTGTTTGGAGACAATGTTTTAAGATAAATATACTGGGAATACTGGAATGAGGAAAATAAGATTAAGACCGACATTTACGTACCTTTGAAACATTTATTTAGTGAAATTCAGCTTCAGTGCAGCTCGTGACATTTGAATTGCGGAAGTGTCATAATTGAATTATTGTAAAATTGAACTTTTACTTATAAGAGATATTCAGAAAATAGTAACATTTGCAGTATTTCAATTACGACATTTTCTACTGCATCTGTGAAAAAATAAAGAGGTCCTTAATGATTTTGAAACTCCTAAAGGCATTACATTATAATATAACAAAATGTAATGACACCCCTTTTATCAAAGTTAAGGAGATTTTTTATCACTAAACAACCAGTTTGGAAAACAAAGTCTTTGAATCCAGGGTGTACAGAAAGCGATCACTAGTGACTATGACGTATGCTCGTCCTATTCCATCAGTGACACTATTTGTATGGCATAGAATTTACCAGTAATAACTGACTTACTCTTGGGAAGAGAAGTATGACAGGAGTACGTTAGAGTTCCTACCAGTAGGTTCTTTGTGAAATTAAAATATATTTTCAGAAATTAGTTACTGCTGGTCACTTTGTGAATCTGCACCCTACATTTTATGTAGCATCAGTGAAAATATTAAGCACACATTTTGTTGCCTGACTGATTATGAGTTCAAAGTTGAGTATGAGCTAGCTATGGCCAAGCCTCATGTTGCCAAAGTGTTACTCAATTAAGCACCCAAATATTGCGAGTAACATTCTCCATAAACAGTATGTGTTGCAGCTGAACCAAAGGTTTGCTGGCTGTTGCCTAGGAGATTGGGTGAAGTTTATGAGATCCAAAAGCCGCTCAAACTTGCAGAACTATCTGTCACTTTCAGTGAACTCCTCTGCTACTTTCATCACCACTCACCAACGTTCACCGTCTCGCCGAATATTCTGACATTTATTGTGCCATCGATGACCGTGGTGGAAGGTAGTAGAGAAATGTGCGCATTAATAAATTCCCACCAATCCCAACTATGTTTATACAACCTTCATGTAAAGGATCGGAATGCCTTGATATTGACAGAATGTTTGTCGAGACCTTGGTTGAGATACATTTACCAATTGTATTCACTCTAATTGCTAACTTTGGGAAGACTGTAAACAGCCATTGGGCTGCGGCCTCACAGACCATAGACAGGAAAGTGTTTTAGGTAGGCTTGATTGCGGACATTGTTTTATTTTCTGTTTCTTCTCTTCATAAAGCCTGTGGAACTGGACCACCGTTTTACATTATTTGACCATATAAGTATGCACCGTTTGACGGGGGAAGCCCCTGGCTATTATGCAAGCACCAATTCAGCTTTTATGTGTTGCAGGGTCCATCTCAGATCAGTAATACCAAACTCTTCCATGTAGCGTTCCGGTCTACCTTTCTCTGATGTCATAATTTGACACCTTTCCATTTTCTAATGGACGTAGGGCCTGCTTAACACAGTGCACTGACCCATTGTTTTTAAGAATCATCTGACGGACATGGCATGGTGCCATGAAAGCAAAAAGAGGCAGTGCGCTGTCGCATAGCCCCTTGCTTTGTAGGACAACAACTTAAGTGCTTTACATAAACAACACTTTGAGAAATGTTGATGGGATGCATGCAGATGATGGAAGAATTGGATATTGTTGTACTAATTACCTATTTCTAGATATTTTTGTATTTTGTGTGCACTTGACAATGTGTAGACCTATAGTTTAACATGGAATGTTAAGTTTACCATTGAAGTGTGATAACGTGAATTATGATTCACAAATATTTGAAGCTGAATGAGATTTTAAATCTTATTGTTTTAATTGAAGATACAGTATATGATATAATATTTTTCTATATAAACATTGTGATGTCAAAGAAATGTCTGAGTGCTTTTGTTTAGTGTGTCTGTACCTTCAGTATGGTCTTGAGGTTTACTCTACTAATAATGAAAGATAAATACTAACCTATAGAGGAGGGGTCCACAACCTGTGGCTCCTCAGATGTTTTGAACTACGACTCCCGTGATCCCTCACTATGGATTATTCTGACCAGGGTTGATAGGAGTTGCAGTTCAGAGTCCTGTCGTCCTGGTCCGTAAGATTGTCGTTCCCGGTACGGATGCCGGATGGTTTGCCCTGCCTATCTATAGATGTTTTACCAAGACTAAGCACGTGGTGAAATGTGACCACCCACCCTTCATTTGGAGGGAGTGCCTCCAAAACATGCAGAAGATCTACTTGACTCTTTTCCCAATGTATGTAAGGATCTGGAAGGTTTCCCTGTTTGGGTTTGAAGCATCCTAGGAAGTGTTTGGCAGCAAAGGGTGGCTATAATTTAAATTATGGGAAATTCACTCTGACTTTGGATTTTGTGCTATTCTGCGGTGCCAGGGAAAGCAACCCGGGACCACGTTCAATTGATAGAGAAGTGGCATTAACTAATAGTCAAGGTATCCGACCTGCCACACCAGGATAGCATAGAGGCAACCAAGCTTTAAAAACCTCCACAGTCTTATCGCAGATCAGACTTTGTGTTAAATCGATAGTACGGGGTGCACCCCTAGCAAACCAGAATACAAGCTCTTTCATGTGATCTGTACAAACATACGTGAGGAGCATGGGTTTAAATTTGTCTGTTTGGCTTGTAGCCCAAACCTCTTCAATGCTTCCAGCAAAGTGCCATATTGAAGACTTTGGGTCACTCGCATATAAAAGAAGATCATTGGCATACTCACAGGGCCCATTTTTACTTGGGCTATTACAGATGGGGAGAAATGACTTCCAATGGCCATCCTAATCCCTACGTTATGTTATGTTATGACATTTGTATAGCACCTACTGCCATTGAAGGGACATGTAGTACTGAAATGGCCATTCCCACCAAGTTCCTGCCCCCACCCCCGAACCACGGCCTCATGGGAACTCTTTGAGCTCGCTTTACTCAAGCCTTACCATCAAACGTTGCACTTGAAGCAGTCTTCTGAGAGTTAATGACTTAATTGGAGCTATTGATGCGCTACCGGTGTAATAAAAATGTCTTCAACAGGTCTGCCTTCAGCCACTCAATTTATAAGCACTATGCGTGTCCACTGAGGTCCGGTTGGAAAAAGCATCGGCAAAACCAACAGTTCTGGGTTGCGTATAAGTATTAGACATTTGCCGGGAACTGCTATTAGATGCCCAGGTACTCGCACCATTTTGCACCTGCTACTACCTATGGCCAGTTAATACCACTACGGCAGTGCCTGGCAACTGCCTTTCCCATGCCGACACAAAATCCAAACTGTTGGCAGTGCTAAAGCTTGTTTAGTCCTGTGGTAGATACATACCCTCAGGACACCATATAATTTCCAATATAGGTTCCAACGATAAAAGAACTGGGAACACTATGCACCGTTGTCTCGTACCCTGAGCTAGGCTGAAGAACATAGAGTACCATTGGCCCACACCAGATCCTTGTGCAAGGTGTACATTACCTTCACAACCGACTTAAACATGGAACCCATACCATGCCACAACATTATGAGAAAGGGCCATCTAACTCTGTCAAAGGCCTTCACTGTTTACGGGGCCAAAAGAATGATGCTCTCGTATGCCAACCAGACCACTTACCATACATCAGATGCCAGTTTTGAGTTTGTAGATTCAACCTTGCCCGTCGCACAGCTTGTCTTGTCTCTGTCAATCAGCCACTGCATGAAGGAATCAAGTCAACCAACATTTGTGTGTCATTCTTGCAATCTGCATGTACAGTAAGTTGATGGGATGATCCTTTTTGATGAAACTATGGTGCTTTTCAGACTCGGGCAAGAGAAGAGAGTAAGCATTGCTTCTGAGAATGAGCCAGACATGGAACTCATGCCCAGAAACTTCTCATACAAGGGCAATCCAAAATGTAATGCTAGAAATGGGCTGATTTTAGCATCAACAAATCTGCGGGTAGATCCTGTCTAAAGGCAGGTCCCAAACAATTAGTCCCATCACCCCCCAGAGTTAACAGGCACATCGTCATAATGTTCCACAGGTTTACATCTGGGCTGTCGGTCTATACAGTTTCATGACTACCAACACCCTTTAGCCCAGTTGAAAATCCCACTTAACCCATCTCGCTTTTAACAGCTGTCCCTTTAAAGACTTGTGTACCAATATGGCCACACAATTTTTCTAACTTATATTTTATTTAGAGCACACCTCTCTACCCCCATTGACATTGATGTGTTTTGCTCTCTGCCGTTAAGTGCATTTCTTGTAAGCAGACCACAACGACCTTCCAATTTATTTAAATGCGAAGGCATTTTTTAGCCTTTTAGCAGGACTTGTTGGCATTCGAGGATATTAAGAGTCCTGTCCACAAAGAGACCAGAGATACAAGGAAAGGAAGGTAAACTGCATCCCACTCGGCTGTAGGCTATTCTCAAAAAGCTCATAAGAGAGTTACGAGGGCATTCCAAACATGAATTGGGTTGTTTCCATCATGCTTCATATCGATACACCCTACCATACAATAACTTGCATATCTGCGATAGACCAGTTCAGTGGGATCCGAAAAGCATAGGAAGCATTATGACATTCCTCAGCAATGGATCTGCATGGTATCGTCACCCCAGTATAGATCGATGAACTGCATCGCAAGCAAGGGAAGTCGGGAAAGGTACAAACACTTATCAATAAACCTGTATTGTAGCTAACCACTGGAACACCTCCCCAGAGATGACATAAGGACAAACAGTGGGAGGAATAGGTACTGTGACAAATCACAGGATGTGGTCCCTTCTCCCCTAGGGGCAAGCCTTTCCCATGGGGCCAGAGCGATGTGTCCACAGTACCATAGTCCCCCCTGGGGGTGGTACACTGAGGGATAATCACATGGGGGAAGGAATCCCTCGACAGGATTGGGGACGACCATCAGCAGAGAATGCGGTGTGAACCCGCTTCAGTACCCTCAACCTCTTTTCCAACCCTAAATTCTCCTTCCTTCACTCTAGATAGAACCAATGTGTTCTGTTGCCAAGTCAGCCAACCTAACGTGCATAACAAGACTAAAAGATCAGATAGTACTAAGTATCATGCATTCACTCTTAAAACTGATACTGTGATGAAGAAGATGACTGGGAGTACAAGGATTACGTTAGAGAAGCAGAGTAGCGGTCTAGCTTCTCAACGTCGGTGATTGACCTGAAGCAGGATAAAAATCCCATGTGGGAGTTTGAAAGTGGCTGAGCTGGGATGCAAAGAGGAGAGAGTGGTTCTCTGAGGAGGAACAGCGGGAGCTGTACACGGGAGCAGCCGACATGAGCCAGAAAGGTAGCAGGAACCATAGGAAAGAGCAAATCTGAAGGTGGTCCTGCATGAGAGGACTACTTGGTTTGCTATTGAGTGAATCCTCTAAGCGGCCCAGGCAAAGCGCGAGAGTGAGACAACGTGAAGCTGGGTAGCGTTAGAAGACTGCAGAACTGCTACAGGTGCCGCAGGATGCCCAAACGCTACCAGGGCCTCGCAAAGAGACGCAGCTGCCCGGGAACTGACAATACCAGCTAAAAGGAAGGAAACGCGTAAGCGGGTTTGCCGGAACATGGTGAAGGTGCAGGGAAGCAACAGGATGCCGACAGAAGCTTGAAAGAGAGGGTCCGGCACCCTGCGATCAATGAGGCAGAGTTGTATACTTGGGAGGAAAGTGAACCCAGTGGATACAACACAGCAATGCATGTCTGGGACCTGTACCCAAATATGAAGTCGAGATTAAGAGGGTCTGGGACCATGAATGAAAGAGAAGCAAAGCACAAAGAGTGTTATGCTTGGCAGGAGAGGGAACCAGGTGGACACCATGCTACAGTGCGGTGCGAGTCTGGGACCCACAACCAAATAAGCTATCGAGAATAAGCGGGTACCCTGATTGAAAGCAAGGCAAATAAGGAGGAGTTGTATACTTGGCAAGAGAGTGAACCAAGCGGATACAATGCAACACTGCAAGTCTGGGACCCACACCCAATTGAGAAACCAAAGTTTGAACTGATGCAAAACCTAAGAGGGTCTGGGACCCTGTGAGAGATAGAGAGGCTGTCTGTGAAGGAACTCAGGCTTGGGGGAAATTGAACCAAACTGTGTAAGATATTACGAGTCTGGTAATTTAAGAGATAAGACTATTGAAACTAACAGAAGGAATCATACATTTGGTAGCAAACTGTGCCTAGTTGGTAGGATACCAAAGCGTGAAGACGAGACAAAATCCCTTGTGAGTTGCCAAGTGACACTTTACTGGAAAGGAATAAAAGGGGCTCAGAAGCCCTCAAACAATCGGCATAAAATGAGATGTCTAGGGGAAAGTAGCTCGTCCCTAGTGTTTGAACTTTGCATTTTGGAACATTATTTTGCATCACCTTTTGTTACCTGAGAGACTGGGAACGTTTCTGTTGGTTGAAAACACAAAAAACATGTTTTAGTTGAGAAGAGATCATCCTTGCACAGGTGTTTTAGATCATTAGTCCTAGGGATAGAAGTAGGCTTTGGGGCACGACATTGAAAGACTTTTTAGTTTTGGACATCCTCACAATTTCACTAGTTTCCTTTGAGGCAGGGAAACCCCTTTTAGCTTTAGGGATATAGAGGCCTTTTCCCAACCCCTTTTTCATTAATAAATCTTTATACCCAAAAACATTTCACCATTGTGTCCGAGCCTTACTTCTGCACCCTTACAGTACACAGCCAAGCCTGCATAGTAGTGTCCCCCACCCACACCCTTTCCCCCCAAATAGAGGAGCAACGGTACAGATTTGATGAATCTATGGCAACTGCTCCCTGAGATAAAAACATATGAAAAGCAGACCAAATATTTCAGTCCAATACCAGTCCCAGTACAAGTTCCAACAGCTCTAGGTTCTGAAGTGTCCATATCCTCCTGGTGTAGAGCATGAATGAATTCCCTCCGATTTGTAGGATCCTCACAGGAGAATGTCTTTCCTGCAACAGTAACCTTTAAAAAAAAACATGGATGGAAAATACCATATCTATACCCTAGCTGTTTGGGGGAGGCCTGAATGCCAGGATGTCCTTCCATCTATGGCCATAACTTTAGCAAAATACTGATAAATATACAAAAAATGCCTTGCCCAGATCAATCACTTCTTAAATATGAGGTGGGCGTGCAAGAAAAGAGGTCCCAGCTTCCTTCTTGAACCCGTGTCCACAACTATCTGGAGATGTCCTACTTTGCACTCTCTCTGTGCCCTCAGGCAACATTCTATTGGGTGCCCCGGAAGCTTGGGTAGCAAGGTTTGAATGAATTTGATCGAGTCACATCCTTTGCTGCCATCCGGAAGATCATATATGCTATGTTTATTCTGTCTACTTCTGTTTTCCTCCTCTTCCTTGCTCTCCTTGTCTAATACTTCCTCTCCACTAGTTTGCTGTTCCATATCAGTTAGTCTAGATTCATAGGAGGCCCCTCTATTTTCCAGCTGTTGTGTTATGGGCCATAAACATTTCAGAATCCTCACTTCTTCCAATCAGGTAACAATATCATTTTCAGGAGACCAATGGGTGGCGGAGGAGTCCCTCTTTGGTCCCTTAAGTGTAGCACCAAGTTCTGTACATATGTACTTAATGCAAAACAAAAGGTGTGATGGCTGGAAGGTTTAGAATGAATTGTAACCTCTGGCATTGCTCTGGGTATCCCTCCAGACCATCGTTCTTCACCTGCCAAGCCATTAGTAAAGGGGAAAGACTATAAGCAAATCAGGCTTGGTCCCGCCCCTAAAGGGGCCGTCCAGCCCGAACTGTTTGGTCACATCTCTTCTGCACGACACCACAAGCATCCCCAAACAACCACAAGCATCCCCAAACATGTTTCAGCCTTGTTCGGCCTCATCAGTGAGGAGTAGCTTGGGTCTCTAGGCCCAGCAGGCACAGGACCCACGTCTCGGCATACCGATCCCACTCAAGGTGACTACAGCAAAACAAAAGGTCCGATGGCTGGTAGGTTTTGAATGAATCTTAACCTCTGGCATTGCTATGGGCAACCTTCCCGACCATCATTCTTTGCCTTAACTGCTTGGTCACATCCCTTCTCAGACCCTCCAGCCTACAGTGATTTTTGCGAACCCGCAAAATGCAGCGAAAGCTGCGGTTTTGCACAAAAATAGAATTTTTTGCAAAAACGCCAGCAAAAAAAGACAGTTTAAAAAAAAAATACTCAGGGGGCCAGGTTCTCAAAACTTTTTGTTGATGCAAGAAATGAAATGCGCAAACACATCTCATCACTTGTGCCAAAAAAAGAGCAGCCCCAATCCAGAACGGACACCTGAATGGGCACATTTTATATGCGCGTCCATTCAGATGGCCTTTTTTACTTCCTTGCGCAAATCAGGCAGCGTTTCTGCCAAATTAAAAGCGCATCCCAAATTTCCAAGCAAGGTGCACTTTTAAAAGTACAGAAATTGTAGGCAACCCTACGTGCATGAGGGCGTGGGGGTGCCACTGCATGACAGGGTATTTCCTGACCCTGTCATGCATTTTGTTTTAAAGGTATGAACCGCTGCTGTGTTACTTGCATTTCTGTTCCTCAAAGAAGATAGAAATGCGTTTTTTGGGTTGCATTTTACAGTGGCAGGCCCCTGAAGGGCCGTCACAGTGAAATGCGCTGTGAGCCTGCAGAACATTGTTGGGAGAGCGCTTCAATTCAAGGCAGCTGACCAGAGCACAATTTGCGCTACAGCTCAGCCCCGTGGAAATGCGCAGGTCACCCTTGAGAAGAAGGTGATCTGCTCATTTCCAAAACTTGGTTATCTAAAAATAGCATATCCTTGGTTCTATTTTTCAATGCACCATTTTTTGAGGATCTGTGTCAAAATCTACATTTACATTTTTTTTTTATAATGGTTATACTATGAGAGGGAAAAGGGAGAGAGATGGGTGAGATATTAAGTGATAAACAAGAAAGCAGAGGGAGAGCAGTAGGTCAGAGGAGGAAGCTGTGCACAAGAGAGCAGAGGAAGCAGTGGGGCACTGGGCCAGAAATCTGAGAGCGAGCGGGGGTATAGAAAGTAGAGCGTGCGTGTGCTCAGGGGGAGCAGTGGGCCAGAAAGCAGAGAGGAAGCGGTTGGCCGGGAAGAGGCAATCAGTTGCAGATTGGGAAAAAGAATGAGGGAAGAGTGCGATAGAATGGGAGAAAGGATTTAAGATGCAGAGCAAAAGAATGAAAGACTGTATACTGTGGGAAGAATTTGAGAGTTAGAGTTGGAAGTATGTTTTTGAGTGTGGCAGGGCCTGGCAAGTGCAAATTGTGACTTGGCAGTGTGACATAGCACGTGAGTATGTGTATGACGGAGTGAGAGGTTCAGGAAGGCAAGTTGTGATGGGGAGTTGGTGAGATGTGTGATGAGTGTTGGTGAGGGAGGCGTGTGGGTGTTCGGGGGATTGGAGAACATAGAAGGGGAATATTTTCAGCACTGCTATTAAATAGGCATGCACATTATACCAAAAATGTAGCCAAAACAAACCCTGTTCTGCCAAGCCAGAGACGTCTGGGATTCTTCCTATTAAATTAACACAAAAGATACATAATAATGACACCCTAGCTCTCTTGTAGCCGTGCACTCTGCCCTGCAATGTGGCAATCTTACACCCTCTAGTTAATACCAAATGTCCCACATAAATGCTGCAATAATTGGAGGTTTGTGCTGCAAACTTTGCCATTTCATGCTGCAATATCCTGGAGGGTCGTTTCTGCACAGGACCACAATCATCCCCAAACATGTTTCAGCCTTTGTTGGGCCTTATTAGGCCCAACAAGGTCTAATGGTGATATGCCCCGAGGTGATCGGCCGACCCTGCAAGTAACGGCTCGCCACCCTCGTTAAGGGACCCTCACTGTGCTCTGGCCCTTAACTTGGGTGGCGGGCTGTTACCTACAGGGCCAGCCTGCCACCTCGGGGGAGGTTTTTGGAGTTGTAAATAATTGTTGTTCATCAAGTTGTAAAGGTGGGGAGGGGGGCCTTATTTTATATTGCAATGTCTTTGGTTGTCAACTATGAATCAATGTTCAATAAAAATGCGCATACAAAAAAAAATACAAAAGAAATAAGAGTAGGTGGCAAACTTAAAGAGATGAAGAACCCAACGAGAGGTTGATGGAATCTTACGCAGAGGAGAACCTCTGACGAGGAACGTCCTGGAGTGGCAGAGCGCTGCTGGGCTGCGGAGCCAGCAGCAGCGCAAGAGAATTGAAGGAGCATAGACTAACGCCTGAAGACCGGCAAAGAGAACAGTGGAAAAACCGCTGCAGGGACGGGGGTCGAGAAGACTTGGTAAAAGGGATGAATTGATCTTTTCTTATTTGATTTAATAAAGAACGATTTGAAATGTCCTCACTGTGTCTGACTCCTTCTGGTTCGCCACGGGGTGTTATTTCTGTTCCTAAAATTGGGATATGCTCTTGCTGACAGTATGTTATTTACTGAGCGTTTGTGGTAAATTTGAATCCGGTAATGTGTTTTTTTACTCACAAATTAGACAAACATGTCTTTTGCCAGTCGTATACATTTTATCACTGACTATATTTACCTCCAGCGTTAATGTCACACCACTGGTAGTAATGTGTAATTGCAATAGCACGGGCAGGAGTGCTAATCTCGGCGCAGTAGTACTTTGACACTCACATGTATTTCTATGATTAGGCCTGTGATTTACCCATGTCTCCCAAGTAAAACACTTCTCATTAACCCTGATCGTGTGGAATCAAGCGTGAATTTAATTGGTAGCCCCTCTAGGGAGTCGCCAAACAAAGTCCACGTTCATTGGCCAGTGCTTTCAAGTCTGAAAGGACATCATACAACATAACCATTGCCTAATAGGTCTGGCGTTGTATATATATTTTGTAAAGGCCCTGCTGCACAAAAACGGGTTTCCCCTCAATCTTTGCCAATCCACACATATTGACTTTGCCAATGTTTGTTAACATAGATTTGCCATTGAAAAGACTTCTCAAGGTTTTCAATTCACACCATATACCCAGGGCCGGCTTTAAGGGCAGCAGCGCCCTGGGCGAATTGGCGCCCCCCTCACCCTTTGCGTGCCCCTGGTTAGCAGGGGCCGGGGCCAGGAGGGGCCACTTTTTTTCTTATTTTTTTTTTTCCCTTAAACCTCCTCGCTCTGGCGAGGAGGCAATGGTGTGAATAGGGCGCGTTAGCACCCCGTTGTCATTGAATGAGCCCGCCGCCGCGGGTTCATTCAATGACAATGAGGCGCCTGCCACGCCTTCTGCCACCACGTCACCTCGGAGGAGCCTTTGAAAGACTCCCCCGAGCTGGCGTGGTGGGGGGCCAATGGTGCCTTTTTGCTGTTAAAGGCACCCGCGGTGGTGGGCACTTTCAACAGCAAAATGCTGCCTGCCGCTCCTTCTCCCCTAACGCCAGCTCGGGGGAGCCCTTGAAAGACTCCCCCGAGCTGGCGTGGAGGGGGCTTATGGCGCCCTGGGGTGCGTGGCGCCCCGGGCGGTCGCCCGGCTCGCCCCCCCAAGGCCGGCTCTGCATATACCAAGCCACCAATCTCCTGTGGGCTCTTTTATAAAACGTTTTTCATTATTAGGTTATTTATTGAGCGCGCACCTAGCTTCGGGAAGCACCAGAGTGCTTTACAATACTTGCGCTTTACCAATACTTGTATTTAACTTCTTTGGCCAGAACCTATCAAGTATTTTCCAGAATTCTGGCAGGTCTCCTTTAGGCAACCAAGAAGGTCTGGGTCAGACACTTTTGCTTTCTTCATTTAAATCGTGCTCTATTTTTGTCTCGGGAGAATAGCTCATGGGCAACGTGCTCGCCTTGGAAGCAAGACACAGGAGCACCACAGGTTCGATATCCGGGTCCGCGCTTAGAAACCTCTGGGTATTAAGCACGTTATAAATAACCTATCATATCATATCAGACAGGATGAATTATAAGTGGACAGTGGTGTGAGAATAAACTTGGTCACTCCAACAATGACCTAAATATCAACGTGTTCTTCTTTGGAAAAGCTGGTCCAGTACAATGAACTGGCAAGAAATGGACAAAGCATATACCTGGCCACCCAGCAGTGCTGGAAAACTTCATGTTAAAATCATTACACTGTAGGTGAAAAATGTTCTGCTATAAGGCACAGGGTTTTTCAGTATAAGGTACCAATATATTACATGCCACAGCTCACAAATAAACGAACATGCACTTTGTTCACTAATACTATAATAGGGCAATGTGGTCCCACACAAATGCATTCCCTTAATGCTCACACCACAATAAATGCATTCCCTTAGTGCTCACAGCAAAAATGATACATGATAATATAATGCAGCGTTGCAATTTCTTCCATGCCTTGCTAAGGCTTCTCGCGCCTTTTTAGTGCCTTCTACTTAGTGTATTGTTCGGTTTGCAGAGGCAGGTGGAAAAGGGGCGCCTGACCAAACTACAACACCCGGCATCCCTAGCAGCGGAGACGTCATGCCGTCATCGTGACGTTGTGCCAAAGAAACCGCACTATTCGATCCCGCCCAAACACAGCGGTAGTTAGGCCGCAGCGTGACGAGAATGGAACCTTCTCGGCGGCAGTTTCTGTGAGTGTCGTGGTTCCTGATTTACGTTGGTTTCCCCGGTTTTGTGACCTCGGTGTAGTGATTTAGGTTTCCATGTTGTCTTTGCAGAATGAGTAGAATGCTGAATGAGTGACATGGAACCTTGCTGGTGAGAATGTTGTTGTATGGTTGAGAGTTCTGAGTGAGAGAGTTGGTGAGATGAAGCCTACCTGGGAGGATGCCGGTGCATGTTTGCCTTGAGCTCTGATGAACTCGACATAAGAAACATAACAGATGTACTGGAAACTCATTAAAGGAACAACTGGAACATCAAGAGATGTCGGAGTCATCATTGGGAACCCACAGCTTTACATTGGCGACGAGGATGCTGGCTGTGCTGGGGGACAGCACTGAGGATGGCACATGCATCGCCCCCCAACCCAAGAAGAAGACCCTCCCAGGTAGGGCGAGCGCTTTATGCTGTAGACGCAGGAGGGCCCAGTGCAAAGGGCAGAGGCGCAGAAGAGAGTGAGCAGAGCCTGGGCCAAGGGCCGGCTGGTCTGCCAGCAGTTGGGCAGGTCAAGCACAGTGAAAGGCAGAGGAACTTTGGCACGGCTGAGGGCCCAGTGACTGTCTGAAGGGTTTGGGAACCTAAGGATCCGGCATGGAGGGCTTTGGAGCTCAAGGCAGCAGCATTTGAAGAGGCTAGGAGTCTGAGCTGCGCCTGGAAATATTTGGAAGCCATGCCGTGCAGCTGAGGGGCTTGAAGCCCATGGCATTAGCAATTGGAGAGGTTTGGAGCCTGAGCTTTTCCTTGGAAATTAGAAATCTGGGAGCAATGCTGTGCAGCTGAGGGGCTTGGAGTCCATGACAGCAGCAATTGGAGAGGCTTGGAGCCTAAGCGGCGCCTGGGGATTGAAGAATCCGGAGGTCATGTTGTGCAGCTAAGGGGCTTGGAGCCCAGGGCAGCAGCATTGGGAGAGGCTTGGAGCCTGAGCTGGGCCTAGGAGAAACTAGGAGACCACTGCTCTCTGGCAGAGGGGGTAGGTGCCCACTATGGGAACTGTGTTTCTACGAGGGTCATAAGTGACTTTGTGGAGTTTGGAGCCCATATGCTGTACAGAGGAGGTTCCTGGGGGCCATTACAGCGCCTGGAGGGGTTTTCAGCCACAGGATCTGAAGAGGAGGGTCCTGGGGGCCACTGCAGCGTCTGGAGGGGCTTGGAGCCCAAATGCTGTGATGAGGAGGGGCCTAGAGCCCATTGCGGTGCAGCTGATGGGCATTTTGCCCATTAAGAGAGCGCCAAGGAGCTGGTTAATAAGCTGGTGGTTTATGGATGTACTTTTGCTTTGATTATATGTGGTGTTTTACATAGTATGCAGCAGAGTTTAGTTTAACATGTTAGGTTTTAATTGTCACGCGAGGCCTGTGATATTTTGACACCATAATTGCAACATGAGCATTTTTTTGGGTGAATGTACACTGAATGGGAGTGTGTGGTGTCGTGGCCTTTATTGAGAGACACATATTTGATGTGAGCAATGTCAGCTTTATGAAGCAGTTGTGTTTAACGCATGTTCTTTCCGCAGATGGACTTTTCAATGCAAAAGGGCAAAGTGGACTGATATAGCTATAGTACATGGCACAGGAAATGTGATAAATGGAACATGCTTACTACATTTTTTGCTTTGCAGGTGGAACTGTTTAAAGGACGTTTGTGCCATTTAGTGAGAACTAAGAAGTTTAGTTAGTAAATTTAGCAGAAATGTTATTAATTTTAAAGCACTGTTTTGTTGTTGCAGTGTGGGGATCTGCATGTTTAAGTCTTTGTGGTGTGCTAGAGATTTGGCATTTTGGTGATTTTGTGCTCGTATGCTTGATGGAATGGTGTATGGTGTGTTCAATGGTGTTGTTCTTCACAGCAGTTGAGTTAGTTTGTTGGACTCAAGGAACACAGGTGACGGATAAGGGGTGGCAATATCGCACTGTTTGTGCTGTTTGGCTGTTGTTTCACTCGGATGTTTGGAATGTCCAACCTGGTTCTTTGATTGTGAGGTGCACATCATAGTGGTGTGTATTTATTTGGCTGTGAAGTTATGGGTGGCTGAGTGTAACAAGAGTACTGTTGTTCTGGTGAAAGTGATGCATTTATTTATATGTTGAGTGTGACAATGCTTTCTCATAGTTGTGTTTGGTCTTTAGGTGGATCTTTAGGGGACAGGCAACGAAGTGGGGGTGGCGGCATAGGTACCTTAGGGTGCAATGTGCTATAGTGTCTGTTCACTCGGGTGTTGGGAATGCCCAGCCTTGTTCTTTTGTGTGTGGTGCACAGCTCGGAGTTGTGTGTTTGGTGTGGCTATGAGGTTAGTATTGGTTACAGTTTTTGTGTGGTAGAGGAGGAAAGAGGTGAGAGAGATACGTGAGCTATTGAAGATTGATTGCTAGTGGTACAAATTTTCATTGGTAGGTGTTCTTCCTTTACTGTGTAGAAAAGGGGAGGGGCATCGTTAGTATTGTGTTATGGTACCATTTGAACTGGTGACACCTTCAGGTTGTACGGGTGTGGTGATAGTTCATGTGGTTGAGATGCATGCGCATGTGTTGGAGTGTGTGTTTGTACTGTGTGTTGTGAGTGTGACCGGTTTTGGTAGGCGGCGTTGTTGTTGTGTAAGGAAGGGAGATATGTAGTGATTTAGGTTTCCATGTTGTCTTTGCAGAATGAGTAGAATGCTGAATGAGTGACATGGAACCTTGCTGGTGAGAATGTTGTTGTATGGTTGAGAGTTCTGAGTGAGAGAGTTGGTGAGATGAAGCCTACCTGGGAGGATGCCGGTGCATGTTTGCCTTGAGCTCTGATGAACTCGACATAAGAAACATAAAAGATGTACTGGAAACTCATTAAAGGAACAACTGGAACATCAAGAGATGTCGGAGTCATCATTGGGAACCCACAGCTTTACATTGCAGCGTGACGAGAATGGAACCTTCTCGGCGGCAGTTTCTGTGAGTGTCGTGGTTCCTGATTTACGTTGGTTTCCCCGGTTTTGTGACCTCGGCTTGGCTTTGCTTTCCAGGCCTGGCAACTGAATTTCTGTTCTCTTTTTGATATTTGAGTGTGCGTTTAATATATGCCAACATTTTGCAGCATGTGTGAGGGATACAACAAAAAGCGTGAGATTTAAATGTTCCCATTCGATTGCGTTGAGGTTAGAATTATTTTAGGATGGAGTTGAAAGTAAAAAATAGCAACAATTTTAATTAAAAAATCATCGTGAGTCTCCCGTATAAATCGGGAGGGTTAGCATTGCGATTCCTGTTTTTTACACAAAGCCTCCCCTGCATTCCCTTGAAATATGCAATCCTTGGAGAGGGCTCTGCCTCTCTCCTCACTCGTGTGCTGCGTTGCTCTCTACTTTTCAGTTGGTGGGTTGGGGAGCTTCATTCTTTGTAAATATCCTGTGTCCACTTATGGGTTTTCGTTTCAGAACTAAGTGTCTTCTCTACACCTTGTCTTCTGCATCTGTTGTGTCCTCCTTCAGTCTCTTTGCCCTCCGTTATCCTGTAGGGTGGGGAGTACCCTGTAGCCGCCTGTCACTTTGTGATCTGCGCCTTACCATTGCTTTCAAACTTTTGTGCAACTAAGATGGGTGAAAACACCCAATATTTATTTTGTTGGCTGCTGAGTGCCCATTGAAGTGAATAGGTGTGTGTGGTGCTTGGCGGGTGAGTGAGCTGATTGCAAGGCAGGTGATACCCTCCAAAAGCATGCGAGTTGAGAGATAAGGCCATACTCCTACAGACTGGTACATGGCATAGCAAGACACTCATGCATTTTGGAGGATGTTGACCAAAGCTAATAGGGTTAGTGTGGGTTCACATACAGGAGGATGTTTACCCTACCAAATGGCCTCAGAGATGCACACCCCATGCCTGATGAGACAGTTGACGTTCGTGTGACATGGTGTTTATTGTGATGTCCCCTTTGTGTATAGCTCTGTGTAATGAGCATGGGACTAGGTGTGACGGATCTGGAGACTTTGTCTGTTCTACCTTAGAGGGAGCCCACCCCCTTTGAGTCTAGGGAGGTGAGCCCGCTCAGCAAAACCCTCCCTAGGGGTTTGGGAAATCTGGACCTCACTGGAAGTGACTCCCCTTTAGGGGACAAGGACTCTCATTTAAAACTCCCTATAACCAAGGTATTATCTGCCTACATGGGAGTAGATATACTAACAATACAACTATGTGTTTGGCTCAAGAAAATGCTTAACTTTCCACTTGCTTGACAACCTGTGTTCAACAATAAATATCAGAGCAAGAATAAAGGGCCATTAACCCTTGAATGGAGGAGGAGAAACCCAGCACAGAGGTGAGTTTCAGATGTGAGAACCTCGACAAGGGGAGAACTGTGCAGACCAGCAGAGCCGGCTGCAGTGCAGAAGGAGGCAGAGGACAGAGAAAGAGATGCTGTACACCAGACGAGGAAGCACGCAAGACCGTAGAGGCTGTACAAAGAAAACCAGACCTGGGGTGAGACCATGTACAGAATGTGGTGGGCCCAGAGCCTGCAAACGGACCCAGAGTCCAGTGCTCTTCGCTCTCAGACTGAGAGCCACTGAGGGAGAGAGATGAGTGGAATGCAAAGACTGCTAGCATCCATGAGCGAAGAGCAGCAAAATGTGGAGAATGCTGCTGCAGTTTACGAGACTTGCCCAGGTCAGAGGGGAGGAGAAGAGAAGAGAGAACCAGCAGGGAAAAGGAAAGGACTACCCTAACCCAATCCAAGGGTCACAGGGACCTGAGAGAAGAGAAAACAAGACAAGGAAAAGGGTTATGATAGGCTGAGAAACTCTAACAGCATAAACCTCAAGAAGGTGTTTAAGTTAACACATGTTTCAATCACTGAGGCTGAAAGTACACTCTTAAATAAAGGTTTGTCTTTTGTACCTAGTCAAACTCTGTCTAATATACAACTTGAAACAGAGATACGTCAATTTCTTTGAAATAATCCCACTTGGGTTTTTCTTTGAAGATTCTGATCTTGAGGCATCTTCTAATCATCTATTTCAAGTTAAATCTACTTTCTTGCCTCCTGCGAAAGATATGCCAACATAATTGTTAATCATTTTAATCTGTTATCACAAGGGGTCTAACAGAAGTTTTGAATACAAAGAGATATGTTAAATTCAATCTTTCTAAACCTGAATACTTAGCCTTCCAATAATTGAAAAACGATTCCTCAGCTGTAATTAGGCCTGCTAGTAAAGGCAGGGGTATCTTTATTCAATCTACACAAGCTTATGTTCCTCCGGCATTATCACAGCTAACTACCATGGATCTTTATATACAACTCCAGAAAGATCCCACACATGAGCTCGCCAGTAGGATTCATACACCACTGATTTGGCCTACTAGGATGGAATCCTTAACTCACATGAACACACCTTCTTGAATCCAAAACCACCCAGTGCCGGTATTTTACTTGTTACCCAAGGTGCATAACGTTATGGACTCCCCTCCTGGTTAGCCCGTAGTGTCAGCATGTGGGTCTCTGTTGGAATCTATCTCTAAATATGTGGATTCTTTCTTTACACCACTCTATATGCTTGCCACCTCTTATCTTAAAGACTCCTGCGATATAATGAACTTGGTAGAAAACATGGTGTTTAACTCCAGTACTGACATGCTGGTCACCTTAGATATAGAGTCCCTCTATACTTATATTCCACAGGCAAGCACCATAACTGTTCCCATGCTCAGTTTAAATCTACATGAAGCTTCTCATCAAGTCCCCACCAAGCTGATCACTGACCTGTCTACAGTTGCTTTAACAGAGAATTTATATATAAATGAACTTTTTACGGGCCATTTCGGGTACCTCTATCGGAGCGGGCTTTGCCCTCAGTTCAGCCAATTTGTTCATTGAAACCTTCGAAGAGACCAACATTCCTTCTGCATTTAATCCATTTCTAGCATCCATCAAATTATATTGACAATATAAAGATGATATTTTGATTATCTATATATATAAAATTCTTCAGTATGTTTCCGTACTCGGCTGATGCAATTTATCAGTGTTAGGCTGCCCTCTGCTGTCCAAATGGCAAAGTGCATCCACTCCAACAACGGCTATCTTTTCAACAAACAGAATGAGCATGGTTCTACGTGGTCAACTTCACCTTCCACTATCGCAAACATTCAAATTAATTTCAAGTTACTTCTTTACACACCCACTTCTCTTCATACAGGCCACAGTCGTTCCAGTGTCAATGAACAGTTAATTACTGGCTCAATGTTTCAGTCTCTAAAGAGCGAAACACTGTAGGACGAATGCCTCCCCACGACCTAAAACTGAAAGTAGGTACTGTAACTATGCTACTATGCAATCATATGCCATCACAGGGACCCTGCAATGGAACAAGGTTGACAATTACGCATCTATAAAGACACATCATGGAGGCTCGTGTAATCAATGGAATTTAGAAACTGTTCTTATACCGTGCATACCACTCATTCCATCTGATATGTTTGGCCTTTTCAATGACCATTAATAAGTCAAAGGTATCTGCGTCAAAGAGAAAATGGACAATAACCGATTTGTTTGTGTTGCTACCTTCTGTCATCTCAGTAATGCTTAGTGAAATGTAATAACGCAATTGGCATATTTTGCAAACCTACGATTTACAACCAGCCAAACTATTAATTGTTTTTAAAAAGGGGATACATCTACATCAGTCCATGGTACATGCATGCCAAAAAAGATGATTTCAATACTGATACACGAGAAATGCAATGCAAACAACTTGATAAAGGGTTTTCATAAGAAGCCATTTTATTAACTTAAAAGGGTGTGATAAACGCCTTGCTTTCCCTAACCTATGGGGATTCCCAAACGATGGGATTCCCTGCATATGAAACTAGGATTAAAGGAAAACTCTAATACACAAGGATATTTCTCCCTCGCACTTACACATACAACAAAAACACTCCAGTTATTCCTATGTCTGTTCAATTTCAACAAAGTAATAATTAGAACCACATATTCTTGTAACCAGGGTCGGACCCGTTCCCCAGGGTAAAAGCAGAATTTCCAAATAGAGGTTCCAATGAATAAAGTTCACTCCAGTAGTCAGATTCTACTTCAAAAGCTAACACACAAAAATGTCCAACACAAAGTTCCTTTACTTCTGGAGGGATTCACTTGGTGTTATAATTGTAGTTCGGATTTCTCTTCTCTTTTTTATTCTCTTCTCAATTACTACACATTTCTCCGTTATAGACAACAATGTTTTCTTCAGGATGGTTTTACCACATTTCATCAAACACATTAGTGGTGTTGCCATGTTCTTTCCACCACATCCGTTTACCACAATGCAGTACTTCACTGTCTTCTTCCTGGTTCACTAACCTGCCAGGACTACCACTAGAAACCCTTTCTTGGTGTACTCTCCTGCCAGATTGAATCTCCTAACACTACTACAACTACGCTGCGGTGTGGTTCACTTCAAAACATTAATAAAGTCTTTGACTTTCAACAACCGTAAAATTCACAACTTCTTCCATAATGATGCAACATTCATTGATGCTGTTTATTCCAATGATTGATTGGCCAAATGTAATGCAGATTGTGTTCCTCTCCCCCTTGACACTCTCCCCAAGGTAGGGGGGGGGGACTTTCCTGCCAACTCTGGGCTTCTACTATCACATCAGTTAACTGTTGATTTCAAGTTTCTCCAGGAAAACTGTTTCCCATTATCCTACTAATGACCTTCTCCACACAAATGTCCAAAATACCCACTCAATGTCAATGCCCACCCAAAATGCTTTAATTTATTATGTATTCAAAAGGTATATTTGCAGCTTCCAGTTTACGATGGAGCACCCCAGGTTCACCTCTCCAAGTCAACTCACTGGTCTCTCACTGCACGTCTGCGTTTCTCGCTGCTTCCACTTCTTCTTTCCTCGCCACACTTGGAGCGCCTGACAGCTCTGGTTGCAGTTCTGGGCCTCACATCTTCCCAGACAGGATCTTAAGTTGCTCCTATTGTTTCTCGGTGCTCGCCAGCCACCGGAGACAGACACAATGTGCAGAGAGTTCCTCTTTCCCACAGTACAACCTGCAACAACAGTGGTTTCCACTCCGTGACATCTGCTGTTTGGGCTTCTCCTGCTCACGACTCTCTCAGCACCATTAGCTGCCAAAGGCATGGCGGTGGTCCCGGTGTCTTCGTTCTGCCTCTGCTGCATACACAGCTACGGATAACTTCTTCTGCTGCTGCTACACCTGCTGCTATTCCCTCGCATCGGCACCTGATGGGGGTTTAAAGAGTCAAAATTCCTGCTCAGGTGTAGATTGTTAGGAACACTAGACTGCGCATTGCAGTACTGTGCTTCTGAGCTCCTCTTCCTCATCCCAGTACCTCTGGCATTATGGTACTTGAAGTCCTCAGCATTCTCATTTTTCATTTCATCACATATTTCGGTTTTAATTGTACCTTACTCACTCTCTCTACAAAACATACCTCTAGATAAGGGACTTGTAGATAATAATGTTTGTTTCTTGTTTTCACAGTTTAAACCAGAGGAAAGATGTCGCAGCACTCACCCGACTGACCCGCCACGTTTCGTTTCCGCGGTGGGTCTGATGGCGACTTCGGGACCGCCCGCATCAACATCCACGGGCCCATCTTCCTCCTCTCCTGGTGTCTGCCAAGACCCGTGAGCATGTGCAGAGCTTCCTTTTGGTTCCCAGCACATAAAAACACTGCAAACACTGACCTCGGTGCATCGCAACCTCTTCTTGTTATGTGGAAACGCTGCTGAGTTCCACTTAGTTGTCTTCCTTGTTGCCTTGCCTGACCTCTGCTGCCTTTTCCTTATTGCAGGCCTTGCCTTTCTACCCTACTGGCCGGCCTGGTTACTGCTCTATTTTTTCCTGCATCTTGCCTGTTGCTGGAAACCTTATTCTGTTGCCTACATTCTTACTATTCTACTATTCATTTCTTATTCACTACTCGCCACCCACCCTCAGTGCTTTTCACTACCTGGCATCACGTTAATTGTGGGGGCTTTTCTTTCATGGTGCTGGGGAACTGCTTCCTGCCTCTCGCTAGTTATCACCCTCTGGCTTGAGTCAGGAGGTGGACGCCCACACTTCACTGCCAACAGGACCAGATGTGCACCACTTTCCAGCATTATCCTGGACCGCCAACCACGCCGGACTACAGGTATGAGGGAGTCACGCGGGACACACCTTGACAAAAGAACATATTTCTTGGAAGGGAAGGTATTGATGTTCTGATCCTTATACTGACCGTAATGGCTTTCATTAATAACATGTTGGGTACTGTTAGAAACCAGAGGGTGTCTCACCCGCTAGTCCCTGTGGATCTTTATCAGGTGGCCAAGGCATGGCCATCGCCTTTGGGTCCAGACTCTGGGGGTGGACCAGTGCGGGAGGATCACCTGGGTGAGGGGTCTTTGGGGATTGGGGGTGAGACCTGGTATTCCCCCCTTGTTTGTTCATCTACCCCATCCTAATTATTTTTTTTCCCGAAGTGTCTACCCCCCTTTTTTCACAAACACTGGGCTTAGGAAGAGGTTGACTGAGAGAAACCAGACTAACTTTCTCACATCATACAGGACATGTCTCATTAAATCGGTCAGCCAAAGTCAGGCCCTTTACACTAAGTGCATACACTTGATACCAGTTAGCTCTCCTCACACAAATAAAAGGCAACACCTGAAGACCCACTCTGAGCAAAGCGGAACACGAGCAGATCCTCCAAGACGAGGGCACACCTTCTGGAGCAGAGGGACGAGAGCAGCGGGCCGAAATGGAGGTTGTTACCTCCGACAGACCGCAAAAGACATGTGGAGAAGGCCAGATCCCATAAGTGAAGACTGCATTGTGTTCCAAGGATGCCAGCGACCCTGATTTGAGGAGGAGAGCTCAAGCCTGTGGTACTAACCTTGACTCATCAATTCAAAATAGCAAAACAAGAAAGAAGCGTACACAGCTGGTGACCTGGCAAGTGACCTGAGAGACTGGTGTCTGTTAAAGCGAAGGAACTAGCAACATTATACCACAGGTGAAGGCTGCACACGTGTGGAAGAGAGGCGACGAAAGGCAGACCTGTGAATGAATTTTGAAGTAAAAAGCAGCAGTGAGATCAGCGATACTAAGTATCAGAGTGGTCCGGCAAAAAGAAGTAGCCCATTCTAAAGTCTTTGTGAAAGGTACATTGTTTTGAAGTTTTAAAACAAACAGACAGCGAAAGCAAATTAGGTGAAGTAACCGTGAACTTTGAGTCGAAGTGGTCCTGCGGTGGTCTGGTTAAAATGCGATGTAAATTTCGAAAGGGGTCCGACCCCGAATGAGCGAGAACCAAAGTGCAGTAAACTCGGAGAAGGGAGCTCCTTGCAAGTTTGTGTTGAACTGTGACGTGAGCGGTCTGAGCCGGGCAGAGGGGGACCTTCATGAACTGTTTGCTGTAAGGTCTGAGCCCGACAGAGAGGGACCTTTGTAAAGTTTACATTGGAAATCCAATTTTGGAAAGTCAAGCAGAAAAAGACTTTAACGTGGAAGTACAGGCGGGCTTCAAACCACGGTTTGGAACTGCATAGAGTGTTAGAAACCGAGTGTCATGATCCCAGGGACCCCCAAGGCTCAAGGAGGAACCTGGGCCAAGACACTGGCTGCCTGGCGCAGGCACAGAATGCTGCATGTGTTTTAGCCCCATCCAAGATGGCCCCCGGGTGAGACCACTCAGTTATATCCAACATGGCCTCTAGAGGGCCACTGTACAAGTTTCCATGGTGGTCTAATGGTGCTGGGTGGGCCCAGGGCTATACAAAAAACCCGCCCTGGGCCACACCCAGCGCTTAGCGTTTTCACCGGCTGCCAGCGTGACGCTTGCCTGTCACGCATCATCCTCATTCTGTACTACCTGAAACCTGTTCTGCATGACGTGTCAAGACTTCGTGCCTTCAGATCTGCACAACGTGTCAACCTCGGGAAGCCAGGAACTTCACGACGCGAATCAAGATCCACTCCAGATACTTACCGGAACACGTGCGGACCGTGGAATTCTTTTGACTCTGTCTCTTTATCGCTTATTGGATTCCTCCAGCTCCTCTGCATTCTGCATGTCGCAGCACCTGAAAGACACAAACACAGGGGTAAGTGCTGGCCTGATTGTACTGTTCTCACCCCGCCCACCACCCGTGCATCACTTACCTGGACAGTTGTCCTCAGAAGCAGAGCAGTTTCTGCTAGTACCTGCGTTGACCTCCTTCATAGGCATACCGCATCTGGGGGAAAGAAACAGACAAAGTGTTAGGACAACACATCAGTAGGCACATGAACATATTACCCACTAACACGTGGAGAGGTGCCTATATCTAACATAAGGACACATACCAAGGTGGATTGCGGGTGTCGCAGCAGGCCTGGGCATCCATGTGACTCAGTGAAATAACTGGCAATCCGCCTTACCTCAGTGAAGGAACTGGGGAAGCAATCAAAGACTAGTAAAGGAACTGGGAGTCAGCCAAAACACTCAGTAAAGGAACTGAACAGAACTGGTACAAGCCCAGTGAGGAAACTGGGCAATAGCATCAGCGAACCAGTGAAGAAACTTGAAGTGACATTTGGTGCAATACGCCTGTAGGCGCAACACAAGAGCGTTCTAGATCCAAGTCTTCCAGGCCGCTCCTGCCTCTCTGATCACTGGGTGACTAAACCTGCAGTGGGCAGAGTGGAGGGAGTGTTTTGGGCAACAACTGGAGACAAATACAGACCAGACCTGAACTCGCCTACAGACCGGACCAGGCACTCCTGCAGGGCCCCGGAGGTAAGCGTCACACCAAGCCAGAGTGTGTCATCCTACCTACAGGGATAGCCTTACTCCGTGAGGTATAACGTGCAGAGGAGAGCTGGCTCAACTACCTTTGTTCTTTTGAACACTGATTTTTCCTTTTGGATACATTTCTCCTTTTTCACTTTTTGTATAAGAGATAGGGCAGGCATTAGGTTTTGTTAGCATAGCGCATTTTGATTTGACTGCCGCCACTAGGACTGTTTTGTTTATAGTTTGATGTTCAAGACTACGCCCATCTTAGTTATAGGGCAAATAGGAGTTTCTCCAACCCCAACATTTTCAATAAAGTTTTTATAAATTGTATCCATTGTGTTAGTGTCATAACTGTGATACCATGCCTTCCTTACATATGGTGTCAGTAGTGGGATGTGACTCAATTGAGACAAATTAGGGGGCCCTAAAATTCCAGAAACCTAGTCACAGAGCCTCGGACTCCTCTACCCCCACAAAAGATCCATAGGCTTTGATATTTGTAGCATTAGAGAAGCCAGTATCCTTCCTGGGAAAAGAGGGATGATTCCCACTGACTTAGTCCTAATACCCCCTGTGGGTTGTTATGTGAGAATGGCCCCAAAATCTGGCCTGACCTGGAAGTTTGGTCTAGATGTCCTAGCAGGCGTCATAGATTCCGACTTTCGGGGAGACATGAAGGCTCTCCTACAGAACCATGCCGAAACTCGATTTGAAATACACGGTGGGGACAAGATTGAACAGGGAATTCTTGAGAAGGCTCTATTTCCCCATTTTAAGGAAGAAAGTGAATCAGAGGAAACTGAGAGAGGTAGCTTAGGCTTTGGAGAGGCTGATGAAACACCTATCACTGAGACAAAGAGGGAAGAAGAACACATCACCCTTCCCAATCTAGCCTTCACCCAGAAAAATGATCCAGTACTCACAGAGGCTTTCTTACAAGTGAATCCTGAGGTAGAAGGACATGAAAAGGGGAGCCCCTTTTTCTTCTGAAATGGGGATTACTATATAGAAAGGAAACCTCCAGAAAACGCCTTAGTAAAATTCAGTAATATCCAAAACCCATTGCAAGATCGTGCTAGAGATTGCACATTCTCATTTGACTGGCAATCTGAAACACAAGCTCACATCAGTGGGAAATTGTACTGGCCAGGTATCCATGCTGACATATACAACTTCATTCAGACATATGAAATATGCCAGAAAACCAGCACACATATTCCCTTACCTGCCCCTGTAAACTCTTTACCCATAATATAAGTCCCTTTATGCCGAATTGGGATGGATATCATTGGACAGTTGGAAACCTCTAGACTGGGTAATAAATATGTTCTTGTAGTCGTAGATTACCCTACCCAGTAACCAGTGGCTTTTACCATGCGGAACAACACAACCCAGCAATTTTAAAAACACCTACTACCATTCTTTTCTAGGGTTGATTTCCCCAAGAAAATTAACGGATCAGGGATCCAATTTCATGAGTAAACGTATGTGTTAAGTCAAGGAATTACTATACATTACCACCTTAAGAACCCCAGTTTACCACCCCAAACGATTGGATTGGTAGAGAGATTTAACAAAACCCATAAAATGATTTTGAAAAAATTGATAGATCAGGAGGGAAGGACAGAGAATACATGTTCCATGGGCTCTAATTGCAGCAAGAAAGACCCCAGGCATCCACCGGATTCTCTCCTTTTGAATTACTTTACGGTCATGACCCAAGAGCTGGACATACTCCGGGAGACCTGGGAAGAGCGAAAAGAGGCACCTATTCCCCTCTCACAGACAGCTACCCGATTATGAGAGCACATGAAACTCGTCCGGAGTCTAGTCCACACTCACATGGAGAAAGCTCAAGCCCAACAGAAGTCCACCCATAACAAGAAGGTGGGGGAAGCGGCCAGTTCTCTCTGCTCTGTTGTCATGAGCGTGTGAACGTGGTGCGGCTTGACGCGCACTGTCGAGAGGACAGGGTCCCTTACTGTAACCGCTACGAGCCTGAGAGCCCGCGATTTGCGAATCACTAACGCCAGCATGCCAGCAACAGCCCCCTGGAGCTACGGCACTGCGTACCTTCTGAGGACCGAGAGGACCGTGGGGTATCGAAGGATTCCGCGGATTAACACATGGTGCCTTCCGCCTGATCCTGGTAGTCACAGACTGGGTTGGGCGGCGAGGGATGAGCGCCATGGTGCTACGTGCTGTAGTCGTGAGGGCAGAGAGGCTAGCCCATTAGCAGCAGCACCTCCATAAGAGATCGGTAAGATCTGTAGTCGGCTGTTCTCTGCATTAGTTTACGAGCATCTGGCCTTTGATTCTTGTTATCTGGGGCGACTTTTATGCTTGAAGGAGACAAGGAGTTGTGCTATCGAACCTTTAACCTTAATTTATATGATTCATAGGCACTGACTCAGGATAGTCCCTAAATAAATTGCTACTTGGGATACACTTTCTCCCACTTCCCATTTACTTTTCCCGGGCTCCAGTTAGGAGTAGCACCGTAAGGAAGAAGATATTTTGGGAATATAAACTGGAAGGATGAAGCACCTATTTACCGCGGTGCCTCAGTGAGGAGCAACGCGTGAATGTGACACGCAAGCGAGTTACATGAGCTACACAAGCACGCTCACTACTTGCTCACTACTCGCTACTCGTTCACCATACGCTCCTACAGGGCCCTGCATTCCCTCCCTTTATCTGAAATCCCTGTTACCCCGGTAACCCCTATAACCCCTCTGTACCCCCTCTGGAAAAGGCACCCTTAGTCTTGGTGATTTACCTTATGTGGCAACAGTTATGGATGTTTTACGTGTGAAGTGAACGCTTGCACTTTACTTATAATACACGGTGACCATTCAATGATCTTTAACCCTAGCTATTAGGGATCCCAGCAACTCGGTGCAGTAGCAGAAGTAGACTTGGGTGCCCTATAGAGAGACACTTTGTCATCTGCCAGTCACTACCCTTTGGCTCCAACTGGAGCAGTATGGAAAAGGAGGAAGGCTCAGGGATATCATAAATTAGAGGGACAAAGGAGCAATTAATTTTTGTACTTCAGCATACGGGTTATAAGGGACTCGATAGCCTTTCCAGGAGACTGCGGGCAATGCCTTTGATCCTGGCAATATACACAAGGCACCAATAGTTGAAGGCAAAGCTCCAGACTATTACCTCTAGACTTTTGTCACATGCAGACTACTGACATCATTTCAGATCCTGTAGCAAGACACTAGGCGCACTTGAATAAGGATTAGGCGCCCTATTGTTTAAAAATAAAATAAAAAACAAAAGTTAACAGGCCCTTACTATTAGCACGACCCAATCTGCCTGGACTTTGGGACTGGTGCATTTAAACTACGGTTTTACTAGCCCTCCCTGCAATATTGCCCCTCTTCTCATAACCTCGCTACACAGACCTACGAGAGATCACCGATCTGAGTGGAGGCACTAGACCCACAATGCTGACAGTCAAAAAGTGCTCAGCGACGAGATATAACCTTTGCAATCAAAGAAGCAGAACACTGATATCAAAAATGAATGGCTGCAAAGGACTTAAAACAGCACCTGTGGAGAAAGGGGCTATCACTGACTTTTTTACGATTCCTGATACTGCAAATATAAAAATGTTGCCGCTCCCCGCGGAAAAGGCGACAGAAAACCAAAGTATGAATAACACCATAGAGGCACTAGGAGAAAGTGCAATAGATAACAACTCACTTCTGGACCTGTGCTTATCTATGCAGAGATCGATGACTCCCCATCTTCTAGGCTGCAACCAGGGCAATCAAATCAATAGCTACCAACATTTGTCTATTCACTCCCATTGGGAAACATTTGATAGACTATCTGCGTCGCCTAATTTGGATATACACTTGGAATCATCGGCACCAGATAGTAGCAGAGAACAAGAGGAAAGCCAAACTACTTTGGGGGACCTGCAACCCTCGATCGCATCTCTACAATTGGCCTTGAATATTCTATTAAAGATGTGCGGGAGGATACTGGAAGTTACTCTTACTCTACCGGCAGGAAATACAGGAAACAGCAGTAACCTGGAGCTTTTGCAAAATGAAGGGAACCTCACAGTACCAGTAGGCATTGAAACGGCAGACCATGATCTAAATACAACAATGAATGCGGATGTTTATTTCTCACGCAAACAGCGGCGAATGACCAAACGAGCAATTGCAAGAAAAATGGCAGCCATAATACTACCGGACACAGCAGAGCCGGAAGAGGAAATATCCAGACCTGCAAAAGGTAGCACACCAAAAGTGAATAAGAAAAAATCCAAATGGAAAGCGCCCCGAACGAGCAAATGTATTGCAGGCAAGGAGGGTAAAATGACAAGTTGGCTCATTCTTGATAAGAGCACAGCGGTAATCCCGGCTGAGGAGGAAGACCTAAACAACAGCTACACATCACAATTAGCGATTGAAGTTGATTTAGAGCCCTCGTATTGCCCAAATGAGCCAGAGAAGAACTCTGCTTTGAACGCTGTAATTATTGAACCAACTAATCTGCCACAAATGGATATTACAGCTGCTTCGTCAATTGTGCCGCCACAAGATGACAAAGGTAACACTATATCACCACTAGGCGGAAGAACTTGTATTATCAAGAACCTTTACCAGAATAATGACCATGACTGGATCCCGAGATCTGCGCTGATGACTAGATTACATTCCATCCCACAGCTGAGAGTGCTGAGATCGGAAGACTTTGAATTCATTGAACCATTGAAAGCTAGAAATTCCAACATAGCAGCAATACATTGTACATTTTTAGCAACAGCCAATCTGATACGCAACTACAAAGACAATCTCCGGGAAGTTGACATTGAAGTAGATGCTGACCCTAACATAATCGATCCACAGTGGCCAATGCAAATGCCATGCACTAAATCCAGTGAAACTACGGTTCCACAGATACCTAAAGGCAACTCAATACAGTTAGCAGATGTACAAAATGTTCTTAAATGGCTTGCTGGGACTCTTCCTGCTCTGTCAATTACGCAATGAGATCAAAGCCTAGTTACATGGAACTGTCGTGGATTTAGCCATTTATTATCCGCAGATGGCTCAACCCCCATGTTAGTTGGTCACACCTTCATTTGCTTACTGGAGACGTGGCTTACCTCCCAGGCCCTTTTAAATGGCTATTCTATGCACCAGGAATTAGCCAAAAAAGGACCCAGGGGAAGACCTTATGGAGGTCTCCTTATTGGAATATTACATCCACTAAAAGCAACCAGGATCCACTCTAATATGGACGAGTTTGTATTCGTAGTTGAGATAGAACTTCCTGGTAAAGATAAAGTGGACAGGATGCTTTTGATCAATCTTTACAACCCTCCAGACTCCACCTGTCGAGATCTTATCCAGGAAGCTTGCCACGATGTGCTGATTAACTGGATGATCAATGCTGAACATAATCTAGTAATAATGACAGGTGACTTTAACTGTCATATAGTGGGCCCAGCGGGGAAAAGTAAAAATCCCTTATTGAAGAACATTGGAAGGATGTGGCATGCGGAGGAGAACTCTGAGGGATTACTTTGGCTAAACTTCTTGAAGGCATGGGACTTTGAAATATTAAATGGCAGAACCATCAGTGACTATCCAGGTCAACCTACATGGAGTAACACCAGATCTAGAGCCACACTAGATTATATCTTTGTAAGTCCTTCTATGGCAAAATTGGCCATCGATATGAAGATCAACAACAATGACTGGAGTGATCATGCCTCTCTTACGTTATCATTTAATTTTGCGGTACAAAAAGCCCAGCCCAGACCTATTGGTGAACTAAGAACAAACCATACCTCTTCTAACATCCGTTGGTCCGACAAAAACATCAGGAAAGCAACAGAAGCCACGAATGACATGGCACTTATGGACTGTGAAGCCCTCCACACTATGTCTGGCAACGAGATCGAAGAGTGGATAACATCATTTTCACAAAACTATGCAACCGTTAACATAAACATGCTAGCCCCAGATGCCAAAAGAGCATTAAGAGCAGAACTCAAGAAGCTACGTAAAAACTCCATCACATGGGATAACTACCAGATTGCAAGTAAAAAACGCAAACACGCCTTTAGACTTTGGCTTAGGCAGAAACGTTATGCAGCCAAATTAGTTAAATGGCAAAAGACAGTCCAGATACTCTGCACTGGTAACTCTCGCTCTATATGGGGATTGCTGAGACAGGCCAGAGGTGATACGAGTGGCTCTCTCAATAATCCCATCGATGTGGGCCAATGGGAGGAATTTCTGAGAAGTCGTAATCATTACCCAGCTGGTCTGACTCAAGAGAAGACATCTCTGGATCATCCATCTCCCCCTTTCAAGGTATCCGTGGAATCACGGACTACCATGATAAAAAAGTTGAAATCTTCGAGAGCACCTGGGCCAAATGGCCTCACCATTGTCATACTAAAAAACAATCCTGAATCTTGGGCAGAGGTCCTTTCAATACTATTTGATAAGACTCTGAAGGACGGGTGTATCCCGGAATCATGGCAGACAGCAACCCTGGTCCCTATTTATAAGAGGGGAGACCGGACAGACCCTTCCAACTATCGACTACTGTCCATGTTAGATTGTACGGGAAAGTTGTTTGCAACATACTTATTACACAAACTTCAAGAATGGATGGATCAAGAACAGATCTTAGACCAATTCCAATGTGGCTTTAGAGGCGGGTATTCGACAGTGCATAATTTGATTGTAATGGACATGCTCCGCAATAAGGCCAGATTCCCAGGGAATCCACCATTATATATACTATTCATTGATTTCAAGGCGGCTTTCGATTTAGTACCTAGAGATATGCTGTGGACCAAACTTGAGAACTTGGGCTGCCCCAAAGGTATAGTAAAGAGAAAAAATAAAGGGGTAGTCCTGCACTCGAAACCCTGATCCTTCAGGTGTAATATATTGATATCCAAGGTTGGATCAGTAGAATGGGATGACACTCTTTTATTCCATATTCAAATTTTATTCAATTAATTCGTTACATAAGAAATAAATCATCTAAATATCGTAAAACCTGATTAAAAAAAAAACACAGTTTCATACCAACAATCATGGCCACATACAACAGTTCATTCAGACATTTAAACAGTAAGAACACCCAAGGTGTTTTATGCATCAATGGACATTGGAAAAATAATGTTTCCCTTCTTTAAATACATTGAGCAATGACCCAGTCCCTAATATTAGGTGTCGTGGTCTATCTGATACCGAATTGCGGTCAGGTATCTTTCACAAAAACGTCGACACGTGTTTCGGTCGGAGACCTTCTTCAGGACGTCGGGCAAAGAAAAGTGCTTCGCCCTGTTCTTATCAGATATGGGCCCGTACAATCTAAAAGCAATCATAAAAACAGAGTGTCATCCCTATTACTTCTAAATAGTGACTATTAATCTCACAGTGTGACTCAGATCTCTTCACACACCAATTCCTACTCACCCCCCAATTTCCGAATAGAAGGTAGGTGAACGGGAAAAATGGACTTTAATCCTCCACTGGAAACAGTGCCAATACTGTACCTGTGGACCCAACAAACAAACACACATTTTAGTGTCCGGGATGACATTAGTGACACTGCAAAACATACAGTGAGATTAGGGAAAACCCACAAAAAACACTTACAGGCTTCCACAATGTGGCTCGAAAATCTTCACCAAGATTTCATGACCCAAGGTCACTCCTGGGTCAGCGTATAAATTGCCGACTCAATAGGCCATATAACGTGCTGTAAGAAAAACACATAGTGGGACCCTAGTTAGCACATAGAAAACTCTTATGCACATGTTTCCACACAACGGAAACCGTTGCAACCAATTACATAGTCCATATCACCAATCGTGCAGCTCCAGGTGTGTATAACTCCAACCAATCCAAAGTGAAATCTTTTCAAGAGGAAATTTTCAGCAATTACACCACTAGTAGCACCAACCCACCAGTGCAACAACACAACACAATATCACTATGTGGCATGCTGGTCCTTTTTTCTCCTTTTTCTTTTTGTCCCGAAAAAGCCCTTGTTTCATAACCCCATGGCCCAAAACACCACTCCGTCTAATCCCGTGGAAAACACGCGATTTTGTGCGTGTGATTTGTTGAACAACCCCCCCACAAATGTGGGGCTGTACCGTGGCGCTAAACCACGCTATCAATAAAAAAGATATTTCATCCAAACTCTAGGCACAGTCCAACCCGTGTCTACCAATCACCACAGACCCATGTGTGCTCGCGAGTACAAACCGACTCGAACATGCGGAGCATTGCCCTGCGGTATGTCGGGAGATGACGAATCCAGCCACTAAAACCGTTTATGCTCGCAAATGCAAGCAAACTTGAAAACGAGCATTTGCCTTTTAGTACGACAAGGAGATTCCTACCACTGGCCGCCACCATTCATTCGGCTCCAGTCACTCGAACCAAGACGAACTCGACATAAGAGAAGGACTATCTTTTTTCAAAGTCAGTGATTGACACTAAAAAGGGACAAAATCTCAAAAGAGGACCAGACAGCCGTCTACATCAGGCCACTGGCGCGACGGCATAGTGTGAGTTTCAATATCCCCCACCTAACCAACCATTTAGCTGTATAATCAGACCTCATGTTAAAGACCATACTATTAGAGCAAAATTTAACTTCGCTCCCTAATTAAATGAACTGGGTCCATTCCTCAATACGGACATGTAAACAGTTCCACTTTACAGAATCTTTCATTTTTTCGAAGTGACCCTTATCAAGTATGGAAATTAGGATGACACAGGATCGGATCCCATACTTTAAAAACATTTTTTACACATTTTGTAGAACCTTTTTCATTGTGGATTCATTGTATCTACATGTCCATCATATGAAAACACATGAGCAATGACAGCCTCCCATTTCTTCACGCGAGAGAAAGAACAATCGCACATCATTTGTGGTCCCCATTCGGTATCGTATCCGACAATTCAGTACCTTGAAACTTTTTGTATCCAACACTGGACTCTTCATATAGACAGTGCCATTTCTTATTCCCACAGAAAACGTATATATTCATATACAGATACAGAATCGAATAGGTTGATAATAACAAACCCATACTTTAGTGAATGCCTACTGTTCAATTTTGAAGACCCAGCATAATTATTTGTATAAGTCTCCATTATTAATACGTTCTTTATCTTTGTTCCCCAGAATGTAGTTCCACTGTCAAGGTCCATACCAGTAACTCATATTGGACCCTCAATTGGCTCAATTGGCTCTCAGCTTTTGGTAATCAAATTGTTCCACTCTACTGAAACATTAAGACCATTATGAACAGTATTCAGGGTGTGAATCCATTTCTGTTCAAAACGATGCAGGGTTCCACCAATGTCACCTCCTCTCATGTTAGTTTTGATATGTTGCAATACAAACCACCTCAAGTCTGTATCCTTATGTTGCATCTTAACAAAGTGTTCGACAAGCAGTTTGTCTATCACTCTATTCCGTATACAACTTCTATGTTCAGAAATGCGTTGTCTAACTTCACGTGTGGTCTTACCCACACATAACAATTGGCAGGGGCAACTAATGATGTACACTACATTTTTCGTCAGACAGTTGGTGTGGCAATTCATTTTCCAGGTCCTCAGACCATATCAAAATTCACGTTTCGTCTCAGTTAGGGGGCACGCAACACACCCACCGCACTTAAAATGTCCTACAATCGGTGACAGTCCCCATTGGTCATTGATAGTGGGTTCTCTTGTTGGCTCCCTATATGTATGGACCAGTTTTTGTTTGAGATTTTGGTTACGCTTAAACGCGAACATAGGTTTTTTCATCAGAGATCCACGTTGTTTAACAAGATTCCAATGTTTACCAATGATTCTCTTTACATCCCCACTCACTGGATTAAATGTTGTGACACATACCAGACGATCATTTTTGTTTCTTTCTTGTTTCGTGAGGCAAATATCCCGGTTAGTGTTTTCTGCCCTTTTCATTTGATCTTTTATTAACCTTCTTGGGTACCCCCTATTGGTCAATCTTTCTTTAAGTTGTTCTGCATGTAATTTAAATTCATCCTTTTCAAAACAGTTCCTCTTAATACGCAAAAACTGCCCATAGGGTAAGTTTTGACGTAAACTAGCAGGGTGAAAACTGTTAAAGTGTAACAGGGTATTTTTATCTGTCGGTTTCTTGAAAAGAGTAGTAATTAGTTGATTCCCGGCCTTTTTGATCAAGAGGTCGAGGAAACTGACTTGACGATGGTTGTATTCGATCGTAAATTTTATATTCATGTCACATTTGTTCAGCCATTCATGAAAATCCATGAGGGATGCAATCGAGCCCCTCCACACTATAAACACATCATCAATGTAGCGATGCCATATTTTCAAATGTGTCTTCAGAGTTGGGTGAATCTCGAGCAGATTGTCCCTTCCCAGTATAAACTTGTCTTCATAGTCCGCCATGTACAGGTTTGCAATGTAACGAATTCATTGAATAAAATTTGCATATGGAATAAAAGAGTGTCATCCCATTCTACTGATCCAACCAAAGGTATAGTATACTATCTTAGATTACTACACTGTAATACTACAGTCTCTCTGAAACTGGACGCCATGGGTAATATGACCCACAAGATTAATCAAACACGTGGCGTAAAGCAAGGATGCGTGACGGCCCCGATATTATACAATCTTTTTGTTCACGACATACCTAAAGCCATAGCAGCAGTCCACAACTGTCCACCTAAGATAGGCCAGACCCATTGCTCGGTTCTGGCCTATGCGGACGACTTAGTCATCATGGATCATACAATCAGTGGACTTCGAAACTCTGCAGATGCACTATGGACCTATGCCCAACGAAATGGCTTGACAATCTGGATAAAACACAGATGATGGTCCTTAGCAGCAAGAAGATAGCCCGAATGAGCATCAAAATACATGGGTCTACAATACTATACACACCCTATTATAGATATCTGGGCATTGAAATAGAACCCAAAGGTCATTACACCATGTGTAAGCAAGCTCAAATTACGCGTGCTGCGCAAATTAGCTCCCTGATACATCGTTTTTCCATGTCTCACTGTGGGTATACTGTCTGGGCTGCACAACAACTGTACCAACAGGTCCTAACCCCCATGACCATCTATGGCCTAGAAGCCTTACAGCAGATGGACCTGGGATGGCTCCAGATACTTGAGGGGAAATATTGGAAAAAAATACTTGGTCTCCTGAACTGTATACCTATGGCTATCCTCAGACTGGAACTGGGTCTCATCTCGCTGAAAGCTCAAGTACTCAGGAAAAGGACTGTACTATATTTAAAGATGTCACCGCAAGCAGAAAACTCTCTATTGAATGCCATGTACAATGAAATCAATAAATCTGCCACATTCTCATTTATGAAAAAACAGATGGTCAACTATATGGAAAAGATCGGCTGGATCAATAGGCCTTATACAGATCAAGCTAATGCACTCTGCGCCTTGACCAAAAAATCTGAATTAGACAATTGGATTGACAATTTTGCACACTTAGAAGGTCTGAAACATTATAAATGTGTTCAACATATGAGATACACCTTTAAGAAGCCATCTTCTTATTTATCTCTGTGCCCTTCACCACGACTGAGACGTTTTATCCTTCTATTGAGGATTGACCAATTACCGGTACTGGCTATTAGCGGAATTATGAGCAACCTGACCAAACCAGATCGCTACTGCTGACTCTGTATGAATAGATCTGCCACTGAAACCGGTAAACATGTTCTAACTAGATGTCCTTCAATGAAAAAAAACGTACATAATATTCTATAGAGAATATTATGTATCGTATGGATCATATCAGTAGCGAAGACTTTTGGCTGGGGGCGCTGAATGCAACCGGTATGAAACTCTACATGGCACTATACAACGTGTGGTTGATAGTGGAGAAACTACTGGATATATCTATATAGTGCCTGAGATAGTAGAGAAGCTATTGGACATGTCTATATAGAAGTTCCCTTCCCCTAACTAATGATGGGACTACATGTGGTACTGTATGTCTAAGCGTCTACATCTGCAGTTAATCTGCTAGAATTTTTATAGCTTTAATACAAATCTGATGTAAATTTACTGTATACATGTGAATTAAGTACAATGTTACGCCATGTCGAAATATCAGGATGATGACATTTTAAATTTATTCTGCATTTTGGACATTTTGCTATAAGGTAATTATGACATTTATGATTGCTGTAATTTTATTATTCTTTCTGTGGTCAACTATGATGCTTACTGTCCTTTTCTGTTTTTGTTCCTATGAATATGCTGTATGAACCTATAATAGTATTTTATTTTTGTAATTTGATTTATGTTATGTGAAAAGCTTATGTTAAGCTATAACACATTAAATAAATAGTTAAATAACAAGAAGGTGAATTTCAGATCTTTTTCAGGAGGACAGAAGGTATTAGTCCTCTTACCTACACGGAAAATAAACTTGTCTCAAAATGGCATGGGCCATATGAGGTGCTAGAGCAAACAGGAACCTGTACCTATAAAATCGCCTAACCTGATAGAAAGCAAAAGACATACCTTTACCACGTAAATCTACTAAAGGAGTGGAGGGAAAATCCTTCCCCTGCCACCTTCTCCCACCTTCTCGATATTGTCTTGTTTGGTACCGGAGGAGATAGACAACTCTGAGCTTATTCCACAAGAACAATCTAGACAGAAACAAGAAGATTTGAATTACCTTATTATGGCATTCCCCAATATATTCTGCAAGAAACCAGGGATAGTACATGGTATTTATCATTATATCAAAACTCCAAAAGGGAAAAGTGGTGCATTGGAAACCATACTCCAAGAAGCACGAAAAAAACAAATAGTGGTTGAGGAAGTGAAAAAAATGCTGAAGGCAAACATTATTGAGCCCTTTTAAAGTCCATGGTCCTCCCCTATTGTGTTTGTAACTAAACCTGATAATTCTTGGAGGTTTTGCATAGACTTCAGTCAGGACAACGCCATCTCTGACCTTTGATGCCTAGCCTATGCCACGCATCGATGAATTAATAGATAAACTTGGCAATGCCACATTCCTATGAACCCTAGATGTAACCAAGGTATATTGGGAGTTCCCAGTACATGGACCTGATAAGGAAAAGACAGCTTTCTGGACACCCTGGGACTATTCCAGTTCAAAGTCCTCCATTTTGGCCTGCATGCAGCCCTGCCACTTTCCAACGACTTATGGACAGGGTATTAAAGCCCTACTCTTTCTGTGGGGCCTATATTGACAACATAGTAATTTATAGTAAAATAAAGTAAAACTTGGGAAGACCATCTTTTTCGTCTTTCTACTGTTATGAGAACCCTCAGAGAAGCCGGCTTAACTGCCAGTCCATCCAAATGTAAGCTGGCTCAATTGGCTGTGAAATACTGAGGCTTTGTAGGGAATGGCAGTGTCCAGCGCCAGCAAGAAAAAGTGAAAGCTGTCCTAGATGCCCGCATGCCCAAGACCAAGAGAGACCACAGGGCATTCCTAGGATTGATTGGTTATTACCGTAGGTTTATCAAAAATGTCTCTGATAGAACAGCCAGGTTAACAGACAAACTAAGGCATGCTAAACCCCAGAAGATGCATTAGACTGATGAGGATGATGCATGTTACAACAACCTAAAACAAATCTTGTGTCGGAACTCAATCCTTAAAATTAGTAGACTTTTCAAAGGAATTTGTGTTCCAAACTGATGCCTCTCTCACAGGATTAGGAGCAGTTTTATCACCAATATGCAATGGATTAGAACACCCCATCCTATTCACTAGTTGTAAACTCATCCCACGTGAGAAGAAGTACTCTGTGTTGGAATTAGAGGCCCTTGCCATCAAATGGGTAATCGTCCATCTAAGGTAATATCTTCTAGGGAGGAAGTTCACACTTATCACTGAACACTCACCTTTAGTATGGATAAGTCAATGAAAGGACTCTAACCCTCGAGTCATGCAATGGTTCTGAGACCTGCAACCCTACTGTTTCACTGTGGAACACCAAAAAGGTAAAGAATAGGGGCACGTCGATTTCCTTTCCCTGTTTCCCTGTGAAACAGAATCGGCTACATCGCATAGGGAACGGGTATGTGAGAAACTAGAGATTGTCTCACCCGCTAGTCCCGGGGATCTCTCTCTCTCAGGTGGCCAGGGCACAACCATCGTCTTTGGATCAAGACCCTGGGGGTGGAGCAGTGCGGGATGATCACCTGGATGAGGCAGCCGATGGTGAGACGCAATATTCCCCCCTTTTTAGTTCATCGACCCCATCCTTTTTTATAGGATTTTCAAAAGTCCCAATTCCACCTGCCCCTTTTTTTTCACAAACCCGGGCTGAGGAAGAGGATGACTGAGAGCAACCAGACTAACTCTCTCACATCGTACAGGACATGTCCCGTAAAACAGGTCAGGCAAAGTCAGGCACTTTACACTGTGCATGCACCTGATACCAGTTAGCTCTCCTCACACGAATAATAGGTAACACCTAAAGACACACTCTGAGCAATGCGGAACACGAGCATGAGCAGAACTTCTGGGATGAGGACACACCTACTGGAGCAGAGCAACAAACCGAGGGACAAGAGCAGCGGGCCGAAAACCCCAAGGGTTCCCTACTGGAGGTTGTTGCCTCCGACAGACTGCGAAAGACACGTGGAGAAGGCCAGATCCCATACGTGAAGACTGAATTGTGTTCCAAGGACGCCAGCAACCCTCCCGGTTGAACGCCAGAGTTGAGGAAGCGAGGCAAAACCTGTGTTACTAACCTTGACTCGCGAATTGAAAATAGCAAAACAAGAAAGAAGCGCACACAGCCGATGACTTGGCAAGCGACCTGAGAGACTGGTGTGTGTTAAAGCGAATGAAATGGCAACATTATATCACAAGTGAAGGCTGTATGCATGTGGATGAGATGCGACGAAAGGCAGACCTGTGAATTAACTTTGAAGTAAAAAGCATCTCTGAGTTAAGCGATATTAAGTAACAGAGTGGTCCAGCAAAAGGAAGTAGCCCATTCGAAAGTCTCAGGGAAAGGTACATTGTTTTGAAGTTTTAAAACAAACAGACGGCGAAAGCAAATTAAGTGAAGTAACCGTGACCTTTGAATCGAAGTGGTCCTGCGGAGGTCTGTTAAAAGTGCCACACATATTTGAAAGTCTTCGAAAGGGGTCTGAGCCTGATTGAGGGAGAACCGAAATACAGTAAACATAGGGAAGTTAGCCCCTTGCAAGTTTGTGTTGAACTGTGACGTGAGAGGTCTGGGCCCGGAAGAGTGGGACCTTCATGAACTGTGTGCTTTAAGGTCTGAGCATGGCAGAGGGGGACCTTCATGAACTGTGTGCTGTAAGGTCTGAGCCCGGCAGAGGGGGGCCTTTGAGAACTTTACATTGGAAATACAATTTTGTAAAGTCAACTAAAAGACTTTAACGTGGAAGGCCAGGCGGGCTTCAATCCACGGTTTGGAACTGCTTAGGGTGTTATAAACCAAGCTAGAGTCTGTCATCCTGCCTACAGGGACAGCCTTACTCCGTGAGGTATAACGTGAGGAGGAGAGCTGGTTCAACTAACTTTATTCTTTTGAACACTGATTTTTCCTTTTGCATACATTTCCCCTTTTTCACGTTTTGTGTAAGAGGTAGGGCAGGCATTAGGTTTTGTTCGCATAGGCCATTTTGATTTGTCTGATGCCACTAGGACTGTTTTGTTTATCGTTTGATGGTCAAGACTACTCCCATCTAGTTATATGACAAACTAGGAGTTTCTCCGACCCCAACATTTTCAATAAAGGTTTTACAAATTGTATCCATTGTGTCAGTGTCATATTTCTGATACCATGCCTCCCCTTCGGTACCTTTAGGAAAGGGAGTCTGATTCTGACAACAAGCCATTAGATTTTTTTCCGCTACTTGGATAGCTCATCCTTCGAAGATTGATGAGTACGGCATCTCTCCTAGCGGATCCCTTCTATTCCCTTGCGGGCCTTTGCCTCTCTGGTGATCAGCCCGGCTAATACAACACCCAGGGTTAGGATCAGGAAGCGTCTGCCTTTCCTTGGCCACCTTGGAGGAGACTTTAGACAGGGATTCAGGAGGATTTAGCAGGATTCAGCACATATGTCATTTGTCTTTTGCCTTGCAACCTGGGTGACACATTCCTATTCCTTTTCACCATACTTTCCACAGTTGTTATTGCAGTGTGGTCTGTGTGGAAATTATGTTACCCTCCATGGTTCAAGTATTGGTTCACTGCTGGGGCATGAATGATTGCGAAATATCTCTTTCCTTCCAGTGTAATAGAATGAAGGGTGCTGCAGACCCCGTAAGTGCCCTGATTCAAGCCATAGCAACCCTTCAGGCAGAGATGACTGCAGCCCATGCCACTGTAAATCAAAGAGTTGATGTCAGCAGAAAAGGTATCCTGAATCCGCTACCCCTGGATTATTAAATGGAAAGGGAAGGGGTTGATGCCGCACCTACGCCTCCTGCAGCCACTCCTATAACTCCTCTACCTGTATTACAACCCCAGCAATTCCCACTGGCCCCACCCAAACATTTTTAGGGAGCTCCAAAGACTTTTCTGAGTTTTGTTAACAAATGTAAATTGCATTCCTTTCGAGTCTTACTGCCTTCCCTGATTGAACTACAAAGGCTGCGTCAGTGCTGTCCATGTGGGTGGTCTTGCAGCTCCGTGGGCCAATCCTTTAGGGAAGCCAACGACCCAGTCCTTTAGGACTTCGATGTGCCATTAGACACCATGCCGTAAGAATTTGACATGAGATGGAAGTCGGGAGCACACCATTTAGAGTTGCTGGAGCGAATCCAAGAAAAACGAGGAGGGCTTCAATTTGTAGCCCGGTTCTACAAATTAGTGGCAAGGGCTTCATATCCAGAGACCAAGAAGGCCTTGTTCTCCTCTGAAGAGTTTTGGAAGAGCTGAAAGTTGCCCTTTCAGCTGTACCCTCAATTCGTAATGTATACCCAAACTCATTGGATCTACTGCTTCAGTTTGATGCCTGCATGGCAAAACGAAAGAGCAAGCGACAACATCCAGTCGTACGTCCCCATCCCTACATCCAAAACAGCTCCACATCAGGTATGGGGAACCCAACTGAACCGATGCAAGTCAGGGATGTATGAGGACTGGCATTCTGAGAAGGAAGCGAACGCAGGAGATCATCTGATCACTGTTTATATTGGGGCAATTCTGGGCATTTTTTCCGTTCCTGGCCCAAGAGACTCAAGAATTGAGCAGAAAAAGCCACAACTCATTGTTAGAAAACACAACCAATTCTCCATGTATATATGTCGAGGTTTAGCTAGTAAGCTCAAACTCTCCCAATCCCCATTATTATTCTGAAAGACTCAGAGGCATCTGGTAATTACATGGATGTTTCTTTCGCCCATTCTCATGGTATTCCCACAGTTATTATCTCAGGCCGATCATGGCGCAAACCTTTGAGGTGAAAAGGATTACAACCCAATACCATTGAGAGCAGATCACATTTGATCTTTTGCTTCCCCCACATCTTGGTATTATTCTAGGGGTGCCATGGCTGCTGAAATATAACCCATAGATTATGTAAACAGAAATCCCTAGCTGTCAGTCCCTAGCCTCTGGTTAGCATGAGGTTGGGGCCACAGTTACTGGGCTGCTGTGTTTAACAAAATAAAAGCGGAACAACTACCCCCTCACAGAAGATAGGATTGTCCAATTGACCTATTTGAGGGCACTCAAGTGCCCAATGGTAGGTTCTATTCCTAAACATCTAAAGCTCTGGTGTTTCCGAGAATGTAGCGCTTCTCAATAGCGGTTTTCTGTGAGTGGCATACTTCCTGATTGACAGTGTTTTTCTTCTGGTTTTGTAGCTTTGGCTTTGCTTTCCAGGCCTGGCAGTTGGATTCCAGTTCTCTGCTTTGGTATTGGAACTTGTGTATTGGCCTTTTTGACCCTCTTTCGTTTCCACAAAGCCTCCCTTTGGCTCTGCCTCACTCCTCACGCATGTGCTGCGCTACCCTCTACTTTTCCCTTTGGGGGCCTTCATTGATTATCACTATCCTTTGTGAATCTCCCCTTCCTTGTCCACTTTTGGGTTTCTGTTTCTGCTTCAAGACCAAGTGTCTTCACTCCAAGGTCTGTTGCAGCCATCGTCAGCGTCTGTTGTGTCCCACTCGAGTCTCTTTGACCTACATTATCCTGTAGCGAGGGATTACACTGTAGCCATCTGTGACTCTTTGTGAGATATATCTTATTCTCCTGTATTCACCCTCTTGAATTTCTAGGGACCTCTTTATGTTTCCTTAACCCTTCTTCTGGAAACCCTGTGGATTGGAGACTTGATCAAGACATCATCTGGGGCATAAAATTGTTGCGGGCACCAATGGAAAAAGTGTACCCCAAGTTGCAAATGCCAATTCATTCCGTTTGTGACAGATTGTTTGAATAGTACCCAATGGGGAGTTTTTTGATTAAATGTAATGCAAATTGTGCAATTTAAAGAATATTTATTCAGCAAAAATGGTCAAAACTGCTAGCCGCGTAGTGAAGTAACTCATCAAACTGCCCACATTGGCCAAAAAACGGGTCCACTTTGACCCAAAAAATGGGACCACGCTAGCATTTTGTATTTTTGGTCCAGGCATTGTCCTAAAGGCCAGTCCGAGCCTGCATCTAGGGCACAGTGCGCTTCATCTCCATCGTATTTTGACAATATCTTGGCAATATCCCTTAGCTTGCGTCCTCATGCTGCCTAGGGTCAGGTGCCTGAAGACTATTTGTTGTGTGTTTTTCCTTTCCCTGGTGAGAGGGAACATGTTCTCTGGTCTATGCCCTCGGGCATCCCAGAAGGGGGTGCACCGATAGACCGAGGGCCCTTTAAGACTAGGTAGCAATACTTAGAGATGGATGGTGATGCAGACTTTACTCAAATATCAATAATCAAACTGACTCAGGAAGTTGGCAAAACTTTGTCTGTTTTATTTGCAATTATCTAATACAGGGAGTTACAACGGACATCAACGGATGTTGACTCGATTTCTCTCAACACAACTTTTATAGTCAAAACTCGTCTTATGTGACGTCACACTAAATGGCAAACTACTAAAACCTAATTGGATAAGTGATATGCTTACAGGGAACATCTAGGTATATGTTCCATACTGACGGGGGAAGTAATTGGGTCTCTAACATCAGGTGGACAACTAAGCCCTCCTTTAGTGCAAGTCATCTTCATCGTCACAAAATATATGACGATCAATTGGTTACAAAAACTATAGGGCTCTTTGATACGTGGCCCTCTACAATTGGTTGGCACCCTTGCACCCTTCTGGAATATTCCACACACTAGCAGCATGCAAGCTACAACACAAGGTGTAGGGAGGGTCGGCATAATCATGCCTCCCCTGCCAATTAGGCCAAGATCTATCATCACTCTTGCAGTCTGCCAGTCAATTGAGGCTTTGAACTTGGCCTTGCAGTAGCTCTCTGTGCCTGAGAATAAAAGGGAGTATCTTCTTGGTTTCGGTGTAGCTGGACCCAATGTCCATTTTGATCTGACCATGCGACTGGAGACTGTGTTCTTGAGCCCTTTGCTGCATTTAATACTAATAAATGATGAACTCTTGACGCCTTCAGTGTTTTTCCATTCCACCTCAAACAGAAGTTTGTTTCTTTCCCACGTTCATGTAACCACTGGATGGACAACCAGGCTCACGTGGCCTCGACTTCTTGGTGCTGGGTCAGCCAAGCCTTTCTTGAATTTCTCCTTCACCATCTGCTATTTTCCACCTCCGCCGCACTGAAAACCCTTTCCAATCACAGTGTTTGAAGCCTTGCTAAAGTGCATCGTGAAACATCAAGGTTCTATACATTCCTATGTATATCTTATATGATGCCCTTTTCCAAGAATTCTTTGCGGTACAGGCATTCTCACTGGTACTGCACGTGTTGCAATTTCCGGTTCCCAACGTATGGGCAACGTGGGGGCGGAGATTTTGGTGGGGGTACTTGACTCCTTCTCTACAGGGGCATCTCTCACATAGGTTTCAGATTTCGTGGTCATCCCATTTAAGATATTGCTCCCGGGGTTGGGGAGAGGGGAGAGGGAAATAGGGTGGTAAGGTATGTACTCTGAGATTTAATATTGCTATCTTTTTTTCTTGCAGCCTGGGAGAGGCCATGAGACATTCCTCTGCCTCTTCACCCGATTGCCGGGGTGGGACATCCACCCTTTTTAATGCCTTCTGTGCCTTTTAATGCCTTCTGAGCCTTTTAATGCCTTATTTGCCTTCTATGTCTTTCAATGATCCTCATGCTGTTTAAATGCCTTATATACCTTTTTAATACCTTGTGTAATGCCTTCCAAACCTTTCCAGTGTTGTTCATTCCTTTTTAATGAATTCATACCTTTTAATGCCTTCCATGCAGTTTAATAAACTTTCTATGCCTTTCCAGTGCCTCTAATGCCATAGAATGAATTCAACACCTTCTATGCCTTGTAAGGACTACCATACCCTTTAATGACCTTCATGCCTTTGTAATGCCTTCCATAACCTTCTAATGCCTTCCATACATTTTTAATGAATTCCATATCTTTTTAATGCCTCACATGACTTTTGTCACAGATGACAGAAATCACCCCAAGTCTTTACGAACAGTTCAATGGTCCTAATTTTCCTTTGCGGCAACTAGGGGCATCCCTCTCTCGTCCTGCCATGACCTTTGTCTCTAACGAAGGCACCCACACCCCCTGTTATTGTTACTGAATGTGGACCCCTACTGTCTGAAGACTGTCTACTTCTAAAGATGGATCTGTAAAAGCAGGCTATATAAAATCTTCCTAACTCTCCCTACTCTAACCAAAGGTTAATGTTCTAATGGGGATTTGGATAGTGCCTTGTACTTACTCGGTTCGACTCAGTCTAGTTCAATCACATCCACTCTCACCTTTTCTCTTCTAGCCTTCTTACCAGCCCCCCCACCTACTATCTGCATCAAACTTCAGTTCTTGAGATGTTTCACTCCTTTTCGATCTCGCCTCTGCCATTTGATGTTACTTCTTCTCCCCATCCTCTTTACTAATCCTCTGTGCTACATCTCCCCTCCTACTACTTGTCTCCTCCCACTACTATTCTCCTCCTCCCACTACTACTCTCTGCTGCCCACCATTATTCTCCTCCCACACCACTTCTACTCTCCTCCCACACCACTCGTCAGATGCCCTCCTTTCACCGTTGAGCATTCAATTCACACTGACTCCTTACACTAATCCCTCTACTCACTCATGACACAAACACAAACTCACACTGCAGAACTCTTCCACTCACTAAGCCAATACCCCACTTTCTCCAGTAAATAACTCCACACTCTGCCACTGCGTCCTTCCCTCTGCTGGTCTCTTGGTTCACCACCTGCACCTAATTTGACCTCACCCAAACAACCCATAACTTCCTACTTCGTGTCCCCTCTTATACTTCCCAAGCTTTTCCTAACCAAACTGTCTGCTCTGTTCCTGCCTGGGAGGTGTCATACACCAATGAATGCATAACAGACACCTTCTGCCCCCACCCCTTCTCTGCACACGCCCTCCAGAAATGTGTCAATGGCTGTATATTTCATTAAATGTCCAAGCCTGATTTTTGTTCCCCATCGCTGGTAAGCCCAGTCCCATTGGGACGTTAGATGTTTGTTTTCTGTGGTGGTCTAGCGGGTTCCCTTTCCCTTCAGGGTGCTGTGGGTTGCAGCCGGGAGCGCAGCACAAGGACGTTCATCACTTTGTAGCTGCAGTGGCACAGAACTGTCTTCTCTCTCCGCGCCCTTCTTTGCTGCCTCTTTTCTGTTGGCTGTGGCGCGGGGAGGTTTGTTGCCACTTTACCGGTTGCAGTCGTTTTCCAGTAGGAGTTGGCCGCCGACTGTATTTTCAGGCTCACCCACTGCTTGGGTTATGATCGCTTGCAAAACATTACACATTTCTGATGAGCAAATATGTTGGCAGGCATGATGTGAAACAAAGGTGTACTGCTCATAAACCTGTAGGCTCAAAGCGAAGGTTGAAGGATTGGATCTCCCCATCTATCTGGCTTCCTTTGTAGCAGATCTCCCTTTCTCCCTCTTCACAAGGCCAGGGTACTGGCATTGTCACACCTGTTAATGCCTTCAATGCCTTTGATTGACGCCCATGCTTTTTGTTGTACTACCTTCCACATCTCTTAATGCTTTTCTCCCTCTTTAATGCCTTCCAGGCCTTTTTAATGACTCCCCCACCTGTTTATACCTTCCGCTTTTAATGCCTTCCATATCATTAAATGCTTAGCATGCCTTTTTAAAGCAATTCTTCAAACTCTGTATTGCCTCACACACCTTTTTATTGCCTCCCACATCTTTGTATTGCCTCCCACGCCTTTGTATTGCCTCCCACACCTTGTTATTGCCTCCCACAACTTTGTATTGCCTCCCACGCCTTTGTATTGCCCCCACACCTTTGTATTGCCTCCCACTCCTTTTTATTGCCTCCCACACCTTGTTAATGCCTCCCATGCCTTGTTATTGCCTCCCACAACTTTTTATTGCCTCCCACAACTTTTTATTGCCTCCCACGCCTTTGTATTGCCCCCACACCTTTGTATTGCCTTCCACTCCTTTTTAATGCCTCCCACACCTTGTTAATGCCTCCCATGCCTTTTTATTGCCTCCCACAACTTTTTATTGCCTCCCACGCCTTTGTATTGCCCCCACACCTTTGTATTGCCTTCCACTCCTTTTTATTGCCGCCCACACCTTGTTAATGCCTCCCATGCCTTGTTTTACTGCCTTGCACATCTTTTAATGCATTCCATAACTGTATGCCTTCTATGTTGTTCGCTGCCTTCCATGCCATTTAATTAATTCTATGGCACAACTTCAAACCTATCCCTCTTCCCTCACTAACCCACCCGACCCTCTTTCTTACAGAGCCACGTAAGCGCCTGGAGACTATGCCAAAGTTAACAGTGCACGGTATAAGACAACTTAACATAACATGCTTTTTAATGCCCCTTTTTAAAAGTCATAATGCTTTCCTGCTGCCTAATTAATGCATTCCTGCATGCCTTTTTAGTGCCTTCCACCTCATTTAATGACCGCCATACCTTTTTATTTCCTCCCACACCTTTGCATTGCCTCCCACGCCGTTTTAAAGTCTTAATGCTTTCCTGCCCAATTAATGCGTTCCTGCATGCCTTTTTAGTGCCTTCCACCTCATTTAATGACCACCATACCTTTTCAATGCCTCCCATACCTTTTTTTAAGTCTTCCATTCCATTATGAGTATGGCAGTGCAGTCAAATGTGGTGGCCATTCTGTTACTGCTGCATTACCGCACCACCGTAAGTGTTCTGGAGTTAAGGTAGAAGATGTACCACTAGCAAATAGCTTGAGGTTAATTTCCCACATTGCCGCCAAACCTTTCGGATAACACGATTACCGCTTGCAGTAAATCCACTAAAAACATCACGGAAACTTCTGGACTCCACAAATGGGGACTAACATCACCAGGCCGCCACTCATATTCTGCTGGTAAGTCAATGGGACCATGTGGCAGTAACGGTAAACAAATGTGGCACTTAATTTACTGCCAAACTTGTAATGAGGCCCAATAATGTCTACGTTTCTGCCTTTTTTTCGGATACACTTTGGACGCGTAATATTTGTAGAGTTTAATGCATGCTTAAAGGGAGTGATATGATATGATATTTTATTTATAGCGCGCCTATACACAAGTGTTTCAATTGGCCGGTCAGGTAAGACATCCAGAAATCTGAACTCCAATCTAGCCCTTAGGTTTCTATATGATAAACATTTCCACGGTTGATAAGAAACCATAGTTCTAACCCAATTTCGAATTCCTTGCCATCCAGATCCAGTTAAGAGCTTCGAGAAGCTGTGATCCTTCAAAATCCCTTTTGATGGAAAGATCAATGCCCCACGCTGCAGCCATCATTAATTACAGACCATTGTTTAACAATCAAAAAGCATGGAGTTAGAAGAGATGCTCTGTGCCTGTCTATGGCTGACACATGAAAGGGCTTCTCGCCATCTATTGTGAATCCCACTGAGCTCGCCGGCCCTGTGAAGCACAATGGATGCGGAAGCACAGCCAGGCATACCTTGCGAGGTCCCCGCTGTTTAACTCAAGGGTCTGAGCTGAATTGCTATTTAGTTTCAAAAAGATATTTGAAGTCCACTTTTATCTATGGATATAAAGCTGCCAGGTGCATAAGTGTCCTCGGTAAAATTCTGCCTTTGAATCCGATGCTGGCCTGCTTTTTCTTGAGTGTGTTTTGTTTGGCATTGTTATGCCCACCTATATGGATACTGCCCTCACCCTGAACTTAAGGCCTGATCCTGTTTATCATCCTGTTTGTTAGCGCAAGTGCAACCTATAATCTGAAACTGTTTAGTACAGCTACCAAGGAGATGGGATATGAGGAAGGATACACAGCTTGTGGGTGTTGTTTGGTTATTTATCCTTTAATTAACTGCCCCAGGCCATGCCTAGTCCCTTTGGCCATTCCCGCCCACTTCCTGCCCCTCCCGGCCTAAAACACATCATCCTGAGATCTTTTTGAGCTACCTTTATCAAGCAGTAACCTCAAACGTTGTGCTTTGTCTGCCAGTGTTTTTCAAAGCAGTCTTTTGAGAGTTAATGGCTTAATTGGAGCTTTAAATGGGCTACTAGTGCAATAAAAATGTTGTAACCAATTGTGCCTTCAGCTACTTGATTTATAAGCAGTGCGCATGTCCTTGCACTGAAGTCCCGTTAAGAACAGACTTTGGCAAAACCAACAATTTTGGCTTGTGTATGGTTTAGAATAGATGGGCATTTGCCAGGCACTGGTATCATTGGTCCAGTTACTTGCACCATTTTGCAGCTGCTACCATTAAGTGGCCAGTTAGTTTCATTATGGTAGTGCCTGGCAAATGCTTACATAAAACCCAACACTGTTATGCATGCCAATGCTTGTGTTGTTTTTATTAGGGAGCCCCCTGCAAACCCCCCATTAAAATCAAATATGTGCTGGACCTAGTTAGCAACCTTAACTGAATGCGGCAGTAAATTGACCAGGTGCCTTAGCACCACTTGATTAAGGAAGTTACCCTTTCAGAAGTGAAATTGAGCACACAGGTTTAATGGAAAGCTCCATCGTATGTCCTTCTTCAACTTCCTCCTGGGGTAATCACCTTTGCTCAGTGAAAAAAGTGTTTGATGTCACACCCACATTAAATGACTCCACCCCCATTATGCTGCATAATGATAGGCAGTGTGTAACGCCTGACCGGTTTAGTTTACTACATGTCGTATATGTCTGTTTATATAGTACAACAGTTGTTATAATAGTTTTGAAAGTATGTGGCTGACACCAAATATGTTGGCTCGCTGCCATGTTAGGCAAGTGTAGCTCATTTGCTGTTTACTTTGCATTCTGGGACTCGTAGTTTTTGCATTTTCTGCTATAAATGGACACACACAAGGCCCAGAAGGTAGAGAAAACAACAGGACTGGATTAGCATCTCTCGAAACGGATGGGGCAGGTAGCTATGCAGTCATCTTAAAGCTGGGAGTTTCCATCATTGAACAGGCCCCCTTTGGTATTCACAAGGTGGTCACAACAAACAATACCCGGGGAACAACACATTCTGCTGCTGGGATTAGTATCCCCTGTCACTAATGTAAATACTTATTTTACTGGAGAGTACTTGGTGCTAGCGGAGATAGATGTGCAGTTGTGGTGCAGGGTCTCTGCGTTCCTCGCATTTGCACAAGTCAGTGAGAGGCATTTCAAGATGGCGGCCATGGTTTAAACAGCCCTGGTCCAACAGATCCGACCCTCCTGGAAGCGAATAGCTACAACAGGTGAACCCCACTGAGAATGTGAATTAAACCAATCAAATGCGAATGTTAATACTTTACACATCTTCAAGTGCGCATTAGGGCAGGAGCAGGCACACTAGAGGAAGGACAAGCTTCAGTCAACGGGTTTAGGTTGTTGGAGACAGCAAGAGATGCAATCTGAGAGGATGTTGGAGGAGAGAAGCTGGAGTGATAAGAGACCTGAATGACATTTAGGGAATGGAGTACAGCTTGGAGACGGAGGAAGAAAGTGTTTTGAAGAGGGTGAAGCTTGGAGAAGGAGGTGGAGGAAGGTACATCAGAGAAGGAGCGTAGAGGAGGCGAACGACAGACAAAACAGTCACAAAGACAGGCAGAGCAGTCAGGACGAGCTGCAGGAGGTGGATCCTAGGATTAACAGGGATCCATCTAGGGAGGGCGGTGGTACGAGCATGTAGGGGTGCATCAAGAAGGTGGGGATTAAGAGACAGAAAAAGAGGGTAGAAAGGGCTATCGTGGATCAAGCAAGTGTTGAGGGATCAGGAAGGAGAGAGAATTGAAAAATTCCAAGGACAGGCCACTTAGGAAGGAAAGCTAAACCAAGCATAGAGTCCCTGGCCAGCGAGAGACACCTACTGGATGATTTACGCTCTCCTTTCAGACACATGAAAGGAGTTTGTTGGACATTCACGAAGTGGAGACCAACTGCAGAGTGGAGCCGGTCTCCGCTCTTGAACTCAACCAGCAGATATTCACCATGGGTTTAAGAAGCAGTGCTAGTCCCCGAAAGTTGTGAGCCACTTATGAACTCTGTGAGTTACCCACAAGACTCTGTTGAATTATTTTTTTAGAGGACTCCAAGAGACTATTGGATAATCAATTTGGTCATTTTCGGCCTTCTGGGCAAAGTACTGTTAAATAAAACCTGTGAAACTGGACGAAAGTCTTTTCCTTCTTTTGTGTGTTTCTAGACATGAAAATGTAACATATCAAGCATAGCTATTGAATCATATATATATGTTTGTTCCTTATACAATTCCACACTGTTCCACCAATCTGTGCCAAATTTTGCTTAGTTACCTGTTCAGCCCCTTCATACATGCAATGGTTGCCTGAAATCGACGAAACATCAATGTGGTCGGAGAAGGACCGGACAAAGCTCACTTTAGGCATCTCGAAGCAAGGAAGAAAACACCTGGAAAACCACGCTTCGACCGTTCCATGCAATAATGTCCCCGCAAGAAATGTCTCCTGACATCCCTGCAACCTGTCCCTTTACATAATGGCACCATATATAATATCACTAACTTTTTTTCCAGCGACATTATGTATGGGGATATTCTTACCTGATACTGTTTCAAGGCCCTAGGACGCACCGTTCCCGAAATATTTGCACCGCAAACCACTGTAACTCACTGAACCGTGCCAGGGTGAAGCATCAGTTGGGGAGAGGACACAGAAGGTGCCACTCAGCTGCAGCATGCCAACTCTCGCCTCTCCCCAACGTCTGCTGCGGGGTACGTGAGCCAGCCACACACGCTCATTCTCAGTGCAGGTTACTTCAGAATGAAAATCACATCAAACGATAAGTGACTTGGAACAGTGGCTTACAGGATCATTGATTTTCAACAATTGACGAGTGTTATCATGCCTGTCTACTGAACCCACGCAGAGAACGGATACTTTTTGCTAGTTGGTTAAATAAAAAGCAATGTTGGAAGAGCAATTTGTGGCTTTCTTAATCGGGGGGAGTTTAATTTACTTACGTTGTATTGTGGCATGTCTGGCTGCAGCAAAAAAGAACTTTGATCTTTTTTTAGTCAACAATCAAGAAGTTGAAAGTCACTTTTGGCATTTCTCCTAAAAGTAAGAAATTGTGCAGAGCCCTAATATCAGGACACCAATCTTGAATCTTCCTGCAGAAGTGATGCTGGCCCACCAGACCCCCCAGGTGTGCCAACTCAACAATCTTGAATAATATATAATTACTAAACTGGCAAACCCAAGGGGAAAGGGGAATGGATAACAAAACAAATGCAGATCTTCACAGGTATTCAATGTTGACCTCTTGACTACTGGTCTTCCATCTGGACTGGAATACTGACGTATTGATTGGATGATTCTTCAGTATTATGTCTGTGAAAATCTAAACACATATAGCATAATATTAATTTTCTTTATATATAGTTTTTCTTGATACTAAATATAATTATAAATATATATATATGTATTTATATATACCTGCAGCCTATGCTTGATAGCTGATAGGCTTGAATAAATAAATGCCTTCTTTTCTGAATCTTTAAGTTTCTTCAATTACTCAACTTTTGGTATGAAACTTTTTAATTAATTGTGAAAGAATCTTTTGGAAAGAAAACTATTCTAGAATGCTTGAATGAATTTTATGTTGTAATTCACTATAAGAATTAAATCATATTTCCTCTTTGAAAGTTCATTAAATTATAGAATCATGTTATAGAGATACACGCTGTTGCTGACATTCTGGAAAAGCGTGTTTTATTTCTTTTCTCCAATGAAGAAATAAGAGTCTTTAATTGAAGAGTCTTTTCTACATTACTGTGGCTTGAAGACTTACCGCGCACACTGAAGACGAGCCGCGCACACAAGAAAACGTTCCGCGCACCTTGAGATGATCCGCGCACCCTGCGCACTTTGAAGATGATCTGCGCAAACTCGCGCACTCCGGAGATGAGCCGCGCACACCAGAAAAACGTTCCGCGCAACTTGAGGTGATACGCGAACACCGCGCACACTGAGATGATCCGCTTTGCCTAATACGAACGCGCATAAACCTAATTGCGCCTGTTAAATGAAACGTTACAATTCACCCTTATAACTTACTACTAACTGAATTCACCGATTGAGTTCTCCGTTGGTTTAATTACTTCTCCATAACTTCACACAAGGCAACCGCAAACGTCACAACCAGGAAGTCTGAAGTAAACATTTGAAAGGACGTACGATTCACGCTAATAGGTCCTTTCCTCAAAAGTAACTATAACGAATTTCACGCGCACGCAAAATTTCAAAATACGTTTGTAAGTAAATATTATAAATACTAATAAACTCAACCAATGAATTATTTCTACTTCACAAAATGTTTTCACCGGAAATTACCGTAAACAAACAAGTAAATGCAGCCGCAAATACTAAACGGAGTGATTATTTATCAGCCGGTAAATGACACGAGCAAAGAGCACATAACAGTTCATAGTTAGAAGTCAGATTCAAACTATTTTAAACAGCTTCTTGATTCTGATTATTGATAAGATACATTTGATATTTAGTTAACATTTTCCTGTATTTGACTTAGCTTGCTTCATCTGTCAGGAAATTGTTCTTTAGCACTGAATAAGTTCTTCCTGAAAACTCCTTGTCTTCTCAGTAATATTTTCTTCTTGAATGAGTTCCTTGAAAATCACTATAGTAAACTTTTTTCTAGAGCTATTCACACTAAGGGAACTGGAATGAAAGGCAGTTTAGAATCTTGGTGACAGTGCCACATTACCTCACAGCACTTCTCATCCAATCATTGTTGTGTAATAGACCCACCATCTTGGTTTGGGTAATTAGATACTTCCTGATTAGATTAACATTAAGGAAAGTTATTTTAATAATTTGATGTACATTTCAGAATCAATATCCATACATCATTCAACCATATTTCTGTGATGGTGTAATCTTTAAAATGAAGGCTTTTTAACAAAGTGTCTCTTTGAACATGTGTAATTGTACCCTGGAATCCTGACACCTAAGGCCTGGAATCAATTGCTTCTTATGAATGCTTTCAATACACAGTTGTGGTTCCTCTTTCCTCGTCTGCTGAACACTGGAAATCGGTTAGATTTGTTTGGGAGTACACACAAAAATGTGCAGACAAATCATTAATGTGCATGCATAGGCCAGTGAAAGGAGCATAGCAACAATGTCTTATCCACTGGCGCTACTGCTGGATATTTTAAAACTAATGTTGCAGTCCAAGGGCATTTCCAGATAATAATGGCCCTCAGCCCAAGTCAAAGGCCTAAGCAAAGTAAGAGAGATTTAACAAGGGCCAAGGGATGTCACCACCTAATAATAGCCATACGGGAGGGCATTATTGATATTAAAACATTCCGTCCAAAGCAGTTCAAATGTTCTAGTGCCTGGCAGTTAGGGGTTAATACTAGGAGGCAAAGGTAAAACATTGGAATGTTGGGACAAAGAACTTATACCAGCCATTATTCCTCTCTGCCACTGCATTGTCTGCAATGGAACTGCCAACTTTCCAATGTTCTAATTAAGAAATAATAGACCCGTGGGCTTCACCGGCTGGTAATGGCCTTGGGCCATTGCCTGCTGGTGAAGTGCACGGGAGATGGTGTTGTTGCTGTTAGCACCCTGTGTTTGTAACCCAGGCACATACAGTAATGTATTTATGTAAAATAACTGGTTGTGGCCAATGCTTAACACGCTGTTTCAAACTAATACTCCCCTAACATGGTCGCCATGGAAATAGAAGACAGGGATCCATGTGGAACCTCTCTTCCATTACCCTGGCATCGAGTCAGGTGGTGGGGAGCGGCACCGTGCCCTGCTGAAAAACTAAAAGTTAAGTGGGGCTGAAGATTGAGGGGGGAGCCGGGGCAGTGTGAGGAAGGGAGCATGGTGGACAGATGCAAACATACTCTGCAAGGGACTAGCCAAACTTTCTGCAGTCTCCACCTCACCTCTTCCCTCCCAGGCCTTCTGCACTTCACTGGCCACCCACTTCACTGCAAAAACTCAGGACATCCAGAGTAAACTCTCTTCCTCCTTTTCCCCCTCCCCTCCTTCCATTCCCCTTCCACCTGGCCTCTCATCCACCCTCAGCCATTCTCGCCTTCACTCCTATCACATTGGATGAGGTTACTAGGGTTATCCGCTCTCTGAAGGTCTCATCCAAACAGGTCTCTCCCTGTTCTTCCAGAACTATTAAGGACAACATTGGCTCCCTTGCCCCTGCACTTGCTTATTTCTGCAATCAATCTCTTGCTACCGGGTCTTTGCCCTCTTCCCTCAAACACTCTCTTGTGTGCCCCCTCCTGAAAAAGGCTTCCGCTGACCCCTTGTGTCCGGCTTACTACCGCCCCATCTCTATATCACTCCCTTCCTTGTGAAACTTCTGGAGAAGTTGGTCTTTTCCAAACTGACCCAGCATTTTGAGCTTGTTGTGTGCCTACATGACCATCAATCTGGATTCCGAGCATCCAAAGGCCCGGAAATTGCTCACCCGAACACTCGTGAAGAACTGTTTGCATCTCGACTCTATCTTACCTTGCTCAGCACTTTCTACATCTTCCCTCTCCCTTGCACTTTCCCCCTTCCTTCTCTCCTGCATTTGCACATTCTCAATGTCACTGGGCCTAGTAAGATTGTTGTTTTTGTCCTCTCTTGTTCCCCTGCCTTGCCTCGTCACGCTCTGAAACACTTGTGTATGAGCGCGATACAAATAAAATATCATATCATATCATAACTCACCCGCTGTTCTCATTCTACTTGATCTCTCCTCTGCATTTGACATGGTCAACCACTCCATCCTCATAAAACTGCTCCATGATACCCTTGGTATCTCGGAGCAGGCACTGGATTGGCTGACCTCCTTCCTCACTGACCGCCCTTCGCAGGTTATCCTGAACACTTTCTCCTCTCCCATCCCTTAGCTCCACCTGTGGCGTCCCCCAGGGCTCCAACCTTTCACACTGGCTATGTAACGTCTATCTCGCCCGCTTGCTCACCTCATTTCCACTTTCCTAGTGGGACTCTTGCTCCTTCTTTCCTCCCTTGACTCTGGCCACCCTCTATGGGCTCTCCCCCTTCTCCTTCATCTGAAGCCAGAAACCTTGGAGTCATCTTCAACCTCTCTCTCTCTTTCCTCCCTCGCATCCTGGACCTTGCCAAGAAGGCCCATTTTCAACTCCGAAACAGCCTCTTCCTTGATCTACCCTCTTCATCTCTTCACCCCTGCAGCTAATCCAGAACAAGGCTGCAAGACTTATCCTTGGCCTCAAGCCCAGGGACCACATTTCTCCAGCCCTGAAATCTCTCCACTGACTACCGGTTGCTGCAGGTATCAAATTCAAATCCCTCTGCATCATCCATAAGGCTATCTAGGGCCAGGGACCACACTATCTACAATGTGCTCTCACCAAATACTCTCCTTCCAGATATTTACGTTCCTCCGGCTCCAACTCTCTGCGTGTCAAACGCTTCTCTAAGCAGTGAGCTCGTGGCCGATTTCTTTTCTCAGTTGGCTCCCCTTCCTTTCCGTCTTGAGCCGAATCTCCTTAAATTCCGAAAGCTCCTCAATAACTTCCTCTTCACCTCCTCCTTCCACCTTTCCCTCCCATGCTCCACAGTCACTCCACAGTTACTGAGATTGGTGGCCTGGACCCTTATGTGTCCTCCTGGGTCCTGGCCTTCTGCCCAATCTCCCTCAGCCTCTGCCCTCCCCCAGCCCTTGCCTTGGCATGCACTGGCATGTGCTGTCCCACAGGCCTGCACTTATTATATTAGCAGGTGACCACTCTTCTCCTAGTGATCTCTGCCTGTGCTCAGGAGGATAGCTCAGCGGCAACGTGCTCGCCTTGGAAGCAAGACGACACGGAGCAACACAGGTTCGATCCCCGGGTCCATGCTTAGAAACCTCTGGGTATTAAGCGTGTTATAAATAACCCATCATATCACTTACCCATTGCTTGCACCTGCTCTCTGGCATTTCCCCCTCTGTGGAACCCCTAGCCCTGAACCCCTTCCCATGCCCCTTCTCTCGCTGCACTTGCACAGTGTGAATGCTGACAAGGCCTAGTAGGACCGCCTCTGTCTCTGTTCATCATTGTTATTTTAATTGCCTTCTGTTTCCCCTGTTCCCTCCCCTTTGCCTTGCAGGCGCTTTGAAACACAATTTCTTGATGTATAAGGGCTGCTACAAAGGCACAATAAATAAACAAACAAACAAACAAATACTCAAACTATAGCTTGGATTGTGATTGCGTTTTTGGGTAACATGATAGGCTGCTGCATAAGGAGCTAATTATGCATTGCAAAAAAAAAAAGAAGTGAAATTAAAATATTCTTGTTTTATTATATAAGGAAAAGCAAACGATTATGCCATTATGGCAGCGATATTGTACAGGTGACTCCATTAGTATTCACACATTTAAAGCCACTGTTTATGGCATGACCAATGGCAAGTATTAGGCTTCCCTTCTTTCACTGACCACTTTCAGAAGCAAATATATAGAAAAAAGCGACATTTCCCAGAAAACCTGCGGAGAAAGTGCAGTTTTGAATGTAGTGACATATGGCTTAGCAAATCCAATCCCTTTCAGCAGAATCCATGACCGCGTTTTCGATCTTTCCCAGACTCTCGCTTTTTTGATGCGAGAGTAAACCAAAACGTCAACTCTTCCACACAAAACACCGTGAACTCCTTCGGCTGCAACAACTGACTGACGGTCTGGTGCCAACTCGCAGTCTAATATCTTTGGCTCTCAAAAAGTCCACTGATGAAACCGCCACACCACCCCACCTGGCATGAAAGACATTTGGCATGGAACGCCCCGTGGAGCTGTAAGTGCCAATCCTTCATCACTTGAAGCCACTTCTTCAGTTCAACACACCACGTACCTTTCAACGCTCTGTAGTAACACGCATGCCCTAATCTAATCGGGAGATGCTAGTCTAGTACTGCGTTTCATGTTGCATTCTGGAACTTGTAGGCCTGGGTTTTAACGAGGGAAATCTGGTAGTACAAAAACCTGGACAGGAATCTGACGACTGGAGTGGGCTCGGGCATGTTGGCACGTATTGTATTTAGTAATTGGGGTTGTAGACTTGTTTTCCCGGCACGTGGTTTTCAGCTTTATTTACGTTTGGTGCAGGCTTTGCTTGTTTACTACTTGGGACTGCCCCCTGCTTTACTCAGTTTTCCTTTCATGCCGATCTCTCATGTTTCCCTGCGGCCATGCGTGAGAAGGCCGCCCAGTCCTGTTTCTATCTCTTTAGGTTCTTGGATTTGTAGTTTTTTTCTTTCCCTCTCAAAATATAATGAAAACTACAATTGCCAGAATTGAAGGTAAAAATAGGACTGAGTGGCCTTCTCACACAATGCAACGGGAAACTCCAGAGCTCTGTTCATATCATCCTAATTAGGTGCCTCTCCTGAAATGGGGTGGGGTCACTGTGAGGGACTGGAGGGGGGTGTCTGTACTTCCGCTCTCTATTTGGTAGAGGAGAGGCACAGAGGACCCCAGCCAAGATTCTCAATAAGGTAGCAATAGACGAGCAATCAAGGCCTAGCTTCTCGGGAGGTGATGCGGGCTGGTTCTTAAGTACAGTGTAGTCCCCAAGCACCCACAAAGGAATGTCTGTACACTGTATCGGTTAAAACACAGTCTTTATATAATTAATATTCAAGGCTATGTACAATATCACGATAACTCACTTTGTACTCAGTTATCTATAATGGCAAATATACAGTTCTACGTGGTACCACAAATACTGTTAGATCTCTTTAAAGTGCATCAACTGTACGGTTAAATGGCACACAAATCAGTTTGTAAAGGCAACCAACAATAGAGGTAAGAGGAAAGCAGTTGATAAGAACAATTGGCAGAAATACTGGTCACTACCGTTAAACACAGTTCTGTGTAGAGATCCCCCCCACCTGGGCAACCTGTAGAACAAAGATACAAGCCCAGTCCATATATTGTTCACAAGAGACTTCCCAATAGTTCTGCAACCCCAAAGTACCTGGCATTGTAGCGTTCCTCGTCGGGGAATCGACAGCCCTTCTTGAGTGTCCTCCCTTTAAGGCAGAAGTCACGGGTCGTTGAAAGTCTGACGGAGAACAGGGTGAACTATGGCGGTGAGGTGGCAGCTTCGTTCCTAGCGGTGCTCGTTGATAGGGAAGCGTAAACGTCCTGCAAGGAAGAGGCGTCTGGAGCACCTCGATGTCGATAGTTCTGGACCGCAAAGAGTTTGAAGAACTGTGGTCCAGCAAGGGCGTCGAGTCGTTGGCGTCTCTGTGGCCTTTGGGTGGCAGGAAACCCACCAGCGGATGCTCCTCGGCGCATCGACGATGAGGCATTCTCTAGTGGGATAATACGGCGACGATGCGCATAAGAGTGTCCTTGGATTCGAAAGTTCTTAGGCAAACGGGAGAACGGTGGCTTCAGTCTGCGATGGTGGTTGTCGACAGTGGCGGACAACAGTCCAGGTGCTTCTCTTTAGGATTCCGCGGCAGTCCCCGTCTCGGGTCGGCAGCCTGTCGAAGGTCTGTCTACCAGGGAGCTTTGGCAAAGATCAGCTGGTGCACGATGGTCCCTCGTAGCTCGAGAAGAGGGTGCCTTACCAGGTCCTTTCTGGGTCAGCGTTTGGAGACAGCAGCTTTCAGATTGTGAAGGAAAGCAACAGCTATTCTTCTCGTCCAGCAGGGCTTCAAGGTTAAGCTTCAGGTTTACTCCAGTTACTTGTCGTAGTGGACTTCAGCTTCTGAACACAATTCCTAGCAGTGAGAGGTACCTAGATATACTGTTGATCTCCCATTCATTCCGCCGGATCATACTCAAGCATCCAATCACGGCGAAGGGCATTCATGCAGGCAGGCAGCCAATCAGGCACACAGTGCATTCAGGCCATTCACTTCTCTCCAGACACTCACAACAACTTATGTGTATTGGGACAAGTACCCAGCCATTCAACTCTCCACACTGCATTCATACCGGTTTCGGGCAGGGCTGTCTCAGTCATTGTGTCAAACACCAGATACTACACACCCCAAACACAGAATGCGTATTCGTCACACACTCCATTCACCCAGGTCCCACCCACAGGCATACCCACAACATATGGTCATTGGGAAGGCTCCAGCCAGTCTGGTCAGCACTTCCACACACTATCATATATGGAACTTCCACCCAACAGCCAGTCAGGGGGAAGGGACAGAGTCGGGGCTTCCCGGGATTTCGGGGAGATCAAGGTGACAAGCGATGGAAGGCAAGAGGTCACAGGGGCCATCTTGTCTCCATCAGGAATCTACCAATTCCAATGACAGGGCCTGGGCATCCCAAAATGGAGGACGCTCAGGGCACCAGTCAATTCAGCGCGGAGCTGCCACCAGCCCGTACCCTGCTCTGTGGGCCACACACAGGTGCCCAAAAACATACACTAGGGGCACAGGGTTGTACCCCCACCCATGGGTGCCATAAGGGTATCCATGAGTCTGTTCACCAAAACCAAAGGAGAGAGCTGCACCGCCAGGAGTCCCACATGAACTCCTGCGCGGAAAATACGACAGAATACACGATAAAAAGCAGTAAAGGACAAGGATACGGAGGCCCTATCCCTCCGATGCATTTCCAGCATCTCAGTCGCCCCCCACAGACTGAGGTTAGGGTGCCTAATCTCCCACGAGATAGACACCCTCATCCAGACGGTCAACATACCTTCTGGAAAGGTCATCTGCATTATCGTGACTCTTCCCTGGTCTATGCTCTATGGTGAAGTCTAGCCCTTGCAGGCTAATGGGCCACCTGAGCAGTTTCGGGTTCTCACCCTTAATCTGCATAAGCCATTTCAGGGGCTTATGATCGGTTTGGACCTTGAAGGTAGACCCGGTAAGGTAGGCCTAAAACGCCTATGGCTCCAAACTATACTAAAACATTCCTTTTCAACAGTAGCCCCCCTAAGTTCCCCACCCTTAAATTGTCTACTGATGAATATGATCAGATGTTCTCTTCCTTTGTCATCTAACTGGGACAATACAGCTCCGATTCCGGTGTCGCAGGCGTCAGTTTGAATGATAAAGGGCTTGCTGTAATCGGGCGCACACAACACAGGTGCCCTACACAGACTTTCTTTCAAGCCATCAAAGGCCCTCTGACAGTCTTCAGTCCAATTAACCTTCCTAGGCTATTTGGGTGAAGTCAGAGCTGTCGGGGGTGCAGCTATGGTTCCATAGTCTGCCATGAAATTGTGATAATACCCAGTGAGGCACAAAAAGGCTCTCACCTGGGTTTGAGCAGTGGGAGTCTCCCAGTCATGAACATCCTGTACTTTACTGGGGAGAGGTTGGATTTGACCCCCTCCTACCTCATGACCAAGATATGTGACTTTCCCCTGAGCTATCTGGCACTTGGTGGCCTTGATAGTGAGGTTAGCCCTTTTCAAGGCCTGCAACACCTTATCCAGATGTGTCAAATGCTCTTCCCAGGTGGAACTGTAGACGGCAATGTCGTCTAAGTAGGCCACCAAAAGACCTCCAGCCCACTGAGCGCATGATTGACCAATCTCTGGAAGGTGGCAGGGACATTCTTCAACCCAAAAGGCATGACCCTAAACTGGTAGAGTCCCTCAGGTGTTGAGAACGCCAACTTTTCCTTGGCATGGTCCGTCAGATCTATTTGCCAATAGCCTGAGGTAAGGTCGAAGGTGCTCACAAATTTGGCAGCATCTATGGTGTCCACAAGCTCATCATCCCGGGGCAATGGGTGCGCGTCAGTTCTGGTGACGGCATTGACTCCTTGATAGTCCACACAGAACCTCCAATCCTTGGTACCTGCCTGGGAACTTGCCTTGGGGACAAGGACCACGGGACTGGACCACGGGACTGGACCACGGGACTGGACCAGGGACTGGTTCAGGGTTCAATAACACCCAGATCCAACATCTTGGTGACCTCAGCTTAGATGTGGTTCTTAACTGTATCTGACATACGGTAGCACCTGCTTTTGACAGGCACACTGTCACCAGTGTCAATCTCGTGCCTACACCACGGTGTAAGGCCTGGTGTCAGTGAGAACAGAGAGGCATACTGTCGGAGAAAAGTCCTGCAGGCCTTTTGCTGCTCTGTCGTCAGATCGGGAGAGAGATGTACTCCCTCCACTGAGCCATCCTGAGTGTTGCCATGCAGCAAATCAGGAAGGGGCTCACTATCATCCTCTTCTTGCTCTGAAGCTAGCAAGAGACATGAGACTTCTGCTTGCTTGTGGAAAGGCTTGAGCTGGTTAACATGGAATACCCGAGGGGCTACCCCATGAACTCCCATGTCAACCAGATAATTGATTTCGCCCATCTTGGAGATAATCCTGAAGGGTCCAGTCCACTTGTCTGCCAACGCTCGGGGCTTGGTAGGCTCCATCACGAGGACCTCCTGTCCCAGAGTCCAGTCCAATTGCGATGCTTTAAGGTCATGCCAGTACTGGCTGGCCTGAGATTCGCTGTTGCCTGACCCATCATCTGTGTCATCCTCAGTCTGAGGCCTAACACATAGTACCCCACTTGCTTGGCGGGACCTGGAGGGGTGGCCTCTAAACCTTCTCTAATTAAGGCAAGGGGCCCCCTCACAGGATGTCCAAAGAGTAACTCAAAGGGGCTGAAACCAACACCCTCTTGAGGTACCTCTCTGTAAGCAAACAGCAGGCATGGCAGGAGGAGATCCCATTTCCTCCTTAGGGCCTCTTCCAAAGCGCCTAGCATGCCCTTGAGAGTTTTATTAAATCTCTCAACCAGACCAATCGTCTGGAGATGGTAAGAGGTGGAGAACTTGTAGGTTACCATGCACTCTTTCCACATGGTTTTCATGTAACTAGACATGAAGTTGGATCCTCTGTCAGAGACAACCTCCTTAGGGAATCCAACATGGGTGAAAATGCCCAGGAGAGCACGGGCAACCACCTTGGCTGTAATATTCCGAAGGGGTATAGCCTCAGGGTACCTGGTGGCATGATCGACCAAGACCAGGATGACCCGATGTCCACCTGATGTGCGAGGGTCAAGAGGACCAACGATGTCGATGCCCACCCTCTCAAACAGTGTGTCAACCACTGGAATCGGCTGCAGTGGGGCAATGACACTGCCTCCAGTTGCCAGACAACTGACAAGCTGGCCAGGTCCTGCAGTGGGACTCCACTTCTACTCCCATCCGGGGCCAGTAGAAATGGGCAGAGAGCCTCTGCTTAGTCTTCTTGGTACCAAGATGACGAGCTAAGGGCACCTCATGTGCCAACTGCAGTAGGAAGGGCCTGTAAACCTGGTTCAGGCTTAGTGGGCTCACTAACAAGGAGCTCACCCTCCCAATAAATCTGGAATGTCCTAGGCACTTCTCCTTGTGCCTGGGACAGGGCCTGTTTCCTCAGACCTTCGAGAGAGAGTGGCACTCTCTCTGTCCCTTACAGAAGTCCGCCCGGGAGGGTCCCCCTTCAGCTAACAAGCATTGAAGGTCAGGATGATCCTCCGGGTCGAGATCCTCTCCCACAGGAAAGTCTTCTGGCTCTTCTCCCACCATAGTTGAGATGGGATTCACCACTGGACCAAGCCCGTCCAGAACAGGGATCCAAATGGGTGCTGTCGGGACAGCAGGAAGAGTAGGGGCTCCCTCAACAGAGATGGTCTTCTTACTCTTCCGTTTCCTTTGTGCCTTGGGTTTCCCCATCGGCAAGGATACCGGGCTTGCAGCCGGAACGTGTGTGACCTGCGATCGGGTGACCACCACAGCAGCCATGGGTAGACCATCCGTGATCATCCCCAACTCGACCAAATCGTTTCCTAACAAAATGTTCGCAGGCACGTTGACCTGAACCAGGACCGGAAGCTTTGCTGTCTTGTCTCCAATCGTAATGTTGACTAAGGCTACAGGCGATAATTTGGGGTGCCCACCAGCTAACCTGGTGGTTCTCAGAGGAGCACCTACATAGTCCTCTGGCTTGAGCAGGGTCCTATCCACCCCTGTCATGCTTGCCCCAGTGTCTCTCAAACCAGTAGAAGGCTGGCCATTCAAGAGGACACTTCTCAAAAACCTATGAGTGTTCTGTGGGATAGTCGCCAGTACTTCTGCGTACTGGTCCCAGGCCCCAAGGGACACTAAGGAAATCTCTACGGGAGCCCCGAAGGTGATCCCAGTAGAGGAGGGGAGGACAGTGGCCTCCACCTCAGGAACGGAGTATGGGTAGGTCAGGCTGACAGCCTGGACTCCAAGTGCCTTACCCTTACACTTGGGGTCACCCCTTCGGTGATCCAGAGTCCCACAATAACAACAAGTGCCGGGAGTGCGGGGTACAGTACTGGAACCACTGGGACCCTGCTTTGCAGCAGGCGTACCACTATTCTTACTCCCACCCACAACAGACTTATTCCCACTAGGTTTTTGGATCTTCGGAGAGGAAGGTTTTGGTTTACCCGACTGTGACTGCTTTTGGGACTCCTCAGCTTTCGGAGAGGCCCCCTTTTCTTTGTCCTTGTCCTTCCCACTGGAGTCTTTAGGGGACACCCGGTGGGAGACCCACTTGTCAGCCAACCAAGCCAGTTTAAAGGAGTCCAAAATGTTCTGGTCAGCAACATACTGACGCAGCTCTGGTGAACAGGCTTCCGAAAAATGCTCAAAAAACAAAAGGTGGGACAATTCAACAAACGTTTTCACTTTGTAACCATCGATCCACCCCATCATGTTCATGTGTGCAGCACTCACCCAGTCAATCCAAGACACATTCTCTTGTTTCTTAAAATCCCTGTACCGTTTAAGGTATTGGGTCGGTATCTTGCCAAACTTGTCAATTAAAGCAGACTTCATGCACTCATACTGACCCCTTTGTTCCACACTCAGTTTCAGAATACAGTCATATTCAGTTTGAGGCACTCTGCTTAACAAACACTTAGCCCAATCTCTCTTATCAACATCATGAATTGCACAAGCCATTTCAAATGCTTCAATCCATTGGAGGATATCAGAACCCTACGCATACACACCAACCAAATCTTTTCATAAACTTGGCGGGTGGGGACCTGCCACTCTCAATTGGTTTAGCTGAAGTCTCCACTCTAGCTTTCTCTAGCTGGATTCTTTGGTGCTCAGTGTCCCTATCTTTGAGTATCACTTGTTGTACCGTACCAAGTCCTCTTTCTGAAGCTCAGCATCTGTTGCCAATGTTTTGTATTGAAAGGCTAACTGTTCCCGTTGTAGCTCCAATTTTAAAAGTTCAATCTTCAGGGCTTCCCCTTGAAGAGCAGTGCTGGGGTTTGGAATCGAGGCAGCAGGAATGGTGGCATTCCCAGAATCAGATTCGGACACAACCCTCGGGGTAGTGTCCTCAGTGGTTGCACCCCCCCTTCAAGAGTTTCACAATCAGTCTGGTAGTCCACCAGGGCAGCTATCAGCTCAGCCCTAGGCTTATCCACAAAGTCTAACTCCCTGGCTTCGCAAGCACTCTGGAGAACCTCTAAGCTCATCCGAATCAATTTACCATTCGCAATAGATTCCATTGCTTGTAATGCAGTTATTTTGTACACAACTAAACCTTAATTTAACGAAGTGCAGATATCCTTCGTAAGTGGCACAGTTATACACTGATTCTTAAAAACTTAAGCATCCCACTGCTGCCACCAGTGTGAGGGACCGGAGGGGAGTGTCTGTACTTCCGCTTTCTATTTGGTAGAGGAGAGGCACAGAGGATCCCAGCCAAGATTCTCAATAAGGTAGCAATGGACGAGCAATCAAGGCCTAGCTTCTCGGGAGGTGATACAGGCTGGTTCTTAAGTACAGTGTAGTCCCCAAGCACCCACAAAGGAATATCCGCACACTGTATCGGTTAAAACACAGTCTTTATATAATTAATATTCAAGGTTCTGTACAATATCACGATAACTCACTTTGTACTCAGTTATCTATAATGGCAAATATACAGTTCTACGTGGTACCACAATTACTATGAGATCTCTTTAAAGTGCGGTTAAATGGCACACAAATCAGTTTGTAAAGGCAACCAACAATAGAGGTAAAAGGAAAGCAGTTGAAAAGAACAATTGGCAGAAATACTGGTGTTCTGACTTGAGTTTCGTGTAGACCGTTGAGACCTCCGTCCCCAAGTGACGCACAGGGGAACAAGAAAGCACCCTACTGTGCGACCTTTGGAGCCACAGGTGGGAGATGTTACTTCCCGGATCCACGGAACCTCTGGAACACCGATGCTGCTGCAGAAAGAACGGGGTTAAGTACCAGGCAAATACAATATAATACAAGAATCAGAGTATCTGAATAATCTTACCTATCCGGTGGTTGGAAAACCCTGGAGACCTAATGAGGGAGGTTCGAGACTCAGATGAGAGGCAGTCCCCAGAACAACAGGGACCGGAGTCACACGTGGACACAGGAGAGCCCACCTGAGATTAGAGCTGAAGGCGTAGCGTGAGTTCCCAAAGGGCAATGGCATAGAAGTCCAACAAAAGTACCAAGGGATAATCCGAAGACAAGTGAGGGACGGGTCGAGGTTCAGCAATGAGTAAACAGTTCCAAGCAAAGGTACAAAAGGATAATCCAAGGGAGTCCAGGTGGATGATCCAAAGTCAAGGTAAACAAAAATCCATAACGTAGCGCCAAACAGAGTCGAAAGACAGCTGAGAAGCGGTGAGTGCTCCGTGCATCAAGTGTTATATAGTGTGCGCTTCCGAGTCATGTGACGCACTCCATCGTCACGTGGGAAACGCCGCTTTGAATCACGTGAGCGGATGAATGCTCGATGCGGAAGCGTTCCGCCGCCCCTTCTGCTGTATGCTCTCCATGGCAACTGCCAATGCAGGAAGGGCTGCAATCGGGCACGTACATTGTACCTGGTACGGAGCTTTCGGTCTGTTGGGGTAACCACATCACGTGAGTCTCGAAACCTGGAGGAAGTAGTGTGGGAACCCGGGGAAGGTGTTGTGGAACCCGGGGAAGGTGTTGTGGAGATGTTAGCAGTGTTCTGGTGTGCAGAGGAACGTCTAACATAGCCCCCCCCAACGGCCCACGACCCCGTGGGCAGGACGGGTGATCCTTATGGAACCAGGCCACCAACCGAGGAGCGTCAACGTCCAGGGCAGAAACCCAAGAGCGCTCCTCTGGGCCATAACCCTTCCAATCCACCAAATACTGAAGCCTACCCCTAAACCAACAGGAACCCAAAATAGCTGACACTTCAAAGACATCAGGGGAGGCCAGGGACACCGGGGCTCCCGGGGCCTGGAGACGGGAGGAATCAGGGCAAGGCTTGAGAAGAGAGACATGAAAAACAGGATGGATTCGCCAAGAGCTCGGGAGAACCAGACGAAAAGCCACTGGATTCACAACCTGAGAGATCACATACGGGCCAACAAAGCGAGGCAGAAGTTTCCGACAACCAACCAGGCGAAGGTGACGGGAAGATAACCACACCGGGAACCCACCGCAAGGGGAGGAGCAGCCAAGCGCTTGCCATCAGCACGGGACTTCATGGAGGCCTTTGCTTCACTAAGGTGGACCAGAGTACAGGCATGAACAGCAGACAGATCCCTAAAACAAGCTGTGGCCGCAGGATTCAAAGAGACAGAAGCGTCAGGGACAGGCAAGACCTTGGGGTGTTGGCCATAAAGGTCGTAGAAAGAAGAGAAACCCGTAGCAGAGTGAGCCGCGTTATTGTATGCGAACTCGGCAAGCCGTACAACACTCAACCAGGAGGACTGCTGCTGCAAGATAAGACATCAGAGATACTGCTCCATAGATTGATTCGTCCTTTCAGTCTGCCCATCAGTCTCGGGGTGATAGGCCGAGGAATACCTGGTATTGATGCCAAGCAGTTTAGTCAAAGCTCTCCAAAAACGAGAGGTGAACTGCGACCCTCGGTCGGAGATAATGACAGAAGGAAGCCCAAACAACGTGAAAACAGATTAAAAAAACAACTCCGCCAGGACCAGGGCCGAAGGGATCCCCTTACAGGGGACAAAACGAGCCATTTTGGTGAATGTATCCACCACCATCCAGATGGTATCAAAACCCCGCACCCTAGGGAGATCGGTCACGAAATCCATAGTCAGTGTGTGCCAAGGTCTTGGGGGTACCGGTAGCGGAAGCAGCAGGCCGATTGGACGACCTCTTCGATGTTTGGCCTGAGCGCAAACAGAGCAAGAGTTGACATAGCATTCCACATCGCGCTTCATAGAGGGCCACCAGCACCAGCGCTTTAGGAGATCCATGGTACGCTCCTGGCCGGGATGGGCATTAAAGGGGGCATCATGAGACCATTCAAGGGCCAGGTTACGGGTGTCAGGCGTGGGGAGAAACAGGCGATCATGCACGAAAGGCAAACCGTCACAATACAACGGATCCCAATCTCGCAGTTGGTCAGAGTGACTGCTTGTCCATGCTCGCACAGAATCCAACTATGAGAGAGAGGGAGTACAGAGACAAATCACGTGACTCTTACCTAGAACAGTATCAGGGAAGGTTGGCAACGAGACCCCACCCGGAGAGCGTGACTGTTAAGAAAGGAAGAAGGCATACTATGGCAAAAGGGAAAATGCACACAGTTGCACTGTGAACAACTCTGAATCTAACAACGTGTATATAATACCCAAGTCTTGTGTATATATGTAAAACCCAGGAACGTCAATAAGGTAAAACAGTATTACCAATATAGGAAAAGGGATGTGGGGTAAACACTTTGGACCTCCTTATGACTGAAAGGAAAGTCGGCAAACTCTTTACCCACTATGCTCTTACAGATACTGACAGCGCTAAACCCACGTAGCGGGCAAGCAAGGACAGATTCTGTGAACTGACAATCTGTAGAATACTGAATAAGGAAATTATAAACAGTACTCACGAGGACCGGAAAGACCACTTGAATGTCAGTAATTCACGAACCCTGTAGATCAAACAGGGACCCAGAAGGCTGTAAAAGCAAAAGGGTTAAAGATAACAAAATACATAAACCCTAGTAAAAGGCAAGTCTGAATTGTGATAATAAATCGTGAGGAAAACTAAAAGGGCAACACTCTGGAACTTGTAACAACAAACCCACACCTAATAATCAATGGAAAATGAATGCAGAAGTGTAATGGAAAACATGGAGTGGAATCTCAACAAAGTAGGATCAGGAGCAAGGAAAATGATATACATAAACCCTAGTAAAAGGCAAGTCTGAATTGTGATAATAAATCGTGAGGAAAACTAAAAGGGGAACACTCTGGAACTTGTAACAACAAACCCACACATAATAATCAATGGAAAATGAATGCAGAAGTGTAATGGAAAACATGGAGTGGAATCTCAATAGAGTAGGATCAGGAGCAGGGAAAATGATATCACAAAAGGAAATCTTTCCCACCCAATCCAAGGAGAAAAGGCTGTACTAATTCTACGAAAGTAAATAGTAATACATCATGCTTTTCAGTAACCAGGACAGCATAAAGGGACAGAAAACACCGGCAGACTGGGCTGCATCAAATAGTAAAGTACAGAGAAAGGCTGTCTGCAGACAGAGGAAGACAGAAAGGTAAATTCAGAAAGCATAAATCAAATAAGCGCATAAATCCGAAATCCAGGACAGAGGAACAAGATACAGGAACTAGTAACTGGGCACAAAGCTAGAAACAGGAACTAGGTACAAGGCATGGAACTAGGAACAAGGAACTGGAACTAGATACTTGGCACAATATCTATGAACAAAGAACTGGAACTAGGTACAAGGCACAGAAACTAGGAACAAGGAACTGGAAATAGATACTTGACTCAATATCTATGAACAGGGAACTGGAACTAGGTACAAGGCACAGAAACTAAGTACAGGAAACAGGGACTAGTCACAACAGGAACACTGCTACAATGACCAGCGCCGGACTGAAGCAAACTGAGGCTTTTAAAGCTGCTTAACGAGCACACCCCTCAGGCGTGCCGCCTGCTGCACCTGCAGCCACAGGTGTTGCCTATCCTCCTCCCAGCGTTGTGCTGCAAGGGAGGAGATGATGCAGTGAGCCAGGCATTCTGGGAAGCAGGAGGTGAAACAGTGAGCCAAGGCATTCTGGGAAACATAGTCATTTGATTTAAGTAGCATGCCGGATGCCAGGGAGGAGATGAAGCAGTGAGCCAGGCATTCTGGGAAGCAGGAGGTGAAACAGTGAGCCAAGGCATTCTGGGAAACATAGTCATTTGATTTAAATAGCATGCTGGCTGCCAAAAACCAGGAATGGATCCGGAAGGGAAGTAACTGGGAAAATAAGGTTTTAACGCTCCCCATTCACCAGAACACTGTAGCATAGGGTTCGAAGGAAATGTCCAGTAAGGAATAAACCCCAGAACATGCCCCCAAGTGGCGGGGACGGGAACGAAGGGAGCGAGAACGGGAGCGAAGAGAGCGAGCCGTGACACTATACCCCCTCCCACGGCCGACTCCAGGCGGCCGTTACTCGCACAAAACATCTTCCTTCCATGACTGGAGCGCTTTGTCTTTGGAGGTGGCACTGACGAAAACAATGATCCACAGGCAGAAGCAGAAGGACTGGAATGAATAGAATCAGGCTGCAGTCTATAAGAGTCATAGGCAGGTTTTCGGTGAGGAAAGGACTCATGGGTTGAAGAAAAGCATGAAGGATTTGCAGGACCCGAAGCAGAGTTGGAAAGTCCAGGAAGGTCAGTCTCTGGGAGCGAACACTCATACATCATTGAGGAGGGAGGCTGGCTGGTGCATGCTTTGGACAATGATAGATTCTCTGGTAGCCCCCCTGCTGAGAGCGAACACGCAGGAGGTGAGAAAACAGCGGATTTCAGACAATGTTCATGTTCAGACAAAGAAGGTGGTGACTGGTTCAAGGCCTGTGGTTGAGGGTGACCAAGGTTTGATTGCATTTGTTCCACACCTTGGGGGTCTGGAAGTCCAATGGGTTGTACAAGGCTGGCATTCCTGATGTCAGTCATATGGCCACCTTGTTGCACGTGGGATACAACCGCAGGGACGTTTGGCATACCGATAGGAGTGATAGACACAGTACTTGGTACATCAGGCACACTCGCAGCTGGAGCAATAACAGGCACATCTTGAACTGCAGCAGTCATATCCTCCCTTTGGCTACTTGCACCCGAATGGTGCAGCAGTTGGGGAACCGTGCCCGTCCCTTCCTTCAGGCTCATGTGAGATCCGGCAACAAAAGGGCTGTCAAGCGGCTTGTCCAAACCGGCCCCCAAATGTGAACCGTCCGGCCCGTTATCCTGGTTGGCTGCTTGTTCGATGTCTAGGCCATGGCTGATGGTATCCGTCACCCTCTTGTAACACTCCAGGCAAGTCCAACGGCCTTGCATGTAAGGCTCTCCCAAGTCGTGAACCAGCTTGATGTTTTTGGCAGAAGTCTCAGACTCAGATGAAGCATATGCGGGAGGTGCTAATTCTACAGACAAGCAGTTGGAGGAATTAGCTTGTGTAAAAGGCAGGCCTTCTGGTGATCCTCCTGAAGCATAGGATGGGCAGATTGGATGTTCATCCGTAATAAATGGCTGGGATTTAAGAGGTAGCTCTGAAGTAGATGAATCTGCAACATGATCAAACAGAGCAGACAGGTTCACCTCCGATATTGGCAGCGAGGCTGAGCAGGATACAGGTCCTTCATGAACTGAAGCCAAACTAGCAGTAGGCTCTGGGACCGGAGACAGGCACTCAAGATGTGCTACCGGAGGCTTCATGGCTGAAGGATAAACTGTTGGATGAGTCACTGTATCTGAAAACAGGCATGCCAGAGGAAATTCAGAGGCTGAGGGCATGCAAGCTGGAGCCGTCTCGTTAGCTGAAGACAAACTTGTCAAGGTCTTTGGCTCTGACCACGTACATGGTGAAGGCTCTTGAGTGACTGGCAGACATAGCAATTGTTCATTGATTGAAGACACGTTTGACAATGATGACTGCAGAGCCGTGGACTGGGTAGTCGAAGAGTCAATAGTTGTAGAAGGACAGACTGAAGTCCCAGAAGTCGACAGACATATTTGTGGCTCAGGAATGGAAAGCACCTTTAAGGCGGTTGACTCCATGACACCATTAACCAAAGACTGAGCTGGACCCATGCCGTACCTTTCCTTAGTGGATGACACAGAGTCATTTCCAAAGTCTCTGTTAATCGGGATTTCGTCAAGTGTCCATTCCTTTGTCTTAACTTCTGAAGGTGGCAGATTATCAATCAACAGTTCAGGAATCGCTTGCCTGGTCCTTGTTTTAGTATACTGTGGAATGAGTCCATCAAAACAAGAATTATGTACTATCTTTGATTGTTCATTGTGACAAGAATTGGCAGAAGGAGGAGGGAACACAGAGGTAGCATCGTTTTCCACATCAGCTTGAGTGTTTACTTCAGTCTCAGCAGCTGGATCAAGGGCTGAACCTAAGCCTACAGTAATGCCTGATTCTGTGTACGGAACCATTGTGGATTGTGTTTGGGATACAGAAGCATGTATGTGTTCAAACTCTGAATTATGAAGGACTGCTATAGAGGAATTCTTAGGCAAAGGAGTGACTTGTAAATCTTCTACTAACAGCAATTCCTGACCAACGGTAGAATAATTGTCAGAATCTGTGCTCTGAATAAGTGTTGTGCAAGAAAGAGGACTTTCACTCCCAATAGGTTTTTCATATTGACAAGTATCATGGCCTACTAAAACCTCCTCACTCAGAGATTGAACAGTATTCACTTCATCAACGGATAAAGTTTGAGGTGTAGTCAGAAAAATTTGTAAAGTTTTATTCTCCTCTAGTAAACTGATGTATTCTCATCTTAATTCCTCAAATTCAACTCTTAACATGCCCAGGCTTAACTGTACATCCCTATCAGTAGTCACAAGGGAAGGCATGGTGGCATCGGGGCTGGAACCTGCCCTAGTCATCTGGACGTGTACTGATTGTACATCGTTATTTACTGCTTGCAGGTCTTGTGATCTATACTCTCGCTTACCGACTTGGTCTGTGTTACCCTTAAGTAAACTACTGACATCAGACCTCTTGACATTAGGGACTACAGTAAGTACTTGTGCAGAGGAGTAAGCAGTTGGCTGAGGGCTGAAAACAGAAGTTATGTAATGAACCCCTTCATTCTTTATGTTTGAATCATGAAACTGTTCAATCTGAGGTAAAGCACAACCGGAATCATGGGGTTCAACAACAGATGTACTCATATTTAGTAAATCTAACAGTGTTTTATTTTCCGCTGCTAAGGCTTGTGCGGACATATCTGGATCAAAATTAAAAACAGAATTAGGATCAGGCAATGTATGATGAGCCAGGCGATGGGTATAATATTTTGCACGTAAATACCCATTCGTGTCAAGGAGTTCATTTAAGTCTGGATCAGTGTTTTGATTATCACAGGCAAACGTAGTCAAAACTTTCTGTACACATTTTTTAGTAGCCTTGCTACCCTTCTTTCTTGATCTGGCCGTATACAAACGGGAAGAAGGGCTGGTCATTCTGTTAAGAAAGGAAGAAGGCATACTATGGCAAAAGGGAAAATGCACACAGTTGCACTGTGAACAACTCTGAATCTAACAACGTGTATATAATACCCAAGTCTTGTGTATATATGTAAAACCCAGGAACGTCAATAAGGTAAAACAGTATTACCAATATAGGAAAAGGGATGTGGGGTAAACACTTAGGACCTCCTTATGACAGAAAGGAAAGTCGGCAAACTCTTTACCCACTATGCTCTTACAGATACTGACAGCGCTAAACCCACGTAGCGGGCAAGCAAGGACAGATTCTGTGAACTGACAATCTGTAGAATACTGAATAAGGAAATTATAAACAGTACTCACGAGGACCGGAAAGACCACTTGAATGTCACTAATTCACGAACCCTGTAGATCAAACAGGGACCCAGAAGGCTGTAAAAGCAAAAGGGTTAAAGATAACAAAATACATAAACCCTAGTAAAAGGCAAGTCTGAATTGTGATAATAAATCGTGAGGAAAACTAAAAGGGGAACACTCTGGAACTTGTAACAACAAACCCACACCTAATAATCAATGGAAAATGAATGCAGAAGTGTAATGGAAAACATGGAGTGGAATCTCAACAAAGTAGGATCAGGAGCAAGGAAAATGATATACATAAACCCTAGTAAAAGGCAAGTCTGAATTGTGATAATAAATCGTGAGGAAAACTAAAAGGGGAACACTCTGGAACTTGTAACAACAAACCCACACATAATAATCAATGGAAAATGAATGCAGAAGTGTAATGGAAAACATGGAGTGGAATCTCAATAGAGTAGGATCAGGAGCAGGGAAAATGATATCACAAAAGGAAATCTTTCCCACCCAATCCAAGGAGAAAAGGCTGTACTAATTCTACGAAAGTAAATAGTAATACATCATGCTTTTCAGTAACCAGGACAGCATAAAGGGACAGAAAACACCGGCAGACTGGGCTGCATCAATTAGTAAAGTACAGAGAAAGGCTGTCTGCAGACAGAGGAAGACAGAAAGGTAAATTCAGAAAGCATAAATCAAATAAGCGCATAAATCCGAAATCCAGGACAGAGGAACAAGATACAGGAACTAGTAACTGGGCACAAAGCTAGAAACAGGAACTAGGTACAAGGCATGGAACTAGGAACAAGGAACTGGAACTAGATACTTGGCACAATATCTATGAACAAAGAACTGGAACTAGGTACAAGGCACAGAAACTAGGAACAAGGAACTGGAAATAGATACTTGACTCAATATCTATGAACAGGGAACTGGAACTAGGTACAAGGCACAGAAACTAAGTACAGGAAACAGGGACTAGTCACAACAGGAACACTGCTACAATGACCAGCGCCGGACTGAAGCAAACTGAGGCTTTTAAAGCTGCTTAACGAGCACACCCCTCAGGCGTGCCGCCTGCTGCACCTGCAGCCACAGGTGTTGCCTATCCTCCTCCCAGCGTTGTGCTGCAAGGGAGGAGATGATGCAGTGAGCCAGGCATTCTGGGAAGCAGGAGGTGAAATAGTGAGCCAAGGCATTCTGGGAAACATAGTCATTTGATTTAAGTAGCATGCCGGATGCCAGGGAGGAGATGAAGCAGTGAGCCAGGCATTCTGGGAAGCAGGAGGTGAAACAGTGAGCCAAGGCATTCTGGGAAACATAGTCATTTGATTTAAATAGCATGCTGGCTGCCAAAAACCAGGAATGGATCCGGAAGGGAAGTAACTGGGAAAATAAGGTTTTAACGCTCCCCATTCACCAGAACACTGTAGCATAGGGTTCGAAGGAAATGTCCAGTAAGGAATAAACCCCAGAACATGCCCCCAAGTGGCGGGGACGGGAACGAAGGGAGCGAGAACGGGAGCGAAGAGAGCGAGCCGTGACAGTGACAAGGCGTCCGCTTTTCCATGAGTGACCCCAGGACGATGAGTGATGTGAAAATCAAAAGCGGAAAAGAAGAGATGCCACCGGACCTGTCTGCTGTTGATGCACTTTAGGGAGGCCAAATCCTGCAGGTTCTGATGATCGGAGTAGACAGTGATTGGATACTTAGCCCCCAGGAGATGATGGCGCCAGACACGAAAGGCGTCCATGATAGCCAGAAGTTCCTTTTCCGTTACAGTATAATGAGCCTCAGTACTGGAAAACTTGCGGGAGTGGTATGCCACCGGGTGCAACTTGCCCGTCGTTGGACATGTCTGAGACAACACCGCACCGAGGGCGAAAGAAGAGGCGTCCGCCTCGACTATGAATGGAAGTTCGGGATTGGGGTGCTGAAGGATCGGTGCGGTGGTGAAAGCGGTCTTCAGAGCCTCGAAGGATTCCTGATGTTCGTTTCGCCACTGAAAGGGTACTTGAGGGCTAGTCAGAGCCGTGAGTGGGGCCACAATTGTAGAAAAGGACGAAATAAAGCGCCTGTAGAAGTTACCGAAGCCCAAAAAGGCCTGCAAAGCCTAGAGTGTCTGAGGAATCGGCCAATCTAGGACCGCCCTCACCTTGGATTCGCTCATGGATAGGGCCCCGGGGGTGATGTGGAAGCCCAGAAACTCAACAGACGTTTTATGGAAGTGACATTTCTCGGGTTTGGCAAACAGCGAATATTTCCTCAAACGGGATAAGACCTCCCGAACATGCTGTACGTGGTCATCAAGATCCCGTGAAAAGATCAGGATGTCGTCCAGATAAACAACCATGTATACATCCAGAGTGTCCCTGAATATGTCATTCATAAAACGCTGGAATGTGGCCGGGGCGTTGCATAGGCCGAAGGGCATGACTAGGTATTCATACAACCCGTAACGAGTGCAAAAGGCAGTTTTCCACTCATCGCCCTCGCGGACGCGCACTAGATTGTATGCGCCCCGAAGGTCCAGCTTGGTAAAAACGGAGGCATGGGATAAGCGGTCCAGGAGGGGGGGTGTTCAAAGGGATTGGATACCTGTCCTTTTTCGTGATGGCGTTAAGGCGTCGGTAATCCACACAAGGACGTAAATCCCCCTCTTTCTTGGGAAAAAAAAAATAGGGCTTGCCGCTGGTGAAGTAGAGGGGCGGATGTGGCCTAGTTGTAGGGCGTTCTGGACATACTGCTTCAGAGCCTGTTCTTCCGAGGGGGACAGAGAATAGATCCTGCCCGAAGGAACGGTAGAACCCGGGATTAGTTCAATCGGGCAGTCATATGGTCTGTGTGGAGGAAGCACCTCGGAAGAACCGCGATCAAACACTGACTCGAATGCTTTGTACTCAGGAGGTATCCCGGTAACTACCCCTCCAACAGTATGGGAATTCGCAACCGCTGACCCACCGTCATTTAATGTGAGCTGAGCGAGAGCTCCCAAAGCCCGTGACGGAGTATCTGTTTCCTGATGGGTTGGGAGACAAAAGTTCTGGCAGATATCTGACTCAAAGAGAACCGTGCCTGTTTGCCAATTAATGAGAGGATTGTGTTCACGCAACCAGGGTATTCCTAATATGATACCGAACTGGGGTGTGGTGATCAGGTCAAAACTTAGCGTCTCTGTGTGAATGTCTTGTATAATCACTAAGAGGGGGGCAGTATGGTGTCTAACCGGACCAGAGACTAGGGCAGGGCCATCTACGGCCTGAACCGGTTCGGGTCGGGTTTTCACCACTAAAGGCAGATTGAGAGAATGGGCTAAAGCAATGTCTATGTAGTTCCCCGTGGCACCGGAGTCAATGATGATCGTGACTGCGTGAGAGATACCCTCAGAGGGACAAAGAGTGGCCTGTACAAAGATGGGCTGGACACGAGCGAAAGCAGGAGAGGCACCCGGAGATGAGGACTGGAAGCTCGACCTGGTCTCCGGATCTAGGGTCGAGCTGTCTGAAAAACCTGGGACTTCTTGGGACGTCGAGGGCATTCCTTAACATAATGTCCCTTGGTGCCACAATAAAAGCATGCATTATCCACTCTCCTACGTTCTCTCTCGGATGTCGTGATGGGACTACGTAAACCTCCCACTTGCATAGGTTCCTCAGTGCTGGAGGCGGGAGTACTGACTGCTGTCGGATGGGAAAAGCCCAACCCAGCCCTGCGCTCTGAACGACATGCATCTACCTGCAGGGCAAGATCCACTAATTCTTGATACTGAGTCGGCACGGAAGGGACCACGGCTAAAGCATCTTTCATTGGATTATTCAACCCTCTATAGAATACGACCGCCCGTTTGCTTTCTGGCCATGATGTCTCGGCGACCAATTGGTTGAAGCGGGTGATGTAGTCTATCAATGTCCCTCTACCCTGGGTTAATTCTAACAACTCCAGATCCTTGGATTGTGCCTCGTGTCGGGTGTCGAAGACTCGGGACATCTCGGTAACTAGCAAATCAAAATCATAGAGAACCGGGCTATTATTCTCCAGTAAAGGATTAGCCCAAGCGGCAGCCGTTCCAGCCAGGTGGGAAAGGGTAAAGGCCGCTTTAGCAGTGGAATTAGGGAAGGCTAGAGGTCTGCACAGGAAGTGTAACTTGCACTGATTAATGAAGGTCCTGAACTTCTTGGGGTCGCCTTGATAACGTTCAGGAGCAGCCAGGGGAGAAGGGTTGGAAGGACCACCGGGGTTGGAGCTGGGGTGCTTGCCAATGGAGGAGGTGTGGCTGGAGTGGCAGCATCCCCGAATTCAGAGTCTGCAGGGAGGGAATGCCGGACACTCTGTATGGAATCTAGCCTTTTCGTGAATCTCAGTGTTTGCGGCGGCCATATCTGCCCTTAATACTGTAATTGCCTGTACTAAAGCAGCTATGGGTTCTTCCGTGGACCCCTGCATTATTCGACACAACTATACGGCTTCTCAGTCTGTTCTGACTTGAGTGTCGTGTAGACCGTTGAGACCTCCGTCCCCAAGTGACGCACAGGGGAACAAGAAAGCACCCTGCTGTGCGACCTTTGGAGTCACAGGTGGGAGATGTTACTTCCCGGATCCACGGAACCTCTGGAACACCGATGCTGCTGCAGAAAGAACGGGGTTAAATACCAGGCAAATACAATATAATACAAGAATCAGAGTATCTGAATAATCTTACCTATCCGGTGGTTGGAAAACCCTGGAGACCTAATGAGGGAGGTTTGAGACTCAGATGAGAGGCAGTCCCCAGAACAACAGGGACCAGAGTCACACGTGGACACAGGAGAGCCCACCTGAGATTAGAGCTGAAGGCGTAGCGTGAGTTCCCAAAGGGCAATGGCTTAGAAGTCCAACAAAAGTACCAAGGGATAATCCGAAGACAGGTGAGGGACGGGTCGAGGTTCAGCAATGAGTAAACAGTTCCAAGCAAAGGTACAAAAGGATAATCCAAGGGAGTCCAGGTGGATGATCCAAAGTCAAGGTAAACCAAAATCCAAAATTTAGCGCCAAACAGAGTCGAAAGACAGCTGAGAAGCGGTGAGTGCTCCGTGCATCAAGCGTTATATAGTGTGCGCTTCCGAGTCATGTGACGCACTCCATCGTCACGTGGGAAACGCCGCTTTGAATCACGTGAGCGGATGAATGCTCGATGCGGAAGCGTTCCGCCGCCCCTTCTGCTGCATGCTCTCCATGGCAACTGCCATTGCAGGAAGGGCTGCAACCGGGCACGTACATTGTACCTGGTACGGAGCTTTCGGTCTGTTGGAGTAACCACATCACGTGAGTCTCGAAACCTGGAGGAAGTAGTGTGGGAACCCGGGGAAGGTGTTGTGGAACCCGGGGAAGGTGTTGTGGAGATGTTAGCAGTGTTCTGGTGTGCAGAGGAACGTCTAACAACTGGTCACTACCGTTAAACACTGTTCTGTGTGGAGATTCCCCCCACCTGGGCAACCTGTAGAATATACAAGCCCAGTCCACATATTGTTCACAAGAGACTTCCCAATAGTTCTGCAACCCCTGGCGTTGTAGCGTTCCTCATCAGGGAATCGACGGCCCGTCTTGAGTGTCCTCCCTTTAAGGCAGGAGTCGCGGGTCGTCGAACGTCCGACTGAGAACAGGGTGAACTACGGCGGTGAGGTGGCAGCTTCATTCCTAGCAGTGCTCATTGACGGGGAAGCGTAAACGTCCTGCAAGGAAGAGGCATGCGGGGCACCTCAATGTCGATAGTTCTGGACCACAAAGAGTTTGAACAACTGTGGCCCAGCAAGGGCGTCGAGTCGTCGGCGTCTCTGTGGCCTTTGGGTGGTGGGAAACCCACCGGCGGATGCTCCTCGGCGCGTCGACGGTCAGGCATTCTCCAGTGGGATAAGACGGCGACAATGTGGACGAGAGCGTCCTTGGATTCGAAAGTTCTTAGGCAAACGGGAGCACGGTGGCTTCATTCGGCGACGGCGGTCATCGACAGTGGCGGACAACAGTCCGGGCGCTTCTCTTTGGGATTTCGCGGCAGTCCCCGTCTCGTGCGGCAGCCTGTCGAAGCTCTGTCGACCAGGGAGCTTTGGCAAAGATCAGCTGGTGCACGATGATCCCTCGTAGCTCGGGAAGAGGGCGCCTTACCAGGTCCTCTCTGAGTCAGTCCTTGGAGACAGCAGCTGTCATATTGTGAAGGAGAGCAACAGCTATTCTTCTTGTCCAGCAGGGCTTCAAGGTTAAGCTTCAGGTTTACTCCAGTTGCCCGTCGTAGTGGACTTCAGCTTCTGAACATGATTCCTAGCAGTGAGGGGTCCCCAGATATACTGTTGATCTCCCATTCATTCCGCTGGGTCATACTCAAGCATCCAATCACGGCGAGGGGCATTCATGCAGGCAGGCAGCCAATCAGGCGCACTGTGCATTCAGGCCATTCACTTCTCTCCAGACACTCAGAACAAGTTATGTGCATTGGGACAAGTACCCGGCCATTCAACACTCCACACTGCATTCATACCGGTTTCGGGCAGGGCTGTCTCAGTCATTGTGTCAAACACCAGATACTAGACACCTCCAACACAGAATGCGTCACACACTCCATTCACCCGGGTCCCACCCACAGGCGTACCCACAACATACAGTCGTTGGGAAGGCTCCAGCCAGTCTGGTCAGCACTTCCCCACACTACCATATATGGAACTTCCACCCAACAGCCAGTCAGGGGGAAGGGACAGAGTCAGGGCTTCCCGGGACTTCGGGAAGATCAAGGTAACAGGCGATGGAAGGCAAGAGGCCACGGGGGCCATCTTGTCTCCATCTATCGATTCCAATGACAGGGCCTGGGCATCCCAAAATGGAGGACGTTCAGGGCACCAGTCAATTCAGCACGGAGCTGCCACCAGCCTGTACCCTGCTCTGTGGGCCACACACAGGTGCCCAAAAACATACACTAGGGGCGCAGGGTTGTATCCCCACCCATGGGTGCCATAAGGGTATCCTATGGGTCCGTTCACCAAAACCAGAGAGAGCTGCACTGCCAGGAGTCCCACATGAACACCTGCGTGGAAAACACGACAGAACACACGATAAAAAGCAGTAAAGGATACGGAGGCCCTGTCCATCGGATGCGTTTCCAGCATCACAGTCACCATTGAAAATGTAATGGGAGTATTAGTGCAGGTGAACTTAGTAACATGATATTGTACATGCCCCACTCCAATCGGCATGTCCTATTCCAGTACTGCTTTCCTTTTAACTTTGTATTCTGGGAGTTGTAGTGCTGTCTTTATAACTGAGAGATCTGAGACTACAAGTCACAGAATGCATACTAGGACTACCAGTCCCAGAATGCATACTTAAATCTATGACGGAACTAGTATCTTTAGAATGGCAGTCCTGATTTCTCCATTATAAAATCAGAACTACATGTCTCAGAATGCAAATAACCAGTACTGGACTAGCATCACCCGACTTGAATGGGGCATACACAGCTCTAAGTTTATTGTGGCCATGCGTGAGAAGGCCCTCCAGTGCTGTTTTCTTTCGTTTGGATTCTGGGACTTTTTTCTTTCCAATTTAAAATGTAAGCAAACTACAAGTACCAGAGTTCCAAGCAACAGTAGGACTTAATGGATTTCTCACGCATGTCCACAGGAAACTTGGGAGGGATGGGCATGTTGGCATGTATGGGCTTGCTTCTCCTCTTGCTGATGCATTACACCACACACACGAAACCAAGGGCACTGGCAATGATTTCCATCACTGCAATCGGCACTGCTGTTTTCGAAGCATACTGCAGTGTATAATGCATGTTTCACGGATAGGAGCTCTTGTTGTCTTTTGCAATGGTAGGAGCTCAAATGATTTTCCACTGGACATCTCCACTCGCCTCTTACCCCAACCAAAATCTCCCTCACTACTTGCCCCCCAATAGAAGCCACTATTTGGCACTTCACAATGTCCATCCAGAAGTACACACCTGCAACCTTCGGCTCCTTTCAGCAATCCTCGGCTGTCTTTCACCTTCGGAATGACTCCCACCAGGCTCCTTGCACCAAGCACAATATTCTCCTGGGACATCCACTTCCTGAAAAGAGGAGAAAACACAATGGTCTTTGCTCCAAATACATTTCCAACTGCTGCCGACTAGCTCACCAGAACAAGTCGGTATACAGTGTCTATATTGAATATTTTACATTCAGCGATCATATATCGAATATTTTATAGTGAATGCATTTAGGGGTGTGGTAAAGGGTTAAATATTGTTGGGAAACGGTTGGGGTGGGTTTTTATGGGTCAGAAATGGGGGTTTGGGGTAGAATGCCCCCCCAAAAAAAGTGCATTTACTATAAAAATGTTAGTTGTAACATTTTCAATATATAATCATCTACTACTGTACAAAAACTGTACAACATTCAGGGTCGGATTAGCCCCTCAGCCTCTTGGCCCGTGGCCGGGGTGAAATTGTCACTGGGGAGTGGGGGCCGGTTTCTGACCACGCCTGGGCCGGTTTGTACAAAAAAAATACACCTGCAACAGAATAATTAATCAAAGCAAGGCAACACATGTCACCTTGCTTTGATGATTTATTTGCATGCATGATGTTTGCGCATCATGAATTATGATGCATGCATCATTCACATGCTGCTGCAGCATGCAGAGTTGAGGAGCTTGTGCTGCCGCCGGGCCGGCAGCTGTCACTGTGCTGCCACTCCGGGGAGCACAGTGCCCGCTGGAGTTGCTGTGCTGTTGTATTAGTGATAAATATGCATTAGTGATATTAGTGATAAACGACCAATTTTAGAGTAGAATAAGCATTAATTTCGGACTATGTATTTTGCCTTTCGCAAGTTGCAGTAATAGCATGTTTTCTTTTCTGTCGTTGTCTCTTTTTACGATCATCACAAGACATTCCATCTCGGTGTCCTCGGTCACTTGACAAAATCCTCGTGCCTAAAATCTTCTGTATAGTGTAGAAATATTTGACCAAAGCACAAGTGTCCATTGACTTAATTGTGCCCCAATTAATGCTTTGTTGTAATGTGTCTATCTTTCTCAGCTCCCTGGCATGCTGTTCCGGATGTTTGCATGTATGAGGTAATGAGTGCTCAGAGTATGGGATGTCCTGTCAGTGCGCTGCTTTCCCTATTTTGCCAACCTCTGAAGCCTGAAAGTAGATGCATGCAGGCTTGACATGTGGCCAACTTTGCACCAGACCTGCAGATGAACTTGACTGGTCTGCTGTTAAATCTCAGTTATCAGTTTAATGGTATCCACTACAGAATAATTGCTCATTTTACTATAGCCGATGTGACAGCAAGGTCATTTTAGCCTTTCCACCTTCTTAGGTCGATAAATGAGTAGCCAACACAGGTTGGGTGATATTATATGCATATTCTATAAAAAAAGAGCTTAAGCGTAAGTGCTATACAATAACATATTATCATTTGGCCTCGGACGTCTGCTTGCATTCACAGTAATTTGTCAATATGGATCTATACACACAGATATTAATTATACATATGTACATATGGTGACCCATTCTTGTATGAAATGTATACCGCATTAGTGAAATCTTAAACATATTTGTCGTAGTGTACTTAGGAACAATGCTATTTGATGCCAGTTCATGTTTTTTTAAGGGGTGAAAGGTTGTGTTTCATCACTTCCCGGGATGTCACTTTGAGGTGGGGTCAAATGACATCACTTCTGGTGATGTAATCAGAGGTCAAGTGTCGTGAGGCCAGTGGTGGACCACTTTTTTGAGGTGAGGCATGGGTCACTTTTTTTTGGGTGTCCGGGTCTATTTCTTGCCCCAGTCCGACCCTGACACCATTTATCGTTTAAGCCACTAAAAGCTAAGCCCGGCTCTGACCATCCACCTCTGCTCTCGAAGTTTCCAAGTCAACCTGCTGCAGGGTCAGCTGCTCATTAGGTTTGCATGCTGCCATTTCTTTAGCATAGATGTCCTTTCAAGGGACTCCATCTCCCTGAAATGGAGGAAAACGATCTGTAGAGGGGCAGTTGGTGTCCCTCTTATTCGCTGCCCCTCATTACTGCACACACAGATCCTTTTAAACTTTCATTGCCGGTGTTACATTTCCAAATATACTTTAAATAAAGTCCACTTCAGCCAGTAATGCATAAAAAGATGCCTTTTAACATACAGGATGCAATTTCACATGAAAGACGATCCTTAAGTAGAAACACGGAGACACCCTTCGGACTGTCCACTCTTCAGCCAGGCTGCACCCAACAGACACTTTTAGGGTTCGGTCTTCCTTAACATGCAGCCAACATTCCACTCATCTGCAAATGCATACCACCATGCAATCAATGTTCTATTAGCATGCATTTGTCCCCGCATAAGAGAATAAGGGATGCTGGAAATGTCGCCCGAAAAGCATGAAAACCATGAAAACTCCTGCGAGAGCTGAAAAGTTGCGACAGGTATCTAGAGAGCAGAGCAGTGTGCTGTGAGTATTTCCGGGAGGTCTCCTACATTGGAAGTCCACGAGAAAACTCAAGATTGGCCCTCATTACGGGTCTGGCGGTAACCCTGCCGGTCAAAATGAATTACCGGCACCTGACTTCCCGGTAACACATGGGGATTACAAAGTCAGGCGCCAATAATTAGTAAGTCCCCATTCCTATAGAGTCTATATAGGATTCTATAGGAATGGGGACCATGGAAGCACTTGCACCGTTGTTAAGGGTGCCGGTGCTTCCGTGACGGCTTACCTACCATGGTCGCTGTGCCGGCAGGGTCAACCCTGTCAGGCACAGTGGAGCTGGCAGGCAAACCCGTAGTGTGCCGGTTTGGAAACAACAGTGCTGGTAGGCTTACCGGCACCAGTGTTTCCGGACCGGCAAACTTGTAATGAGGCCCAATGTATCCTTCTTGATACACGTCAATTACAGATTCAGTTAACCCCAACAGTATATCAGTTCTGAACAAAACAACTTTGCTTCCCAGGCTGGGTGTCAATTTCTAAGATTATGGCAATTCTGACAGAAGCATAGGACGAAGGAGGCCAGACCTGTGGGCTCCTTGGACCTCCTTCTATCGAGTTTGCATAGACTCAGGGAATGGATCTGCTTCTAGAGCAGGCTCGGAAGAACTTGCTATCAGAAGCTGAGAGACGAACTCTGAAAAAACGGCATTCCATAAACAAAGGGGACTCCTGTGCTGAGTCATAACCCACGAGGAGACGGCATCAACGGTTGGTGCTGAAACAGTTCAGGACGGGTGTATTGGAACTAGCCTACTCCAATTTGATGACGGGGCATCTTGTGCTGGATAAACCCCAAAAGACTGTGCTCAGTCCCTTCTACCGACATGGGGTACATGCTGATGCCAAATAGTTTTGTGCCATCTGCCAACACACCTCGCTTGATGTTGTACCTTGAGTCCCCCTCCAGCCATTAGCAATTATAGAGGTCCCTTTCTGCAGGTTCGGCATGGACATAGTTGGCCCACTGGAACCCTCAAAAATGGGGAATAAATGCATCATGGCAATCATAGAGTATGCAACCCGATATCCAGAAGCATTTCCATTAAGAAGCAACACCACCAAACCATCCCGATGGTCCTTATACCTTTCTTTTTGAGAGTGGGGTTTCCAATTAAAATCCCCATGGACCAGGAGAGTAGCTTCATATCAAAAATGATTGGTGAAATGAAGGTCTTGGTGAACATTCAAACCCTCAGGAAATGCGTTCATCACCCCCAGACTGACTGCCCAGCGGGATGTGTCAATCAAACCCTGAAGCGCATCTTTAGAAAGCTGGTCTCATTAGATGGGCATAATTGGGATGACCTCACCCCATGGTCTCTGTTTGCAGTCCAGAAAAGGCTGCAATCATCCACTGGGTTCTCACTATTCGAGTTGGTGTATGGCAGAAATCCAATGGATTTACTGGATATTAGGAGAAAATAATGGCAGGGACCTAACAGCCGACCCCACCCCATGGTGTGGGACACCCGGGAATATATGGAGAAGGGACAGCAATGGGTGGGAACCCATGTACAAGGAACTCAGAACCGAGAGTAAAAGGCCTAAAACAAAGAAGCGAGACTATGAAGTTTTCAAGTGGGAGAACAAGTAATAATCTACTGCCGAGGCGGCACAGACCCAGTGTCATTACAGAAGTGGTCTCCCTTTGGCCTACAAGGTCTAGCAAGGGGCCAGGAGGAAACCATCACAGCTGTATCATATAAAGAAGCTTAACAGCTGGAAGGAAAATAGCAATCCACAACTGCTCCTGCTATATGCCAAGAACACAAGGGATACAGGCTGTCCACGGCTGAACAGCAAGAGTTGTCACAATGCATCGAAAGCTATGGTGATGTGTTGCCCATGAAGCAGGACATGTGCAGCAGTAGTCCCTAAGGTACAAACACCCCAGGGAAGGACATTTACCTTCCACCTTAGAGGTTTCCTGAAGCCAGGAAACAAGTCATTTGCGAGGAACTGAAACAAATGTTGGACCACAGAATAATTGAAAGGTCATACAGTGAATGGTCCTCACCCATCGTAATCGTCCCAAAGCCTGAAAACATGTGGCGGTTTTGTATTGACTTCCCGGGCCTAACTGAGATGTCCCGGTTCAATACCTATCCTATGAGAAAAGCAAAAGTGCCATGCACATTGGCTGTTGGAAACCTCCTGCCAAGCACATCCCTCTCACCTTGCATGTCTCTGTTCTCTGCAACATACCACACTGGGCTAGGAACTCCCAGACCAATCCCAAAAACCTGTTCTTGATGGCCAAAGCATCTGGCTCCAGCCTCTGGAGCGATACAAGCTGCGCTGCAGGGTGTCACAGCGTTGGCTTTGGAAACAGATGTCGTTCTGCTGAGCCATCAGGATCTGGGCCCCAAAGAGCCACAAATTGGCTGCTCAGTAGACCAAAAGCTCACAGAGTATGGCTCAACAGAGATGGGCGAAAGCTGATGAGGCTATGTGCCCCGTCTTCATCGTCCAATGCTGCTGCCAGTCTCTGCTCACCCTTATCAGGTCCATCACTGTCACTGTCTAAATGAAAGCATTGGAGGACAATCCAGTAGCCATGAATCAAAGAGCCCCTGTTCTCATAAGCTCTCCAAATTTTAGAACGCTATTATGCCCTGCTCACCTCCAAGGCACAATGCCAAAACCCACTGTGTGTCTCTGTACTCCACTCCCCTCCACCGAGAGGCTTAAAGGACCCTGTGGCCAGCACCCACCTAAACGTCGGTGTCATTGCAGGAGCAAGTATAGACCAGCATACGTCAATATAAAAATTGTGGGAGACCAAAAGTCCAATATGGAATAACAACCAAGAAAACCATAAAAACAACTCGCATGTATTGCATTCATCATTTATGTAGCACCCTTTCCCCATTTGTATGGCCTCGATGCACTTTGTGGTTGAAACGCCCTTGGGGACCGAAGTCCATGTATGTGAACATTCTAGGAGTTTACTTTAAGATGCCTATGTGCATTCTGCTGGGGTTAGGACTTAGGGGGCTGGCTGGGCCCGAGTAAGCAACCTGGAGGTCAGGCATGTGGGCGGGTGCTGTCGATGGTTTAAGATAGAGTTTTAGTGCAGTCGATTCATTGTGTGCCCAGCTAGCCCTCATTTTTACGTAAGTTGTCGCTGTATACTAATGGCAGGGGTGTTGAGGCACGTAAGGGGTTTCAGTGCGGACGGCTATGCGAGCTGCTAGACCGGATTTGTCATAGACATAGCTGCATTCTAGAGTGCATGGAAAGGGAACCGTGCCTGCGGCGTATGTCCACCTTTAAACTCTGACAGATTTTGTCAGCGGTGGCGATTTTCTTCGGTCTTTCATGGTGACAGACTTGTCGTTCGAGTGCATCTTCTGGTGGGTTTAGCATACTACCTTTGGATGGGTTGGGCTGATGGATGGCATTCTCGAGTGCAGTAGGTAAATGCATTAAACAGAGATTGCCACCTTTGGCCTGAGATCAATAGTATAGCTTCCTGTTCTTCGCGGAAAGAACCGTCTCTGTGCATCTCTATTCCTAACCCCAAAAACCATTCAAGTCAAGCTGGCGCATTTCCTTTCTACCCCTAGTGAAATCTATGAGCTGAGCACACTTAGGTAATCCCCTTCATAATTAGGTTGGGCCATCCAACTGAGTGCGCGACCATACCTGTCCCCCTAACAACTGGTCCCACTATCGTTGCTGCCTTAAGCGCTCCATCTGGACGAGCATTCCATCCAGTCACCTCATAATTCTACCCCCTACGAGGCACAATAATATTTTGTGATGTAGTACGGTAACCAGTTTGTGTAATTTAAAGGGGTGGTGGTGCGGAAGGGGGAGGGTTGAAGGGGATCTATGATAGTATGTAAGGAGGAAGCAGGGCGAGTTTATCACGGTGTGCCGCTGAGAATGCCGCCAGTGCGGTGGTATGAAGTTGTGGGTGTTTTGTTGGGTCTGGGCCTGTACTTGTGTGCGAGGAGCAATCGAAGCATAGAATGAGAGAGGGATTTCAAGAGGCGGAAGGAAAAAGCCAGCTTTTGAGGGCCTTTCTGAATGCGAGGTGGTTGATGATGTGGAGAGTGTTCCAGATATTGGGGGCTTGGATGGAGAAAGAGAATCAACCCAGTCTGGGGCAGTTATATTGGGGGATAACTAGGGGAAAAGCTGCGCCGGATCCGAGGATCCTGGAGGATCGTAGCTCGGAGCGAGAGGAACTCCTGGTGTGAGATTGGGGAGAAAGAGGTGAAGGTTTGCCAGGTGTGAGATCGGGGAGAAAGAGGTGAAGGTTTGCATTGGGAGGGAGTTGGGACAGGGGACGGGTGTGGGCAGGAAGCAGGTGGGGGCATTGTTGCTATTTTAGAGATGAGGGAAGTATGTCTGTCGATAGAAACGCTGTGAAAATGTTGAGATAAGGCATTGCATAGGGATTGGGAGTTGAGTGGAGGAGGGGTAGGGCAGCCTAGTGGTTTGAATTCAGAGATGATTCTATGCAATTCCTTACTTGGGTTGCGCGAGTTCAAGATTCTTTTCCCATAGAATTCTTTTTTGGCTTTAATGATTTCCGATCTGTAAGCCCCCGTTAGTCTTGCCAGGGGGGGTGGGTTTTGTTTAGAGGGGTTGTGTTGGTTCTACAGGTCCGTTCTAGACGGTGTTTGAGAGTTTTCACAGATTCGAGGTGGGAGGTGTACCATTTAGGTGTGCTGCCTGATATCTGAGGGGCCTGTTTTTTCACAGTCAGGGGCGTGAGGGCGCTGGAGAGCCAGTGGTCGAAGAGTTTGAATGGGGTGGGGGGCGGCGGGGTGGTGGGGAGGGGAGGTCCCTGAGGAAGAGTGCTGGGAGGGAGTTTAGGAGGGAGTAGGCTAGGTCATGGGGTGATGATAACTTTGTTCCAGAGTTGGTTTGGTGGGGCAGGGGTAGGTGGGGATAATTTCTTGATCTCGGGAGCGCCTGTAGCTAGCTACCTACCTGCCAGCTGTTAAGCACATGTGAGTGTTGACTTGAACCCAAAAGCAATAAATGTTAATATAAAAAAATAAAAATAAGATGTTGTAAATATCAATTTGGGCTTTGTAAATTTCACAGTTGTCATATAGTGTTATCAGGTTGCACGAATTCTGTGTTCAATGACAAAAAAACCTGAAGATTTCCGAATTGTGACAAACACGATATTTCCACGTGATGGCGCTCTAGTATTACTTTTCGTAGTGGGTATCAAACACAAACGAAATGGCTTATTTGAATTTGTATTGTGTAGTTGACTATTTAACCAGTAGATGGTAGCATAGCATCACTTTTCCGGTCGATGTTGCATGTGATAGAATTGTAGTAGTCGGTAAACGAAGAAAAACCCTAAACTGAATTACATTTTTGGGTACCCAGTAGATGGCAATATAGAACTTTTTTCCCGTCAAATACTTTGTGCTCCAGTAGAACTGTTTTAGACCGCAAACATTTTCAGTTTCCTGTAATTTTCGTTAAAAACATGCTAAGACTGGGCGGCTTGTAGGAAAACGCAAATAAGAAGTAGATCAAGTTTAATGTAAAGTAACTTCATCTTATTTAGCGCGACCTATACCGTTTTGGCGGCTTCTTGGCGCCCGATATATATAGAGTTCGTAATTGAATGGGGCATGGATATCTCAAACGTAGCGCCGGTTTGCAGGGCTTTAAATTGGCTGGGGTTAGCTGGGGCAGAACCCTGGCAGTTTCCAAAAAGGACTCTCTAGCCGGGGCTCACCCCCATCTAGCCCCAGCCACACCCCCCACCCTCTCCCCAGGCAGCCCGTTTAGCCAAAGCGCTGCACAGGTAAAGGGCTACCTGCAGGGGTCAGCACCTTGTATTAGAAAAAAGAAAGGACATCACCTCTTCCTTTTTCCAATCCGAAGTGCTGACACCTGCAGTCACCCATTTAACCATGCAGCGCCTGCTATGTGATGTCTCTTTACTAAGAAATAGTTGGACGGCTTGGTTGCCTGACCTCTCCTTTTGTTTCTGAGTAAAGAGCCAACACACAGCAGGAAGGCCTTAAATCGGAGTAGCGCTGCACAGTGAAAGGGCTTTCTGCTGCGTGCTGGCTCTTTACTCAGAAACATAAGGAAACATAAGGCGAGACTGTTCAACCCAGACATCCTACTGTTTCCGAATGAAGAGACATCACGCAGCCCTTTCACTTAAGGAGCTGTGTGGTTAAAGGGTTGCCTGCGGGGGGGGTCAGTGACCCCCCTGATGCAACCCTTTAACTATGTGGCTCCTTGAATGAAAGGGTTGCGGAGGGGTTCTCTCGTTAGGGGCTGTGACTTAAGTACACCTGTACTTAGATTAAAAAATAAAGGGGTGTACCTGCTTTTAATCCCTGGTCCTACAGGTGAGATATATGAAGTTTACAAAAACAGAAGGTGGACCAATGGATGGAGATGACACGGATTATTCAAACCATATTATTACAAATTTTAATCAATAAACACATAGTGCATTATTATATGCAATGTTTTAAAACCATAAATAGCAATTCATCATCATATACTTCATATATTCTACTCTCATCCTCAATCCCAAACTCACTCATTCATTCAATCACTTCCTAAAAAAAACAAATTTGACTCATTCGACATAATGTATTATTCTCTTAATAAATATTCTTCCAAAGACATAAATCACATAGGTATTTTTTGCCCAGTTTTTGCTTTCAGGTGTCGTATTTTTTCTGATCGATAAATTAACCAGAATGTCTTGTATAGTCGTCGACACGTGTTTCGGTCCACATTTAACAGAACTTGCTGTCTTTCATTCTCGAGACCTTCTTCAGGACGTAAGGTGCAGACAATTATGTCTGCCCTTGTGTTTGGAATAGTGTAAGCCAAATTTCAATCTAAAAAAAATACATGAAGTGCCATCAGTACCCAGTGTCATCCCATATTTCTTTGACTTAGATGACTATTATTGTCATGTGTGTATAACATCTCAACACAACTGACTACTACTGGGAGGGAGTTTAGGAGGGAGTAGGCTAGGTCATGGGGTGTCATGTGTCAGTTCACGGGTTGGCGATTAGGTATGTGGAATAAATCCTTCACAGTGTCAGAGATTTAATCAAGACCCTGTGAAACAAACATAGATACACCTAAGTTCTCTGTGTCAATTTAAAATCCTCTTGCATAGTAGATACTTGTATGCACATAAAATGTTTGACTTACAATTCCTCTATATTGATCGTCACACCGAACAGATTTTCAATGTTTTAGTTATCTTGGTGTATGTCAAGATTCTCCCGGCTCCACAGACCTGTAAGAGCCAGAACATTCTATTGTATCATGTGTCATATCTATCTGATATTTTATCTACTAGAAACCCTCCAATTGAAAAAATGTGCACTCACCAAAGAGTTTCTAAGGACTGTGTTGATCTTTCAATCTATTCCTCAGAATCCATCTTCATTCGTTGGGTACAGGAAACTGCTAGAAAACAGACATGATATCCATTGTGATTTTATTAATTATACTCTATACTGTCTTGACATATTTGTTCAATTTGTCTCTCATTTTTGTCACCTCTATGTACGGGTGAGTTAAAACTGAAAATTCGCAATTAGTAATTAAGGGCTTTCTGAAACTCATAATGGGTGGAAACCCTGTAGGCCCCTATGATCTTGTAAAATGTAGCAAACACTACAAAAATGACAATCAGAAGACAACCAAATGTCAACCACAAGTAATGTTATAAGTGGTATTATTTTCCTGCCATCCCAGCCCAACTACATAACGTATCGCTGGTGGCCAGATTATGCACTCGTGTATAAACTGTACCATGTTGGAAAGAGCAAAAAAATTATATCAACGCTCTCACGTAAATATACCGCACTGCCAGTAATGGACAAATTGCAAACAATGCAGGGATACGGAAGGAGTAGGCGGGGCAAAAATTCTACAAGAGCTCTCGCGCCCACATAAATAATAGCTCCGGCTCGTGAGTATAAATTCGGCTGTTACGCATGACATGCCAAAAATGTACAGCCAGTGTTCTCACCCTAGGCTTATTCTGCTGCCTGCTATGTGATGTCTCTTTACTAAGAAACAGTTGGACGGCTGGGTTGCCCGACCTCTCCCTTTGTTTCTGAGTAAAGAGCCAACGCACAGCAGGAAGGCCTTAAACCGGAGTAGCGCTGCACAGTGAAAGGGCTTTCTGCTGCGTGCTGGCTCTTTACTCAGAAACATAAGGCGAGACTGTCCAACCCAGACATCCTCCTGTTTCCGAATAAAGAGACATCACGCAGCAAGCAGCCCTTTCACTCAAGAGCTGCGTGGTTAAAGGGTTTCCTGTGGGGGGGGATCAGTAACCCCCTCATGCAACCCTTTAACTATGTGGCTCCTTGAATGAAAGGATTGCGGAGGGGGTCTCTCGTTAGGGGCTGTGGCTTAAGTACACCTGTACTTAGGCCATGCCCCCTAACGCAATACCCCCTCGATTTAGCACCCCATTTAAAGAACTGCCGGTTGACAAATAGGCCCCTCAAGTTCCATCCATATTACCAGGGCCGGCCCTAAGATTTGCAGGGTTCTGGGCGACAAACTATTTTTGGGTCCCCTAATTTGCATATGTAATGACATCACCGAAGATTATGTCACTGAATGAATGGGTCTTTAATACTCGCAAGTTACATTAAAAGAATTTGCTAGAAGTAATCCAGAAGACAAACTTTGCGAGGTCCAGTATAGGAATGGTCCCAGTTATTGTTACATATGTGGCAATATCATGAGCGAGGCTTTTTTAGGGTTTGTGACAGTGTGAGCTGAATGAGTCTGGGCGATTTCTAATTCTGGCAGATAAACCTCATTGGCCCTCATTACAAGTCTGCTGGTAACCCGCTGATGGCTGCTTATTTCTGGACCGGCATGCTCGTAATGAAGGCCAGTGAGTTAAAACGATTTGCCCAGGAGAACACATTTTGGTCTCAAATTCCCGCTTCACCACTTAACCAATCTGCAACTCAGGACGTAACTAAAGTAAAGTGTTGCGTTTGCAGCAGTTTCATGATAGTTTCTGTTTTTACATTGGATATTTTTGGCAATTTTGCCCTAACTAGCAAAATGCATTTAATTCACAAGCTACAGATTATGGTTTCTTTTCCTGTCAAAGGAAGTGAATATGCAAGCAATGTTTGTAATTCTTTTCAAATCATAGGGTGAGCTATGTATCCTGTTGTGACCTCAGGGTCCAAGGGTGTCAGGGCAGGAATTGGGCAGGGGGCAGACGAGGCAATGTGCCTCATCGTGTGAGTAAAGTAGAGCCTATACACCGGTTAGTTCTTCAGGTTGTGAGAGCACGCAATTTTGCAGGTCTTCAAATGTTAATAAAATCAGAACAAGGCCAGGATCAGGGAAAACAATCTCTCCAGGCCTGCAACCCATTTTCCAACACCCACGGCAAATCCTCAGGACCCAGTTCGCCGCTCCTCCTTTTCCCTCCTCACCCCCATGTTGCTTTCTACAATACTGTTTCATAAAGATGACTTGAAAAGTACACATCATAATAAAGTACTCTTACAAATATGTAACTCTGTAGAGAAATACGTTAAGCTATACCAGACTGCAAGCCAGTGAAAGGCTAAGAAATTGACTGTAGTTTTGTGAATGTATGAGACATCACGAGTTGGGCAGTATTCTGGCATTAAATCCTCCAGAATAGCGCTTAATAGAATTACTGTTACCTCCACTTGGTCCGGTGGTATCATCGTCAGATTACAAGCAGCAGTGGTGGTTTAAGTCTCAATCCTTTTGAGTCCCTTGGACTCAATGGGGCATTTTCGGTGGAATTGCCATGGCGGTAATTTCTCTGCAGTAATTCCATCAAAAGTTGGGTGGAAAGTTGGCAGAATTATCTCCAGCTCACACCTGGAGATGAATCCTCCAACTTTCCGCCCAATTTATAGTTGGGCGGTGCGGTAATGCAGCGGTATATGGTAATACCACGGCATTTAACCGATACTGCCTAGCTCGTAATTACCCCGAATCACAACAAAAGAAAATGTGGAAAAAGGCCAACGTGGTTGTTATTTTCTGACCAAGCAAATTAAAGCACATGAAAATAAGGGAGATGGTGGTTTAAATTCCTTTTTGTGTTACATATGTTAATATTCTGTGGAAGAGGGCATAGATTTGGGCAGCCAACTGGTTCTTTGTGTGTGCTTTCAGAATAAAAATGCTCCTTTTACAGGTCTGATCACCAATATGTTAGTTACTCTTATCTAAAACAGTGGTTACTTAAATGTACGATCACGTATAAATAGCTTCCCCTTTCTGAGCTCTTGCAAAACACAGAGTGACAACTAGACCATTATCTGAGGCCCCAGTGGGGGGTATTTGTCTCCAGATCACCACAACAGGTGTGGGAGCTGACTGCATGCCCTTGCTGGGAAGGCAGAAAAAAGGAGCCCGAGTACAATGCAATCCCTGTGATTCCGTATACAGGCAGCAGCTGGTAGCTGAGGGGCCCCCTGATAGAGTGGGGCCGTGGGCTAAGGCACAGATTGCCCATGCCCAGAGCCGGCACTGCATACTACCACCTTGGAACTTATCATGGCTAAATATTGTATACCTGCACCTAAATATAATTGGTTAAGTCAGCCTGTCCATGAGCAGACAGGAACCTGCTTTCATCCACAAAGCGTGCTGTGAGCCTTTGTTTTCTCCCCCCTAATATCCACCCGGAAGGTCCATGCATGATCATTCCATCCAGTGGTGGATGTGGAGAGATTTAGTGGTACTCGATCCTCACTCATAATGGAGGGACTGGGATGGTGGGAGGAGTGGGCGGAGAGCTGGGTGGGCAGGGCGGGGCTTGACTTTTGTGTTGCAGTCTTCATTGCCTCTGGTTGCATTGTGGATAGACATAAGAAGAAGGCACTTGATTAGTCACTGACAGAAATATCAACACAATACAATACAATACATAGAAATCTTTGATCTAACTGTGCATGCAAATTAAACAAGACAAACATTTCTAATGGATTGTGTCCTCCCACGGATTCCTCTTCTTTGACATCCTGATATCCTGCTTGCAGTTTCCGGAGCAATTTTTTGACAGAAGCTGGTGCTGTGCATTGTCTGGTCGATGCCCCTCGGTAGCTTACATTCCTGCGCTGGGACGTGATGTTGTATGGTGGTATACATAGCATGCACTGCACCGTTGCCTCAGTTCTGTTTTTCCCCTTGCAGGGCATGCTTTGGAACGGTTTGACTCGCCTCCAAGAGTCTTGCCTCGAGTTTCTACTGTGTAGTGTGGGGAATCCTGTGGCGTCAGCACGAAATCCCAGCCTAAAGTCTCCTCCTTTGTGGCCAGGAAAAGGCAGCCGCTACCTGAGGTGTCCAGTCAACTGGTCGACGACAAACTGGTCGACTGCAATTTGGTCGACACCATTTGGTCGAATGCCAAATGGTCTAATTTTTTTTTTTTATATATATATATGTGTTTTGTGGGTTTTTCGTGTGGGGAAAAAAAATAAAAAAGAAAAAAAACCCAAAAAATGGGTAAAAAAAAAAATTCAACCATTTGGCATTCGACCAAATGGTGTCGACCAAATTGTCTGTCGACCAAATGTTTTCGACCATTTGACTGGTAACCGCTACCTGATCCTAACCCTGGGGTGGAATCAGGAGGGAGGATCACATGGGCGGAGATGGCTGTCAAGGGAAAGTGGTGATTCCGTTAGGAGGGACGCAGTATTTATCCTCTTCTGAGAATGACGTTTCCCCAATACCTAAATATTCAATGGCATGTTGTCACTGTAAGACTCCCTCTCCCAGAATTACTCAAAGTGCCAAGTATTAAGATCCTTTTAACATACAGGATGATGGTACACAAGGGGGTCAGGAAATTAATGTTACAACCTCCAGTAGTCATGATTCCACTTTATGTTTAAAACTTAGACACACAGTGAAAATATCAAATCCTTTAAAACCCTCCCTTAAATGTAAATCCTCTTAATCAACCAATGAAATTGAATGTGTTTAATAAAAGCACAAATAAGAGTCCCATAATGCTCTCTGTACTGAGACAAGCAAGAGGGGCTCAGAGTTAGTAAACTCTGGTGACCGGTCTAGTTGTTGTAATGAGCAATACCTGAGCAGGGCCTTTATAATTGTAAAGGCCTTTCAGCTGCAGGTGAGGAAGAAGCAGCAGGGAGAAGCTGTTGTTGTGGTGGCAGCAGGCCGCTGTTCAGAAACCGTGGCAGAAGTTGGGACTCCTGATATATGAAGAGGATGCACTGCGAGAAGCTTTATTGAAGCCAGCCAGCCTGTAAGAGAGAGGGAGAGGCTCTCTACATTCAGTGAACTGCTCCGGTAATGGATCCATACCGGGGAGTGCACAGAGCTGCAGAAGCTCCATTGGAGGTCAGCGCAAGTGGCGGCACACCGACCAGAGCTGTTAAAGGCAGAGGAAGTCCTGTAGCGTGAAGCAGGAGGTTTACCTGTGAGTCAGAAGGAGACACCAGGATAAACCCGTGAGTTGACCTGAAACAGGTAACCCTCCGAGGGAGCCAACTAAGTAACAACGGTTATTTTGAATACTGAACAATTGAATAAAGGCCCATTTGGTGGAACTCTCCTGCAGAGGGATTCCGAAGTAGGTGATATATTTAATCCGCAGTGCCAAAGCCAAAAAGAAGTGATAAAAAGGCAACCAGGCGCAACTCTCCTACTGAGAGATTCCGAATAGGTGAACATTGTAACCTGCACTGCCAAAGTCAAAGGAAAGTTATAAGAAAGCAAAGTGGTAACAACTCTCTTAAGGAGGGGTTTCCAATAGGGACATTGTAATCCATATTGCCAAATCCAAACAAAGCTGATACATGAAAAAATGGGCTCACATCTCCTAACCAGAGATATCAATGAGGACATTCTTATGACCTACGTTGTCAAGCTAACAAAAGAGTGGTTGCAAGGCAATTTGGATTTGGTACTTATAGAAAGAGATGTGCAGAGGAAGAAAGTTGAAACCCGCATTGCCAGCAGCCAAAAGGTTACAGAAGTAGAAAATGAAGACTGCAGGAGCAAAGCCCTCCTTGTAAAAGGAGTCAAGGGGGTGAGAACTGTAACGTGCATTGCCTATGGCAAACAGTTCAACAATAGAATCATTGTCCTTTTGTGAAGTATACCTTTGTAAGAAGATGTAAGCCAATTGTGTTAGAAGTTAAAAGGTTGCCGGAGAAGCAGTTGTTGGTTTCAATCTCCCCTTAGATGATTATAGTGTGGAGAGTTTGGAACAAGCCTTACCACAGAGTACACATTGTAGTACTAGTAGGAGCTTTATCCTGGCAGGTGAGTAAACCAGGAAAGTCACAAATTGTAGTTAGTCCTGGCAGGTGCATGGACCAGGAAGAAGATGATTTAAAGTACTGTAGTTGTGGTAAAAGGTCGAGGTGTCAATTCCACCACCTTAGTTTGATGAGCTGTTGCATAACCTAAAGTGATTGTTGACCCATCCTGACTAAAGTGTTGATCTTTGAACTTACGTTTGAAGGAAAAGACTTTTGGTTTACCAAGCAGAGGATTGTGGAAGTGTTAACAATTGCCTTGACTTGTGATTAAACCTCTAGAAGTGAGGAAGTTACTTTATCTAGTGAAAAGATACATTGAATGGAAAAGAGTTTCCATTCTACATTTAGAGAAACGTTGTTACTTAACCAAACTTTCTTGAAACTGAACTTTGTTCCAGAGAATCCTGAATCGACCGAGAGGAAGGGAATCTACCCAGGGTGCAAGGATTAATGATTATAACTTTTGAGTTTCAATGTTATGTCATGGGGTTTAAAACTGCCAGAACAATTCCTGTATGATTTTGTTGTGTATATTGGTGTGAGGGTCAGATACCTTTTGGATACTTGGCCATTTTCCTTTAGCTAGTTTGTTAGGTATGGGTATCCTGGTTTGGTTAGGGAAAGATAGACGTTTGTCTCAATTCTTTTTATTTAAATGAAATTGCAACTTCTTCGAAAACTATGCATGTGTGTCCGTTTTGCATTTCGGACCCCTCACAGTAGTTACTACTCTAAAATGTCTACTCTGAAAACAGGGTTTAAGATGTGTGCGGACTGTGATTCGAATATGTCAATCACAGATCGGCACAGGATATACCTCTAGTATCTCGGTAAGGAGCATGAAGTGGACAACTGTGGCTCCTGACAGCCAATGACTCGCATAGTCGTGCAGGAGAGGAAGTCTAAACTCGCCCTAGGTCAGTCTGTGACTAAATCCCCCTCCTCTACACCCTTGAAGAGAAAATCCTCTGAGGATAGGAGTTTAAGTAATAAATCGCCTCAAAGGCCTACAAAACGCTCCAAACATTCAAAGCGGTCAAGCTCCAGGAGCGATTTGCATCACTCTTCATCTTTGCTTTCTCAAGGAAAATCTGAAAAGAGACGCTGTCGTTCTTCATCATCTGACTCCTGACCAGACAAGAGACAGGTACGTTTCCCAGACAAGTCTGCCTCAGCAGTAGATTGGGAAGAGTTCTGTCATAAGATAGAGAAAAGAAGGACCAAAGGCAGTTTTGCGCTTGCAGTGTTTGCCAAGTAGTTCTCGCCTGTGTTTTATTTGTTAGTAATGTGACGGCACATTTAGTATATACAAGTAGCAATGCGTCTGTGTCTGTGTTGGCTTTTCTGTTTCTTCACCAATGCACTACTGTTTCTATGATTATAATAGTAGCTATAAGTTATAAGGGCAGGGCAGACACAGATGCATTGCTACTTGTATATACAAAATGTACCGTAACATTACCGACAAATAAAACACAGGCGATTTCACTGACAAACACTGCAAGTGCAAAGTTGCCTTAAGTTAACCCCTTGGGGCACTGCGGATGTGGCCACAGACCAAGGCACATGCAGCATGGATTTTTGAACCCAGCATCGCTATACAAAACATACACCCAGCGCAGGTGATCACACGGTTCATCACCCACCTATCTTGCTTTCTGTCATATGATGATGGACGTATTTTCGAAGGAGGCCCCTCCCGGTCCATCAAAAGAACCAAAAAAGGGCTAACGGTACCATCGTGCCTTCAAAAGCCAGAAGGGAATTGTTGTAGGATTCGACTCACACTCGAATGGCGTCAACCGCAAAGCGTGCATCTAAAACAAAAGCGCCAACATCTTCATTATTGAAGGATTCAACGTCAAAGTCTTAGACTACGAAACCATCGACGTCATCCTCGGATCCATCTTCAAGCTTTAAGCTGTTATCGAAGAAATACCTTTTTACGTTCTTTGGATCCATTTTTAAGGAAGAAGAAGATGAGGACATTGTACCTTTTGGGGGCAAACGTTTTGGCGGTGCACAATGTCCCTGAGGAACTCATTTGTGAAGAATCTTGCTTAGAGGACTTGGCTACATGCCTTAAGGAAGCCACATGCTTGGACACTTCTCCAGGAATGAAATTTGCTTCATCTGACACAGCTGCTCATCCAGGTGCTGCATACTGGACAGTGATGAACAAAGTCATTGAGTATTAGGGTTGGGGACGTCTTGCAAAGGAGATAGTACAGGATGACCTTATGGGTATCCTTGACAAAGATTCGCCCAAAGAACCTGTGCTTCCTTTACATTCTGCACTTAAAAAACACAATTTCTAAAAATTGGCAGACACCCAATGCCACTCCAGCAGTCAATAAGGAATTGGTTAGGAAGTCTAGACCATTAGCTGTTGATCCTGAATTTCTCTCCAGGCACCCTACTCCTGATCGTTTAGTGGCACAGGCGGCTACTTTAATCTCTAAGCAGCTGCATATCCTTCCATACCACCTGACATGGATGTGAAGAAACATGACATGCTGGCTAAAAGGGTGTTCTCTGCTGGGTGTATGGCACTCAAGGCCATTAATGTGTTGTATGCATTAGTGTCATGATTCGTCCATGGAAGTTATTTATGGGACAGAGTGAGGAGGTACTAGGCGTTCCATCACATTCAGTAGTGAACGTGTGGTAACGCTCCAGTCTTCAGGATGTACTAGGCATCTCATCACGTTCAGTAGTGATTATGTGGTAACACTCTAGTCCTTCCGGAGTTCACTGCAGCACTATAATTGAACACCAGGTGTTCACATCGGTGCGTTGCAACTCCTATTTCATAGGCGCTTGGCGAGACAGCACTCCTGTTTCCAGTTTCCTTTTCCCTCCAGTGTTCTCCCTGCTTCTGCTTGTTCCCCGCTGCTTGCTTTACCTCATTCTGCCTGCAGCTTGCTTTAACCCTGCGCCGTTCGGCGCATTCTATTTGTATTATATTGTATTTCCTGATGCGGCACGCCACAGCTGCTGGTCATTACCTACGCGGCTTTCCCCTTTCATGGTTGCCGCCGCATTACAAAGTAACGCTTTGTTTTGGATTACTTCCTGCTGCTGCCCAGTATTACCTACCTTAAGTTCTCTCTTCTTATCCTTCCTGTTCCTCTTGATTACTCCCCTTCTTCTGGCTGACCGTGAGATTCGTGGAGTCTTCACTCAACGTTGCATGATGAAACCTGTGGTTCATTGAGGAATTCTGCTTCAAACCAGCACTTACTGCATTCCTACAACTGTATCAAGCTACAAACACCTCAGCAACACCATTCCAGGTTTTTTTTAAGCCAAGACTTTTTCCCTGGTTGGGGTAGGTTCCACGGTGTCCCCGCTGCTAGGCAGATAGTCTTATTGGCAAAGTGGCCTCCGGGGTAGCCCGTCCCTATCTCTTCAAGAAGAAAGGCAAAACAGTAAAGAAGAAGATTATGAATACCTGGAGAAAAAAGAGAGAGGTGACCAGCTCTGAATTCAACATTAAAACTTCAGGTGAGCAGTGGGATAGCGACCAGGGGATAGTACCTAGCGTACAGCAGACTGAATCTGAGAATTAGCAAAGTACACATTCACTTTGTGTAATGTAATCGCCCAAGCAACTGATAACATCCCTGAGGGGAAAATGAGGGATGACTTCAACAACGTTATTAATGATGGTAAGGAAGCAGCATGTCAATCTCTCCAGTCATGTTTGGATGCACCTGACTGTGTTGGCAGCTCTATGGGATCGAGTGCAGTGATGAGAAGGTTTGCATGACTATGCAAATCCTCATTTCCTCCCACTGTCCAGTCTAGACCTCTGGGCATGCCCTTCGATGGGTCATACCTTTCTGGGGCAAAGGCTGATGACAGCTCAGAGAAGCTCCAAGCTTCTAAGGTGGCTGAAAAAAACATGGGTGCCGCCATCCGTCAGCCTCAACAGCAGCACCCACCTTCTCGGAGTTGGGAGGATGGCCTTTTTATTTCTACTAGTACTTTGGACAAAGGGGTAGAGGTCAGTCTGCCCAAAACAGGGCAAAGGAGATGTCCATATGGCTCTAGAAGTCGTGGAGGATGAACAGGGCAGGCAGTCACCTCCTCACTATCCTCTGCCACAGCCCCAAAAACCACTCTGAGTTCTTCACTCACAGAACTCCTGTGTGAGGTAGGTTGACTCAGCATCTAGAAGAATGGCAGTACATTACTTTAGATGCTTGGGCGCTGCAGACAATAGCTCAAGGGTACTGTCGACCATTTCTGAAAAAGCCCCAGATTGTCCCCTGAGTGAGCAATCTCTCCAGTAACCAGACCGGCTCCTTTTGCAGGAGATTCTCTCCCTGCTGGAGAAAGGTGAAGTGGAAAGGGTACCTGTATCAGAGCAATGCCAGGGAAAGAAAGATGGAGGACTGTGACCCATCTTGGACCTCAGACGCTTGAACAAGTTCCTCAGGAAGGACAGATTCAAGATGGTCACTCTTACACTCTCGGGAGGATAGCTCAGCGGCAACATGCTCGCCTTGGAAGCAAGATGACATGGAGCAACACAGGTTCGATCCCCGGTCCGCGCTAAGAAACCTCTGGGTACTAAGATGACTGGCTGGTCAGAGTTCCTTCTCCCGTATTTGGTTCTGGAACATCTAAACAGCACCCGACACGCTCTCCACAAACTTGGCATCTCCCTCAACTTCAAGAAGTCCCAGGTGACACCTTGCCAAAAGCTGCACTTCATTGGAGCGGTCCTGGACTCTTTCTCTGGAAAGGCTTCGCCACCCGAGTTGAGGGCTCAACATATCTTGCAGATGGTGACAAAAATGTCACAACGACCAACATCTACCGGCCTTCGATTTTCTGAGGTTTCTCAGTCTCCTGGAATTTTTCTGGTGTCAGAGGCTCACCTAAGGATAAGGTCCCTCCAGTGGGCCCTTGGATCCTAATGGTCACAATTCTCAGGCAGGATGACAAACCTTCTTAAGGTCTTGTGGTGCACCTTCAAGGAGAATGTGATGATAGTGGAACCTTTTTGACAACCCTGGCCAGAGATAACAGTAGTCGCGTATTCTTACCTCACAGGATGGGGATCTCACATGAACGATCCCACGATCTGTGGGCTTTGGTCCCCATCAGAATCAAAACTACACATAAACCTCTTAGAGATTAGGCCAATCAGACTGGCGCTGAAGGCCTTTTTGCCTTCCATACAGGGGAAGAACGCCCACTGTGCAGGGAGGCAATGCAGCTCTGGTTTTGGGCACTGCAAAACAGGATCTCTTTATCTGCTGTTCACCTAGCCAGCGGAGGGAACATGACGGCGGACACTCTGAGCAGGCAGAGCACAGTCTCCCCTGAGTTGGGGTTTGCTCAGGAAGTCCTTCTAGAGATCTTCACCCTTTGGAGAACCCCTCAAGTGGATCTCTTTGTGCCCAGTATCAAAAGGAAATGCCACCTTTTCTGCTCCAGGGAATTTCTCAGAGAGGAGCTCTGGGGGACGCGTTCAGTGTGGACTGGGAATTTCCACTCCTATACGCATTTCCAAAAATCCCTGTCATTCCTCGTGTCATCAGGAGGTTGAGAAAGTTTGGAAAGTCCATGATCTTGATTGCTCCATGTTGGGCCAGGAGGATATGTGGTACTCGGAACTTCTGGAGATGTCCATCTGCCCTCCATTTCGTCTTCCTCAGAGCGTGGACCTGCTCTTGCAAGAGGGAGGCCATCTTCTTCACCCAGAATTCAGAACTCTGAACCTACACACGTGGTTTCTGAGAGGTTAAGATACAAAGTTTGGGACCACCTGTAAGACGTGATGGAGGTACTGCTTTTAGCCAGAATACCAGCAACAAAAGCATTATACCACTGCTGTTGGAACATGTTTTGCTGATAGTGTAGGGATAAAGATATTGATCCTTTTACTAGTGATACACCTGCAGTGCTTTCTTTTTTGCTTCACCTAGCCCATCAGGCCCTGCACGTGGCTATGGCCAGGGGCTAGCCAGCGGCATTCTCCATCTTTAAACGCACGCCAGAGCAAGGCTCTTATTCTAAAATACCCATTGTGATTCAGTTCCTCAAGGGACTGAAACATATTTTGCCACTGGTCCCTTTCATAGTCCCGATTTGGGATCTAAACTTCGTATTAACATTTCTAGAGGCAGCTCCATTTGAACCTTTCCATTCCTGCCCACTCAGAATATTGACCTTCAAGACAATCTTTCTAGTGGCCATCACTTATGCTCGTAGAGTGAGTGAGTTACAGGCTCTTTCTTGTAAACCTCCTTTCTCTACATTTTCTAAGGAGAAGTAGTTCTGAGGGTTCGCCTCTCCTTCCTTCCCAAGGTGGTGTCCGAATTTCATCTGACACAAAAGGTTATCTTGCTGGCATTTTATCCAAGTAGGATGAGAGGTTGCACAGACCTGATCCAAAAAGGGCTCTGAGTTTTTATATTGGCCGATTGGCAAATGTCAGTCAAGACGATCAACACTTTGTTGTTTACACGTCACACAAACTGGGTCAAGCCGTGACTAAACAGACCTTGTCACGCTGTATCATTCTGTGTATTTCAGCATGTTATTCTTTGGCTGGGAAAGACGCCCCTGAGAATGTAAGGGCACATCCCACCAGAGGAGTGGCAAACACTTTCGCCTGGTGCAGGACATTTGTAATGCCGCAACCTCATCTTTGAAACACACCGTTTCAAAACATCACTGTCTGGTCACTTTGTCGGGTCAGGACGCTATGTTTGGGAAGGCTGTTTAGCACAATATAAACCAGTAACAAAAATCCACTGGTCCCACCTCCTTCTATCTAACTGATATGGCAATCTACCAAAGATGAGGAATCCGTGGCAGGGCACAATCCAATAGAAGAACAAATTACGTTCCCCTGCTAATGTTCTTTCTACTGGATGTTCCTCCCACCGATTCCTCATCACCCTCCTATCCTACCCCTCTGGCTTCCATCCATTGAGTGATCGGTATTACTTTCTCACTCTTTTTTCTTCGCTGTAGTCTTACCAGGTATTTCTTAAGGTTGGATTTTGGATCCTATGGCACAATAACAAACAGTGGCTTGCTCTGCTGGGTCTCTGAAGCCGTGATGTTACTGTTGGTCGAAGAATGAGAGATTTTGGGCATTCCTCGGACGAACGGGAGTTATTTTCCCCAAGGGGGGAATTTCTCCCAGTGAGGTGCCTCTTTCTGCAACCCATAGGGAGGGTAGCGTGTAGCGGGCTCACATCCCTAGCCTCATAAGGAAAGGCTCCCCCTTAGGAGAAGAGACTGAATCCCACGATTCGTCAGTCAGAAATGTGTCTGACTCTTTCTTCCGACCCATCACACTGGGCATGTGATAGCAGTGCCTGGCAAAGACCCATCATTAACCAAAATGTTTGACTTTGTCAATACAGGACCACAGTGTAAAGAACAGATATAATTCAAGTGGCTGAAGGAACACTTGGTAGAAAAATGTTCATGGCACCAGCAGCACATTTGAAGTTGCAATGAAAGCATTCAATCTCAGCTGACTGACTGCTTAGAAATAACCCTCGAAGGGAAACGTTTGATGTTACTGCTTGATAGGGGGAGCTCAAAGAGATCCCAGGAAAATGTGTGAGGGCAAGTAATGGGTGGGTACGGCCAAAGTGATTAACATGGCCATGGGCAGTCAATGGGTGAGTAAATAACCAATCAACACCCACAGTCTGCTAGTCTGTCCTCACATCCCCTAGCAGTGCTCCAATGCAATAGTTTGGACTTGCAGGTGGCATTTAATAGCCAGAAACTAAAACTGATAGCATGCTGCTCGCAGTGCATAAAATATGTGGCTCTGGTGGTTGAGAAGTGATTGCTCGAGCATTATTTTTCACATTCTGGGATGCATGCACTGATCTGTTAGCCCCCCAATCCTTCCCTGATTTCTTGACTTCACTTGGGAAGATGCAAGCCTTCTCTTTAATACCACCTTTCCCCAGCTGAGTTTGATAGTCTCAGGAATGCTCGATTTATTGTGTTGCTCTATTCTTCATAAAGGATTTAATGAGCACATTTTTATGATTCCTTAGAAGATCTTGATGTCATTGGAACGGCACAAATGATTTACACATTCTTTTCAAAGTAACAAGAGCATCATTGTATTTGATTATACTTATGCACTCCTGTGGCGCGAACAACCTCCTAGGTATGGAAGGGCGGGCTGTTGACTACTTGTGTGGCAGTTATAGTAAGGAAGCATTTGGGGATTTCATCGGCATTTAAAATAATTGTATGTTTAGCTATGCTCACGCTGCTGGTATTGATTGGAAGAGGTGTGCAGGTCAAGCTTAGATTTCAGCGAGCGCGCTACACACTGAGCTACTGGACTAGCATATGACTGTGTAGAACATGAACTTTTGGTGATGATTTATTTCGACATTTCTATAGTGCACATAACCCATTGGTATCTAGGCGCTTACTCTTAAGAATTCGGTTACAGGCATAGAATTCAACTTGTGCAGTGAAAGGTTACAGAGGCGGGGTGCAATGCAGAAGGGGGGGGTTACCATCTTGTGTTGCATTCTTATCATACAGTATCTTACATTATTTATAGATTTTGCACACTTTACACAGATAGCCAGACACTCTCATTTGCTGCGAGATTTACAGGAATTCCTTGATTCTGCATGAGGGTTCCTAGAGTTGGTGAGGGAACGGAGCTGGGGGGGTCCCAGGCTCAACGCTGGTTAGCACTTATCTTGTTTGAACAGCAGAGTTTTAAGACTTTTGCGGAAGGACCACAATGATGTGTCCACTGCGCAGCACGGGGACCGTGGGGGAGTGGTGGAATATAAAACATTAGCCACATGTTTTGACCATTGCCCCCTTCCAGGGACAGTGCTCAATGTTTGCTGCCTAGCTCAAAATGCCCATGTGGGGATCATTTGTGGGTAGAAGTAGAGGCAACCTGTAAAGGTGGGTGTCGGTCCCTTCTTTAACATTACTCCGTTTGCCCTTCATGACTTCATAGTTAAGGGTATAAGGATGTGATGGGTGACACTGTGCACATGGCAGGGCTGAGCTGTCATATGCAGAAAGCCCATAGCCATAGCCTCTACTTGCTGCCCCACATTAAAAGCTACCTTCTAAGCTCATGCCTATTTCTGACTTTTGACTTGTCCCTTTCTAACTTCTCTCCTTGTCTTGGAATATATATAAAAAAACAGGGCATATTGTGTCAAGTGCTGTTGTCTGCATCTTTAACCTATTTGGACGGATTTCTTTGAGAAATGGTGATTGTCGAGAAGGCGTTAATGCAGAGCTGCCAGGCCAAACAAGATGCAGAGTATATATCTTCTCCTCTAGTTATGTGTTGCGCATACCTGCACACCTTCTTCAGGGCTCCAAATAAATATTTTAAACTCCTTGAAAGACCAGCGTTGATGTGTCGCAGTTCATTAAAACAGATAGTAAACTGCAATAGTATAAACTCTAGTAATGCGTAGAAAGCAATTCTCCAAGCTTATAATTCTATTGAGATTTTGATTTGCTTTTGACACCGTAATTCATTGGAACACGATTATCTGCTATCGGCAATTACCACGCTCCATTAGGAGAGATGAGGCACGTCATAGTTGTGGGATTACAATGTTAGTATAAACCCAGCGTGTAGCATTGAGGAATATCCTTATGTACCATGAAACCCCTTAGGGTTTTGGAGCAGAGATCGCAGACTAGGATCAAGAGATGATACCACCTTTTGTACGTCGCATCTCGTCCCAGCGCTCCTCGTTGTGTCCTACTGTTTCAAGGTCAAGAGGAAAATCTGCTAATTTGGTTTGAAAGCCTCACTTTCCGGACACTTCCTCTAATTAGCAAATTTCATATTGTCCCAGCAAAAACAAACCAAAGGCCTCCCGTGATTTTGCAGATGCATCCAATTAGTGGATTACTGTGTCCGATTAAGAGCCTAATGCAGTTATAGGATTACTGATGACGGGCAGTAGACCGGATTATGGAAATGAGAGGTGGGGGCCAGAGAGTGTAGAGAATTAAGTAGCTTGGAAAGGGCTTTGCTGATAACAATGCGGACATTGCCGGTGGGATTTCTGTCAGCGGAACTTTTTCATTATCCCTTCCCTTTTAAAGTGACATTTGTGAATCTCTGTCGTTCTCTCCGTCATTCCCACCAACTGTGGGGCGCTTATAATCTCCTGGATAAAAGAGCGCTTCTCGTCAATTATTATCAAGGACGTTTTTTTTACCATCAGCTCCGAAGACGCGTTCTCTCTCTGTGGCTCTTGAGATCAGAAGTTATCCTTTTACTGTCTAATGTTTTGAGTGTGATATGAAATAGTTGCGCTTCCTCGCGCTGTCTTGGTTCTATTACAGAAAATAAAGAGAGCTCAATCATTGAGACCAACCAGATAGGCTTATGCTCACCGGCTCGTCATGCCCAAATGTAAAGGGGCCACAGCTGGGAGGACAATCTTCCCTGCTAACAGCCAAACAATGGAACACTCTACCACCTATATTACGTTTTGAACAATCTTCCGGAAAGCCCTAAAAACTTGGCTCTTTGCTTCAGCCTTTACTGACGTTATTTCACGCATTTCATTTGTACTGTAAAAGCCGCTTGATGCCCCAGGGCTTAGCGTGCTTTATACATGTACAAATTAATAAATTAGTTTGTTCCTAGGTCTGTAATGGAAACATTTTCCCTGGGAGGTCACCTTATGATGTTTTTACAATATGTAAATATGGTCATTATTGCGGTTTAAATGCTGCATGTTTATGGCCTGTGCTGTGATGTGCAGTTCCACCATGTAGGGGCGCAAACACTGCTCAGTGTCGTAACCAAACATTAACGGTCACCCCCCCCCATCTTCACCCCCCAGAATGTGGTGAGGGGGCCGTGAGATTTCTGCCTCGGAGGAAAATCTTTAGACCAATCCGGGAGCTGCTTAAACATCCTACCCCGCACACCACAAAGAAGTGACATTTAGTAAAACCTGACTTACCTCCGGAAAGAGCTGTGCCATTAACTAAGGACATTTCTATGAGGAACTCTGACTGTCGCCCGAATTACTCTGAGTAAGTCAGGATTACGTCAGAGTTACTCAGAGTAACTTGTGTGTGGATAAGGTATCGCTTGCTCCTTGTCTATATTGCAGGGCTGCGTGAACCTGGACCTGCGCAGAACCTGCATCAAGTGTTGAGGGTACACACATTGTTATTGATTAGGGGAACACTCCGGCTGTGGGAGCTGGAACTTAACGAAGATAGGCAGGAAAGCAATGGAGGCTTTGAGGTTGAAGGGCATTTGTAGTCTAGACTTGTGATCTTGTTCAAACAGTACATTCTGAGCCCTTGTTAGTCATGGAGAGTAAATCAGTGGACACTGGGGGGTGGAGGAGGGTATTGTAGCATAGCCCATGCCAGTTGGGCAAAACGTATATTCTGAGATTTTGTGCTAATAGCAGCAACCCTACTAAAAAAGTACATATACATTACCAAATGTAAGTGTGAGCTATGCACTGTTAAATGCTCTGTTGCTTTGTTGACTTAATATATAGACGGTTCTATTTATGAATGTAGCTGAGAAAGAAAAAGCCCTCTTGTCGCGCTTCTCAATAATGCTATGGATTGACACAAGGGAAGTAAGTTTGAGTAAATTAACATTTTGTATTACTTTTAGGTAGGTGTCAAAATATGAAGATCAGAAAAACGGGTTTATCACTTTCATGAAGATAAATAGCAGGCTATATGCCTGTTGCCAAGAGTAAGATCCAAAGAAAATAAATTCATTGTGACCTTAGTTGCTTTCACTAGGTCTTGGTATTTGATGGCCTTAGTTGCTTTCACTAGGTCTTGATACTAGGATCCACTTTCATGTAGGTAAATAACAGGCTATATGTCTATTGCCAAGGATAAGATCCAAATAATATTAGTTCGTTGTGACCTTAGTTGTTCTCACTGGGTCTTGGTATTTGATGGTCTTAGTTACTTTCACTAGGTCTTGATCCAAAGAAAATAAATTCATTGTGACTTTAGTTGCTTTCACTAGCTCTTGGTATTTGATGGCCTTAGTTGCTTTCACTAGGTCTTGGTACTAGGATCCACTTTCATGTAGGTAAATAACAGGCTATATGTCTATTGCCAAGGATAAGATCCAAATAATATTAGTTCGTTGTGACCTTAGTTGTTCTCACTGGGTCTTGGTATTTGATGGTCTTATTTACTTTCACTAGGTCTTGATCCATAGAATATAAGTTCCTTGTGACCTTAGTTGCTTTCACTGGGTCTTAGTATTTGGTGGCTTATGGTCTTTTAGTCTTGGTTGTTTGTGCTAGGTCTTGGTGCTTAGATCAAGGTTGCAGATGATGCAGATAGATTGATTGATTGTGACCTAAGTTGTGATGCTTGAGTCAACCAGTCCTGGGGTGGACAGGGGAAACAAGTGGAGTCCTCAAGAGAGACAAGTGCAATCCTCGACACGTGTTTCCCCACCGCCTGGTCGCGGTGGTTCTTCAGGAGGAAAAGTGAAATGAATCGATAAGGAGATAGTCTGACACGAAGAAAAGAAGAGAGAAAGAAAGATAGTTTTCAGTCAAGAGCTTGCTAGTCCATTTAAAAAAAATATATATATTCTTCACCATCATTATGCCTGTTACCTGACACCATCATTGCTCTTATAGGTGCGGTTTCTTTTCACTCACTACATTCACCCCTCTCTCTTACTCAACAGTCTCCATGTTCATTTCGGCATACTACCACAATTATTGAACACGCAGTGTACCACTTACTAGATCACCTGTACTGATCTAATCATTTATCACTGCAATCATCGAACATGCAGTGGACTACTAACTTGCTCACCTTTACAGTTCTTACAACATTTGTGCACCAATCGCATCAAAAAATGGGTATTAGCTAGCGACCACAACCTGTCTGCACCAACATATACAAAACATTTTTCTTCCATATATTTTGATTTATAAGCCTTAATGCTTTGACTTTTTCAGCAGCCCCAAACAAACGAAATCAGAACTGCGCTACCGTGCGTCGACGTGAATGCGTATGACGTCATCGCGTATACGTTACTACACGACGCAGCGCATATAAACACAATACCTGATAGCATTCAGGTAGATGCGCGATACAGACGAGTAGAATCCAGGATTAAGAACAAAGGTGGTAAGCACACAGACACATAATTTCGTTCAACCTCCCCTTTTTTGCTAACCATGATATCCCCATTATTTGGTATTCTCTCTGATCCGGCCATATGCCTTTAATATCCAACTGACTCTCTAATTAAACCTTGCACAAGTCTAAACCCAAATGAGTCTCTAATTGAACTTTGCACAAGTCTTAACCCATCTGTACATATTGTTAGAAATAGCACTTTTTTCATTTCTATCTTTATTTTCAAGAAAGTACACAGACCCTGTCTACCAGACCACTTTCCCTTGTCTAATACCCACACCTCTAGACATATTTTCTGTGAATTGAACCCATGTAAATGATTTTGAACATCTATACTATCAAATTTGAGAATCTAACAACACATAATTTAACCATTTTCCAGACCAGATCCTTTTGCTAACATTGGAAGCACTCCTACACGGTGCTGAAACAATAACCTTTTCAACACCCCATCAACTAAATCTCTAAGTACCCTACTAAGTGGACAGTGCTTAATGAATGGACTAGCAAGCTCTTGACTGAAAACTATCTTTCTTTCTCTCTTCTTTTCTTAGTCTCAGACTATCTCCTTATCGATTCATTTCACTTTTCCTCCTGAAGAACCACCGCGACCAGGCGTTGGGGAAACACATGTCGAGGATTGCACTTGTCTCTCTTGAGGACTCCACTTGTCTCCCTTGTCCACCCCAGGACTGGTTCACTCAAGCATCACAACTTAGGTCACAATCAATATGCATCATCTGCAACCTTGATCTAAGCACCAAAACCTAGCACAAACAACCAAGACTAAAATACCATAAGCCACCAAATACTAAGACCCAGTGAAAGCAACTAAGGTCACAACGAACTTATATTCTATGGATCAAGACCTAGTAAAAGTAACTAAGGCCATCAAATACCAAGACCCAGCGAGAACAACTAAGGTCACAACAAACTAATGTTATTTGGATCTTATCCTTGGCAATAGACATATAACCTGCTATTTATCTTCATGAAAGTGATAAACCCATTTTTCTGATCTTCATATGTTGACACCTACCTAAAAGTAATACAATGTTTTCATTTAATCAAACTTACTTACCTTGTGTCAATCCATAGCATTATTGAGAAGCGCGTCAAGAGGGCTTTTTCTTTCTCAGCTCGATTCAAGCCCAGGTCAGTCTCTGCGGCATCCCTCAGTTGCTGCATCTCTACTCTCATTATTATAATTCCAAGGAACCCTTCCATCCGGGGCGCCGACACTGTTTCTTAGGCTGATCCTTTCTCCTATTCTATTTATGAATTTGTTGAACTAAGATATGGGATTCTTGTCCACGTTGGTCAAGCCATTGACAAAGTGAGTCAAACTTCGTACCTTTGTGATCGCTGTTATGAACTGCCTGAAAGGCACATATCTCCTTTTAAATTGCTTTTTTAGTTGCCTAAGACCCAGTGTTGTTTTTCAAATGGAATTCTTGATTGCCTAGGACACTGTGTTTTTTTTTTAAACTCTTTTTATTGTTTGACTTGACAACACACTTGAATAAGAGCGGCCACATGGCAGCAACAGCAATAAAGGAGAGCATACATTTTCAGCAAAATACATTGGATTATCTGTGGAGAGTATGGGGGAACAGGGAGCAACCGAGGTATCAGCATTTGAACTACAAAAACCGTACAAATAGCATGGCAATCACATTATGATGAACCTGTAGGAGAGGAGTGAGCAGAGTCTGAGGGAGAGGACAACGAGGTCATATAGTCACGGAACCGTCGCCAGATGTCCCTTGGCCTTGCATTGGGATGTTGCATAGCGTTCCAGGTCTCTTCTGTGTCGTGTGCCCAAGTAACCGATCTAAGCCATTGTGAGTACACAGGTGCCCTAGGCCGGAGCCAGCATAACAATATGCAACGGACCGCCAGAAGCATACAGAGTCCCGCCAGTTTCTTTGAACTACGGCCCAGCTGGGGAAAGTCGTGAAAGAGACAGTGTAGCGGGGTGGGGGCAATAGTGTGTTCCAGTATGTCCGATAACGTGGCACAGATGGAGCACCAGAATTGGGTCAGTTGAGGACAGTGCCAGATCATATGAATGTAAGATGCTTGATCTAGGCCGCACCTGGGGCAGCTGGAGGGTGTGTCAGCGAACATACGGTGTAATCGTTTAGGTGTATGATGATATCTATGCAGGATCTTAAATTGTATGAGCTTGAATTTCGAGTTATATGACACATCTTGAGTGCGAGCGCACATACGGAACCACCTTTTGTCGGTGATCTCCACCTCTAGGTCCACCTCCCAGCTGCGTTTCAACTTAGTAAAGGAAGGGGCTGCCCTAGCCTGCAATAGGGAGTATAGTCTTGACACTTTACCACTAAAGGATAAATAGGAGCAGAGTTCTGTAACTATGGGTTCCTCGGGTGGAAGTGTAGGGAAATCAGGGTATCTGGATTTGAGGTTCTTCCGAAGGGAGGAGTATTGCAGCCATGCAGCGGGCCGGCCCTTGAGGGACGGAGCGAGGTCCAACCACTCAATGAAGTTGCGAAGTGTTAGGAAGTCAGCGTCAGCCCAGCAGGTCACGATGGATTGCGGGATAGGTGGGACGCCAGGGAAGAAGTTCCACAGCGGTAGGTCTCCATGGAATGGGTGCGGTGTGTCAACCAAAGCCCAAGGTTTAGTAAGAGCTAAGGATGTGGTAGCCACGGGGTCTGCAGAGTCGGGGTTGAATGGTATAGGTTTGAGGATGAAGGAACCAAGGACTCGATCAGAAACAGTGAGCCTCTCCAGTCGGACATGTGGGGGGGAGGTCGGTGATGTTGAACCAATGGGAGTCGAATTGGGATTGAGCCACCACACAATACCTAGTAAAGTCTGGAGCACCAAATCCGCCCAATGCCTTAGGGGTGGTCAGCATGGAGAGTTTAAGTCGGACTGCACCTGAGTGCCAGAGGAAGCCGTTACATATATGGCGTAGTGTCTTGAAAAAAGCGTTGCCTGGCCAAATAGGTAGTTTGGTGAAACAATACAGGAGTTGGGGCAATACTACCATTTTGAGAATTCCAATCCTACCTGCTAATGAGATAGGATGCCTAGTCCAACTGGATGTTTTAATGGTCAGGTTTGACAGATATTTCAAGTAGTTGTCTTCGCGCAGCTTCGCGGTATAACGGGACACTTCTACCCCCAGGTAGGTGATACTCGATTGAGACCACGTGAAACCCATTAAATCCGAGGGGGGTCGTGTAGAGACCGTAAGTGGAAATAAGAAAGATTTGGAACAGTTTACCTTCAATCCCGATATGTCACCGAACCGGGCAACGTCCGCTAGGATAGGGGCAAGATTGGTATCTGGTGAGCGAATATACAGGAGAGCGTCGTCTGCATAGAGGGAGATGATGTCGGCTAGGCCCCCTGAACGCAACCCTCCATGGGAGTGCGACTGGCGAATCATGTCTGCGAAAGTTTCGATAGCGACGGCAAAGATTAGTGGAGAGAAGGGGCAACCCTGTTGAGTCCCCCTGGCCACTGGAAAGGGGGTGTAACATCTGTCCTCAGTGCGGACTCTAGCTGTGGGAGCGGTGTAGAGTAACTTAACCCAGGTTAGGATGTTGGGACCAAATTTACATTTCTCGAGAACTCGCCATAAGTATTTCCATGATACCGAGTCGAAAGCCTTCTGCATGTCTAGGGTGGCTGCCACCGCCTGCGTGGTGGGATTGATACTGCTGATCACGTTAAAGAGTCTTCTTAGATTTAGGGATGTGGACCTACCCGGAACAAAACCTGCCTGGTCAGGGTGAATAATGTGTGGCATAATTGGGGCTAGACGATTAGCAAGGAGTTTAGCGTATATTTTAATATCATTGTTAATCAGTGAGAGGGGCCGATATGAGCCACATTGGGAAGGGGGATTGCCTGGTTTGAGGAGGACTGTAATCAATGCCTCCCGTAGGGAGGGGAGAAATATACCTTTTTCATAAGCTTCCTCCCAGAGGGACAGAATATGTGGGACCAGAAGTGACTTAAATTGCTTATAAAGTTCTATGGGGAGCCCGTCGGGGCCAGGGGCTTTGCCAAAAGCTAATGATTCAATGGCTTCGGTGAGCTCCTCGGGAGTGATGGGTCTCTCCAAGGAGATACCAGCTTCTTCGGACAGGACAGAGAGAGGGAGAGAATCCAAAAAGGAATTGATTTCTGAGATGGGGGGTCCAACAGCTTCCGAGTACAGTGAGGTGTAGAAGGATAGAAATTCCGCGTTAATGTCTTGTGGGGACACGGCCATGGATCCGTCCGGTCTCATTATGGACGGGATATTAGGGGCAGCGAGTTCGCGATGAAGCAGCCTTGCCAACATACGGCCAGGGCGTTCACCTTCGCCGTATCTCCTAGCCAAGTGGGGGGAGTCCAGGAATTTGATCTCCCGTTCCGCGAGTTCACGAAAGTTATCTAGTTCCGAGCCCAATGCCGAGAGTGTGGTTGGGGAGTGATCGAGAGCATAAGGGCCTCGAGATTAGCCAGGGACGATTCGCTAATGGAGATGTCTGCGCGGATTCCTTTAAGAATGCCACAACCTTTGGAGATGGCAATTCCCCTCGTATACGCCTTAAATGATTCCCAGCGCGTAGCGTGTGTTGTCACTGAGCCAGTATTGACCTCAAAGAACTCTTCAATAGATGATTCAAGCTCGGCGGCAAAGACCTGATCGAGAAGTGCATGGGAGCTCATCCTCAAGTGTCGCGGTCTGTCGGCGTCAGGGCCCCAGTTCAGCGAGATGATAACCGGAGAGTGGTCTGATAGTGTTCTGGGGAGGATAGCCTGGTGGGATAGGGACCTAACTAGCCTATCAGTTATAAGCCATCTGTCTATTCTAGAGTGTGAATCATGGACTGAGGAGTAGAATGAATATGTGCGGGATTCGGGGAAAATTAACCGCCAGGGATCAACTAGTGACAATTCGAGGGAGTATTGTGAGAATAGTATAGGCCGCTTTAGAGAGTTGGCCAGGTCGCGAGCCTGACCTGTCTAGGGTAACATCCAATATAGTGTTAAAGTCACCTCCCCATATAATCGGAATCAGGGGAAAGCTTTCAAGGACTGAGGCTAGGTGTAAATAGAAATCAGGATCATCAACATTTGGGCCATAGACGTTTAGGATGGCTACCTCCTGGTATTGGAGCGTGCCGATGATCAAGACGTATCTGCCAAGGGGGTCTATACTTGAGTGATTGCACACAAATTTCAAGCTTCTGTGTATTAGAGTGAGAGTGCCGCGGCTTTGGGTGGAATAGTTAGTATAATATCTTTGAGAGCCCCATTGCTTAGCAAACCGTTCACACTGCTCGGAGCGAGCATGGGTTTCTTGAAGACAAAGAATTTTGACACCATGGCGCTCAGCGTGTAACTGTATCTGGCGCATCTTTTTCTGATTGCCCAAGCCACGGACATTCCAGCTCATGAAAGTCAGGTCGTCACTCGCCATTCGTGTAGGGATGCTAGTACAGTCTCAGCAAATAGGTTGCCAAATAAGAGGAAGTCCAACGATCCGGGAGTGAGCGGATCTCTGCCGATGTATACAAGATGTAGTGCTGTGGAGCATATGGTGCCACTAGTGGTCGTCAAGTCATTTTTAACCATAAATAACCCCCACCCACCCTCCCACATCCCTCCCACATACCTCCCCCAACCAAAGGGACAAAACGCAAACCAATCAACAACAAAAACAGAGTGCTAGGCATCTGTGGGCTGTACGTAGCCTGGCGATGGCGCACCAAACCAGGGAGAGCGTAAGGATAATAAGCAATGCAGCAGAAGTAAGTAGAATACATAGTATTGGCGCAGGGGAGCAGCAGGGTCCCGACATGATGGAATGGAAGCAGCCAGGGCCAGGAGCGTCAGCAGAGGGCCCCGGTGCACCACCACGAGGGCGACCAGTGAGCCCAGATATGGTTCAGGTGGATGCATAACCCAGGCGACCAGGCCCGGAGGCTTGAGACTGGCCGTGGGATAGTCTCCAAACTGGGATCTCGTCCGGGTGACAAAGCTGCTCCGACACACAGTGAGGTTGTGTGAACAGCCAATGACAGTATCGCCAAGGATCGCAGAGGCAACAAGAGCAAAACTGGTGGAAGAGAGTTTGTATATGAGTATGGGTACCACAAAAAAGCTTGTCCAGTTATGGTAGCATAACTGATATAGGAACGAGCAGGTGTCATCTTGGGTCTTAACCTATGCAGTGGTAAGGAGAGGGTCATCCGGGAAAGTGTTCATCAATGAATTTCAATGCCTCTTCCGGGATAGTGAAGAAAAAAGTTTGATTCGAGTGTTTAATCCTTAACTTCGCAGAGAAGAGCATGGAGTACTTGACTCCTAAATCGCGGAGCCTCTTTTTCACAGTGATAAAGGTCTTGTGCTCCTGCTGGACAGCGACAGAAAAATCAGGGTAGAGATGAATTCTTGCTCGCCCAAGGTGTAATTCCCACTTGACTTTAGCCGCACGAAGTAAGGCATCACGGTTGCGGAAATTAAGGATCCTGGCGATGATGGGTCGGGGAGGCGCACCCGGCCTCGGTTTAGCAGTGAGAGAGCGATGTGCCCTTTCAACTGCGAAGTGTGAGGAGAGCTTCGGGGTGTCTAGTATTGTTAAGAGGATACGTTCAACATAGTCCTCCATGAGCTCTTTGATGTTGTCCTCAAGGATGCCAACAATGCGCAGGTTATTTTGTCTAGAGCGGGATTCGTGGTCGTCGTTCGTCTTTTCTACCACTGAGATTCGACTGGTGAGTGTGGAAACCGCGGCCCGCAGGGAGCCGAGGTCGTCCTCAGCCGTGCCGACTCTGGTTTCAATCTCAGCGACCCGGCTGTCTGTTCTTTCCATATGGGCTTTTATAGAAGAGATCGTACCGTTCATATCGTCCAATTTGGAGTGAAGTGCGGTAAATCCCTCCTGCATGTATTCTAGCATCCTTTGCGAGTCATCGGAAGGTAAGGGTGTAGAGGCCGAGGCCTCCACTTCTGGGGGATCAGGTGGTGACTTGGACGGTGTCTTGGCGAACATATTGAGCGAGCTTTGCTTCTTTCCAGTGCCAGCACCCTTTGTCATGGCAACAGTAGAAGTAGGGCTACAGGGATTCCGTAGGGTGCCAACAAGAGAGCACGAGAGATTTCTGTGCTAATGGTTGTTTAGATGGGGGGTGTCAGAAGGATGGTGGTGAGACTCGGCCAGCCTCCACCCACGCGAGGTGAACTCCAGCCAGCCAGAGGCCCCGATGCGACACACCAGTCCCCTAAAGTGCGGGCACTGTTAAGCGCTATGGGTCCGAGGTCATGAGGAGGACGTATCTAGAAGGATGAAACAGATGGAGAGTCCACCAGTGATGGTAGTGGGGGCTCCGGGGACTCTGACTAGTATAGCAATAAATGTAGGTGGTACGAGCACAGGAGCAGGCCCCGAGTTGGGGTTGAGTTCAATGGGTTGGGATTGCGCAGCCGTCCAGGCGTGGGTTTGCTCTCCAGGCGTGTATGGCCGTAGGGGATCAGAGGGTCCCGTGTCCCAAGCTGTTTCATCAGGGTGTGGCAATCATCAGGAGAACGACTGTCAGTATGGGCCAGTGATTGTAGAGGTAGAGGTCAGTGGCACCGGGAGTGAGCTGGGCCCGTGAGAAAGAGGGTCAGTAGTGAGGTATCCTCTGATGCAGCATAGAATGCAGGCTCAGCCAGCTCTCGACGAGTGCAGGGGATCAGGGGCTATGGACTGGAGTCCCCTGTGACAGCGGCGCCTCTCCCATAAACACGCTGCCGCGTGGGGCTCCACAGGACACAAGTGGGGGAAATGAAAGGCAGCCCCCAAAGCGTAGGGCCGCGGGCAGGCTGCCGCCGGCCGAGATCGCGTAGGGCAGAGCCAGGCACCACGGGTCACAGGAGTCGGCACCTCAGAGCCCACCCGCACCCCCCTACCTGGTTGCAGAGCCGGCCTGTGTAGGATCGGGAGGGGGAGGGGGCGGTAGCGGCAGTGGCAGGCAAGCCGGCCCTCGGCAGTGGCAGGCGAGCCGGCCTCGAGAAAGCGTGGGGGCTCACAGCTCCGTCTGGGCCACACGCGGCAGCAATTAATGGCAGACTCCGACGCCTCCAGGCGTCCCAGGAGTCGATCCAAGGAGGCAGCGGAGGGTGTAGATGAGCTCCACGGGCCCGCTCGCTGAGGAGGGCTCGGGCGCCCCTCCCCCCAGCGGCCTGCAGCGCCGCGCTCCCAGGTAGAGATGAAAGCCGCAGTCGCTGGAGCCGCGGGACGGGGCGGCCAGGCGCAGGTGGCCTCAGACGAAGACAAGTGCCGCAGCCAAGTCTCACAGGGGTGCAGGGGCACAGTATTTGGCCGGCAGGTGTCGAAGGGGTACCCCTGTCCGCTCCGTCGGCGAAGGCTGGATTGGGCGCACTTGAAGGGTCTTTTTTAAGGGTTTTATGCTCTCCCGGTCCGGAGCATTGAGATCAGACGGCCATCTTGCTTCGGCGCAACAGCGCCCCCCCGACACTGTGTTTTTTTAAATTCAATTTTCATCACCTTGGACCCAGTGCTTTTCTGAATTGCATTATGGTCATCTAGTACACTATGTTTTTTTAATTGCCTTTGTGGTTGCTTAGGACCCTGTACCTTTTCTTAAATTGCACCTGTGGTCACCTAGGACCAAGTGGTTTCTATTGCATAGCATTTTTGGTCAGTCACCTATGACCCTGTGGTTTTTGTTAAATAGCCTTTTTGGTCGCCTTAGACCCTTTGTTTTCTTTAAATTGCACTTTTGTTTATGTAGGACTCTCTGTTTTTTAAATTGCCTTTTTTGCCTAAGACCCTGTATCTTTATTTAAATTTCAGTGTTTGTGGCCCACCTGCAACCTCCCCAGTGGTCGCCTGCCTACCATACCCCTGCTATTCCTGCTCTCTCTATTTCTCCCATGGCCTCTACCCACCCCCCCTCCCCTTCTCCCAATCCCCATCGTCCACTCTCCTCCCAAACACCTCTTAGGCCTCTCGTCTTTCCCACAGCCCACCCACTCGAACCTCATCGACCCTAGTTGCCTTCCTCCATCTTCTTCAGCTTGTACCTCATCTCTCTTTGCCCTCCGACTGACCTCACATTGGATCTCTAGAATGCCCAAGCCATCAATTACCCTGATATTGTCCTTACTTTTAATACTCCCAGATGATGACTCCAATATGTCTAAGCCCGAACAGCTCCATCCTGATTCCTCTCTTTCTGCCAACTCACAAGTCAAACTATATAACCTTCCATGGCAACCCTCTCACTCTCATATTATTATCTTCCACCACAGTCTGCTCTGCTCCCACATTTGACCCCTCCCCCGACAACACTTTCATTCACCTCACCATCTCTAGTCCTCCCCCACTCTACCATCCTCCTCCCTCATCGATCACTAAATCTAAATTGAAGCCTGACTCCATGGTCCCTTACATCGCCCAAGTCAACATCTCATTCCAAGCTCTCTCTCCTCCACTTACTCACTCCCTTGATCTCACCTCGACTGAATTCAACCCTGCACTGTCCACCTCTTCAGTGATCACCACCCTACCCACTTGTTAGGAGTGTATCTAGCCTTAGCATGTGGATCCCCATAGTGAGTGTGGAGTGTGAGGGGGCTCCAGGGAGAGAAGGTGGCTGGTGATAGTGGGCTGGGAGGTCGCTGTTGGTATCTACCTGTCAAATAAAGAGATTTTTGACACTTACCTTCATGAGTTCTGCAGTTCTTCCTTAACAACTGACGACAACTTATTTGGGACAGCGACCTGGCACCTTTGTTGTGCCATCGGCAGAGGTGTGGTTTCCTCTGCGTCCTCACTGTGTCGGAGCACAATTTGGAGAGTCTGGATCCTGCCTGGTGTGCATCTTGGGCAAAGTGCAGGATTGGCAGGATTGGCAAGGACCTCAGGCTAGGCCAAGGCCACCCGAGCATGTGCAGCAGCGCCTGCGGCTGGATCTTTTGACCAGTGTGTGCGCTCTCATTCACTGTGCGCGGTGGTCCGCACTGGAGCTGAGGGAGAACCTCTGATCTGCTGTGCCACATTAGAAGACAGGACCCAACAGCGTGATTGGGCGTGCAGCCATCTTTTCGGGTGGTTGATGTAGATTACTCCTTTCAGAAAAGGGGGAGACCTACTTTCATAGGGTGACAAAACTGAAAGGTAGGGTGCCACAAAGGCCTTGTCCACCATATAAGACTCAAGCAGGGAGCAGTGCCAATTTCAGAAAAAGTGAGGATAGTGCCACTGTCCTTGTGAAAAGAGGTGGAGGTGGAGCTAAAGAAAATGGAAGGGATCATTGAAAAGGTGCAAGCCTGTGAGTGGGTCAGTCCAATTGTTGTGCGGAAGCCCAATGGTACGGTGATACTGTGTATTGACCTCATAAGTTTGAACAACAATGTGGTGGCTGTGGTGCTTCCAAGAATTTATGACTTATTGGCAGGCGTGTCTAGGGCACAAGTTTTTTCCATGTTTTCCTTTGTCTTCTTCCTCGTCCCGGTGCCTGCTTGGAACTACAGGTTTTCTGGATTGTGAACATTTACAACTGTGCATTTGGAACTGCTCACCAAAGCGCCTCTTCGTATCAGTAACGAGTGAATGATTGTGAATATTTTTATTTATTTTCTTGCTTCTTTCCATCTCTTGCGTTTTTGGCTAGTGGATAGAAGGTGGGGAAGACTGCATCAGCTGTACTACTGAGGGTCGTGGCAAATGCCCCTGGTTCACTGTTTTTTTTTGCCATTGCCTGGGGAGACCAAAGAAAGGTGGGCCAAAAACAATGGTCTGGCAGTGGGAGAAAAAGTGACTAAAAGGGCAGAGATAGCTTCAAAGAGGGCGGGGCAATGGCTTGTTGTGGCAAAAGCATTGGCGTCCATGGGGTCCACATAAGATGGAAGCAAGGAGCATGCAAGGTAAGAAGTGTTACTGGTGTGGGAGTGACAATCACTTTGCAAATGCCAAGGAATGTGTGGCGGTGTACATGGTATGTCGCAAATGTGGCCGGAGAGGGATCTTGCCCATTGCTGCAGAAATTTCAGGGCCTTTGGACAGATACATGATGTGAATGAGGAGGAGGATTTTGGCAGATAAGTCATTTCTTCTGTTCAAGCAGTGTCTGGAAGATTGAAGAGGAAGAAGCCACGTGCAACAGTCTCAGTGAAAGGGGTCCAAATACTATGTTGATCGATAGTGCCGTGGACTAGACTCTTATCGGTATACAGGTATGGAGAGACACGTTCAATTGCTGCGCTTCAGAAGAACCGAAGATCAAGGATAATGCATATGGGCATGTCCTTATCGATGTTGTAGGTCAATTACAGGATAAATTACAATTCAAAGCGAGGAGAGCAACTGGTGTGATATATGTGGTGAGAAAAGGGGGAGAACTACTTTCATAGGGTGACCAAACTGAAAGGTAGGGTGCCACAAAGGCTTTGTCCACCATATAAGAATCAAGCAGGGAGCAGTGCCGATATCAGAAAAAGTGAGGATAGTGTCACTGTGCTTGTGAAAAGAGGTGGAGGTGGAGCTAAAGAAAATGGAAGGGATCATTGAAAAGGTGCAAGCCTCTAGGTGGGTCAGTCCAATTGTTGTATGGAAGCCCAATGGTACGGTGAAACTGTGCATTGACCTCAGAAGTTTGAACAACAATGTGGTGACTGAGAAATTCCTGCTTCCAAGAGTTGATGACTTATTGGCAGGTGTGTCTAGGGCACAAGTTTTTTTCCATGTTATTCTTGAGAGCAGCGCATCATCATGGCGAACTTCATGAAGGCTTGATGGATTTGATAACTATCATCACACCAATTGGTTTATTTAGATGCAGGAGGATGCCGTTCGGGCTTGTCTCGGAGGCAGTGTTTTCCAAAAAGTGACGCATAAGTTGTTGGGGGATGAAGTTCATATAATGTTCTCTCAGGAGGATGTGTTAGTATGTGGCGCGTCAATGGAGGAACGTGATGTACACTTGAGGAGGGTGCTCAAAAATTTGAAGGAGGCTCGTTTGTCGATAGCCAGGGAAAAATGTACATTCAGAGCTGCCAAAGTTACGTACCTGAGACATGAAATCACTGGCAAGGTGTTAAGCCGAAACATGATACGGTTGAAGCAATATGCCTAAACCTAAGAGCAAGATTGATGTGGCGGCATTCTTGGTTTTGGTGGAATTTTACATCAAGTTCGTTAAAGGACTTGCATCCAAGACAAGGACAATGAGGATGCTTACCAAGAAAGGTGTGGTATTTAATTGGAATGAGGAGTGTGCTAAGCAGTTTGAGTGTGCCATGCGGTGTGTGGTTCAGGTGCCACTAACAGTACCCTAGCAGGAAGAAGATGGAGAATTGCTGCCTATTGCTTTTGCTTCAAGGATCCTTAAGGAGGCTGAGAGGAGGTACTCAGTGGTGGAAAGGGAAGCACTTGCATGTGTACGGGCGATCAACAAATTTAGGATGTATCTGTGGGGGAGAGACTTCAAGGCCAGGACTGATCACAAGCCTCTTTTGAGTATATTCAATAAAGGTGGATTGAAGGGGTCTCGCTAAGGATTATGATATGGGTGAGTAGTTTACAGGGCTTACAATTAGAGGTGGAGCATGTGCAGGGGAGGACGACTGTGATAGCTGACAAGTTGTCAAGGTCAGCGGTGGCATATCCTCTGTTTGGTGAGGAGGATAATGAACATGATTAAGAAATTGTAGGTATTTTTGAGGTCCGGGAAGGTATGAAGCAAGAGGAATGGGACAAGGCGTGCTGTAGTGATAGCATTTATCAAGCTGTGCTGCAGTTGGTACGGAATAATTTGAATGATTTTGGTGATGAAAAGCTTGCAAGCTACATGCATGTATGTGATGAGTTATGTGTGCATTGTGGGTATTTATGTAGGGGCCATCTGCTGGTGGTCCCGGAGGAAATGAGGAATGCAATGATGAGCTTGGGGCACAGAGGCAGAGGACATTTGGGATTGGCTTGATGCAAAGTGTTGACTAGGGCTGTTTTTTGGGTGGCCTGGATTGTATGGCGAGGTGGAAAGCATGGTGAAGGATTGTGCAGAGTATTTAGAAGGTGACAAAGGGCTTCAGGTGTGTAGGCCACCCATGAAGGTTCTGGAGGTACCCAAGGTCCAGAGGGACGAGATTGCATTGGATCTACTCGGGCCGTTCAATATTAGAGGGACGAGCGATATGTATTTGTTGGTAGTTATGGATATGTTATCCAAATGGCCGGAAATCTGTGCCTTGAAGGATGTGAGGTCTAGTAGCATTATTAAGTTTCTGGAACCTTTGTTTTGCCGGGAAGCTTTCCCACAAAGATTTTTTATTGGATAACGGTCCGCAATGGGTGTCTAGGGAGGGAATTGAAAGCTTTTTGGGAGAAGCATGGGAAAGAGCAGGCAACCACGGCTCTGTATCACCCACAATGAGTGGATGTGTAGAAAATTCCATAGTACCCTTATGGATGTCAAAAGAATTGTGGTTGCCACAGGTGGTGATTGGATTCACACAGTCATGGAAAGGACATTTCAGTATAGGCTGGCACCACACACGGTGACAGGGGTATCCCCATTTGAATAGCTAAGAGGCAGAAAGCCCAACACTCATTTGTGCCCAGGTTGGATGGGCAGATCGAGATGTTAGGGTGCCAATGTGGGCAAGGTGTGAGAGACTTCCGGAGAGAGGGGAGAAATCGAAAGGAAGATTTGATGTTAAAAACTATTGTAGGAGTGTGAGTGTGAAACCGGGTGATGTGATTAAACTGGAATTGCCGATTTGGGTGAGAAAAAGAGAGTCTAAATTTTCCAAGTAAATGGAGGTTGTCAAGGATTTGGGTGTGTCAGTTATGGTCAAGGGTGGTGGTGTCTGAACCAAAGAGAGGATGGTGGTTGTCGGGAGAGGGAATGTTGGGTGAGCTTGGTGAAAGGAAGGAAGGAAGGAAGGTGTGTCTATCCATAGAATCTGGAACCCCATGGTGAGTGTCGAGTATGAGGGGGTTCCAGGGAGAGCAGTTGGCTGGCGATGGTGAGCTGGGAGATCGCTGTTAGTATCTATTTGTCAAATAAAGAGATTTGAAACTTACCCTCATGAGTTCTGCAGTTCCTTCTTAACACCACTCCTTTTCCCCCTCCTGACTGCATCCTCAATCGTGTCTCTCCCCAGTTGTTCAACTGCTGATGACAATCTTGTGTCACTGCTTAAGGCGGTCAGAGCAAAGACCAATCCCCCACTCTCCTCACTGCCTACAGGGTTTTTCTACTATCCCTGACCACAGCTTTTGAAACGAGAAAATCCTCCTATTTGTGACTGGTTCATGGCTTTGATGCTGTCGAGGGAGGGCATAGACCCCAAGGGTAGTATGGGGGAGCTGAGGGGTATTTGTGCATTCGTAAGGCGCTTACACATCAAGTACATTGTGTTTCAAAGTGCCCACACGGCAACAGAGAAGGAACATGGGAAAGAAAAGCAAATATAACAATGAAAGATAGAGGCGGACCTACTAGGCCTTGTAAGTATTCAGAGCGTGCACGTTCAGAGAGAGAGAGGGGGTGCCATTGTCCCTGACTCACCAGTCGTCATGGAGCTGTGCTTGCATATTGGTATCTCTTTCATGGACAAGGTGTCCATCGGTCTCTGTCCTGGTCAGGTCTCTTTCTCTAATCTTTCAGGGAGTTCCCGGGAGGCAGCACCATCCAGAGAAGAAACAGGAATACAAGAACCACAATTCACCTGGGCACAATGGACAAGGGCCATCCTAGAACGGAAGGAACTAAACTGTTTACCCAAATACAAATGGACCAAGATTCCCCATTCAGGAGCAGAGTACGAGACCAAACACCTACTATACAGGAGCAGCAGCGGTCGATTTGGAACCAGCAAAGCCTAGTGGAGACCAGGAATCCCTCCCCAAAGCATGTGTCGATATTAACTTACTGGAGTCGGAGCAAAGGAACAGAGAGTAAACGATGGAGGAGATCTCATGGCAGACCTTAGTTTTGGCCATGTCAGTCTTGGACGCCAGGAGGGGTCTAGAAGTCAAAGGTGAGAAATCTGCCGAAGAAGCATCCTTGCTTGTTTACAGGACCATGTGCAAGGAGTTGGAGATTATATATTGCTTGCTTGTAAGAAAAAGCTCTTGTGGAGATGCCTCAATTTGCCTCTCGACATAGGATACAAAGTGCTACATATTACTCTTGCTAATTAGGAATTATTTGCAAATAGGAACGGGGCAAGGAAATCCGAAATGATTCATAGGTAGATGCGGAAATCACACAACTCACTAGAGGAAGTATGCATTATGTTTTATGGATGAAATTTCACAGCAGATTTTTTTACTGCAATTTAATAAATATTTACCGCCAGTATGGAGGGTGGTTGGGTGAGGCAATAGTGGGAGTGGGAAGCAGGCGGGGAGAGGGCAGAGGGCAACCAAGAAATCGGTAAAAGAAATTGCTGTAAAATATTACTGCAGTGAAAATTCTTCAGTAAAAGCACAAAGGATGGTCACACTTTAAAAAGAATAAGCATTAATAGATGGACTTCCTAATGTCCGCTCCCTTATATCCCTGCTTCCCTCTCCGTGTCTTTCCCCCTATGACTTGAAAAGCACTCAATTGCTTCCTGAAGCTATGCCTGAGCTCAATAAATGGGTATACAGTCTTTATAACGAAAATGTTATGTAGAATGAACGTATAACGAAAAACATAACGAAAATGTATGTGTTGGTGGGGTAAAGGTTTAAATCTTGTGGCGGAAACGGTTGGGGTGGGTTTTTAGGGGAGGGAAATGGGGGTTGGGGAGAACCCACCCAAAAACTGTGTTAGGTTTTTTTGTTATAAAATTTTCATTATGTGCATTAGTTATAAAATGATTCGTTATAAAGACATGTAACCAATACATGCCCTAGTAATATTAATGAAGCATGGAAGGGGATTACAACTTTTAAGACAGCATATTTTATTTGTGGTTAAGAATATGCAATGCCAGTGCTCTTAAAAATAAGTGGTCTTTTTAGATCTCCCCAGATACAGCAAGGAGAGGAAGCACGCACAATTGCACTTGTGTGCATGCAGTGCCCTCTGTGCTATTTTCCTCTGTTTTGCCCATCGTCGCACATATAACACAGAAATCTAGGGTGGCCCTGCCTTCTGTGTTATGTTTACGCCATTCAAAAAACAGATCATACATGCCGCAAGCCACATTCGTGCATGGAAGATGCGATTTACACGGAATCCTTTTGAAATGCTTCTGTTTGTTTTGTGTGGTGGTGTAGTGTTCTCTTTCTTTATCCTCCCTATTAAGGAAGGACACAGTCCTCTGTCCATGACGAGTGCCTAGCTCAGCATGGGAAGGCGGGGCTACCGCCAAAAGTTCGGCAGTTGCTGTTTGATGAATACAGAAGTAATAACCTGTATACAACGGCTCCGTGCTTTATTGCTCGGGCCTGTCTCTTATTACCGTGTCTTTGCCTGAGAGTCAACATGTGGAGGTTGCGAAAACCATTCAGATTATAGGAACACATTGGGCCTCATTAGGACCCTGGCGGAGAGGGTGTTACGCCAGCGTAGTGCATGGCGTACCTCTCCGCCATACTACGAGTTCCCGTAGCGCCATGGCGGCCTTTTCCGCCTGGTTTTACCAGGCGGAGAAAACCATGGCGCTACGGGACCTCGTTGTTAATTACGCCACCGTATTTTACGGTGGCGTAATTAACTCCTTCCCCACTCCCATTATACCCTATGGGGCAAAAATGGGAATGGGGAAGGGCAGAATGGGGATTGGGGATTTACCGCTCCGCCGAGGTCGGAATGGGGCGGTAAATCCGCCAACCCCCATGGCGCTATCGGCGGCTTTCCGCCATGCTTCGCGGTGCATTTAGCACCGCGAAGTCCGCCTGGGTCGTAATGAGGCCCATTGCATTTCCACAAACCTCAAAATCGCATGCGGGTGGAGATGCGTTTTGGATTTGTCTGACAGATCGGATGAGCGTAGCAGATTCCAAATTACGATCCCTGGCCCATCTCCACCAAACCTAGCCACTAAAATTGCTTGCTGCACTACAATCATGCATACATCCTTACACAAATAACTTTTGCACACACCGCTGGTGCACCACACAGTCAAAAATGACCCAGCTGTGATGTGTTTATTGTACGATTTGTATAAATTAGGGACAATGGGATGATGGGAGTTATAGTCCAAAACATCTGGAGAGCCAACAGTTGCAGACCCCTGTGTTGAGCATGGGTAGGATTAAAGTGCAAGCTTGTCCATTCAAGCTAAAACTATGGCTAGATAACACTGTGTGACCCTTTGACAGATTCCATGTGTGCAGTTTGCAAAAGGACAGCAACTGCACAGAAGCAACTGAAGTTGACCCAAACTTTGAAGGCGTTGTTTGATGACTCCCTGAATGGCAGCTGTAATTTAGCTGCCTGTGAGCAGTAAAGCCGTCACTTTAGTAGTATGCTGGCAGCCCTGGCCTCTGAAATGAATGTGCTGCCTGCCCTGCTTGTAAAACACATCAATCTGCCAAAAGAAAGGAAAACAAAAGAACAAAGGGCAAATTGAAGATAACTTTCTGTGTGTTTTTTAAGTGCTGCTGATCGGTCAAGCAGCAGTCTCATCAAAGACTCATCACACACAACCAGACCCTCAAGGTCACAAGAAAGCACCTGAAACTTAAGTCGATTTCTACAACAACACAAAATAGCCCATGTGTTGTTTGGAGAAAAATGAAGTCTGGGTCAATATATGTCGTGTGTCGTACGAAAACTGAGCAAGTTTCAGCAACAAAATCTTTTAATTAAGAGCACACAAACGTACACACCCTAGGGAATATTGCCATCTTACTTATTTTTTATTTTAAAAAAATACAAAGGACAAGACGAGCAAGAAACAGAAACAAAATATAATACAGAACTTGTTTTCCAATTCTTACAAGCATAAGGAAGTGATGTCTGTATGTTGTGTTATGATACATGCTGTCCCGAACCCCCTTAAAACTCAAAACATATCTGTACATGGTACATTTTACACATGTCACGACCCGGCACCCACAACGTTTCGGCACATACTGCGGGCTGAAGAGCTGGCGGCTCGCCTGGTGAATACAGGAACGCGCACAACTACCAAACCACAAGTCTTGGTGTCTGGAGCAGCCGTGACGTCACCCTGCTCAACGCTGCATGGTCAATCTGATGCCCGGGAAGCTAGCAGCTCCGCTAACACAGAAGTAAAAGGCCCGCACTGCAGCGGCCCGGGCCTGCACTCCTCAGAAGATCCTACCCCACGAGTGGCGTCTTCAGTCCTGTTTTTGCCTTTTTCTTTGGATTCTGTCTCCGTGGCACATGGTTATTGGATTGCCTCTGGATCACGGCTGCTCTTGTTTTGGATACATTGGAAACAACTTCTGGATATCCACTTGGAACTGGCTTTGCTTTTTTCCCTCCTGAAGGTCTGTGACTTTTGACTTGAAGGTCTGTGACTTTTGACCTGGATCATCCTTGTGTTCTCCTTAGATTTACTGGTTTTGGAATTGGCTCTGACTTCTTGGATTGCTTTGCTGGATTTGTGTTTTGGACTTTGTGATTTGGTTCTCCTGCATCATCCCTTAGCTATTGTCCTCGTTCCGTCCAGCTCAGGTGCTGCGGACCCTTTCTCTTTGTGAGCCCTCGAGGACCCCTTCAACTCCACCTAGTGATCAGACTCTGCATCCTGCGGGTTACCTTGCCTGAGGATTCAGGCTTTTTTGGTGGAAGGCGTACCTACGTAGGTTTCCCATTTCTCATTGACCACTCTAAGATAGGATAAGGGGGAGATGGAGTGTAGTGTAGGTTTGACTGGTTATAACCATTGTGTGCTTCATTTACCTTAGAGCCTGGGACGATGCCGAGCAACACAGGTTTGATCCCCGGGTCCACGCTTAGAAACCTCCGGGTATTAAGCGCGTTATAAATAACCTATCATAATCAGAACCCCTCCTCTCAACAGTGACTTGTTGATTCTGTTTGTAGGGCTGCGGTATGGGGAACGTTTCCCCTCCTCCACGGCATCAGTCCTTCGTGGACACCCATGACAACAGACAGTCTGTGTTAGACATCTTCACATTGGATTATTCTTAAAGAACCACCTAGATATGATTGAAATTGTAGTGCAGTGCTATAAAAATCTAATTTCTTCATGTAGATGGCCATTATGTACTGAGGGGAGAGGATGAACGAGAGCCTATTTTAGGTTGTGAAATCTCTTTCCCACAGCCCTAGCCAGTCGCGCCTTGAAACACTTGTGTATAAGCGCGTGTTAAATGTCATATCATATCATATTATCTTATCTTCAGCATATTGGTTTAGATCATGGGGCGGTTTAAAGAAGTGGTGGTAGAAGACCTTTGGCAGAAGTTTTGGACCTTGGCGGAAGTGCGATACCGCCATTTGCAGAAGGGACATAGCTGGGAAAGAGCCCCACATTCCAGCATACTTGCATGACTGTGGTGGTGCACACGGATAGCCTGCTAGTTAATTCTCAGGGGGCACGCCACGAGCGCAGCTACTACTGTTATCGGTTGACAGAATTACAGAACGAGCAGTAAAACCGAAGCATGATATCAACCAAGGGAGTTTGTTACCTACCTGCATGCAGGCTCTGTTCAATCAAGGGCAGAAGTGACAGGCATGCGCAGGCATCTTTACATTCCATTGATTCTCTAGGTGAAACCAAGACATTGCTATAAGGATGCTGTGGGGAGGGGTGCAGGGGAGTCTCAGGATCCATGACAACCTAAAGGCGAAAGGCAGCCTATGGGGAACTGGATCCCAAACAATTTTCGCCAACTTGTTTTGTTTCTTGTTGCAGCTTTGTTTTGATTTGCTTGTAAAGTGCTACGGCACAACCGGGCCACTCACTGGTGACCCACAAAGAGAATCAGAAAAAAAGGTAGAGGAGAACAATTTCTATTCATTTTGTAAAAAGCAAAAACATTATTAATTACCCTCAGGGATATCCTCAGGGTGGGAAATCAGTAATCTGGCAGCCAAGAACTTGAAGGACCTTTAACCTTTTAAGGGAATTTGTCTGGAAAATCAGTTTCTGTGGGGCAGTGATACCTAATTATACCTCTTAGATATTGGGGTACTGGGCAATTAAGTGCCTTCTATATTAAGTTGAGGGCCTTCAAAGAAACCCACAGCTTCATAGGAAGCCAATGTGGTGGTTTTTTAACTGGTGACATGCTTGCTTGCCTAACTTTGCCCCAAGATAAAGATGTTAGAATGGTACAGCACAGTTCGAATCACGGCCTGAGCTATCGTTGCACAGTTGGCCCCCGATAGAAAAAGACAAATCTGGCATAGAAATATTTTTATAATGGCTAAGGAAACTCACTTAAGTATTAGTAAGAGTTCCCATTGAAAGTCCTGAGTCAAGCAAGACTCGTAGAAATATCTGCGGCTATTTGTGTGGCAGACACATCTGCTTTAGAAATGTGCTTACATTGCAAATTTGCCTTTTCCAGGTTGTGCTGAGCGGCCAGCACCAGGAATCATGTTTTTGATTATTATTTTTTTGACAGTTCAGCCAGCTTGCTTTCTTCCATTTTTCACATCCAAAATATAGTGGGTGCTATCAAGGCATCTGGCTGGGCTCCCTGAGAAATCAAACCAAATCTGTGTCATTGGCCTAATCGCAGAATGGTGCACACTCTTTGATCAGTGGGTCACATGGAGGCTCCATATAATTGTTAAACGGAACCCGGGCCAAAGATGATCCCTAGGACTCTACACTGAACCAGGGTGATCAAGGTTTCAAAGGTGTCCAACGTGACCTGGGTGGATCTGCCATCTTGAAACCACTCTCCTGTCATATCTGTGAGGCCTAGCACATTCCGCTGCATGTCCAAACAAGATGGAATGATCCAACGCATCCTAGAGATCTGGCAGTATCCGCATCCGTGCCACATCCACATCCAGCAACTGAAGCGTGTTATCTTTAATGTTCAGCAATGCCACACCATTGCCTGATTGGACGCTACAAGTAGCTGATATTTAGCTTTCCAGTACTGAAGCTCAAGCTCTGCAACCGTGTCCGAAATCTTCAACAAAATTGGCACATTTGAGATGGGCCTGTAATTGGCCAATTCGATAGGGCTCGTCGTAGGGTTCTTCAATAAAGGGATTACCCAAGCTCTTTCAATGATTTCTGGGGCAAGGCATCTACAAAAGGCTTACTGGCTATTTTGGGGGAGAAGTGGGGCTTATTCACAAGCATGCTGGTTGGCCGTGGAAGAGGGACCAGGGTCCCCTGGGCCGGAAGCTAGGTTCATCTTCATAAACCTGTATCGCCATATACTATTTGCACTGCTCAGCCAGGCCAAAACATGTGTCTGGGGTTGCAGATGGTATTATTGTGCAGCGGAGGATTGCCTAGCATTTAGGTTCTGGACTGCCCTTGTAGTTGGGACCAGACTGACATGCAAAATTGATATTTCTCCTCTTTGAAAGGCACCGTGAGCTAAAACATGGTGGCCCTATACCCTCCTGAGTGGGAACCCCCCATAGACAGGTCATTTGGCTGTGTTGGTTCTCAGTGGAGGGGCTTCCACATTTATGTATATTTTGTAAAAACCAGGGTTTTACCCAAGGTTACTAAAGGTAGTCCCTTGCTCACTGTGCCTATGAAGTGCCCCCCTCATGTGTGCCTGCATACCCTTGGTATGCAAACTTGGTCCCTAGTCCCACTCCAACTCCCACATTTCGCTTGGTGTTCTCTTGCCCGCCCACCTCTAGCCTGATGGCATTTGCATGTTTTTTGACCTGCAAATGGCTTTTTTCTGCATTTTATTTTCTGATACCGTGGGGTATAACCATGATTATCATTTGCATCGAGGAAAAAAAAAAGATGGCGTCTGTTTCATTTATAAATGGCCTAAACATCTAGCTATTTAATGTATCCAGGCAGTTATAGCTATTTATTTTTGAGAAGAGGGCACCCCCTGGTTGAAATAGCCCCAAACCACAAAAGGACATACCAAATTGTCTGCAAATTTTCGGCCAAATCCATCAACGAGTTAAAAGTTATTAGCGATTCATTTTTTTGATTTCCTATGTAACTCTGACTCACCTTAACTATAGGGCGGCGACTGCCGCCCTATAATACATACATACGCACATATGTTGTAAAAAGAAAGTGGAAATGTGTGCAACAAGCAGAGTTCATACTTGCCGATCTTTACTACAACTGTTGCCATTTAACCTTCAGTAAGATAAACAGTGTTATTTTCTTGACAATAAGGTAGTCATTTGCCTCCTGGGCACATGTTGATGTGGTTCATTGAGTGATCACGCCTTGTCACCTTGTAATACATGCAATTTTAGAGGACGGGACTAGCATTTTCCTGAGCAACGCTCAATACTTCTGCAAATTTGATTGCTTACCAAGATTGAGCACGTGAAATGTCAACACAGAAAATTCAATTGTCATATTACATGACATTCCTGTTCCTGGAATGTATAATCCTTTTAACCAAAATCATTATTTGTGATGTTCTTCTAATTAAGTTAGAGAATATTGATTGTGGATCATTTTCGCGTCTTAATGGATGTTGCCTGCTCTTTGTGTTTATCTGTCATTGCCGGCCACAATCTTCAGAGCAATCTTGGTTCACCTTTTCATGAAGATTTAAATTGGCATTGAGGGATTCCTTCATACCTGGGCTGAATAAATATACCATAAATTGATTTCTTTCTTTTCTAACTAAATTCTCTGATTGCCCGAGTTGGAAAGTCTGAATTACTTATTTATTCTCTGCGCATACTGTAATTGTCTTTGGTGTTTTGCAGCATTTTTAAATATAAAAATCTTTTTCCATGATATGATATGGTATGTTCTTGGGTTCTGTTGTGAACATAAAAACAGGGAGTAAGATACTACTGCTTCACAATCTTACATGAACTAGACAACCTGCAACCACAGATGTGCTTCACCTTCCCTGGCCAGATCTGTGAGGTTCATGTCTGAGAGAATATTTAACGCTTCTAATCTACTTGGAATGCCTTAGGTTGACATTTATTTTCATTAGGGGTAGCCTGTCTAAGGCATGTTACTTTGCAATCCTAGAAATGCAGCAGCTTGTCCAACTCCAGGCCTTGAGGAACTGATCCATTTCGTGTTTTCAGGATACCCCTCATTAATATTCACAAGATACATTTTCATACAATGATTCTAAATGTATGCACATTTTTCCTCATGAATATTAATGAGGGACATCCTGAAAACCTGTCAGGATCCCTGCCGTCTAGTAGTCTAGTAGACTACCTTTAATCATTTATAAAGGTTTGACCTGGTATTCAGATGACACAATGATTTTATCAAATGTCCTACAAATAATATTTATTTAAAAAGAGAGCATCATTTTAAATTTTATCAAAAGAAGCTCAGTTACAAACACTTGGTCTGTGTCACAAGCTCCACTTGAAATAAGGGGGGACCTGTAAGGGAGGCATGGTATCACAAGTGAAGATAGACACAAGAGATGCAAGGTTCAAGTGTGTTTATTGAACACCCAGGGGTGGAAAAACTCCTATCTGGCCCTATATCTAAAGCTGGGAGCACGCTCTACCATCAAATAATAAATACCACGGTCCTAGTCATGTCTGTCAAAATAAAGTGGCCTATAATAAATAAACCTGTGGCCTACCCTCACGCTATTACAATCAATGGGTGAATGGAAAAAGGTGTATGTAAAGGAAAATCAGTGTTGTAATATAAAAAATCAAGATGGCTTAGTCAGCTCTCCTCCCCACATTGGACAGCATGAAGTAAGGCTGCCCCCGTAGACAGGATGACACACTCTGGCTGAGGCTTTAAAAAAAAAGGCAGTTCAAAACGGGAATCGAGGGCCGCCTGGCCTTACGCATTAAAGTCACTTTTCCAGCGTTCCAAAAGTTATTTCACAGTTCAACAAAAAGTTCACGTAAGTCTCCCTCTGTCAGGCTCAGATCTTTCATAGCTTTAACAGTTCACATAAGTCTCCCTCAGCTGGGCTCAGACCTCTCAAACAACAAGTATCTGATGCAATGCAGATCTCCCTCATCCGGGCTCGGACCTTGCAATCACAGCGCATGCAGGGGTTCCCTTCCCCAAGCTTAATTCACATTCGTTAGGGGTTCCCTTTGTAGAGGAGGTCCCAGACATGGCCTGCATCCCTTCCCCTCATTTTGAGGTATCAGGAGCGTACTCGCCAAGGTATGTGATGTATGAAGAGCAAATGAACCTACAAAGAGCTGCACTGGGACTCTGCCCAGTATACATCAGAAGATCCATACCGGTTGAAGCACCCACAACCAGACAACCCTGGGAAGTACGGTACCCTATTAGACAGCCATACCAGCCACTGATACGAAATGAGGCGTACCTACACACGGTCCACGAAGAGACCCCAAAAGCCTTAATCGAAGGCCAGTGGAAATGACACAAGGGCCTGAACAGACCTGTGAATGAATAAAAGTAGCTATTGAAGATAACACGCCAGTGTGAGTAACTACGAAAATGAATGGAATAGACACAGAGAGGAGACAATGTTACAACGTGAGGAAACCGTCTCCCCCAGGGCTGGCTTGCAAGCCAGCTTTGTAACACACTGCAGGCTGACATCACAAAATTGGACCAGCTCCCAGAAACCTATCTCATCCTGAGATTGGCTGCTAACTGATAGGTGACCTATAGTGCCCTTATAGGAAGCCTGATCATTGGACAATTGGACCTTCCTGTCAGTGGGCTGGCTTGGCTGCTCCTCCCTCATGACCTAATTCTAAAATTGTTGCATTGTGAATTTGTTCTCATTAGTTTTAGTTGAGCAGGCTTTTCGCCCCTGGGCCTTCAGCGTTCATTGGCCAGAGCGGAGCCATTCTTGTTACAATTATGTTTCAAATGATGTCTGGATCTTGCGAAAATGTCTTTCGTTGCCAGAGAAAAACCACTGGGCCCTGGGTGTTCTGATCTGAATTACTCATATTTATGAAGAATTAAAAATGCTTGTCTGCCAGAGTTCACTGTCATTCAAAGAAAAGAATCTTATCTTACTGCAAGGCCTTGAGCTGCTCCTGGGTTTGCGAGGCGCATTGCTGAAGCTAGCACGAATCCCCACTGCAGCTGGTGTTCAGTGAGACAAGTGTACTTGGCTTTAATTTTCCTGAAGCATGGCTTTACACTGTGCCATTTGATAATGCATGAATTGATGAGTTATGGTGCTGTTAGGTTAATTCATGTGAGCATCTGCAAGCCTTTAAACAGGAATTCTTGTATTTTGTAGATTCTGGTATTGCATTGAGGCTAATGTAGCATGTAGGTTGCAGTGTATGTGAAGTGGGTGTCTTTCAGCATATTTGTCACCCAGGGGCGCACTGGGGCCTGGTGCAAAATGATGAGCGTGCTCCTTATTATTCCTGCTGTTCTTTCTGTTGATGTGCCTGGGGGCAGGAGTTTGATCTCGATTTTCCCTCTTCAGTCCCAAATGTAGTGTGATGTGAGGATTGATGCCTTCTGGACACTCGGGCCTCACTTGGTCCTTTCCTTCTGTGCCCTTGTATTCCTCACACTATGCCTTCTCCCTTTCCTCCTTTCCTCCCTACTACTCCACCCACTATCTCTCCTCTCCCTCCCTCATACTCCCTCTGATGCTCCTCTGTTTCTACTACCTATCTCCACTCTCTGATCCTATTTTCTACTACTCTCTCTCCACCCCACCAATGACACTTACCTTCTCCACACTACTACCTCTCTCCCTTTTCCATGCTACTCTCCCCTCTCCACTCCACGCTACTACTACTCTCCCCTCCACCACAATCGACTCTCCACACTACTTCTAATTTCCCAACTCCTCTCCTCTATCCTCCATCTCCTTCTCTGTTTTTTACTTTTACTTTAATTTATTTGTAATGCGCAGCCATGGACCCTTAGGCATTAGGGTGCAGGCAGAGACAAACGGGCAAGAGACACAGAATGATGGGAGCTAACAGCCATGATGGCTCAACGGAACTGGATAACTCAGGCTGCTTATCGAGAGAACAGCAACGTCTTCAGCTCCTTCTTGAATACCGCTAGGGAAGTCTGTCCTTGCAATGCTTGTGGCAGGGAATTCCAAGACTTGGGGGCTGCAATGAAGAAGGCTCCACTCTCTACCTTCTTCATTCTACATCTAGGGAGAGACAGATAGTTTTGGTTGCTGGACCTGAGGTTCCTGCCGTTAACCTTCTCCATAATAAGGTCTTGCAGGTAAGTATGCAGCAACCCCAGTCTGCATTTGAAAGTAATGACCAGGAGTCTAAACCTAACACCTGCCTCCACTGGAAGCCAGTGCAGGGAGCGTCTAGCCTCTGAGATGTGGTTGCGGTGGAGAAGACCCACGGCCACTATGACAGCTCTGTTTTGCACAACTTGGAGTCTATTTATATCTGCTTTACAGATTCCGACCAGGAGGCTACTACAGTAGTCAATCTTCGCATTGATAATTGCTCTCGCAATTGATTCTGCGTTAATTTGGGAAATGTACGGTCTGAAGTGCGAAAATAATTTAACATAGTAGACCACTGCTGAGACAGTACTACCCACATGAGACTTCATGTTCAGCAGCTGATCCAAGAGTATGCCAAGAATTTTTACTTTCCCTTGCAAGGCTATGTTTACCTCCCCCAGTAGGAAGCTCTTGTAGGTAGGGTCAAGCTTGGCCAGAGTAGCTGAAGTACCCACAGTCATAAGCTCAGTTTTCCCTCTATTTAGGGCGAGATTGTTACACATCATCTCACATTCACTCTCCTTTCTCTTCCCCAGTCACATTCTCATTAACTCCCTACGCTCTTTCTATTAGTTCCACTCACACGCCTTACACTTACACTCAAACCAATGTACCACTTTCTCCCACCAATCAATACCTCATGTAGCACTCTTCTTCAGGAACCCTCATCCACGTTCCTCTACACCATTCTTCTTTCGCTTGGTGTGCTGTTCCTCCTTCTCTTTCCTTGACCTCACTCAAATAACCCACCCCTTTCTTTCCCCTTCTTTTCCGCCCCCTTTTTCTCCATTGGCTCTCCCTCACCTGGTTCCAAGGGCCAACCGCTGGCTTTCCTTTCCCCATAGGAGGTGTCACAGTGCAGCACTTGTCTGGTTACAGTCAATGGAGGCCTGCTGCCGTGAGAATCAATTTCAGTGTCCCAGTTCATGCAAGGGATTTCTGGCATTTGTGGGATGCCGGTTTGACAGCAGGACCACTCTGTGGCCCTGTCACCGATAAGCATATTATCCTTTCGGAGTGTGTGCATTGGAAAGATGAATGGAGCGCTCTGCTGTCCTGTGGTGCTTGACATTGAGTCTGGGTAGTGTGAGGCACTGGTATTGCCAGATGGGTGTATGGCTTGTACTGCAGTCTGGAGCTTTTCCTCTTTCACTCTTCCGGTCGGGCTACACGCTGCTCTTTCTCTGACAAGTGTTCTGGGAACTCAAGTTTCCAAGTGAAAACAGACTCAGACTGGCCAGCAAGGTGCATGAAAGATATGGGGCAAGAAGACACGCAGACACATGTAGAAGGGTCACATGTGCCTAGGGCCATCCCAGCTCCTACATCCCGCCTCTCGGTTAGGGCTGACTCTAGGGAACCCCTGTGTAGGCCTCCTACCCCAGGCTTACAGCAGTCTCCATCTTGGCTGAGTCAGTTCCATGACCTTTCCACAATTGACAATGATGATCATGGGAGTTATAGTCCAAGACATCTGGGGAGCTGCAGGTTACAGACCTCTGTAACCTTCAAATGAAAGGTTCAGCACATTTCCAAGACATATGACCCAGATTATAACCAGCGATCATCAGTGCAGTACCCTGTCTGCCATGATAACCCCGATTGTGGAGTGTGTGCGATGTACTTGATGTGCAAGGGAGAGCTCCAGGTGCTCCCAGACCTTTGTATAAATGCTGTTGGCACTCTTGTTCAGATGGGAATTGGTAGCCTTTTGGTGCTGGACTGGTCAGGTGGGTGGAACCAGACTGATATGCAAACAGGTATTTATCTTCTGTGAAAGGTACAGTGAGCTAAAACGTGGTTGTAGACCCTCCCGAGTGGGAACCTACCCATAGAACAGGTTATTTGGCCATGTTCGTTTTTGATAGAGGGGATCCCAGACCTTGGCATGAATGTTTAGGGAATTGGGTTTCACCCTAAGTAACCCAGGGTAATCCAGACATGGACCTCTTGCTCCCTGTACTTAGAGAGGCTCAGCTTCACCTGACTGATGAGGTTCAACAAGGTCGAAACACGTGTCTGGGGTTGCTGCTGGTAGAAGGACTCTCAGACCCTTGTATAAGAGTTCCAGGAATGGCAGTTGGTGAGGTGGGAGAAGATGGATGATCTGGTGGGTGCTCGTTAGAGAGACTCTCTTCTATTCTTCTTACCTGTAACTACTAAAGACTCCTTTTGTATAGTTCTGGAATACTGTCTTGTTCCTTCTTTGCCTCCTGTAATTTTTTTCTAGGCTAGCTACTTCCATTGTGGTCTTTCCACCAAGCCCCACCCGCTCCTTAACGATGTGGGTGAAAACTTAAAATGGCCGCCTCTCCCTTGAACTGTGCTCTCGTTTCCCTCACCTGTTGTCCACCGATGTCTTTCTTTTTAAATGTACACTCATCCTGAATCAAGATATACATTTTGCCGGACAGGCTGCAAGTTTGAAGTCATGTAAATAAAATGAAATGATTAATTAAATCTTCTTTTTCATCATTGCCCGAACGCTTCCGATAAATAGAGTGCAGGAATAGACCTCCGGCATCCTCCGAACATTCATAAAGCGTTTTGTGGCCAATTATAAATGAAGTCCTCTGTGCCTCCATTAGACCCAGATGCACAAACAGAGGATTTCTTGAAACATCAAGAAATCGATGCTTGGAATTGAGCACCTGCAACCCCAGGACAAACCAGCATGGACTTTGCCTATAACAATGATAATGGTCTTCAGAGCAGAGCGATTGATCTTCCCCTTGTAGTTACAGGAACAGTCAGCTCTGTTCCTTCCCTCACATGTGATATTATATTTCTCTTTGCAGGTTCCCATAAAAGACGCCGTTGCAACAGCACTAAATAAAGCAACAAAGCTTCTTTGCATGCCTTTGCATCCTTGTCTGGCTTTTCTTTTTTAAGTCTCCCGGGAAAGTACTTTCACTTGGAATGTTTTTTCATCTGTCAACATCTCTCTGGGGTTAGTGTTTTGTCATTATAACAATGCTTGTAAAGATCAAAGATCATTTACAGGGACCCATACATATTTTTGTTTTATATTTTCTGCCTTCACTGATGTATTTCTGTACAGCCAATGTTCTTAAAAGAAAGCTATTTTTTTAATACATAGCTAGTTTTTTAAAAACAGAAATTCACCACATAAAACCACAAACACCTTTGTCCACCTCTCCAAACTGCTGATTTGCTGTAAAGCTTTTCAAAGTTTGAAGAATCCATGATGATTCATTTCAGCTTTAAATGGTAAGATAGCTAAGCTGGTTAAGTGCTTATCTGCTGAGATCTGTGTGTGATCTGCAGGTTCGAATCCTGGGCAAGGCCAACTCAGATCTTCCCCCTTCCAAGGTCGATAAATGAGTACTAACTTAGATTTGGCAATAATAATCGTGTATAAAAAGGTTTTCTGCACAGAGCTGAAGCGAAAGTGCTGTGTAAATAACCCATAAGTATTATTAGTGTAAAAAATTGTTCTTTTGTTTTTGTTAGGATAATTGGAAGCATCTGAAAGGTATACAACTGCATAAAAAGTTGTTTTTATTTTATAACCTTCATTACTTGTACCGATATATATTGTATTTCTTTATTTATGTATTATGGTTTACAGTATGGTTTTGTCTTGGGAGGATAACACAAGGGCAATGCCCTTGCCTTGGAAAAAAGACGCTGCAGAGCAACACAGGTTCGATCCCTGGGTCTGGCCTTATAAATAACCAATTATGTATATTATATATTACAAAGCAAGCATTTCGCATTATTAACACAATATCAATGTACACAATAATACTTGCAATTTATATTTCAATACATTTTTAAGTATACAAAACTGAAATGTTATTCATTTCATCACAAAACGCAAAAACGTCCAAAGTCAAAGATATTTGATTACCAAGGAACATTACATTCCAAGATAATTGATATTTAAAAGTACTTCTTTATTATTCAGTGTGAGTGTAATCCCCCTTTAACCATCTTCACCATTCTCTATCAGCCTCCCTTGATAATAGTTTCCTTTGATTAATCACCTTTATATTTTGAAATGGACAGACCTAGGCGCGCCTGTATATTGCATTGTGCGAGCGCCGAGCGCATTCTTGTTTCTACTCTTGAATAAAATGCCCCTTGCACCGCAGCCCCTCGAGACCTCATTAAAGATCCCCGGCCTGTCACTGAATACTCCGCCATTCTACATTTCCTGAAACACTGCACTTGATTATCTGGCTCCTCCTCAGTCCCGCTGCAGCGAGGAGTAAAAATGTACCACGTTATTTCCCAATAAATCACTGTCAGTGAAGACCTGCCGCTGGGCAGAGTCCGCGTGAGGAAGGGGGAAAACGACTAAAAGAAGTTACTGCTGAAATCGTTCTTGAAAGTATAGCATTGCACCTGTGCACAGACACTAATGCACACATGCATGCACTCTAACACACACACACACATACACGTTTGAACTACCTTGTGGGGACTATATGTGGGAACCAGCCTTGTCGGAACTATCCTTTCCCAATGTTTTAGAAACCTGCTAATAGCAGACATATATTCAGAAAAAAATCATAATTAAGGATCCAGCTTCAGATTTGCAAAAATGCCTATTTTAAATCATACCGTCATTGTGTGGACTTGAACGTGTTACCATCCTTTTGAGGACTTATTTCATTATTCATATTTGGAATTAATGCATTCATATGCAAATGCCTAAACACACACAAACACACATACACACACTGTTCCCCATCCTGTCCTTTTCTTGCATTAATGGGGCATAGCTGCTCTAACCTTTCTCCATGCCCTTCATATATATATATATAAATTGGAAAGTCTATTTGAGCCAAGTCACACATTCCACAAGGCCACCTAGTAGCCATCACTGGAAGTTCACCTCCAGTACTGAGCCACAACAGCAAGGCATTGTGGGTATGCAAATTAGCTCAAATGCAAACCTTTTTCTTCAGGAAATTGTCTTTGTCTAAGATAGCTTAATAACCCAAGACAGACATGTGCAAGGTTGCCAGGACAACCACATACCTAGTTTGTGCAGTATAGTCCTGGCAGCCTTGTGTGTGGAGCATGTTGTGGCTCAGAACTGGAGGGTAACTTCCAGCGATGGATACTAGGTGGTGTTGTGGATTGTGTGACTTGGCTCAAGTGGACTTTCCTACTTTTACATTTCAGGTGAGAGGATTTTTTCACACCTTTTTAAACCCACCATAACTTTCTTGGTGTTGTGAAAACATGGCCAAATGCTCCAAACACAGGGCTTTTTAGAAGAAATTTGGCTTTTGTGTCAAGATGGCAAAACCCAAAACAGAGGCAGGTGTCGCGCAAGAGGAAGAGGATGCAAAGTGTCAGCTGGAAGAAACCCTGCCCAGGTCAACGTGGGAAATGACCTAAATCAAGAACCCCAGGGCAGATGGACTCGCTTTTGGGCTCGAGCCAAAAAGTAAACTCTGTGGCCAATATACAGGTTATCAAATAAGCTTCCCATGTCCTCACCAACTCACAGACGATCTTCTGATGTTAGGCCTCAATTTTTGTCCTACCAACACTTTCGTTTATGTGCAAACATGCTTGTATTTTGACCAGTACTACCGCAAAATCAAATTGAAAACTTTTTTTGCCATTAATCTGGCCAAAGTCACTAAATCAATTCCACGTGCAGGTAAAACTAATCTACTTATTTCCGACATTGAATCCTTTACTAATCTAGCAACCTTGTAGGATGCATCATTGAATCTGCAAACATCTGTTTTAGTGACTTTGACACTGATGCAGAGTGGTCTGTCTCTTCCCAATTGAAGGCTAGGTCCAAATTCAATCCCACATGCCCCTAGCACCAGGATTTTGGAGATGCTAAAATTTTGTGTAGAAAATAATGTGTTTCTTTTTGAGAGTGTCGTTTTTCACCAAGTACGTGGCACCGCAAGGGGTAATACTTTTGTTCCCTCATATGCCAATCTGACGATGGGATGGTGGGAGGATACTTTTTTTAATCTGAGATCATTTCTGAAGTTTTCCTCACACAAATTGTGGCCTGGTGGAGACACATCGATGATGTGTTTGCCATATGGAAAGGGACTGAGGTTGAGTGGTTTAGTTTTGTGAAAAGCATCAGTACTTGCACTGTCAATTTGACCTTCACAGAGAATCATATCCCCAGTGAAATTGTTTACTTTGATGTCATTGTTACATTTGACACTCTCGGGATGCACACTTCAGTATGTTAAAAACCGACTAGTTCGGGTCTCCCATTGCACTCTACCAGCAGCCATCTGGTTAGTTGTAAGAAGAGCATTCCCTATGGGGACGTTCACTCTGTCCCGTTGCTTGAATTAAAATACTGTGCAAAGATGACCCCCATGGTTAAGGAAGGCAGGGTTTCCGTACGGAGCCCCTCTTCCCTTTCCGTGGTGGACAAACGGAGGAAGGAGAGAAGCTGAAGGAGCTGCGGCGGCAGTTCCGGAAAGTGGGGATTGGTGGGTGGGGGGCAAAATGACTGTGATGGCAGCAGTGGGGGAGGATGGCGGGCTGTGGAGCTGGCGATCAGGCGGCTTGGAACACGGGCTAGATCGGGACTATAAGCCCACATTTCTAGCTCGTGATTGTCCAGCTAATATGCAGAGTCACACAAACCAAACCTTGGCACACCAAGTGCATCAATCAAGTTGTATTGCAGTAAAGAGATTACAAACGGTGTCACAAACAGTTTGTGGCATGGAATTGGTCCAGTCCTTGGGTTTCAATTCAGCTAATTATTAGTATTTTGTTAAAAGAAACGGCTTTGGATTTCAAGGAGTTCAGAATCCTATTTCAGCCTTGGGTGGATTCTCCATACAGGGATTACTCCCAGTGCTTAATTTGTGGGTGTGTTTGCCAGGGCTCAGCCCTGTACCTTATTACTGAGCCCCGACACTTATTGTTTCAGACTCAGTTTGATTATGATGTGTTTAAAGATACACTTAAACATGTGTCTCATGTTAAGACACAAAGAGTATGTTGTTTTATGTATATGTTGATTGGCATTTGTAAATTACGCATCTGCCGTAGTGAGTACATCCGTCAATCACAATAAGCCGGTGGGAGTTGCAGCTTTAATCCCATACATGTTGACAACATAGAGAGCAGCCATGAGTGGTGGCAACAGAGGGCGGGAGCTGTCCATCCTGACGTGTCATGGGCGTGTTAGAAAATATTTGCTCCCCGGTACTTATTTATTTACAAATTAAGCACTGATTACCCCTAACTCCCAAATCAAAAGACAGAACACCTGGGCCAACTAAGCCACAAGGTGAATTGCTGCTGGAATCCTACTATACAACACATTGGGTTTAGTTGTGTTTCTTTGCTGTTTGCAGCTATGAAAAGAAAAGCAACAACAAATACAGAAATGTGAGTGGGCATTTAAAAGTGGGACTGCTTGTGTAGAGCGTAGTGGAAAGTGGGTTGGATTTGAGCATGGTTAAAAAAATCGAACATTCAAAAATATATGGGCAATCTAAAAAAGTTAGTGGGGTGGTTGTATTTGAACCCCACTCTCAACACTTCTCCTGATTTGGAGGACAGTGGCCTAACCACTACACAGCCAACACCGAGCACTTGAAGTCAGTTACCCAATTCCCATACGTCATCACGCACTTGTAAACCCACACACTGCCCTGTCGTGCAGTTGGAGAAGTAGATGTAGCAGTAATAAAGTTGGAGTAGTACCACCCGTGTTAGTGGTAGAGGAAGCAGTATAAGTGGTAGCAATATTAGCAGTAGTATAGGAATTAGTAGTGGAACTGCTCCTAGTAGGGTTCCATGTAATAATGTCCCCGCAAAAATGTCTTCTGACAAAAAAAGTCACCGTTTTTGGCAGAGACATTATTACATTGAACATGCGGGGACACCCCTGCAACGCCAGATTCTTTTTTTTGTTTTGTGTTTTTTGTTTTTTTTTACAAGGGGTGCAGGGGACATCCCTGCAACTTGTCCCCATACATAATGTCACCATATTTAATGTCACCAATGGCTTTTCCATGGAACCCTAGGTGTATGAAGTAATAATGTCCCCATACATAATGTCACCATATTTAATGTCACCAATGGCTTTTCCACAGAACCCTAGGTGTATGAAGTAATAATGTCCCCATACATAATGTCACCATATATAATGTCACCAATGGCTTTTCCACAGAACCCTAGGTGTATGAAGTAATAATGTCCCCATACATAATGTCACCATATATAATGTCACCAATGGCTTTTCCACAGAACCCTAGGTGTATGAAGTAATAATGTCCCCATACATAATGTCACCATATATAATGTCGCCAATGGCTTTTCCATGGAACCCTAGATGTATCAGGTAATAATGTCCCCATTCATAATGTCACCATATATAATGTCACCAATGGCTTTTCCACAGAACCCTAGATGTATCAGGTAATAATGTCCCCATTCATAATGTCACCATATATAAAGTCGCCAATGGCTTTTCCCGGAGACATTATGTATGGGGACATTATTACCCGATACCCCTAGTAGTAGAAGTAGTGCTAGTAGTGGCAGGAAGGAAGGAGCACCTCACCTGCAGACTATCATGGGGAGAATATTCATGGTTGCTTATAGAACCAAGTACGTTTCCCAGGCAAGAATTCCAGGACCTTCAAACCTAAAACTGATGTCATAATTGACCCAGATCCATCTGGTTCGGGATCTCTTGTGATTTATAGTATTTCTTCTGCTTATTTTAGTTTCGGCTCAACAAGGGGGCGACGGCTACCTGCGCGAGGACAGAATATTTGTGTACAAAGTACAAATGGATTTCTTAAACAATGATGCGTCTGGCCCCTTGATTTCTAAGCAGTCTAGCCCAGCATCCATCCCTGTAATCCAAGTACTTAGACTGCCTCTTTTTCCTCTTTTTCCCAAAACATTAGTGGTAGCATGTTCAGTTTTTTTTGTGTGAAGCAAGGATGAAACCCTGTAGCACATGTCAAGATGCTACTGCTATTGGATGCATGCCAGGCGTACGCACGTTCAGGTATCACGTGTCTGAACGTTCTGGTATCACGTGTCTGCACTTGTCTCTTATATCTGTGTTTGCAAGAAGTACAGCCGGATTTCTAGTTTGGTGGTTTTCTATTGTGGCGATATAGGACCACTTTTCTGTGCATTATTGAACAGAATTAAAGTGGCAGTAACCTAGCGACTGCCATATGTAATAGTGCCTCGGTGAATGGAGGCCGCGGACACTGTGGACCTTTCGTCATTATTGTTAAAAAGCCAGGCGTTGCCCCATCATAAAAATAACAGATGGGGGTGATTTTACAATGCATCATGGGTAATTTTTTAAAACAAACGTTTAAGTGAAATGCAAAGGTGTCTAAATTGGCCTATTACGAGCCTGGGCCTTAAAAACTGGTGAAGCGAATGAAAAATCTTGAAATGTATCGGGAGGGGACACACACTACTTAGAGATCACAGTAATGGCTTTTATGAAGGCTCAGGCTAATTTAGGGCCCAATTTGAAGTGGAAAGGTAATTATTGCAGTGCTGCATAATTGCAAGGAAGCAGCTTTCATCCCAAGTCCACATTGTGCCAGATATTGAGAAATAGATTGTAATAATCTGTTCTGGCTGAGTGGTTTTCATTTGCTGTGTTATGAACAAAATGTATCCCAATTCGAGTTTTTTGTGTATTTACACACATGCGGTGACCACCCACTTAATAGGGTTTGTCCTCCTCAATGGAATCGTCGGATCCACCGTCTACTCTACTGGAGAAGAAGCGCTTTATCAGGGAGGCGCTCTCAGATAGTATTCTACAAAAACCACAATCCCACTTCCGAGTAGAAATTCCCAGCTTTTTAAGTTTTCAATTTAGTATGAAACACAATTATTACGGTTTCATCACACATTTATCCTAAGGTAGAGTGACCCGTCATAACACTCTCTTACAAATTGTATTCAACAACAATATTGACATATACAATCAATTTAATAAGCTCTGGAACACACCTGTAAATACAGTACACAATATTAATATTCTTCCTTTATTATCACAACTCATCGCAACCAACACACGTTCACTCTCATTCACGCTTATAGTCCAGTGCTCAAACTCTGATAAAACATCACCTCCTCCTAACAATGTATTATGATGTTCAAGAGAGGAATTACAATGTCATGCCTGCCCTACAGGTTTCGTTCTGATTGGCACATGAAAAATCACCAGAACCTGGTTTAGATGAATTATAATTATAATTGTTCTTTTATAACTTGCCATACTATACCAGCAAGTGGTTTCTAAGCGCAGGATCGGGATTAGAACCTGTGTTGCACTGCGTTTTCTTGTTTCCAAGACAAACCTGTTGCCCCTGAGCTATCCTTCCTCCCAATTGCGTTTCCCCTGAGCTATCCTTCCTCCACAATCTCGTTTCCCCTGAGCTATCCTTCCTCCCCAATTTCGTTTCCCCTGAGCTATCCTTCCTCCCCAATTTCGTTTCCTCTGAGCTATCCGTCCTCCCCAATTGCATTTCCCCTGAGCTATCCTTCCCCCAATTGCGTTTCCCCTGAGCTGTCCTTCCTCCCCAATTGCATTTCCCCTGAGCTATCCTTCCTCCCCAATTGCATTTCCCCTGAGCTATCCTTCCTCCCCAATTGCATTTCCCCTGAGCTATTCTTCCTCCCCAATTGCATTTCCCCTGAGCTATCCTTCCTCCTCAATTGCGTTTCCCCTGAGCTATCCTTCCTCCTCAATTGCGTTTCCCCTGAGCTATCCTTCCTCCCCAATTGCGTTTCCCCTGAGCTATCCTTCCTCCCCAATTGCATTTCCCCTGAGCTATTCTTCCTCCCCAATTGCATTTCCCCTGAGCTATCCTTCCTCCTCAATTGCGTTTCCCCTGAGCTATCCTTCCTCCTCAATTGCGTTTCCCCTGAGCTATCCGTCCTCCTCAATTGCGTTTCGCCTGAGCTATACTCCCAATCCCCAGTTGTGATAATAAAGAAGAGTATTAATGTTGCTAATGTAGTTAGATGTTTTTTCGAATGCTTATGATATTGATTTATATATGAATATTGTTGAATAACATTTGTAAGAGGGTGTTATGCTGGGTTGCTCTACCGTAAGATAAAAGTGTGATTGTGTTTCATATTAAATTGAACAATTAAAAAGCTGCAAATTTGTACTTGCAAGTGAGATTGTGGTTTTGGAAGAGTTGTCTTTCCAGGGGCACCCGCCTGTTGTAGAGCCCTGGGGTCTCTTTTTTTTGTATTCTAAGGTCTCAAATGCGATCCTACAAAATGTCAACACCATATAACTTCTTTGGCCTCATTCCTGGCTGTTGCCTGCCTTCTGCGTTTCATTGTATGTATGGGATTCATAAAGCGTGAAGCTATCAGGGCAGAAACATAGCTCTGTACAAAGGGGAAGGACCCCAGCTTTAAAAGTAGGGTTCAGGGGTAGCTGGGGAGCTGGGATGGGTAGCAGTAGCAGGGGGAAGAGAGGGAACTCCAGAGAGGGAGACAGAGTTGAGTGGCAGGATCAGGGATTGGGGAGTGGTTCCTAGCAGGGTCTCCAGTTCCTTCCTTAAGTGCAGGATGGAGGTGGACCGTCTTGTCTGCCTTGTCATCTTGTTCCATAAACAGGGCGGATAGCAGGCAAAGGGAGGTTCTACTTGCTGATCAGAAATGAAAGCTAGCAAAAAAGTAGGCTTGATGGACAAAGCCACAGAGTGAGCTCTGAATAAGGGAAATGGCAAAGGGTCAGATAGACGTGATATAGACCTGGTAGATGGCCAAAGATGTGCTTGCAGATTTAGCTTAGCACATAGGTCTTTACCAGAGTGCAAGGCACTGTTACTGGGACAGGGAAAATGCAATCAAATGGGATCTCTGATTAAAGTAAAGATGTAACACCCCAACTCGCCCTCCAACAAGCTAATTTTAGGTATTTATCACTACCAAATCAACATCAGACACTATGCTTATTTCCTGCTGGAGTAAATATTCTGGGTTAGGTTACTTTAAAAATGTAAAAATGCGTTCTTGGTATTTCATCGGCTTTTCAGTGACTTGGCATTTTCTCTGGATGACCATGTGCGGTCGGTCCAAATACTGGAAAATCTGCGTACGTGCATTTTGCTCATATCTTTAGCAGGTATAGTTTCCCCATCCTTCGATAGTAACTACAAATCATGTTTCCCTCCAGCTCATGACATCGGTCACCAAGTTGATCATTTGCTTCAGTGATCTTTATGCACCTCCAGTCGCAGGTTCAAATCCCGGTAGCAGAGTCTTCTCCTAGCCTCTTTTCATCAATTCACAAAAATGACAGGCTACTGGAAGTGCCACCACACTCGCGATGACATCACAGAAAGGGATATGACATCACTTTGTCGTTAATTAAATCACAGAACAGATCCTGGCTTTGGCATTCATTAAGTCACAGATCGCTTTGCTCGCATTCGACTGCTTGTGTTGCTGCTGTCTGGGTAGCTGTGGGAACCTCCCACTGGCCCTCCGGTTCTCACCTTGCTGCCTCCTGCATTTGGAAGTGCTCCCCTGCCCAGGCACAAATGCGGTGAACACACAGTGTGCCTCATTACGAGTATGGCGGTCCGGATACAACGGCACAGGTAAGCTTGCCAGTGCCATTGCATCCGGACCGCCATACTACGAGTTGTGCTTGCGGGTGTTGCTCTGCCCGCCAGGTCATACCTGTCAGGCAGAGCGGCACCCGCGAGCACTGCTTGTCGGATGCACCTGCAACTGTTATCAACAGTGCCAGTGCATCCGACCTTATGGTGCTCAAATGGGAATGGGGAGTTCCGCATTACCGGCACCCAGCAATGGGCACGGACCGGGTCCGACAAGGTCGGATACCTTTGTCCGTCCCCATTGCCGGGCGCCGGTAAAATCACGAGTTTGGCGGCAGCCGCGCTGTTTTTAACGTCATGGCTACCGCCAAACTTGTAATGAGGCCCAGTGTCTTGGCTTCATGGGACAGGCGTCTCTAGCATGCCTTCAGCTTCCTGAAGCAATCTGCTTCCCTTCCTTGTCCCGACCGAAGTCCTGAGTAGTGTGTCTTTTCCTGGCCTCATTGCCGTCCTTTTAAATCTCCTGGCATTGGTCAAGGTACTCCAAAGGCTAGAACGCGGCATTGGCTTTCCGGTTCTAGCAATCTTTATTACTCCAGCCCCCTTCCTCGTCTCTGACACTAGGGGTTATAGCTACCTAACCGGTCTAACTCAGGCTGATTATCAGTACCATGATAATCAATATATGGGGATGAATGACTATACTAGCTGTATGCATTTTACCCCCAGGATGTTCTAGTGTAACATTACAGTATGCTGTGGAGGCTTGTGGAATTATGGATGGTACCATCTCTCCTCTGGCGTGGTGATGCCTCTCCAGTCCCACGAGGGTCCTCCCTCTTCATGTGGTGCTCTCTCAGATAGCCACCCCGAGGGTCAGGATCAGGCAGCTTTTGCCTTTCCCTGGCCACATGGGGAGAGGCTTTCCCTGGGAAAGGAGTGATAATCTTACCAGATCCATCACAGTTATTATTTGCATTTCAGAGGTGTGCACGGTCTACAACGATTTTTAATTTCTTAGCATTTTCAAACTGAGGTGAAAGCTGTCCCCAAGGACAATCTCCTCATACATCCTACTGCTTCACAGGTAACTCACTGATTACTTGATCTTAGTACACCCAGAGATCGCAAGGGCAATTCAAGGGGCAGCAGAGGAAGTCATGGGTAGCAGGAGCTACCCCTAGAAACCCTGAATGACATCCCTGATCTTGTGAGGTTGATAAATGTGAGTGTTTTAATGCAGAACGAATCCTATATGAGAATAATATAAAAATGTATGTTCATTGATATCCCTCCCTTCCTCCTTTATTTATGTTTAATCTTTTTTGTTTAAGCACACCTTTACTTTTTAATAATGTACCTTTTATTTGTATTTTTCAGAAGAAAAGATACCGCTCTTCAGCACTGAACCACCTGTTAGTCCACGTCCCAAAGAAACCTGCATAATAAAATCAGAAAATGAGAAAATTGCAAGCCATAAACATCACAAGGTAAGAAACAGTGAAAGAGAATTGGCCTCCTCAATTCTTGCTCTCATCTTCCGGAACTAGGGAGTTTCTTTTTGTTAAGTGTGACTTGATCTGAAGGGTTCTGAATCTGCTGTGAGAAACTCATGGTGGCAACAAGTAAGACAGACACAAGTGATCTCAATTCTAGGGTGTTTATTGAACAATGAATGCTGTATCCAGGTTGAAAAAAACTGCTATTCTAAACCTAAATCTAAGATGGGAGGAAATGTCGACCATCAAATGAAAATAAGGCAGTCCTTGTGGCGTTGTGTCAAAATAAAAGGGCCTATACTAAGAAAACTATTGCCAAACCTTACAACTAATAAAAAAAAGGCTTTGGGATAGTTCTCAAGAAAAGAAAGAAGTGTTCTCAAATAATATGTCAGGATGCAGTCGCTTGGGTCTCCCTTCCCCACGTTTTGAACACAGGGCAAGATGGGAGCTTGGAGCACAGTACAGTATCTGGCTTTTCCAGCATGAGACGACAGTTCGAATGGCAATTCTCAGAATCGTCGAGGGCCAAGTCTCGTTTCCTTTGGAAGTCTCATGTCTTGGAAGATCAGAGGTCTTCAATTAACAAAAACACAAAAGTTCCTTTAGCAAATGACAGTTTTTTTCCCAGTTTTCGCTGGGTGATTCACCCCTGGGTCCCCTCTGTCGTGCTTAGATCTCTCTCTTGACTGCTAGTACTCGGGTGTTAGCTTCATCTGTGGATCTCTCTCTGCCAGGCTCGGACCCTTCTTCTCTGGCATCTCTCGGTTGGGTTCACTCTTGCCATTTCTTAACGTTTGCTTTCACTTTTCTCAATCTTGGTGTGACACTTTTTCACCCTTGGATCCTCTTCTGGCAGGTTCCGACCCCTTTCGATTCTTAGCCTCCCCTCACCGGGTTTACTGTGGCTCTCGATCAGGGTGATAGTTGCTCACCCCTGGGTCCCCCTCTTCCGGGCGCTGACCCCTCTTTACTTTCAATGTTCTCTTTTTACACAGTTTATTGTTTGTGGGATTCACCACCCTTTCTTTCACACAGCTTGCAGATCAAAGTCTTTTGATTGTACAGGGATTTTGCTTGACCCTCAGTATGACCACTTTGACCTATTCCACTGGCTCTCCTATGGCCTTCTGGTATCTGTAACTTGATTCATATGGGGCTCGACCAGAGTCTATCGAGTTAGCACCAACGTGGTGCCGGTTTACATCTGCAGCTAGTCTCCCCTTCAATATTTGTTACAGTTCTTTACACAGTTTGTTAACCTTAGTTCAAACTTGCCACTTTGCGATTCTCTCACTCAACACAGCCCGGTTCTTATCAATTCTCCCCTTGACTCACCGGATGTGATGAACCGCTTGGCTTTTGGCTTTTCAGGAGTCAAGGCAGGTCAAGGCCAGTACCACAGGCGCAGGAGCTTCCCTCGCTCCTTATCGGCATAGGCTTGCCCAGTGCACCATTAGCATCTGCAACAAGACACTTGTACTTTTGTTCGCAGTCTTAAGCTTTCTTCCTTGAAGGTTCCGCAGGCCTGGGATAAAAAGGGCAAGGTCACTTCGCGCCTTGACACACTTGTGTATAGGCACGTTACAAATGCCATATCATATCATATCACTTCTCTCCTCGCCACCCTCTCAATTCCTGCTGCCTTTCTCCTTTGCTTGAACTGCTGCATCGGGTTAGCCGTCTCATCATGCTGCTTGCCATGACTGCCTTGCTCGCATTGTGCTTTTTGGCTCCACCTTTTATCCCTGTGGGGAAAGGAAAGGGCCGTCAGCTGTGTGTGATTCAGGTTAATTACCTGACTTTGCCTGACGCCGGGGTTGGGGCATGTCAAGTAAATTGGGCTTACATTAGTCTGTTGTCTTGGGTGTGTAAAGGTGTTTGTGTCAGAATAGGGAGGGGGGGTTGGAGTGTCAAAGTATCCTACAGGGTTGGAAGGAAAGAGGTGTCACATGGGATTATGGCTTTCGTATTTGGGTTTGAGGCAATCTTGGAGGGGTAGGTTTTGGAGGGTTTTCGAGATAAACGAGAATAACCAGAGTTCTTATCGTGTCCTGAATATGGAGGGTTGTGGGAATGGTAGTGAGTTGTCAAAGCAGCTTGGGTGCTTGGAAAGGGACAATCAGAGGGATGGGATTGGCAGGGTTCTTGAAGCAGAAGGGAATAACTGGGATTGTGAAATAAACCAGGGGGATTAAGGGAACGGTAGTGCCTAACCCAAGTAGAGTGGGTGTTCAGGACATAATAACTAGAGGAATGTGGAAAATAATGTCCGGGAGTATCCAGATGAGTACTAAGGAAATCGGGAGTATGGGAGTTGTGGGTCGTAACAAGTTTACCAGATGTGAATGTATTGTTGGCTTTACCTTTGGGTAAGGGTGATTCAATGGGTGGAAGAGATGATGAGCGGGAATAGCTTATAAAAGCTTCAGAGACTTCATTCCCCTCACCATCCTACCTGTGATGGTACCACATCTCACCTGGGGTATTCCCTCAAGCATAACCTTGGGTTTCCCTGCCCAAGTGATCCTCCCCCACTGGTCCACCCCCAGGAATTGGATCCAACAGTGATGGCCGTGTCCTGGCTACCTGAATAAGGGATTCCTGAGGTCTTACTGGGAGAATACCCTCAGGTTTCTCTCGTGCCCTTCCCCTATGCTGGTTGGACAGCAGGGTTTCATGAGGAAATTCCTCCATGGAACACCAAGCGTGTAGGTCCAAGATTTCCAGCATATTACTGGGATGGCTATCATTGGAACATTTAACCTCTTCCTGGTTAATCAGGTCTTTCGGAGGAGATGACTCAAAGAGTTCTTTTACTTCTCTTTCTCTCTAGATTTAGATTTTTCTTTTCCTTTTCTGAATATCCATTAGTTACTCTTCTATTGCTTCAGGACAAATTTCTATTGTATGACCCCTCTCTCCACAAAATAGGCATGCCTCTAACTGCGAGGTTTCAGATATGTCCAGAGATATATTAGATGTTGATCTTTTCTTTCTCTTATTCAGGGGGCTAATAAAATGTTTCACAGTGTTATAATTCAATTCACTAGATTATGTACCCCCCACTTAATATAGGGTTCTTCTTACCTCTTTTTACATGGGGTTCTCTCCTTCTGTGTCCCTTGCTCGACCTCTACTGTCCCCCTTGAATAGTAATTCTGGGGTTTTATTTTCCTTAGAAATTATCTCTAGGTCTCCTCTTAATGTTTTCTCAGGGGACACTTCCCCTAAGGTTTCACATAGGAGGCTCTCTCGGGGTGTTTTCAAAAGGGTCTCATATGCTAGGATCCCTACTCGGTCCCCCCTTATTGATTTTTACAGGGTTTGGGGGAAAGTTCACGAAGACGAAGGTTAATTCCTCTTTGTAAGAGAAAAGGGTTACCATTTTCGTTTTACCTTCTTTACAGGGTAAAATATAAAAGGACCATCCCAAGGGATTTCTCACTCTTATTTTCAAAAAGATAAGGGCTTTATCCCTTCCCTCTAGTACATAATCCTGAGGGCAAAGAAGATAATAGGTGTTACCCTCAACGTTCTTCCTGACAGGTGAAATGGCTTCAGAGGTCAAGGGGAGACATTGGATTCCCATTTTCTGTTTCATGGGTGGGAAGGGTGGTGTCCTGCTCTCCATTGATTTCTCACCATTGAGGGAAAAAGAAGTTTGGTAGGGTTTGTTTCTTGATTCAAAATGTTCCAGGGATAGGGCATGGACATTTCTATTTGGATTCTTGACATGTAACTGGGCTCTCCAACTATTATCAATTGGATGATAACCCATCCTGACACCATATGTGAGAAACTCATGGTGGCAACAAGTAAGACAGACACAAGGGATCACAGTTCAAGGGTGTTTATTGAACAGTGAATGCTGTATGAAGGTTGGAAAAATGCCTAATCTAAACCTAAATCTTAGATGGGAGCAAGCATCGACCATCAAATAAAAATAAGGCAGTCCTTGTGGCGCTGTGTCAAAATAAAAGGGCCTATATTAAAAAACCTATTGCCAAACCTTACAACTAATAAAGAAAAAGGGTGTGGGATAGTTCTCAAGAAAAGAAAGAAGTGTTCTCAAATAATATGTCAGGATGCAGTAGCCTGGGTCTCCCTTCCCCACGTTTTGAACACGGAGCAGGATGGGAGCTTGGAGCACAGTATAATCTCATGCTTTTCCAGCACAAGACGACAGTTCAAATGGCAGTTCTCAGAACCGTCGAGGGCCAAGTCTCATTTCCTAGAAAGTATCTTGCCTTCAAAGATCCGAGGCTTCAACTAACAGAAACACAAAAGTTCCTTTAACAACTGAAAGTTTGTTCCCAAGGTTCTCTGGGTGATGGGTTCACCCCTCGTCCCACTCTTCTGGGCGCTGACCCTTCTCAATTGTTCATCACAGTTTCACGTAGGGTGAGCTCCACGTAGTGAGTGGCATTTGTAATTGTTCTTATCGTGTGCTGACGCCGCCTCTAGACAAGTGTGGCCAACAAAGAAAGACTGCAAGGGTCCAGCAGGGGTCCAACAACACAGTAAACACTTGCGCACATTCGCACACACTCTGTGATGCTCCGCTTAGCGGGTGGCATTTTTAAGTCTTCTTAGCTTGTGCTGACGCAGCCTCCAGACAAGTGTGGTCAACAAAGAAAGACTGCAAGGGTCCAGCAGGGGTCCAACAACACGGTAAACACTCGCACACACACACCACATAAGATTTGTAAAGATTGTTTTAAGCGAAGGAACTGTTTGTTTGTTTTGAGATCAGTGGTAAGTGTAGAGACGTTACCTTTTTCGTGTCTCGCTCATTTCTTCCTTTTACTCCTTGTATTAAGAATAAGTGCGTCTATGTGCTCTCCTTTTATTATTTTTATTGAAATTATATGGATGTGTTATTAGTGGATTGATGTTTTTTTAATTTTGCTAAAAAGTTCATAATAAATTAAATGCAAATAAAAACATAGCTATTATAACTAACATAATGTCCTTCCCTTTTCAAGAAATCCTGCCCTCACCCATCTCCCAATTCCTTAATACACCTAACACTCATCTTATGCCTAAGCAACAATGCTAACAGTTTGCCAAGGTGGCCTCTTTCTCTCTATACCATAACCTTTAGTGAAGAATTTGAGGATTGAGTCTCTCTAATTGCTGTTTCTCTAAATACCATGTTTATCCTGTATCATGTCAGTACCTAAATACCATGTCAGTACCTGTGCCTCAGAGGTATATTTTGAGGGTTTCACAGAATATAGTGATGCTATCAACCAAGCGTAGTTCGTTACAGGAAATGGTACCTGACGTTTCTAATCGCTGATAAGTGTGAAGTCTTTAGACCTAATGGCCTGGTGAACTCTTTTCTGATTCTGCGTAAAGGGTAACTGGCATTTTAAAGAGATTTGTTTGTGGCTGACCCAGTTCATGCCAAATATTGACAGATCCAAAATTCTGAATCGATGAGGCACCCATTGCACTGTACGGCTGACCATTTGAGGCGGAGCACTTAAATGCTCCTATGTGGCTATGGTTTCTACAAGTGAGTAACACGCCTCATTTAGTCCTATCTCAAAGTGAGTGGAATTGTTGTGTCTGATGTCTCTTCAGGGACTCCATTTTGTTTGCTATTTATGGTTGACGGGGCATCCATTTTGTTTGCGATTTATGGTTGACTGGTCATCCATTTTGTTTGCGATTTATGGTTGACTGATCGCGTTGTGGAGTTCGTTGACTTGTCACGCTCTCTTCTGCCCATCACGCAGATCGGCTGAGCACCAACAAAGTATCCTGTGACTCTGCTGTCTACCACACTAGCAGAACACTATGCTGATTCCTGCTTTTGATTATGTTTACGCCTTGGCTCAATTAAAGGGGCACTGTATCATACTTGTCAACATGACGCATTCCATTCAGTAGGTGCTTAGCCAGTCCTGATTTTTTCTTTGCATTCTGGAACTTGTAGTCTGAGATTTGTGATGGGAAAAGTGGAACTACAAGTCCCAGAATGCAAAGAAAAAACATCTACAGATTGGAATGGGTCATGTTGTCAAGTATGCTGTATGCAAAATGCAGCTTATACATTCTTCTCCAATCGTTTGTGTACTATATTTTACAGAGATGCCGCAAAGATGTATGCTGTCCAGCAAAAGCACAGTTCTGACACCCCAATTTCTTAGAAAGACCTGATGTTTTTGTTACCCAAATGGCGCCCCCTGGTGCCCACTCTGCTGGCGGCCTCTTAGGCAGCCTCCTAGAATGGTCTTATTAGCACCAGCCCTATTCCTTGACTCCTAGTAATTCTCCCCCTGTTTATGCATGCATGTGAAGCCGGACCAGAAAAGGCAAATAAAGCAGAACCAAAATGCATGTAGGCTTATTTGCAGAGTGCCTACAAATATTGTATTATGGCATCTACCTGCCATCCCCTCCTGTGCTTTATTCCCAATTTACGATTTTCTACATTAATTGTCCTTGGGGTATCAGAGCCATAAAGAAATAATAGCATTGCTTTGCCCATTGATTTTCTGAAGGTTAGGTGACCAGGAGAACAATTGTATCTCTCTGTTTATGAAAAGTGCAGCTGCCCCTCCTCTGAAATGTGAAATTCATTTCTCCTCACTAACAAACCTTTTAATTGGGGCACATCCCTGACAGCCAGGTCAGCCCATCTCTGTGTGACTTACGCAGATCAATTCAATTACAGCTGCAAGGATGTATGTGATCGGGAAAAGGTTACGCAGCTTCATCGTGTCAATATGTCCTACTGGCTCCAGCAAGATGAAGAAGTGCATTTTGCAGAATAGGATGGCTTCATTAGCACAATCTGCTTAGCGTGGCTTGTGGAATTGCGCCAAAACAGAATATCCGGGATCTGTTGTTGTTTTTTTAACGCAATTTGGCACCAGTGGCAGGTCAAATTTACATGTCTGATGTGTAATTAGTCATTGGGCCTCATTAGGACCCTGGCGGAGAGGGTTTTACGCCAGCGTAGTGCATGGCGTACCTCTCCGCCATACTACGAGTTCCCGTAGCGCCATGGCGGCCTTTTCCGCCTGGTTTTACCAGGCGGAGAAAACCATGGCGCTACGGGACCTCGTTGTTAATTACGCCACCGTATTTTACGGTGGCGTAATTAACTCCTTCCCCACTCCCATTATACCCTATGGGGCAAAAATGGGAATGGGGAAGGGCAGAATGGGGATTGGGGATTTACCGCTCCGCCGAGGTCGGAATGGGGCGGTAAATCCGCCAACCCCCATGGCGCTATCGGCGGCTTTCCGCCATGCTTCGCGGTGCATTTAGCACCGCGAAATCCGCCTGGGTCCTAATGAGGCCCATTGTCTGATTGCAAAAAATCAACCACAGTTTAAAAAAAAACACATGCATGAAATGACATGCATTAGAACTTGATGTTTGAAAAGATCTTGTCATTTTGAATTTTAATGAGCTTTGTTAGTCCACCAGAAACATAATTTTTTGTAGCATGTCATTGTTGCTATAACGCGCTCCCTGATATCTTTCATGATCTCTGCCCATTTCCTGACATCTGCGATAGATGACTTTCTGTTTTTGCAGTTTGGCACATTTTACAGGAGAGTAGAATCGTCAGTGAGACTGATCTTTTAAGCGACACCGTTAAGTGAGTATTAATATGTATTCACGTTATTTCTCCGGTGCTAACCCCAACACTGTAAATGTAACATTTATTAGGAAAAACTACTTAAAGTGTTAAAATAACCCAGCAGTTTAAATAGTCGCTTCGGAGATTTAAGAGCGGGTACAGCTTTGGATCACACCCTGGCCCTCTCAGCCCTTGCTAAGTCCCTACATGTGGTACCATTTAGATGGTTAATAATAACACCCATGCTTGCAGCGCCTAGAAGCGGGAGGATTCTGGTGTGGTGAACTATATAAAAATGCGATATCATTATTATAATTAAGTACATTGTTATTGTATTTATTATTAATTATGATTATAGCCTAAAGAGCTTCAACATACTACATTTACAAACACATTCACAAAAGTAGAAACATATTATTCACATAATACAAAATGTTTCTTCAATATTACAAAGCTGTATTCTTCGAAATCTTCAAGTATAGAACAGAGACACACATTTTACATACTCAGAATACTTAAAATTGAACTTCATTTGATTTCATGAGTATGGCATTAATAAAGTAGTGACCATAAAATTATTAAATTCATAGAAGATTAATAAAATAATTTCTTAATGATTCCATAAAATTCATGAAATTATTATTGTGTTATTTTATAAACAATAGTAGGCACATGACTATTCTTCTTAATGTATATGCATGTCCATTGATGCAGAACCATTCACTTTTATTCAATATGTTTTAGTTACACCTAGAAGTAGGATCCACTATGATAGTGGACTCAGCATCTGCACACCTAGAATAATGCTGTTTGCCTAGAGTGGTGGAATAATTTAAAGACGCTATTTAACAAAGGGGTGTAGAACGCTTTACTGTGGTTAAGAAAATGGCAGCACTGTGGCACGCACAGATATATTGGGTGATGTAAGGATATGACCATCTGCATCCTCGCGCCATTAGACAGGGCTTGCACAGAACGTTGACTGCGGCATCCTTTACAGAAAGATGGTTGAGTACTCTTATCTGCGACGCTTAAGTCTTCACAGGGCATGACACAGAGCCCCACCAGTTGTCAGCCTCATCTTGTGAAGTGGATGGTCACCTCCAAGTTCTTCTGGAGAAGAGTAATCTCAAGAAGACATGGCTTCCTTATGTCTTGAGTGTAGCTGATGAGAGAAGAGATGGGGACGATCCCTAATGGTGGCCAATGTGTTCGCCTGTCTGGATACACAAGAGGGCAAAGGGGTAACCACAGAGGGGAACCAATCGTCCAGGGGAAAGAGCAGGATTGCAGAAAAAAACATGCATTGTAATGAGAGCGATCTGGTAGCTTAGTCCAACCAACGGCAAGGTGCGAGAGCAGCTGGGCGAGGAACAGATGCAAGAGCTCAAAGGCAGAAGCTTGAGTAAGAACCAGTAAGTAACAGGAACAGCAGCAAGAAGAAAATGGAGGAAACAATGAGAGGAACCGTGGAGCAGATCTAGGAATGATGCAACAAACCAGGGAGAAGGAACAGTAGCGTCCTACCCAAGATGGAGAGCAGGGAGGTAATGCACGGAATGGTTCGCGGTCCGCTCTGAAAAAGGGAGCCACAGCAATCCGGCCACCATCTTGGAAAACACTGGTTACTGGCCTAACAGGATGCAGTGACGCAGCATTGATTCCTCCACCAGTGCCATAGTGACCATATAGTCGCTATGACAATATGCCTCCTTCTCAGCTGCCAGGTCCTTTCTCATGGGGAGTATCCCTTCCAATCAATGATATACTGAAGAATGCCTCGGAAATGCCTGGCAGCACAAATCTTGGAAATCTCGAATTCCTCTGGTGCTGGGGGTTGGGTCTGATCTTGAGCTAATGAAAGTGTTGTGAAAACCTGTCAGTGAGATATGGTTGTCTGGCCTTAAGGAGATCCGAGGGAGCTGGCAGGCTATGGGGTCCATGGCCACTCTCCCACCGTCCCCTTGCCCGTTGCACGCAGCCTGTTTGTCCCCTCACTTCAAACATTCCATTTGCCGGCATGAAGGAGGGCCCTGCAGCACGTGGAGTCACGGCTCTGTGCCTTTCCGAACATGACCGCCGCCATGCTGCTCCATCCTTTGTTCTGGTGGATGCAAATTGGCTGCCCATAACTTCTTTTGTTCACTCTTCTCCTTGAATATTTGATGTAGCCCCCTTCACCTTGAGGCCGCCATTCCTAATTTCTGCACCTTTCACATACCCTGTTCACCCACTGTAAGGTTGTCCCTAGTCTTATTTGCTTGCCTGAAGACCTGTTGTAGCCCCTCATTCCCTGAGGTGAGGCTTTTCCAGTCTGCATTCTCCCTTCCTTGATTGTCTTATTGCTGTCTGTATGCCTAAAGTAGCCCCTCATTCCATGAGGCAAGACTTTTCCAGTGCGCAGTCACTCTCACCTGATTTTCTTACTGCTGTCTGTATGCCTGATGTAGCCCCTTATTCCATGAGGCGAGGCTTTTCTAGTCTGAAGTCTCCCTTACCTGATTGCCTTATTGCTGTCTGTATACCTGATGTAGCCCCTCATTCTATGAGGCAAGGCTTTTCCAGTCTGCAGTAACTCTTACCTCATTGTCTTAACTGCATGTTTGTTTTTTTCTTATGCATACTCCTACGTCCCGTCCCCTTTCCTCCATACTTATGGGACATCTCTCCGTCCTGTGGGACGGGACCGGAGCACTTTGTAAAAAGCATCCACATTTTTTCAAAATTGTGCCTTTCCTCTCTTTCTTGCGCGGGGCCCGGCACGTGGCTGTAACCCCGCCCACCTCGGCTCCGCCCCGCACATCGCCCATTAGTCTTTTTCTCCGCTCGACCAGGGCCGGACTCACTTGCATCCTTGGAAGATTTTCTTCCCTTTTTTCCTCTCTGGCTCTCGCTAGCATTCGTTTCTGGTCTGTCTATGTCTTTCAAGCTAGACTTTCCTGATTGTTCATCGTTTCACCGTCGCTTCGCGAGGGCGGATCCCCATCCTCTTTGTTTAGAGTGTTTGGGTCCGGATCACCGTTGGGACTCCTGTTTTTACTGTGACTCCCTTTCGGTCCGGGCACTTCAACGTCAGTTGGAGTGGTGGGAGGAGGTGTTCCGACAAACTCCTCCTTCACATTTTCAGGCGTTCATCGACGAGAAGAAGGAACGCCCGGTAAGTTCTTTACTTTTCAGAGCACCCCGGCCGGGAGATACCTTCCTGGCTTCCTTTCGAGCCGGGAGGGGCGTTGATCGCTCTGTCACCGGGGTTCGCCCTGAGGTGCCCGTCGGGCCCAATAATTCTACGAGAGCTTTCTCCGAGGGTCTCCGTAAGGGGCCTGTGAATACCGGAGTACGCTCCGAGGCCCCTCCTGTGGGGGCTGTTTGTAGATCCAGTTCTACTGAGTCGTGGGGTACCGGAGCTTGCTCTGAGGCCTCTCTGTTGGCTTCCCTCAAAGATAAGACCGGTGTGTGCCCCGAGGCCTTGGCTGGGCTTGTTGCTACCGAACGGATGTTCGAGGCCCACGCAGATAAGGCTGTTACCGGGCCTGGGTCCGAGGTCCCTCGTTCAGAGGCTAAATCTACCAACAGTTCTGAGAGGCCGGTCAAGGCTTTGTCGGTGAAAGCTGTTGCTCACCGTTCCCTCTCTTGTGGTGACACCAGACCTGTTGAGGGGGCAAGGAAGCAAAGTTCTTCTTTTACCGGCAGTGCCGAGGTCCTTCCTTCGAAGGCTCAGTTGGCGATTGGTATGTCACAAAAACATTCCAGGCCTCATAGTACTGGCTCTGCCGAGGTTCCTTATGTTAAAGCTAAGATTAAGACCCCTGATCCATCAACGGGGACCCCTGCCTCACTCCCTCATGTGCCGCAGTTCCCCTCAGATGAGGACAAATTGGCGCCTGTTCCCGCCACGACCGCGGTGGCCATTTTAGGTGCTACCCCTACAACTACGCCATCGGCCTCTAGTGTAGGGCTTGGTCCCTTGGGTGAACCTAAGGTCCCTTGTGCGCATCCATACCGGCCGGTTTATGATTGGAACGCCGGGATGCCTCTGCCGCACAACGTTTCGTTGCCCGCGGGGGCGGCACCTTTGATTTATGTGGATACATCAGTGGAGGGGCCGGTGTGGCATCCTTCCCCGCTGCGTCCTTGGATTTGTCCACCTCATGAGAGGCCTCCTCAGGTTCCAAAGCAGTCTCCGGAGGACCCATTTGTCAGTAAATTTCAAGCGCTTATGCGCACCAACCCCATGAGGGAATATTTCATAGGACTTTTCAGGGGGATATGTCCACCTACGCCTTCGGCTCCACCCGTTCCTCAGGTGGTTCCGCCGGCGCCTCCCTTGCCCATGGTGCCTCCCCCGGCTCTTCTGCCTTTGCCGCCATTGTCCCCAGTGGACAAGGCAGTGCCTGACACGGCTCAGCAGGATCCTGACCTTTCAGATCACCCTCAAGGCGATCAGGACAGCAAGGACCTTCCCCGCTCTATCAGAGCCTTTCATGACCGGGTACTGGACATGATGAGTTTCTTAGATGTTCCGGTGCCCAAGGCACCCGCTCCGCAGGAGGGCGTGCTTTCTGGGGCGTTTACCCAGTCTTCCTTGGAGCGTACCGGCCTGTTCCTGCAGAAGGATGTTCTGGCCGAGGTCCGAAGAGTCTGGGAAAAGCCACACTCGGGACTTTTTGTCAATAAGAAGATTGACGCGAGGTACAGGCTACATTCCTCAGAAGAGGTAGCCCTGTCGTCTTGTCTGCCTCCCTCCTCCACGGTGGTGGCTGCGGCCACTTTGCAATCCAGGCCTGCAGCATCCTCTTCCACGATGGCTACTCAGGTCCTGGGTAAGGAGGACAAGCTCCTTGACTCCCTAGGGAGGAAAATCTTTGCCAACTCGGCCTTGCAGCTCAGGCAGGCCAATGATGAGTTGATATTAGTGGGAGCTAATATGCGGATGTGGAAAGGTCTGTCGGAGTTTGAGGAGCACATACCGGTCGAGAAGATGGAAGACTTCAAAGGAGGCCTATCCGATGCCAGGGTCTTGGCCCAGGATCTCCTGGAGGTTGGGGCTCATCACATAGACACCTCGGCTCGGGGTTGAAACCTCACGGCAGGCGTGGCTGCATGCCACAAATTTTTCAAAAGAAGTGCAGGACAAGGTGTTGGACCTTCCGTTCGATGGTAAGGAGCTCTTTCATTCTACAACAGATGTAGAGCTGACCAAGACGAAAGCATAGCACTCAGACAGCTAAGTCATTGTCTGTCCTGGTTAAGGCTCCTTTCAAAACCCAGAGACCGTTGTCACAAAGTCGACCCTCCTCTGGCTTTAGGGGCTTCCTCGACCGCAAATCTCGCAGAGTGGATACCCCTGCGGGGAATAACCACTGTAGGCAACAACGGACGCGGTTGTTCTCCTGCTCTTCAGCCTCCTCCTCAGGTTCAGGTGGCACCGCCACTGATAAACCTAAATGAGGGTTTTCCACGCTCGCACGAGACCCCGGTGAGAGGACGCATTGCATCTCATTGGGAGGCGTGGCAGACGATCACAGAAGACAGATGGGTCTTGTCAGTCACTCGAGCGGGCTTCTGCTTACCTCTACCCCCTACCCCACCCCGCAACCCTCCTTTTCAGCTGTCGGGCTCGCCCTCCCTCAAAGCCGAGGTTCAGAAACTTCTGGACCTCAGAGCTGTGGAACCCGTTCCCCTCGGGGAGCGAGGGGAGGGCTTCTACTCCCGGCTGTTTACGGTGCCCAAACCCAACCAGGCTGGCCTGCGCACCATCCTAGACCTTTCCCAGTTCAATCTTTTCCTACCCCAAGAGAAATTCAAGATGATTACGCACAGCCAGATACGCTCCTCCTTGCAGACGGGCGACCGGCTCAGCATTGTGGATCTTCAGGACGCGTACATGCATATCCTGATTTGGAACCCACACAGGAGATATTTCCGCTTCTCTTTGGGAGAGGAGCACTTCCAGTTTCGATTGCTTCATTTTGGCCTCAGCTCGGCGCTGCGTGTCTTCACGAAGATGATGTCGGTGATTGCGCCCTATCTTTGTCTCCAGGGTATCCATGTGTATCTGTATTTATTTGACTGGCTCTTATGCAGCCCTTGTCCGCTAGCAGCAGCGGGCAATCTCCAGTCTCTCCTTCAGCTCCTGTTCCATCTTGGGCTGTCGGTGAACTGGCGGAAATCTTCCATGACGGTCTCGCAGGACCTGATCTTCCTGGGTTTTCGCTGGAACACGATCGACTGCAGAGTGTACCTGACCGGAGACAGAATGGCGGATCTGTTAGCCACGTGTCAGATGTTTGCGCAGTCTGAGAACATGTCGGCCTGGTGGTTCCAGAGGCTTCTGAGCCTCATGGCCTCGTGCGTGCTGACTCTTCCTCTTGCTCGTCTCAAGATGAGATGGACCCAGATGGCTCTTCGGAGTTCCTGGCATCAGGCTGTGGTCCCGGATTCCAAGCGGATAATGATTCCGGATTCCATGAGAGTGGACCTGGACTGGTGGTCATCTCTCAGCAACCTGTCGGTGGGTGCGGGGTTTCAGGACCCAGTCCCCATGGTGACGATCACAACGGACTCCTCCCTTCTGGGGTGGGGTGCGACGTTAGATCTTCTTCAGGTCTGTGACCTCTGGTCGCCTCAGGACAAGCTCCTGCACATAAATCATTTGGTGCTTCTGGCGATCTTTCTGGCGCTAAAGGCGTTCAGACCGCTCATTGCCAACAAGGTGGTCCGCATAAGCACTGACAATGTGGTGTCAATGTATTACATCAACAAACAAGGGGGAACGAAGTCTCCCCCCCTCGTGGACCTGTCTATCCAGATATGGGAGTGGGCCGTGCTTCATGGTGTCTGGCTGCTTGCAGTACACATCCCGGGCCAGCTGAATGTCACAGCGGATGCCTTCAGCTGGCGGACAGTGGTCAGCTACGAGTGGGAATTGAAGGCGGAGGTCCTCTCATGGATTTTCTCGCGTTGGGGCACAACGGAGGTGGACCTCTTCGCTACGGTGGTGAACAAGAAGCTTCCTCTGTATGCCTCCAGATGGAGGCTGGGAGCCTCCTCTCTGGGGGATGCTCTCGAGATTCCATGGCACAACATGAGAGCTTACGCCTTCCCGCCTCTGCCTCGAGTTCACCGGGCAATTTGGAAGTTGAAGAACTCGGTGAACTGTTCCCTTCTACTCATAGCCCCGTGGTGGCCAGCCAGGTTTTGGTTCTCAGAGCTTCAACACCTGTCGGTGTATCCGCCGATCAGGTTACCAGTAACTCCCGATCTTCTTCACCAAGGGGAACAGCAGCTGTGGCACCCCTCCCCACAATCGCTCAGCTTGGGGGCATGGTGCCCGAGTTCAAGTCTTTAGAGCATCTGAATTTGTCTACGGATAACATGCGTATTATCCACGCAGCCAGGAAACCCTCGACCAGATCTCAGTGCAAGAGTAAATGGCTCAGGTTCTGTCATTGGTGTTTGGAGAATAAGTTGGATCCAAGGGTGGCCATGGTTGACACAGTGTTGTCCTTCGTGCCCTCCCTAGCAGAGTCAGGGGTTCATGTTCTGTCATGCAGGACTTATCTCTCAGCGGTTTCCGCTTATCTTTCTACAGACCACTGTGCTTATTCCCTGTCTAAACCAGTGGTGAAGAGGCATTTTGCTGGCTTGACGCGCCTCTACCCTCCAGTTCGTAATCCGCACCCGCCGTGGGACCAAAATGTAGTCCTGACGGAGCTGTGCCATAAACCCTTTGAACCAATGGCTACTGTGGACCTCAAGTACTTGTCCTGGAAGGTGTCCTTTTTGGTCGCTGTTATGTCAGCAAGGAGAGTGAGTGAGCTCCAGGCATTGTCGGTGGAGCATCCTTTCTTAGTCTTTCACAAGGACAAGGTAGTCATTCTGACAAACCCGGCTTTTCTGCCGAAGGTGGTGACCGAGTTCCATCTGAATCAGTCTATCTCCCTACCGGTCTTGTTTCCGAACCCTGCCTTTGAGGCTGAAAGGGTTCTACACTGTCTTGATGTCTGAAGAGCTCTTAAGGTCTACCTGGACAGGACTTCCGAGCTTAGGAGTTCTTCTCAACTTTTTGTGACCTTCGGTAGCCCTCAGGGCAATCAGGCGTCTAAGGCAACGATTTCTCGGTGGATTGCCGCCTGCATAATGGAGTCTTTCACCGTCAAAGGGCTGAAACCTCCTAAGGGTATTCATGCACACCTGGTGCGGGGCAAGGCAGCCCCAGTTGCTTTTCAGAAGTATGTCCCCTGGGAGTCCATCGCTAGGGCAGCTACTTGGGCCTCCCCATCTGCTTTCTGTAAGCATTATTGTCTCGACATGAGCTCAAGGGCTGACGCTGAGTTTGGTCAGGCTGTGCTGAAGTACCTGTTTCAGTAAGGGGTATTTCCATCCACCCATAGTTCCTGTAGGGAGTGCTTGGGAATCTCCCATAAGTATGGAGGAAAGGGGACGGGACGTAGGAGTATTACCAGGTTACTCACCATAGTGACCACCTTACTCCTAGTCCATAGTCCCCTTTCCTCCATACACCCGCCCGCCGTCCCCTCTAATAAGGTTCCTCTGTTATTGCTAATGGGTCTTTGGCCTGGTGATAGAAAAGGACTGATGGGCGATGCGCGGGGTGGAGCCGAGGTGGGCGGGGTTACGGCCGCGTGCAGGGCCCCGCGCAAGAAAGAGAGGAAGGACACATTTTTGAAAAAATTTGGATGCTTTTTACAAAGTGCTCTGGTCCCGTCCCACAGGACTGAGAGATGTCCCATAAGTATGGAGGAAAGGGGACTATGGACTAGGAGTAAGGTGGTCACTACGGTGAGTAACCTGATAAGTTTACTTTACCTGTCCCTGCACTTTTACTTGTATTTTCATGTATTGTGCCTCTCACCCTCTCTCCCTCTTCACCTCCCTTCCTCCCCTTCTCCCTCTTTTTCATGTCCGGCACTTGCATGTTCTAAATCATCTGACGAACTAGTCAGAGCGTTTTTGTTTGTTTCCCCTCCCTTTTTTCCCCTTTCCTGCACTTCCCCCTCCTCCCTCTCTCCCCTTCTTTCATGCTATAGCACTTGCATTATCTGAATGTTTGAAGAGCTTTTAAGAACGTTTGTTTTAGTTGTATACCTTCTTCCTCATCCTTATTCCCCCCTTGTCTTGATGTGCCTTGAAACACAATTTTTGCTGTGTAGTGCGCATTCAAAATAACCAATTGTTTTTTTAAAATAGTTTCCACAGCGAGGAATGAAACACTGGGTGGATGCGTCTCCATGCCAAGGGCAATCGCAGCTTGAATGCCACTGGGTTGGTCTTTGCAATAATGGGAAATGGATCAAGTATTAAGGCGCTAGTTTGGAAGGGCAAATCCAACGCAGCAGAAATCTTTTAGAGATCCATACCTTACTTCCAACATCCCCTGTTGGGTTATCTCTTCTGTGTCTGTCCACATAGATCTTGGTCTTTTGTCTGGCTTGTTCCAGATTATGGTAAGCCTTTTGATGATTTTTCTGCTAGTACAATAAGTAACATATCCAAAGCCAGGATCGTGATAGGGTTAAAATAGAGAACGGTAAAGACTTTGGATGTACACCTGTGGCACAAAAGAAAGGGGTCATCTTGGTAGCAGAGTGTAGGGAGTTGTTATATGCATACTCAGCTATCAGTAAGAGTTCAAACCAATGTTTGTAAGTAGCAGAAGAAAAACCAATGTAAATATTGTTCCACGGTATGGTTCACCCTCTCCGTCTAGCTGTTATTCTGGGGGTGATAATTAGATGAAAAGACCCTTTCTATGCCCAGACAGAATAGAAAAAGGATGTATATTGGGATCCCCTGTCCGTAATAATGGTAGAAGGTAGCCTGTGGAGGCAAAATATATCTCTTAGAAAGACGTCTGCCATCTGCTGAGTGGAAGGGATTCCAGGCAACGTAGAGGAATGTGCCATCCTAGTGAAAAAGTCTATGGTGGCCATAATGGTTGTGCATCCAGAGGAAGGTGGAAGGTCTACCACGAGATCAGTATAGATGGTGAGTCGGGCTCATTAGGAACTGGTGGCTGTTGTAGTTTGCTGATAGGTTTGGTGGTGGAGTATTTGCATTGAGCGCAAATTGAACATGCAGAAACATAATCTTTCGCATCTTTTCTTGCAGTGGGCCACCAAAAGGAACGCAATAAATACCAAGTCGAGGGTCTTTGTGACGCCCCTGTGACCTGCTGTTCTACCATTGTGTGACCAGGAAAGCACCATTTGCTGTATCTCTGGATTGGGTTCAGTGAGACTATTATTGTGGAATAGCAATCATTCAACCTCTCGTATCTGCAGTCCTGTAAAGGGCTTATGTAGAGGAAGGTATCCTACAGAGGGCTCTCTGATCTAATCGAGGAAGGTGATAATAGCAAACACAAATTGTTTGCATCCTTTCATTCCTGTCAGGTTCCTGACAGGTAGCCTCCTAGCAGCGAGAAAGAGCGTTGGCCACAATGTTGTTACAGCCTCGGATGTATGTAATGAAGAAGTCATATTGAGAAAAGTAGTAAGTCCAGTGGGCCTGCTGGCTATTCCTAAACTCAAACTGTTGTAGAACTCTTAGGTTTTTATGGTTGTTCAAATATTGAATGGGTGTAAGGCTCCGAGAAGGAGGTGTCTACATTCAGAAAAGGTATGTTGTATGGCACGTAGCTTCTTCTCTACCACCAAATAATGAATCTTGCTTGCAGACAGGGTGCGAGACAAAAAGGCAATTGGATATTCATGTATGCCAGTCCACTCTCCATCAGAATGGACGTGAGACTGGGTGACCAAGAAAAGGCTCTGCAATAACAAGAATGCAAGCTACTATGTAATTTAAGATCAATCACTGAAGGCCTCAACACTGATAATGAGATGCACTATTTCCTGTATGAATCGAGATGAGAATGCTCAGTGGACAAACATACTGCTACTAAGAGAATGAGGAGACACTAAGACCGTAATTATGTTCTACCAAAGGCAACTTGATTGCTACCAAATGGACCCCGGTGAGCAATACGAAAATAAAAAATGGCCACAGGAATAGAATACCAGTGACTGGACAACCGATGAATCAAAATGAAATGAACGAAAGGATATGTAATAGAGAATCACACCAAAAGGACAACCCATATTAATTAATGTACAACTATGACATTCACTCCGCCCCATCACGACCAATCCAATCCTTTCAACCGAATGTGAACAGGGAGGAGATAAAACTAAAAGTTAACTAAGGAACCTAGCTGATTATACTTGGGTACTAAGTTACACGAAAAGATTGTATATGACTCTTAACCAATAAAGAACATAAAAATATATAACCGCCATAGGTTTTATTTGGAAAACACAAACGCAGCAAGCTAGGCGCAAGTAACATCAAAACATCACCCCCTTATATTCAATTACAGACTGGCTAGTGAATACCTGTTTCTTGCGAGGTTCTGCTGCCAAGGGTTCTATGCTAACATTTCTAGCTCTAATCAGGATACAGAGTATAAACACAACTTCAAGCAAGGGAAGGCGCACTGACTAATATTCACCCCTACCGCACCCATCAAGTGACGTGCAAGTAGTAGAGACTTGTTCCACTTATGTGGTATTTGATTTACAGATCTGCTTACACTGCATATTTGATCCGTTTTGTGCTTTAGTTCTAACACACAATATTGTCACAGATAAATAGCACAGTAACTTGAGTGCTCGCGAGATTAGAAACCAGATAAGGGTTGACTCAGTATTTCAACCTTCCGAGGTTGTTAAAATAAAGACTATTGACAGGGCTCCAGAGAGCTGACCTAACTGGCTACTTTGCTCACTAAATTCAGGCCAATGTTCCCAAAAAATGAAACTGCGGATTAACAGCCCAGTTAGATGCCTTTGGTTAGGTGCGCTATACAAATTTCAAAATAAATAAATAAATAAACAGGTAACCATGTGCCTGACCTTTTAAGCTTCCTGCACTGTTTCAGGAGAGCAGTGGCATCAGCAGTGCGTTCCACAAAGATAACATGCACTCTAGTGCTATGTGATGGGAAGGTGCCTGTAAGGTAATACACGTGTTTTTTTTTTATTTTTACGTTTATGTGAATTTCTGTCTCCAAAGAATATTTGGGTGCAAGAAAAATTAAATATATGTTTACTTGCTTAAAAATACCCCGGTTAGGATTAAGAACTATGTTTTTTCCTGAAACACTTTTTTTGCTGGTAAGTTCTAAAAAAATGCGTGTCGCATACTCTTACTTGAAACTCTTAGCTCAGGGCTGCAAAAAATATGCTAGGAATCAATATATGATAACACCGGGGCTGGTGTCGAATGGGACGAATAAGGACACAAGTAATCAAAGCTCACTACTATGCCCATGAAAGGAATTAACACCAACTGAGTCCCGGCACAAAAACAAAAGAATAGGAAAACATGATGTTAATAATAATACAGTTATAAGCATCAATGGGTGTCTTGTTCAAACCATCAATATATGGAAAAATACAAATTCTAAAAACAGCTCAATCCATGCACGTATGCACAGACCAAAACACAATTACATCCCAGTGCTCAATTGAAAAGAGTGCTGTCAATGTTGCTTCTGTGCAACTAAGAACGGGTAGACCCCACAATCTCCAAAAACTAACAATAAAATTGCTCCACATAATAAAAATAGCTAACAAAACAATCCAATGCGGCGTGCTGGATCCGTGACTAGTTCACTAGTCCTTATCCTTTGTTCCGTCCTTGTTTCGTGGCTTGAGGTGTTCTGAGCATATCAGAAAGGATGCGGGACTTGGTGACCAAGAACAGGCTCTGCGGCAACAAGAATGCAAGCTACTATGTAATTTAAGATCAATCACTGCAGGCCTTAACACTAATAGTTAGATGCACTATTTCCTGTAGGAATCAGGATGAGAATGATCAGTGGACAAACCTAACGGTACTAAGAAAATGTGGAGACACTAAGGGCCTCATTACGAGAATGGAGGTAGCCATGGAGCTCTTAGCTCCATGTCTCCCTCCGTTCCGGGCTCCATTACCGGGTTTCTGCAATGGGGACTTACCGGGTTACTCTGAGATAGGAGGACCCGGTAAGTCCTCCATGCAGGAACCCATCCCCATTCCCATTTGAGCCCCCAAAGAGCTCAATGGGAGTGGGGAGGGAGGTAATAACGGGCAGAGTACAACTTGCCCGTTATTGCCTCCCTCTTCCCCTCGCGGGACCCGGAATGTACGCCTGGTTTTACCAGGCGTGTGATCCGGGTCCGGTGATGGGAAGCTCGTGTAATCGGCGCTCCCGGATTGAAGGGGGCCGGTCCCGTAATGGCCCCCTTCAATCCGGGAGCGCCAGGGTTATAATGAGGCCCTAAGACTGTAATGATGCTCTACAAAAGGCACATTGATTGCTACCAAATTAACCCCCGATGAGCAATACTAAAATAAAAAATGGCCACCAAAATAGAATACCAGTGACTGGACAACCGATGGATCAAAATGAAATTAACGATACGATATGCAATAGAGAATCACACCACAAGGACAACCCATATTAATCTACAACTATGACTTTGACTCCACTCCTTCACGACCAATCCACTCCTACCAATTAAGTGTGAGCCACAATGAGATAGTTTATTGTATGGTCTACTTCCTTTGATGGCCATAGTAGGGAGGTTTGATTACTTTTCCTTTGATGGCCATAGTACTGAGGTTTGATTACTTTTCCTTTGATGGCCATCATAATATTGAGGTTTGATTACTTTTCCTTTGATGGCCATAGTAGTGAGGTTTGATTACTTTTACTTTGATGGCCATCATAGTAGTGAGGTTTGATTACTTTTCCTTTGATGGCCATAGTAGTGAGGTTTGATTACTTTTCCTTTGATGGCCATCATAGTATTGAGGTTTGATTACTTTTACTTTGATGGCCATCATAGTAGTGAGGTTTGATTACTTTTCCTTTGATGGCCATAGTAGTAGTGAGGTTGTTACGAAGTACCTTACCCCAGGTGTCGATGGGTTATGCAGCTGACCCGCCTTTTTGGTTAGATATGGCAATCAATATATGCACATATGTGTGTGAGGGTGTGCATGTACAAGGTAATATTCAGTCAGTATTAACTTTATTTTGGTCGGTAACCATAAAAGTACAAAACAACATACTATAACTTTAAATTATTAACAGTTACAAACATAATTTCTAAACAAATACAATACTCCAAAGTTATTAGCATAAAACAGTTAATTCATACATTAAAAGAGTAATCCTAAAACAATTGTCCTTCAAGGCAATAATACCTCTTTAGCTAAATTGTTCCTGTCTATGTGGTGGCAGGCCACAGAGGTCATGCAAAGCAGCTGGTTCTAGGAATGGTTTACAAATGAATGATATCATGGCCGCTTCTCCAAACCATGCAAAGCAACGCTGTGCTTCGGTAAGGTTACCTAAAGTGGAGCGGACTTCAATTTGAGAAATACAGAAGCGTTCACTTCTAAATCAGTGGCTTGCAACCTTTGACTCTCCAGATCTTTTGGACTACAACTCCCATTAGCCTCAGCGCCCCTAGTCACTGGTGAAGGATCACGACAGATGGAGTTTGTATTGCCTAATGACGGACGCTCACTAGTGCAGCTTTTGTTGTCCTTATACGTTGGGCTCTTGTGTACTTGCATCGAAAGTGCAAACATGCAAGAACTGTTGCTTAATAATGCATGTCGGCCATCCATGTGGTGTCATCTACATGGAGGGGGCTGAAGTTGTGGAAGGCATTCTATGAACTATTATGTTCTAGCAGTATGCCAGAACTGGGCAGCACTGCACATTGAGGCATCCCTCTGCACTACAAGGCTGTATTAAAGGGAAATGAGCGCTCCACAAATGACAGATGCCACCAAACTTTACATGGCATGTCGCAAGAGGCCCACTTCATTTACTGAGGATGTCGCAAACCTGCCTATGTTTCGATTTCTGCACGCTTGCAGTGTCTCGGAAGCAGCTAGAAGAGAGCATGTTAGCGCTATACAAACAACTCAACCAGCCACTCAGAACACACCAATGAATTAAGGGGTATGTTTTAGGGCTAACGCAAAGATATTTACAATTTTGCAACTACTTTTGATTGCAATGCTTCCGACAAATGTGGCCTCTATTATGAAACCAATTTTGGAATAGAAGTCTGCTTTTTCCTTGTGTGCAATTGCTACTGCACGTGCATTTTTAAAGATGCAACAAAGAAAATGAAAATACTGTGGATGGTCTTTGGGAATTTCAATTACAGTGGATTGCCTTTAGTTGTAGTGGTTAGAAGTGTTTGGGAGGCACGAGATTGCTGCTGGAAGAAAGGAAACCATGCCAATGCGAGGCTAGGAAACTGACAGGTTAAGGTTCAGAGTGCATCAATAAGGTTATGGATCGGTCTCCATTTTGTATCCTTTCCTCGGCCATAGACTGCAATGATCCCAGAATGCAGCCACCCTCCTTCTCTTTGACTTAAGGACAATAGATCAAGTCACACATGCTTGATCCCCCGCTCACTGACCCCGCACAGGCAAATGTTTGGACATCAAATACTCATGCATTGGGCACTGAGCCTTGTTACCATCTGGGCTTCCCTTCCACCCTCGCCAAAACATCAGCACTACTTCCCGCCCAGGAATATCCTCGCTTCTTCCAACCGCCTCCTCACCATTCCGCCCTTCGACAGAACCCACTCCTGGAGCCGGAGCTTTTCCATTGCTGCTTCCTGACTCTGGAGGTGCAATCCGCATTGAATCTGCTGCATGCATCATCTGCATCGAATCTGCTGCATGCATCATCCGCATCGAATCTGCTGCATGCATCATCTGCATAGAATCTGCTGCATGCATCATCCGCATTGAATCTGCTGCATGCATCATCCGCATCGAATCTGCTGCATGCATCATCCGCATCGAATCTGCTGCAAGCATCATCCGCATCGAATCTGCTGCATGCATCATCCGCATCGAATCTGCTGCATGCATCATCCGCATCGAATCTGCTGCATGCATCATCCGCATTGAATCTGCTGCATGCATCATCCGCATCGAATCTGCTGCATGCATCATCCGCATTGAATCTGCTGCATGCATCATCCGCATCGAATCTGCTGCAAGCATCATCCGCATCGAATCTGCTGCATGCATCATCCGCATCGAATCTGCTGCATGCATGAGCACCTGGCCTTCAGCAAAGCACCTTGCATCTGGCTCGGTGCCAAGAGACTAGCAAGGTGGGAATGCTGCACTTTATAGATGTTCTGATGATAAATAACAATGCATAAGACGGCTGGGGAGACTGTCTCCACAGCACTGTTTTGCATCCCTATCACTGTTGCACTCTAAAGCGTCATTCCACATGACCTGCTGATGTATTCAAGCAACAGACCATACGCCTTCTTGCTTCTTGCCCCTACTCCTGAAACGGTCTCCTGTCGCCCAACTCTGCACATCCTTGCTAACTCAGGTATTCCATAATTTAGGGAGTGTCATTAGAGAACCGGAAGCTTGTAGAAACATCTTTAAGTGCAATATCCAACAGTGGTGCTGGTCCAGCAAAAGATGCCCTGCATTTAATTATGCATTCAGGATGCTATGTATAGTAGTGCACACAGACTGGACTCCTTCAGAGAGCCGTGGAGGGAAAACTCATCATTAACTCAGAAGAAGATGGCCCTGCCTCCCCACTGAATGGTACTATCATTGCGCAAGGACATGACACACCATCCATGGCAATGGAGCAATGGGGTGTAAAGCTTTACATTGATCTGTGCTCCTGCAATAGAAGCTATGCACTTGCATTTGTCTTTAGCCAAAGGCTCTCTCACTGCTGCTCTTTCCTTTACTTTGACAGCTTCTTGGTTCTGGCCTTCCAAAAATCTTCACACTCAACAAAGAAACTCTTTTGGACAACATATTGAACCATCACAAAAATTCACGGCAGATTCCATTCCCATAGTGAAATTCTCGATGCGATGACGGTGCTGATGGGCATCTTGTGTAGGGAGGAGAAGTGTGGGATTTTCTCAAAGGCAGAGAATGAAAAAGCAAGAACTTACTACAGCACCTGCTGTAAGGTTTTCCTCCGCTCTAATTGTAGAAACAATGTGGCTTTTGTTGAGAGGATTACCAATTCTTTAAGGGTTGGCAAAGGACTGTATCCGAGAGAATGTTAGCATTCAAGCTTCTAAAGTCGACACAGAGGCTCAGACCCTTGGCATTCAGTTTGTGGATGAGCACTATTGGGTTGAGCCGCTGTGCTCTCCACAGATTTGATGGCGCCATTGGTCATGAGCATACAAAGTAGTTCTGACAGCTCTTTGTGAGCTCTGAGGAGAACGGGGCGCACTTCGTGCTTGTTGGGACCAGTGTCTGGCATGAGCTTGATCTCATCTAAGTTGTGTTTGAGGAGTCCTGCTCCTGCTTTACTCATGAACATTGAAGAATGTCTCAGAACAGTGTCTTGACAGGAGGAAGAGGTAATGGAAGGAACCTGTTCGACAGAGCAGAGGTCAAGCTTGATGACTAGCGAACCTTGCTCATGCCCACCCACAATGGCAGAGCTGTATCTGGACACGTACAGCTTCCCTGAGGCACTGTGGCTTCTGGAAGAACACCCAGAAGGCAGATCTTACGTGCCCCATGGACTTGGATGGGTTCATTCGGCTTGAAGGAACATTGACTCAGGGTTGCTAGAGTGATCCGAGCCAGACGCCACCCACAGCTTGAGGGGAACATCATTCACCAGAGCAGCACAGTAGTGTTTCTTTTTGCCTTGAGAAGCCACTCTGCTGGACGCAAAGGGGACCAGAGTGTTCATGTCATCAAAGTGGGTATCTTCATCTCAGTGGTGTCAACAACATCAACTGCTCTTGGGTGCCTTATGTTCAACACGCAGAAAAATACCAAATCCTCCTGCACTTGGTGCACACTTGGTTGCGAGTGGGCAATTCTCTTTCAGAACGTTCAAGCCTACCTTCAGAGAGGGTGCATTTTCCAGACACCATTTCTATAGGCTTCCCTTGGGCCCCTCACTATCAGAACATTTGTGGTAATCGACAGATTGGCATCGCCGCTGCACACTTCCTTAGTGGAGACAAACTTTGTTCACTCCTTCATGCAGCATATTGAATGGTCTACCATCTTTACAGTGGTGGTGGCTTGTTCCAACAGTGGATCATTGAGTGTCTACAAGGATTCTTGGCCTTTTTGACCATAGAATTGGAGGATAGGTTGATCAGTTGCCCATTGGTAACCGCTCCAAACACGCCCGTACTAGTCAGATCATTTAGCACAGTCATGGTTTCAGTGAAGAACCAGAGTCTGTTGTAGAATTCAAGCCTTCCCCAAAAAATACTAACCATCTTCCAAAAACTGCGGTCAGCGCGGGACTCTGCTTCACCATAGGGCAAGTCAAAAGCGTAGCCATCAGATTGCCATGCTTCGGGTTCAGCGGAGAATAGGCGGCGACCCCCACTTTCTTTACGCAGTCAATAGGAGTGCTCGTGTTCGGCTAGATTCAAACTCCAATACATTGATGTTCTCTCAATAGGTTGCCAGTTATATGGTCGAAAACAAAAGGATCGAATGCCTTTTGATCGACAGTAAAATGATCGATAAAAAGGGTTGATTTTTTTTGTTTTGTTTTTTATGGGGGGGTTCCCCCCAATCCCCTGTTTTCTTTATTAAAAACATTTTTTTACCAACCCAAACTAAAAAAAATATATAAATAAATAAATTTAAAAAATTGACCTTTTTTTTTCTTCGATCATTTGACTGTCGATCAAATGGTCATTCGATCCTTTGTTTTCGACCATTTGACTGGACACCCTCTCAATACAGTGCAGAGGCATGCTTAAACTGATGCCGGAGAATTGTGGCATACCTTAAAGCTGGACAAATGCAGTAGATGAGTTTATCCCTTGCAGGATGGTGCTGAAGACCGCGGTGAGCAGGGTAGACTGAAATTCGAAGGTATAGAGGCAAATGTTGGTACACAGAGCACATTAGTGGGTGCCAGGGCAGAGTGGTCTCAAAGGTTGCCACTGTGATATCCAAATGATGAATGCTCTGGAGCAGCAAAGGAGATGAGTAATTCCAGTGACTCTAGATAAGGTGCACTGCAGAAACCTTTATTTATGCAACAAGATTCCGGCGGCACGCGGTGTGGGGCTGCGGTGGTAGTGGTTCTCAGAAAGTGTGAGCTGTTAATACGTTCTGGGCTCAGCCCGCCTCCCTTCACTCCCTCACCTGCATTCATGGCATCATCGTGCAGTGTGGAGCAGCACGCATGCTGGGGGGGCAAACGGGACGGGGTGCCCTCTGAAACATGAAGCGCAGGCTGCTATAGTGCCGCCTTGCCGGATCAGATTCACCATGACTCTGATCTGCTTCAGAATAGCTTTGATACCTTTCCTCTTCACTAAGACATAAAGCCTAGATGCTCAGACACTTCAGGATAAGCATGCTTGTGTGGCGAGTATGCCCAGCACCCAGACTCTGTGCTGTTGCAGTATCAGGGGTGTTTCTAGGTCTGGAAAAGATTCAGGGCTACGCTAATGTCGGGAATGTCAGGACTCAGGGTTAGGTAGCCCCTGAGCTTCTATCCGGGGCTACAACCAAAAGACCCGGGGCTATAGCCCCCATCTCCTCCACGACCCCTAGCGACACCTCTGTGTGCTCTGTGTAAGCAGAGGTCATGATCACTCAAGAAGGCATGTGGTATTAAATAAACATGTTGCGACAAACCAGCATAAACCGCTTTGCCCGATCCCACGCTTAACCACATGAAGACTCATCTGTCATTTCCTGTACCCCCTCATTTCCTACGGCGCACAAATCCCTTGGCGGTATCAGTCGTTTCACCTCTGTATTTATATTATTATTCTTATCGGGGTATTTATTGAGCGTGGACCTAGCTTCGTGAAGCAACGGAGCGCTTTACAATCATAAGGGGAATAACACAGTAAGGGAAACAGAGATACAAGGTGGTGGGTGTGCAAACACTGGGAGATGAGGGAGGGTGTGCAATTTGGCAGCCAGGGGTCTACAAGCAGCTGGGGAGGAAACGAGGGAGTAGATCCCCCAGTCTCATGTTAGTTGTGGAGTGTGAGGGGACATAGGTGTTAGGTAGGAGCTATTCCTTGAAGAGTAGGGTTGTGAGCGCCTACTACTTCTACTTTTAAATATTGCTCTATTAGCACTGGTTCCTAGTTGACCCCACCAATTAATCCAATTTAAAACAATATTGTGTTTGTAGGATGCAGGATGTTGTTGTTCGATATACAAAAGAAGATATGTAGACACTTCAAATGGAGAACTCAGTAGTATGTTCTTTTATATTGAAGTGTCCAATGGTCTTCTTGCATTGATTTTGAGCCTTGCCTGGTGGTAGTAATGAAAATATACCATAATCATTAATAAATAACTCGAAAGGGGAATGAGCCCGCACAATGTACTCTTTCTTTCTTTGGGTCCTAGTGTGTGTCAAATTGGGTAATCACTGAGGATTTCACAGTGCCTGGAGATGGCTTTGTGCGACCTTCCTCTCTCTAGATGTTTTTGGTAATGACTTCTATTATCCCTCAACTTTGAAGAGGCTGGCTAGGGCTTTGGGAGTTGTAGTCCCACACATCTGCAGAGTCAATGGTTGCAGACCCCATGCTGTAGAGGCCTCGAGGGCTTAATCCGTGTCGGGTTTTCAGGATACCCTCATTAATATTCATGAGATACATTTGCATATAATAATTCTAAATGTATGCACCTTTTTCCTCCTGAATATTAATGAGGGATATCCTGAAAACCCGTCAGGATTCCGGCCCTCAAAGCCTGGAGTTGGACAAGCCTAGTGTCCTATACAAATGTACATGCATACAAACATCCATTCATTCATTGGAGCGGATTCACAAAGAAGCTACTCTTACTTACTGTTGACCTACAACTGGAGATGGCAATTTGACTCACAAAAAAGGTTCTATGGGTAACTATAAATATTTCTAAGTCTGTTACTTACGTATATACCTAAGATCCTATTCACACTTCACTTTGCCTGCACTAAATTATATTGTAGCCTAGTTTTTAGGTGGAAAACAAGGGTGGTGGGGGAGCGGGACAGGAGACCGGGAGTCTAGCAGTGTAGATAAGGCTGGCATGAAATACTGGCATGAAACGCAAGCAAATCAAGTCAACTGCTTTAGAATTATGGTGATTGGGTTTCAAATACATATTCAATGACTCCTGCAATGAAAACATGGAATTAAATTATGCTATAAAAACGCCAAAGGGAAATATATATTGAGCACCACTTGCCGTAATCTGCTAAAGATGCTTTTTTTGTCAACTTGTTTTATTGTATAACATGTTTCTTTAAAAATGATGACATTTTCAAGAGAAAGAGTGTCATCCAAAAGGAAAGTGCAGTAGCATCAAGAGTTCAGTAAGTGTCAGTGACCCGTAGGCGCGCTACCCCTGAAGTGCTGAGGGCGTGCGCATTCCTTCCCGTTTACACAGGAAATTGCTGCAGTCCTGCACTTTAACACCTATTTACACTCATTTTTATGCGGAAGAGCGCAAGGCCCTGGATGATTATTTTTAAGGGAAAGTTACTTACTGCCGTTCTTTATAACTTAGGATTCACACGAGGTTTTAGAAATACAAAACACTCACTTTTGCAACAATGTTGAAGTAAATATACAGAAGTGGAAGCAAATATTTCGTGGTGTTAAGCAATGTGGAATGACTTGCACGATAAGTCCCAACCCCCCAACTTCACTTTCTTTAATGGGTCTATACAGACGTTTCACAGGCTCCCTAAGGCTGCTTAGACCGAAGGGGACGTATTTAGTAAAGCTGTGCTCCAAGTTCAAAAGTGGCGTGGTGTGGGGGGAAGCCACCTGCCTGTAATTACACCAAGCACTGGCAAAGCCTAATTGTTAGCTTTTGTGCAGCCATTGGCTGCCCATTTCCCAGGCGCTCCTGCTTCCAGGGGATCCAGAAATGATGACTATAAGGGCCCAACTTAATGAGACTCAATGTACACGGCTCGGGATGATGAGGTGCTGAGCAAGCCCTGTCAGAATTCGAACTTGAGAAGCTCCTTGGGCTTAACTCCGGAGCCACCAGCCTGGACGTATTAGCACGCCTGTGCAGGGGCGGCCATTATGGGTCAAGTGCAGCTTCAAATGCCTCGATAATATGAACACATCTCTTGTTCTTTCCTAATAGATATGGTGTTGTCCCGCAGGTCCAGGCATCATATACTACGGCCGCCTGAAATGCCACAATATTTCAATCGTAGAAGGTGTAGCACCCCATGTCCAGGGGCTTCCACCATCTGCCGGTTACAGTCTCAGATACCTCAATGATACTATCATATGCCTGGCGTAGAAGGTGTAGCACCCCATGTCCAGAGGCTTCCACCATCTGCCAGGCGCAGTCTCGGATACCTCAATGATGCTATCACATGCCTGGCGTAGAAGGTGTAGCACCCCATGTCCAGAGGCTTCCACCATCTGCCAGGCGCAGTCTCGGATACCTCAATGATGCTATCACATGCCTGGCGTAGAAGGTGTAGCACCCCATGTCCAGGGGCTTCCACCATCTGCCAGGTGCAATCGCAGATACCTCAATGATGCTATCATATGCCTGGCGTAGAAGGTGTAGCACCCCATGTCCAGAGGCTTCCACCATCTGCCAGGCGCAGTCTCGGATACCTCAATGATGCTATCATATGCCTGGCGTAGAAGGTGTAGCACCCCATGTCCAGGGGCTTCCACCATCTGCCGGTTACAGTCTCAGATACCTCAATGATGCTATCATATGCCTGGCGTAGAAGGTGTAGCACCCCATGTCCAGAGGCTTCCACCATCTGCCAGGCGCTGTCTCGGATACCTCAATGATGCTATCACATGCCTGGCGTAGAAGGTGTAGCACCCCATGTCCAGGGGCTTCCACCATCTGCCAGGTGCAATCGCAGATACCTCAATGATGCTATCACATGCCTGGCGCAGAAGGCGTAGCACCCCATGTCCAGGGGCTTCCACCATCTGCCGGTTACAGTCTCAGATACCTCAATGATGCTATCATATGCCTGGCGTAGAAGGTGTAGCACCCCATGTCCAGAGGCTTCCACCATCTGCCAGGCGCAGTCTCGGATACCTCAATGATGCTATCACATGCCTGGCGTAGAAGGTGTAGCACCCCATGTCCAGGGGCTTCCACCATCTGCCGGTTACAGTCTCAGATACCTCAATGATGCTATCATATGCCTGGCGTAGAAGGTGTAGCACCCCATGTCCAGAGGCTTCCACCATCTGCCAGGCGCAGTCTCGGATACCTCAATGATGCTATCACATGCCTGGCGTAGAAGGTGTAGCACCCCATGTCCAGGGGCTTCCACCATCTGCCAGGTGCAATCGCAGATACCTCAATGATGCTATCACATGCCTGGCGCAGAAGGCGTAGCACCCCATGTCCAGTGGCTTCCACCATCTGCCGGGTACAGTCTCGGATACCTCAATGATGCTATCACATGCCTGGCGTAGAAGGTGTCGCACCCCATGTCCAGGGGCTTCCACCATCTGCCAGGTGCAATCGCAGATACCTCAATGATGCTATCACATGCCTGGCGCAGAAGGCGTAGCACCCCATGTCCAGTGGCTTCCACCATCTGCCAAGCGCAGTCTCAGATACCTCAATATTGGAATCATATGCCTGGCGTAGAAGGTGTATCACCCCATGTCCCGGGGCTTCCACCATCTGCCGGGTACAGTCTCAGATACCTCAATGATACTATCATATGCCTGGCGTAGAAGGTGTAGCACCCCATGTCCAGGGGCTTCCACCATCTGCCAGGTGCAGGCGCAGATACCTCAATGATGCTATCACATGCCTGGCGCAGAACGTGTAGCACCCCATGTCCAGGGGCTTCCACCATCTGCCAGGTGCAGTCTCAGATACCTAAATGATGCTACCATATGCCTGGCGTAGAAGGTGTAACACCCCATGTCCAGGGGCTTACAGCATCTGCCAGATGAATCTCAGTTACCTCAATGATGCAATCATATGCCTGGCGTAGAAGGTGTAGCACCCCATGTCCAGGGGCTTCCACCATCTGCCAGGTGCCATCTCAGATACCTCAATGATGCTATCATATGCCTGGCGTAGAAGGTGTAGCACCCCATGTCCATGGGCTTCCACCATCTGCCAGGTGCAGTCTCAGATACCTCAATATTGGAATCATATGCCTGGCGTAGAAGGTGTAGCACCCCATGTCCCGGGGCTTCCACCATCTGTCAGGTACAGTCTCAGATACCTCAATGAAAGTATCATATGCCTGGCGTAGAAGGACGCCACCTCCATGTTTCAATAATTTGCAGCTCTCAAGTCCTTCCACACTGTTTGAGCAGTCCCTTCTGTTACTCAGTTCTATATATAGCTTGCGCTATAATAGGGACACTAAGAATTGCTCCTCTGAGCCATTTCTTTGACTCCCCTGACCAAAGACTTGGTTACCTCCCAATATCCAGTACCATCAGGATGTACTTGCGAAGACTAACTTTAGTTCATTGTTTTCATTGTTCATTGTTTTTCAATTCACCACCTAAGTAGTCTATTATATCATCTGCTTACCACCAAGTGGTCTGTTACTACGTGAAGGTTACATGATCTAAAATGTGAATTTTGATGTTGTATGATCCAAAATGTGAACTTTCATAAAAAGTATCCCTGACAGCATCCACTGCTGAACAAGTGCCTTGCACTTTTACTTACTTGTATATGGACACTCCTATGTTCATTTAGTAGGAATTTGAACCTATGGTTATGTTTGTCTTTTCTGTTCCCTTGTCTCCATAAAAAGTCTGTCAATTTTTAGGCAGGAGTCTTTTGAAAAAACTAAAAAAACACTATGGGAAATTATACACAAGTTGACTGGACATCAACTAAATAAATATGTTAGCAGTCACTACATATGTGTTTACTTGCTCTCATTTGCATAAAGCATGAATATACAGTTCCATTGAGACTTGACATGTTAAATGGTATAACCTTTGCATTAGGAATGAATGCAGAGGTATAGAAAATGTTGATGTGGTAGGACGCCATCTCCATGTTTCAATAATTTGCAGCTCTCAAGTCCTTCCACACTGTTTGAGCACTCCCTTCTGTTACGCACTGGCGTAGAAGGTGTAGCAACCCATGTCCAGGGGCTTCCACCATCTGCCAGGTGCAGTCTCAGATACCAGGATGATGCTATCATATGCCTGGCGTAGAAGGTGTAGCACCCCATGTCCCGGAGCTTCCACCATCTGCCGGGTACATTCTCAGATACCTCAATGATACTATCATATGCCTGGAATAGAAGGTGTAGCACCCCATTGAAGTGGGAAAAGTGAACAAAAGGCTCCCACCAATCCCCTCTCAACCCCGGGCTAGAGGATCACGGCCCAGACACCCGCCACGAGAGGAGTTTGCCCATCTACCAGACGACCAAATACCCTGGTACAAGAACATACGGATGTGCCCACTCGCGTGCCCACCCGCCTGCCCACCAGCCTGCCCTGCACATGCCGACACCTGCGGCATGGATGGACTCGACTGAACCATCCAGCACCAAATCAACACATCGTTAGAGATGCCATGACGACCTAGCCAACGGTCAGCACACCCGTGCAAATATACACACCGGACACTCCCACACCAATCCACACGAAGAACATACTCAGTGCTATGACGTAGGCAACGGACACACCCACGGACGTGCATCTTTATTATTTTCCACATAGGCTTTTCAAATGCAGAAACGCAAGACGCATAATGAACTCATCTAAAAAGGCTTGCTCACGCTCTCCTAAACCCATGTAACATAATGAGAAATATAACGAAGACACGATACTGGGGATAGAGCGATATGATACCATAACCTAAAGCGCTCTGTATCACACGGTTCCACCTATGCACCAGGCCCAAGTAGGCCGCAAGCAAAAGCTTCCATGAACATTGAATGAGCAAGAGTTCGGTTGCTGACCCTGCAGAATGAGCCCAGCGAAAGCAGACAGTCAAGGGCACAACGTTGCAAACTCTCATACCGCAAGCCGACGCCAAGGTCACACCTGCAAGATAAGCCAGGCACACAGTGAGAAATGCAATATTAATTGTGCAGAATTCTGCCTCAACTACTGTTCCACCTCATGTGACCAAGCCAAACCTGATAGGGTGCCAAGCCCAGGAGGAAGAAGGCGCCTGGATCCCCCGTCTCAAGACACAGGCAGATACAATTAAGCGACTCAATGGACATCTGCGGCGGTGGGAGTAGTCGGCCTTCCTGCTTATGAATAAATCCTCACATTGTCTGCACATACCCATAGTGAAACATTGTTGCAAATGACAGGTGCACCGCGAGCTGGGAACAGCGATGGTCCCAGACTGGGTGTCACGTCCCCCGGTTTCCTAGGGTATTCTTATGCCCAGGGGAGAAGCCCGTGGCGTTTAACTTGGCGTTTGCGGCAACGCCGACGCCACCGCCGGTAATCAACTACATCTCCCAAGAGGACGATGCCCGCCAGGAACCTTTGGAACGCTTTCTACTTCTTTTTGCGTGCGTTCCACGCCTCGATTGCATTTCACTTCCTATAAATGGCCACGCCCCCAACAAGCCGGTGCTCCTAAACCATTGCGTTACGCGAGCTACGCTCTTGGATTAAGTTCCTTCTCCCCTTTTTCCTTGCCTTTCTGGTTCCTGAAATTCTATGCTTACCTTGGACTTTGGACCTTGTTATCGTCTCCTTGGTTCTGCCTTAGACCTTCGTTTGATCAACTCCCCTGCTCGACCACGGAATACACCTCGGACTGATTTTGGATTCTGCTTCTCATCTCTGGTTTCCAGCCCCCTTCAAACCCGTAGTCTTCAAATCTCTCTTGGCCACCCGCTCCCCGAGTGGAGAACCTCACTTCTTGATTATTGTTGGGACGCTTTGCTGTGCTCATCATTTGTGGGATTATTTGGGACGCTTTGCTGTGCTCATCATTTGTAGGATTATTTGGGACGCTTTGCTGTGCTCATCATTTGTGGGATTATTTGGGACGCTTTGCTGTGCTCATCATTTGTGGGATTTTTGGACGCTTTGCTGTGCTCATCATTTACTCCGCCCCCTTGGATCTTGAGACACTTGGCTTCACTCCTTGGATAGTGGGACGCTCTACTGTTGACATCACCAATCCATCATTGAGGGAAGCCTATGGTCCCCCTTCATTCTAGCCCTGACCTTCACGCACTCCCATTCTTGTGTATTGTCACAAGTAGGTGTTCCGAAAAAAGAAAAGAATACACAGGTAAGCTTGTGGGGCTCGGAGGGGGTAGAGGGACTGGAATTGTCAACAAACGGTATGTAATATTTGCTTTGTTTGTTTTCTTCCCTCTAGCTCCGCTGTGCGTTCTGCCTTTTTGCCTGAGCCCTTGGCTTGACAGGTGTTTCTTTTCCCTGCAAGCTGTGCTCTCAGGAAGGAAGTCTGGATTACTTTAGCGGCATCTAACCCAAGTGATTCCTCAGACTCATCGTGGAACCCTCGAACCGCGACAGATTTAGGAGCCTATACTGGTGCCTGTCTGTCCGAGATGGATCCTAATGCAGATCCTATGGCTGCTATGATGCAAGCCTTTGCCACGTTACGCACAGACATGGCAGCAGCACATGCCGCTTTGCACCAACGCATGGATGTCATGCAAAGCTTTGTGCAACCCTTGCTGGTGGATGAGGAGTTTGGGGATGTTCCCGCTCCTGTACCACCACCGGTTCCTCCGACACCCCTAGCCCCTGTGGTGTTGCCGGGTCCTTTTCCATTGGCACCACCGGAACGCTTCACGGGAGACCCAAAAACGTATAGGACATTTGTCAATCAATGTCGTTTACATTTCCTATGCCGTCCCTTGGCATTCCCTAATTCTGAAACAAAAGCAGCTTTTGTGCTCTCTCATCTAGGGGGTATGGCTGCGGCCTGGGCGAATCCATTGTTGGAGTCCAATGACCCGGTCTTGTACGATTTCGATGCCCTACTAGTCGCCATGAATCTGGTCTTTGACACCAGATATAAGGCTCAGGCTTCGGATTTAGAGTTTTTGGCAATATCCCAGGGGAAACAACCTCTTTTGGCGTATTTAGCCCGATTCAATCAGCTGGCCGCAGAGACCTCTTGGCCTGAATCAAAAAAGGCGGCAGTCTTCTATAAGGGGTTATCAGACGAACTTAAGGACGCATTGTCCGTTGTCCCTTCTATCCCTTCCGTATTTCCTGAATTGCTTGATTTGGTGTTACAGGTCGATGCTCGGATGCAACAAAGGCGTGGAGAACGCCGTCACCTTGAGCCTCGCCCTGGCAGATCCGAATTAGGATCTTCTCCAACCTCTGGAGAGGTAGAACCCATGCAAATTGGGGCAGTAAAAGGTCCCCTCTCAAAAGCAGAGAGGGAGAGAAGAATGCAAAACAATCTGTGTCTGTATTGTGGACAAACGGGACATTTCATTCGTGTCTGCCCTAAACGCCCTGTTAAACGGGCGGGAAACGCCACGACCCGTCCCTAAATCGAGCCGACGTGACGGGTCAGCCTTCCAATGGCTCATTCCTTCAAACAGCTGCCGCGCACATATATTTGGATATGTCTTTTATGTTGCCCAATTCTCAAGTCTTTTCTAGTACAGTCATGATAGATTCCGGGGCAACAGGTAATTATATGGATGAACATCTGGCAGCAACCTATGGTATCCCGGTAGACCCTAAGGAGACACCAGAACTTGTCTATGCAGTAGACGGCTCCTGTTTGGTTTCGGGTCATGTTGTGAAACAAACACAACCCTTGCGGATGAGCACAACGGAAGGGCATGCTGAATACCTGTCCTTCGATCTCATTTCCACACCACAATTTGGGGTCATCTTGGGCCTCCCATGGTTGCGTAAACACAACCCTATCATTGATTGGGTGGAGCAAACAGTGCTTTTTTCTTCTCCCCTGTGTTTGAAGGACTGCTTTCCACTTCACGGGACATCTCACCCATCTCCATGTAAGGCTCTGATTTCAAGTATCCTCACTTGTAATGCTACTACTAGGATGACGGTGGAAATTCCTTCTGCATATCAGGACCTGATGGAAGTGTTTGACAAAGGTTTGTCTGAACAACTGCCGCCACATCGGGAATATGACTGTCCGATTGATTTGGTACCCAATGCCATTCTCCCCCACGGAAGGATATATTCTTTGGCACGGCCTGAGGAAGAACTCCTAAAGGAGTACGTTGAGAAATCTCTGAGATTGGGCCATATAAGGCCTTCCCGTTCTCCAGCTGCTTCTCCGATTTTTATTGTCCCAAAAAAGGAAGGGGATCTCCGGCCTTGTGTAGATTATCGTACACTTAATGCTGTGACGATAAAAAACCAGTACCCACTACCCCTCATTTCGGAGTTGTTGGATCGTCTCTCTACCGCCAAACTCTTTACAAAACTGGATCTAAGGGGGGCCTACAATCTGGTGAGAGTGCGTGCGGGCGACGAGTGGAAGACCGCCTTCAAGTGCAAATACGGCCTTTTTGAATACCTAGTAATGCCGTTTGGTCTTTGTAACGCCCCCGCAACCTTCCAACACTTTGTCAATGACATCTTCCGAGACCTGTTGGATGTTTTTGTTGTGATATATCTGGATGATATATTAATATACTCGGAAACGTTATCACAACATGAGAACCATGTCCGGACGGTGTTACTCCGTCTTCGGGAACATGGGTTATATGCAAAGGCTGAAAAATGCGTCTTTCATGTTTCCTCTGTGGAGTTTCTAGGATTCGTGATATCCTCTCAGGGTGTTCACATGCATGATGCAAAGATACGAGCAGTCCTTGATTGGCCTGCTCCTACTTCGCTTAAGGGTTTACAATCTTTCCTAGGATTTGCTAACTTTTATAGACGCTTTATTGCATCCTTTTCAGCCATTGTAGTCCCATTGACACGCCTTACCAGTCCTTCAGTTCCCTTTTGTTGGGACATTCAGGCTCAGGACGCCTTTCAGGCCTTGAAAGAGGCGTTCACTACGGCTCCGGTCCTGCTACATCCAAACCCCCTATTACCTTTCATCATCGAAGCTGATGCCTCTGCCCTTGCCCTTGGGGCGATCTTATCTCAGAAATGCCCCACGACTCGGCAACTACACCCAGTAGCCTTCTTCTCCAGGAAATTGACTTCTCCGGAGAAACATTATACTATAATGGAACGTGAGCTATTGGCTATTCGAGCTGCCTTTAAGGAGTGGAGACACCATCTACTGGGGGGTCGACACCCTGTCACGGTTTACACGGACCACCGTAATCTACAAGCTCTATCCACGGTGAAATGTACCAACTCTAGACAAATCAGATGGCATTTGTTTTTTGCACAATTCAATTTCACGGTTTCTTATCGACCGGGCCCCTTGCATGGCAAGGCCGATGCACTTTCTCGTATCGGAGTTGATATCCCCTTCGAGGAGACAGTCCTTCCTGTTTTGCCACACAACACGGTTATGTGTGTCTGTGCTGCAACCGGTTCCTTATTAGAACGGATCCGTCGCTGGGCTGCTGACCATGGGGAGGTACTTCAAGGGCTAAAAGCACAATTGATATCGGGATTACCTTACGTACAGGAACGTCTATATATCCCTGATGCTCGGACCCGCTTACAGGCCCTAAACTGGTCCCATGATACACGCCTGGCGGCCCATCCAGGACAAACTAAGACAGCTGATCTACTCCTCCGATGGTGTTGGTGGCCCAATATGAAACGGGATGTGGCAGACTATGTATCTAAATGTGCCGTCTGTACACAATGCAAAACGGTGCCTGGAAAACCGGTGGGGCTTCTCCAGAAAATGCCCATCCCATCACGCCCATGGCATACTGTGTCACTCGATTTTGTGGTAGAGCTACCACCAGTCCAGGGGTTTACCACTATCTTGGTGGTGGTAGATGCCTTCACCAAGATGGCACGCTTTGTCCCCTGCAATGGTGTTCCTTCTGCTCCTACATTGGCCAAGTTGTTCTTCGAACAGGTGGTTCGTCTATTCGGCCTCCCTCTGATCCTTATCTCAGATCGTGGATCCCAATTCACCTCGCGTTTCTGGCTAGCTCTCACTCGATTTCTTGGCATTGACGTTCGTCTATCCTCAGCATACCATCCTCAGACGGACGGGCAAACAGAACGTCTCAATGCCACAATGGAGCAGTATCTCCGATGTTTGTGTTTACAATATCAGTCGGACTGGCTGTCTGTATTGGGGGCTGCGGAATTCGCTTACAACAATGCCTGCCATGCATCGGCTGGTTGTTCACCCTTCTATGCCATGTATGGTTTACATCCTCGAGTTCTACCATCCACCCTTCCTTCGGTGGCACGAGTACCCGCAGCTCAGGCAACAGCCCAGTCCTTGCGATCTATCCGTGCCGCTGTGCTTCAGCATCTACACCAAGCACAAGATCGCACGAAACGGAATGCTGATAGGCATCGCAGGACAGCCCCGGAGTATCACCTGGGGGATAAGGTCTGGCTATCCACTGTGCACCTTCGCATACCAGGAAAACGTAAGCTGAATCCCCGCTACGTGGGTCCCTATACCATCACGCGATGCATCAACGCCGTGGCCTATCGTTTAGGCATACCCTCGGCTTGGAAGATCCACCCCGTGTTCCACGTCTCCCTATTACGGCCTTATGTTGCCGGTACGCGTTTGGGTGATCGTCCCGCTCCCGTTGCGATTCAGGGGGAAGAGGAATATGAGGTTCAAGCCATATTGGATACTCGAGTAATCCGGGGCACCCGGCATTATCTAGTAGACTGGAAAGGCTATGGCCCCGAAGATCGTACCTGGGAACCTGCCTCAAATCTTCACGCTCCGCGTCTTTTGCGGGCTTTTCTCCGGTCTAATGGTTCGAGACCCGGGGGAGGCCCATCTTTGAGGAGGGGTACTGTCACGTCCCCCGGTTTCCTAGGGTATTCTTATGCCCAGGGGAGAAGCCCGTGGCGTTTAACTTGGCGTTTGCGGCAACGCCGACGCCACCGCCGGTAATCAACTACATCTCCCAAGAGGACGATGCCCGCCAGGAACCTTTGGAACGCTTTCTACTTCTTTTTGCGTGCGTTCCACGCCTCGATTGCATTTCACTTCCTATAAATGGCCACGCCCCCAACAAGCCGGTGCTCCTAAACCATTGCGTTACGCGAGCTACGCTCTTGGATTAAGTTCCTTCTCCCCTTTTTCCTTGCCTTTCTGGTTCCTGAAATTCTATGCTTACCTTGGACTTTGGACCTTGTTATCGTCTCCTTGGTTCTGCCTTAGACCTTCGTTTGATCAACTCCCCTGCTCGACCACGGAATACACCTCGGACTGATTTTGGATTCTGCTTCTCATCTCTGGTTTCCGGCCCCCTTCAAACCCGTAGTCTTCAAATCTCTCTTGGCCACCCGCTCCCCGAGTGGAGAACCTCACTTCTTGATTATTGTTGGGACGCTTTGCTGTGCTCATCATTTGTGGGATTATTTGGGACGCTTTGCTGTGCTCATCATTTGTAGGATTATTTGGGACGCTTTGCTGTGCTCATCATTTGTGGGATTATTTGGGACGCTTTGCTGTGCTCATCATTTGTGGGATTTTTGGACGCTTTGCTGTGCTCATCATTTACTCCGCCCCCTTGGATCTTGAGACACTTGGCTTCACTCCTTGGATAGTGGGACGCTCTACTGTTGACATCACCAATCCATCATTGAGGGAAGCCTATGGTCCCCCTTCATTCTAGCCCTGACCTTCACGCACTCCCATTCTTGTGTATTGTCACAAGTAGGTGTTCCGAAAAAAGAAAAGAATACACAGGTAAGCTTGTGGGGCTCGGAGGGGGTAGAGGGACTGGAATTGTCAACAAACGGTATGTAATATTTGCTTTGTTTGTTTTCTTCCCTCTAGCTCCGCTGTGCGTTCTGCCTTTTTGCCTGAGCCCTTGGCTTGACAGGTGTTTCTTTTCCCTGCAAGCTGTGCTCTCAGGAAGGAAGTCTGGATTACTTTAGCGGCATCTAACCCAAGTGATTCCTCAGACTCATCGTGGAACCCTCGAACCGCGACACTGGGGGGCTCGCAGGTGGACCAATCAGAACATGGGGCCCTTATCACTGACGCCATTAACATTGACCAACCCTCAGGGGTCTTCATGTAACAATTTTTATGTATCAAACTGAAGGGACGACCCAAGTATACCACCTGACTGACCCTTAACCACTAACAACGTTCTCTATACGTATGCTATACTAACCCTACCACTCGGGGAACCAATCCAGAGTGGCGATAGGTTTTTTGCTAACTTTCTCAGGTGACGCAAGTAGCGCGTCATAATAAGATAAAAAGGGCCTGCCAGCCCCACAATGTTGAGAGAGTGTCAGGACGGACGCGTACGATCCTTGACCCATCCCTGCCGTTTTGTTTAATAAACAGCAGAATCACCTTGCTTCTTTCGTGTGTCTCATACTCTATCTCCTTTGGGATATACGGGAGGAGTTGGGGCCTCCCTGCCCGGAGGTCCGCGGACGGCCCAGCCGACCCCAGGAGAATTTCCCCCCGACAAGTTGGAGTCACTGCTGAGATCTGTTTAAGGTCCGCTTTTATTTTTATTTTTCCAAGTACTCCCGTTGCGGGGAGGCCCGGCGGCGCGGCCCCCTCTGCCGCTGCCCCCTTTTTGAGGACTACAGGACCATTGCGGAACTGCGAGAAGACCGGACAGCGCAATCCGGATATTGGCCCTCGGGAGCCGGTTGAGAAGTATCCCGCCCGCGGTTGGCGAGTGTCCAGACGTAGTCCAGACGAGGGGAGGTGGCGAGCCGCTTGGAGGGGTGCACGCAGTCGAGCGGCCCGGCATCAAGAGAACTTGGTGAGTATGCCACGCCCAACAAGCAATGTGAAATTGTGAGGGAGGGGGGAGGAATTGAATACGGGAGGTATTACAAAGGTGCGCAGCGAAGGTTTGATAATTTAGTGTTGGCAATGAAATGAATGGTAGCCGGACGAGTGCGAGAGCAGTCTGCTACGTTACAGGAGAGAAGGGGGCGGAGCACGAAAACATCACGTGCGGCCGCTCATAGAAACTGATTGGCCTAGGTCGCGACCATGTGTAAGGGTGTGTGTGTGCGTGGTTTCCTACGATTTGGCAATTATTGATCAATGAGTAGATGAGGATCCCTATTGATCGAGCAGGAAACTCGATAGATAGATGACGTTTCCCTGTAGGCGGTAGCTAGCTAGTTGCCCAATACAGAAGATAATTGGCTGGTTAAGCCCTCCTGTCGAGGGGCGTATCACACGCGAGGCGACGCAGCGTGCGCAGTCCGATTATATTATTGATTACCTTGTTCCAGGAGTGACAGGAAGACAGCTGTGGGGTTAACGGGGGTAGATTGCAAGTGTATCTTGGACTTAGAGAATATATGAAGAACTTACCAGTAGTTTGAAGAGATCGGTGACGTCACCAGCAGGGCTTTCATAGGACATCTCGAGAACCAGGCATCTTTATTTTTGAGTGGCGGGGAGGAGAGCTGTGTTAAGGGCGTGGAAACGGCACTAAACGGTAATGAGTTGATAGGGGGAAGGCGAAAAGGGGGACGTGGCTGCGCACGGAGAACGCCGGCCACGGCAAGTGTAGAAGAGGGAGGAGGAGCAAGTGAAAGTAGGACGGCAGTATAAGAACGTCACAAGGGGCACGCAGCCGCAGGGGGCTACGTGCGCCTCGGCCGCAGGGGGCCGTAAGGGTGTTGTATAAAGGAAGAAACGAAAGAAAAGAATATACAAATGTAAATACTATATTTTACTAATTTTTCCTTAGCGGACTATCGCAAGTCCCCAAACTTACGGGGCCAGGTAAAGATATTAGGCTGTATATTTTAAAGTGCTAGTAAAATAACCGCTACCAAATAGGGGAAGGATATCAAGTGGAGCGCTACTATGTCATACGGGGCAGGATCGGGGGGGTGGGGGAACACCCTCACTACCCCACTGCAACACATATGTAAAACACTGTCACCCCATAGGGAGAAACTGATCAAGTATAGCATAGAATGGACACAGGGGACAGACAACAAAATGACGACACCATGGCCGCCTAATGGTAGCTTCGATCCATATACCCAACACTCACTATTAAACCATCTGCATAATACATACAAGGGGAAGAAGTTGACACACCACGTGGAGGTGTTCAACTTATGGAGGATGTTCCAAGGGTCCCGACCAGGACCAAACGGAATGTTCATTGTAGGGGAAACAACGGGAGATAAGGAGATTAAGGAGGAGGGAGAGAATGGGGAAAAAGAGAGTGAAGGCACACAGAACACGGGGAACGGACAAGAGGGAGGAGAAAAGAGTGACAACTCAAACGAAAACTAAATAAAAAAGGAACAGAGCGACGATATACCCCTAGCGAAGGTAGTGAAAACAGAGGGAGGGGGGTTGTATCCTTTACGAGAACTAGGAGAAATAGCAAGAGAACCATTAAGGGCAGCTGAGGGATACTCGAACCCGGCATACAGCCCGCCTCCATATACAGCTACAGGTGGCCACACGGGAGGGGAGCGGACTAGTACAACGGGATCAGCTCATAGGAAGACGCTAGCAGGGGAGGGGAGGACTGAAGAAGAGCAGACTACGGACATAGGAAATGATGAGTGGGTAGCTGCGCAGATACTATTAAAATTACGAGGTTCATTAACAGGAGAAGAGAAGGAGGTGGTAAGGAAAATGGACGAGGATAATACCAGGGAGGGTGAAATAAAAGGGGAAGAGCTGATAAAACAAAAGGAAGAGACTTTGGAGGAACGATTAGCAGAATTAAGGGATGAGCAGAATGCACTGATCAAGCAGCTCGAGAGGGGGGAAAGAGAGAGAGCACGGGAAAGGAAAGAAGGTAAGAATGAGTTGGAAAAAATGAGAGAACGAACTGAGGAGCAAAAGAGAGAAGCCGAAAGGGTAAAGGCAGTAGCAGAAAGGGTATCAAGAGCAGCACTGCGCGACAGGAAAAGAGAGGGAGAGGAGAAAGAAAAAGAAATGGCAATATGGAAGAAGAGATTACTGTCAGAAGCGACTAGGAAATACGAGGAAGGGAGGATGATAGAGAGTATATTAGAAAGGGAGAGGGAGAGATGGGAAAGGAAGAAAGAAGATGAAAAGATATTGGAAAAAATGAGTAATGAAGTAATGGAAGAATTAAAAAAGAAAAGAGAGGAAATTGGTAGAGAAATAGCGGAGAAAAATGAAGGGGAAAGAGAAGATAGGAGAGGGGAGAGTGAAGTAAGGAGGCATGTATATAGAGGTAAAGAACTAGCAACAACATCGGCACAAAGGGGAGCGATTAGTAAAGAAGAAAAGGAAGGAACGGACCTAATAGACATAAGAACAGTAATGATTGGGGGGAAAAAGACAGATTGGGGGTTGCCATTTTTGAATGACTTTTGTAGTGAGGAAGAAGAAGGAATGGAGAAGGAAGGAAGAAATAGTGAAAGGGAAAGCCTAGATAAACTATACACCACCCGGACAAATAGAGACTCACCATGGATCTGCAGGAGAAAGGAAGAACTGCAGAGAAGTGAGGAGGAAGAGCAAGGAATAGCGGAAAGGCAGACACGTGAAGCCACACCGTCACCATCCCGTCCTTCATGCTCCACCACCTCACGCTCATTACGTGCAACATGCCCATCTAAACTCGCGCCCTTCACAAACGACCTGACACCCTATGCAGGAAGGCTTAGAGACCTCCCTGGACGCAGGCAGGGAGAACGAATACACACGCCCACATTAAATAAAGGAAATGATGAAAGAAGGGGAAGTGGTGGAGGAGAAAGAGTTAAGAGCAGGAGAAATATGGAAGAAATTGACGATGTAGAAGAGACGGAAGAAGAGGAGGGGTGTGCGGACTCGATTTTGTGGAACCCAGGTGGTCAAACGGGACACAACTTGATGCCTCTTCTGGAGAGGGGAGGGGTTAGACCACAATACGTCCCTTGGAAGCATGCAGACAAGGAAAATATAAAGTGCAGACTCCCATCATTAAGTGGAGGTGCGGGTAAATGGATATATGAAATGGAAAAATACACCGCAGGACAGAAATTGGCAGTGGGAGATGTAAAGGGCCTTCTAATATCAATATTAGGGGATGCTGCGGATGACATCTGGAAGAGAGCGGGCTTCCCCGGGGTCACAATAACAAACACATCTCACGATGGGGCACCATTCGCAAACTGCAGACATGCATTATGGCAGGCACTGAGGGTACAGTATCCAGACACATCAGACATAGGAGCAATTACCTCGCGCAAGATGCGTGAGAACGAAGATCCTGTTGATTATATCCAGGAAATTCAAGAGAAGTGGCGTATGGAAACTAGAGAACAATGGGACAAAACACCAGCAATATTCTATCATATACTAGTACAGGGGCTCCCAGAAGCAGTTCAGAAACAACTGAAGAAAGTAGTGGGGATGGAAGCAAAAGCATGGCCAGAAATACAACTGACTATAGTACATCATTGCAGGACATGGCAAGAAAAAATGAAAAAAAAGGAAGAGGACAGGAAAACGGAAGAGGCTAAACTAGTACAGAAAAAACTTACTAAATACACGATGGAAGGCGCACTAATAACTACACCTACAACAATGACTCAAAGCCCCACACAAGTAGTGGCTGCACAAGATCCCTCCCAAATACAATCATCGCAGACTGTAACACAATAGATGCCGCCACTCCAACCATACACAACTAACATGGGAGGAGGATACTCAACGCCAGGAGCTGGGTATTATAATTACAACAGGGGAAGGAGAGGAATAATGAGAGGGAGAGGATACGGATATAACACACAACAACAGGTGGGGGACTTAGAAATTCCTACCTCACCGGGCACTCAGTATACCAGGACAACACAGGAAGCTTTCCATGGCAGAACAGGGAACCACTGGTGTGTTGGATTTGTGGATTAGTAGGACACATGTCACGCACGTGTAGAGTGAGACCAGGCACACCATCGTGGAGTGAACAGGGACAACAAGAGCTCACACAGGAACAGCAGGGCATCCAGCAACAGCAGACATTGCAACAGGGAAATGGACAGCAACAACTAGTAACACAACAACAGCCACGGACATATCCACCGCCTCAACAACAGATAGCGATAACACAACAATCCCAAGCACAGCAAGTACAGCAACCTGCACAAGTCCAAGACCATAACATAACATCTACCAATACCCAACTACAGCAAACACAACTGGGTAGGGTGACGGTACTGGGACACAACCCTTACACAGGAAGTGGTCAATCATTATACCCTCCATAGGACAGCCCACAGACGACCTTGGTGTGTCCCATCCTGTCGGTAACACCTAATAGTGCGGAGGAACCACGCATAGAGGTAACGATAGGTGACAAAAAATTATCATTCCTTGTTGACACCGGGGCGACCCGGTCTTGCATAAGGGAAGGTAAATTTAAGATGTCAGGTGAAGCCATGAACACCCAAGGATTCTCTGGGGCTAGGGGGTTGGTTCCCTTTACTGATAACATTCCCTTATCAATAGGGGATTATGACATGTCAGTCCCACTTTTATATTCTAGGGCCTCACCAGTAAATATAATGGGGAGAGACATAATGAGCAGGTTGAATATGACGATCTCCTTTACGGAGGACGGCATCATTTGCTCCACTCCAGGAATTAACATGCTCACTGCACGACAGATTATGCAGCCATACAGTGGACAGACAGTGATTAGGGCTGAGCCAGTAGATGGTGAACTGTTCCAGTACGGGACGGACATGGCATTTGCATGGATGCCAGGGATAGAAGGAAAGATCTGGAGGAGGCCAGCAGCCTACTTGTTTAGACCAGAAAAACCAGCCAATGAACCAGAAGGAAAGGTGATTTCAGTGGACATAGAGAGCATTATAGCAACCGCTGATTACATTGCAGTGCATGCCCAAGACAGAGAAGGAAGAGCATGGAGGGCAGTGATAGCACTAGCAGAGGGATGTAGACTCACCCAGGTGTCAGATGAGGAGCTCTTCTCAGGAGAAAAGGAAGAAGGTACAATGGTATTTATGATGAGTGTGGAAATATGGCTAAGGGTGACGTACAAACAAGTGGCACAGAAAATGGCAATGGCACTTGAGGCACCCACGTCCACCCCAGTTCCCTTCTTTGAGGAGGATATGGCAAAAGTACCCACATCATTATGGACTACTAGCCCCTATGACGTGGGGTGTATAGTTTAGTTTAGTTTAGTTTATTTATTTGTATAGCGCGCCAAACCCTGGAGTATCAGGGCGCAAACAGATAAGGATATGCTCAACTTAGTTACAGGTACATAGAAATCAGATGAAGGTACAGAGATGCGCCGAGCTTGGTTACAGATATGCTCGGCTAATTGCACGTACAGGACGAGGCAGGAAGAGTAGACAGACATCAGCAATATTACAGCAAGCAGATATGAACAAGTAGAGATCAAGGACAGGGGAACAAGGAGTTAGCTCCTGTTTGCGTAATATATAATTATATACAGTAATGTACAATGTGACAAGTGGAGTAGTTAGCTGTCGTTGGCTCTCAGCCACCTGGTGAGTTTTTGTCTAAATTTTGCGAAAGGCTGAGGTTCTCTAACGTCATGGGGGAGGGAATTCCATAATTGCGCAGCCTTGACCGGGAAGCTATTTCCTCCTATAGTGGCAAGTTTGAAACGCGGGACTTGGAGGCAGTTTGCGTTGGCTATTCTGGTAGGTCTAGAAGAAGTCCTTTTACGTAATCTATCCATGAGGTAAGGTGGAGCTTTGTTGTTGATACATTTGTGGGTGAGGGAGGCGATTTTGAGATTAATTTTGTCTGCGGTGGCGAGCCATTTGTGTTCTCTTCTTGTGGAGGAAATATGCTCGTTTCTATTAATCTTGAGTGCTGCTCTCAGAGCATTGTTCTGGAGCACTTGAATTTTGTGGATGGTCTGTTTATTAGCTCCAATGTAAAGTCCATTATAATAATCTAATTTGGATAGTATCAAGGCTCTGGCTAGTGTGATGCAACTATCTGTGGAGAGGAATTGTTTGCTCGCTCTGATAAGTTTGCATGTATATGCTGTGGCAGAAGCTAGAGAGTTAACTTGTTTAGTAAAGTTCATGGTGGCGTCTAGGTAAAATCCTAAGGTTTTTACTTCATGAGCTACTTTTATGTTGTTCCCATCAATAATGAAGTTGTCGTAATCAAGGCTGAGTTTGGATATATAGGTAGTGGTGCCCAGGATGATAAGCTCAGTTTTATCATCGTTCAGGCATAGGCCGTGTGTGGCCATCCATGCCTGGACGATGCTATAGATCCTGTTCACTAGGGCCAGGTCCTTGGCGTAGTCTCCTGAGAGCGGGAGGAGGATCTGGGTATCGTCTGCGTAGTTAGTATAAGCGATGCCCAGATGATCCATTTCATCAAAGAGAGGCTTTGTGAAGACATTATAGAGGGTGGGTGACACACAAGATCCTTGTGGAACACCGCATGTTATAGGGATTGGGTCTGCTGAGGCTGATGGAGCGAAGACTCTCATGGTCCGATTACTCAGGAATGACTGGATCCAAATTATGGCCTCTTTTGAAAAGTGGGCTGCCGAGTCGAGGTGACTACAGAGGACTGTGTGGTCCACTAAGTCGAATGCCGCTGATAGGTCCAGGAGGAGAAGTAGGGCCGCTTGGCCATTGTCTCTACAATCGTCTATTTGGGCCTTAAGGTCTATTAACGCTGTTTCGGTCCCATGTTGCGGGCGGAATCCTGATTGACGGGTTCCAAGTAGGTGGTTAGACTCTAGGAAGCTTTGAATTTGCAAGTAAGCCACTTTATCTAAAATTTTTAGAAGAAAGGGCACAGTCGTGATGGGCCTGAAGTTAGTCGGGATGGCAGGGTCAAGGGTTTGCTTCTTTAGTAGTGGCAGTACCCAGGACTCTTTTAGGTTGATCGGTACTGAACCTGAGGTAAAGGAAGAGTTGATTAGTTTGGTTATAAATGGCGACAGTTCTCTCGCAGCATCCTTGATGAGTTGTGCTGGGCATTGGTCGCCTTTACAGTTGGACGGTTTGAGTCCCAGGATGACCTTTTCTACCTCTATGGTCGATACCTTAAAAGCTACTATAAAAAGCATAGGGGGAGTAAGAATAAAATTGAAAAAGGGTGCAATACTCCCCAGAGTGAAACAGTACCCACTATCAAAAGAGGCAGATGAGGGCATATATGAAACAATAACGGCCCTTATTAATAATGGCATATTGGTCCCATCAGAATCACCATGCAACACAGCTGTATACCCAGTGCGCAAGGCTAAAGGGGGGTCTTGGCACTTCATACAGGACCTCAGGCCTTTGAACAACATAGTGGAAGCAGAATACCCCATAGCAGCAAACCCGGCCACAATATTGTGCGGCATTCCAGCAGAGGCATCACGGTTTACAGTGATCGACCTTAAAAATGGTTTTTCTCAATACCACTGCACCCAGACTCACAAGATCTGACAAGCTTCACTTACAGAAACACAAAGTGAAACACACCAGATTGCCACAAGGGTACTGCGAGTCACCCTCAATATTCAACAGAGTAATACAGATGGATTTGGGTAACATTGAAGTAGAAAGCACAGTGTTGCAGTATGTTGACGACATAATAATTTGCAGCACAAACGAAAGAAGATGCAGAGAGGACTCATTAAAGATGCTGACAATATTGGCTGAAAAAGGTTACAAGGTAAACAAGGAAAAGTTACAGTACTGTCAGGAACAGGTACTTTACATTGGCCAGCTCATATCCCAATATGGAAGAAAGATTGCACCACAAAGAGCACAGGCCATTTCAAAAACGCCATTGCCACAAACAGTGAGAGAATTACAGCAGTTCCTGGGTCTGTGCAACTACTGCAGAGCATGGGTATTTGATTACAGCTCATACATAAAAGAAGCTAACAAAGGGGAGAAAAAGTTGGGGTGGACAATGGAAATGAAAGAGGCTTTTGATGAACTGAAAGATGCAATATCAACCGCTCCGGTACTGGCCACCCCAGATTATGAACGATAATTCTTTATATTTTCACATTGCGACTCAGCAGTAATGAAAGCAGTGTTGGCCCAAAAAACAAGCATGGGCTACAAACCAGTAGCGTTTTACAGCGGCCACTTGGATCCTGTGATGTTAGGTCATTTCCCTTGCGAACAAGGTCTCGCCGCAGCTGCCTTTGCGGTAGAGAAAGCATCAGCAATCACCATGGGGTGCCCAACCACACTATTTGTGGAACATGCACTATTTGCAATATTGAACAAGCCTAAGTCCACACTAACCACGCAGAGGGCGTCAGGTTATGAGATAATCTTATCTAGAGCTGACCTATCAATTGTTAGGTGCAGCACGGTCAACCCTGCAAGGTTTATAGCAGAAGCAATTAAGGAAGGAGACTATGCGCACGATTGTACAAAGACTACCGAAATGTATTCATGTACTAGAAGGGTTGAAGAGAACGCACTAGACGGAGGTGAGCTCTTGTTCATTGATGGGTCATCAACAATTGACCAAAGTAACGGGATAAGGAGAACTGTGGCAGCAGTGGTAAAAATGACGGAGGTACCGGTGTGTGTGGCGATGAAATGCATACAATTACCACAGCATTACTCTGCTCAAGCAGCGGAATTAGTTGCACTGATCTTGGCGTTGAAGGAAAGCTTTGACAAACGAGTGACCATATATTCCGACAGTGCATATGTCACGTCTACTGTCCACTCAGGGTTGTCCAAATGGAGGAGAAGAGGGTTTAGGAGAGCTGACGGCACTCCAGTGCAGCATGCCCTCTTATTGGCTGAACTAATTGAAGTAATAAATGACCCCCAAGAATTAGCCTTGGTCAAATGCACCGCACACACTAATGGAGAAGATCATATTTCAAAAGGGAATGCAGCAGCAGACGCACACGCGAAGTATGCTGCATATTTTGGCGAGATATGGAACCCCCCAGAGTCAGAGAGAGGGAGAGGGAGGGGAATAGCTAAGGAGATGTTAATACGAGAAGGGTACACCCATCTCCCAGCCGCACAGATAATGGAACTACAAGCGGCTGCACCAATGGCAGAAAAAGGAATATGGGTAAAAAGAGGATGTACAATGTCACCAACTGACGCACTATGGCGCCAGGTTAGCACTGGAAAGATGGTAATGCCACTGGCACTATTGAACACCGCCCTGAGCCAACTACACCACCCAGCCCACACAGGCAAGGAAGTCATTGCAGCACGAATTAGGGAAGATTGGTTCTGCCCCGAGTTGAATTCCCATGTGTCAAATTTTATCAGCAATTGTCTCACATGTCAACAGTTCACGGCCGGTCACACGCTGAAGGTGATAAAAGGTACTATACCCCGGCCAGAGGGACCCTTCCGACACATCCATATTGACTATGTTGATATGATCAACGTATGTCAAGGAAATAGGTATATGATTGTAGTTGTATGTCCATTCTCGAGGTGGATTGAGGCAGGGCCCTGCTCACACCCAGATGCATTCCGAGCAGCTAAATTCCTAGTGAGGGAAGTCTTCCCCAGGTGGGGAGTGTGCGAAATACTGTGGTCAGACAATGGCCCGCATTTCGCCAATGAAATGTTCCAGCATATCACATCCTTACTGAACATCAAGCATAAATTTGCATGTGCATACCACCCGCAGGCCAACAGTGTATGCGAAAGCCTGAATGGCCTATTAAAGGAGGCAATTACAAAAATACAGCAAACAACAAAGAAGAGTTGGCTGTATTGCCTTCCGCTAGCCCTATTTGAGCTAAGGAATAGACCAGGCTCCGACCACCACCTCACCCCTCACGAGGTGGTGACCGGACGTCAAATGCGCCTTCCTCTGACGCCAACATCAAGAGCATTCAAAGACCATGAGAGTACTGCAACTGTCCTTGGTGATGAAATGTACCAATATGTGTCTTCTTTGATTACTAGTGTAGTGTTTGTGTCTCAACAGCTCGAGTGCACGCGGGGCGGGTCTAAGAGTGATCAACGAGAAGACGCGGATGAAGAATTGGAAAAGGAAAAACTGTGCAAAATTGCTAAAGGTGACCACGTACTACTCCGCAATTTCAATAGAAAGTGGAACAGCCCACGCTTCACTGGCCCCCACTTGGTAGAGGAAGTATCAACGAGAGCAGTAAAGCTACAGGACAAACGTGCCTGGAATCACCTACACGACGTAAAGATCTGCAAACTCCAGACCCGCCCTAGCGTCACCGACAGGGCCTTTGGAAGAACAGCAACAGCGTCGCCAACGGAGGAAGGGACTCCTACCGCAGCTAACGGCCAAAGTGTCCCATACCCTGCCACCCCCCTGATTACCCATAGACAACTACTGAAATAGAAAGGGGTAATTACCATACCTCCCACCCCATGGTCACACGATCAAAGAGTAAAGAGACCTCTACCAGTTGAGCCCCAAACCCTCTGCCCATCGACCCCCTACCCACTGCAGTAATAACCCAACTGAAGGACATTGTTTTGCACATACACATGTAAACACTTGAATGTTCTTTTTTTTTCTCTCGCACATGCAGGTACGGTGTATTATTGTACTGCTAAGAAAACAGATAACTAACAAAGTTCACTGCCCAGGAGTAGATGATACCCTCAGACAATAACTACCCTGAAGAATTATCGCACCAATTTGTCTATTACATAAAAAGGCCAAAGTACCTGAAAAGGAGGAGGGTACGTGTCTACTACACACCACTTCTCTTGGCCATAGAACAATCAATGCCCCACCTCCACCCATACTTGCCTGTCCTAAGAGATAGATCACTTAGATTGGCGTGGGAACAGCTCTTCGTCTGGGCACTGAACGACTACTTGATAGGGAGAGCTTGAAAACAACTACTAACACTAATAACAAGCATATTGAGAATTTTCAGGCGGGCAACTTTAACGTCGCAAGAATTAGCTGCCGGACTGCAGCAAGGTAAGAGCAAAATGCCGGTGAGACTAGCCTCTGTAATAAAGATGATAGGGATTTTGATGATCACCGGGTTCGTGGCTGCCTCTGTATGGCAGAACAGTTATGCTATCAATATTTTTGCTGTACCCAAACCTAATATACCCCCACCCCCAGCTGCAACAGGTGTCACGTCAGGTGGTACTAGCAAAATTCCACACAAAGGAAATAGAGTTAAACGCTGCACATACTCAGACAATAAAGATATTGACAACTACATACAAAATTCAGCACACGTCTCAAACAACATGTGGTACCAACACATGACTCAAATAGGTAAACAAACAACAGAAGACAACTGCTACATCTGCTCATTGATCCCATACGCCATGAGTGCTTCCCGAACTTTCGTTGCCACGGAAATAGATGAAAAAACAGCACGGTGCATAATATACCTGGCACTGTTCCAAACGAAAGGGAGGTATCAAGGAAACACGGTGAACCTGGTATGGAAAACACGAGACACATACCCGTACGAAAATAACTTCCTTAAGAGTTATTTGAGTTACCACAAGGCCGGTTTACATGCTGAAGCATTCAGATACATAACAAATGGCCCTGAAAAAGGAGAAACAAAGAAAGTTACACTACAGTACCTACCATGTGATTGGTACGCCACTGAAGTTCCTGGTAAACAAGGATGTTGGGAAAGACCACTGATAATAATAACAGGGAAGGTGTACCTGGGTGACAAATGGGACACAGGAGTGGTTGGCAGCAACATGGTAATGAGAGAGGATACTACAACTATTGCTGAACACAACAACAGATGTTGGATGACTTGGGTCAAGTACGTACCCATGCTAACGTGGATAGAGAAGGATGAAGACCCAATAACAATACTGCCGATGACTGCACCTAAGGTATGCTATCAACATAAAGGAGAAGTGGACGTGGGATACAACACCAACTGTGCAAGCGTGACAGAGCTACCTTAGGGGGGAGCAGGAACAGCAGTAGTAATCGACCATTACTGGGCCTGTGGAGACAAGGCATACCACACACTGCCCCCTCTGTGGAATGGTGTATGCACAATGGTACACGTTAATGTACCATCACTAGTGGTGCCCCAGAAACATGTGAATGTGGCGAACTTCCCCAAAATGGATGAAGGAAACAAGAGGAAGAAGAGATCTGCACAGCTTCAGAAGGGGCCAGAGAACCAAAACAACGGCAACAACACTGTCCTGAATAGAAAGAAAAGACAAGGAGAACCTCTGACAGGAAATTACCTATGGGGAAGGTCGGAAACAGCACTCACTTCGATTCCGCCAGAACACAGACTATTCAGCAGAGAAGCAATGTTCTTCTCCTCAATAATACATCCGGGACTACAGGCTTACGCAAACGCAAAATGGCTCCAGATAACTAGATGGGAATTAATGATGACAATTAACTCTACAGTAAATGGATTCAACGCAATAAAAGAGGAACTGCGAGCAGTGAGGATGGTAGCACTACAGAACAGATATGTACTGGACCTCCTCACAGCAATGGAAGGAGGAGTTTGCGCAAAGATAGGACAATCATGCTGCACATTCATTCCTGCTAACGATGCTGACAATGGTACACTGACAGAATCAGTATCACAATTGGCCCAGATGCACTCCAAAACGATGGATGAAAGTAAAGGTGTGAAAAAGGATGAGAGCTGGTTTTCGACGCTATGGTCATGGATGCCATCTTGGCTGTCAGATGGACTGAAGATTATAGTTGGATGCATTATTTTGGCTGGAGCTGCACTTATCATAATAAGATTTTGGAAGGCCCAGAAGGCACGCACCACAGACTAGATGATCGAAATGGTCGGTATGCACCCCTTGATGCCAGCAGATGACGGCCAACACACAGGCACAATAATAAAAAAGAGAGAGAGGTTGCGCAACCAGATCATCACCAACCACCTGGACCCACCATCTGTGAAGCTCGAAAACCCAAGAAACCCAATGAGCTACATAGGGAAATGGGTATACTGCACACCTGGAGGGACCTGTGTATATATGTACTGGTCATTTGAAGACCATGTTAACCACTATGGGCATTTGGGAGGAGTAACTAAAATATGGAGAGTGAGAGGAGATAAGGAAAAGGATATGTTTGTGGTCGACAAGTCGACCAGAGGGGGGACTGAAGTGGGAAAAGTGAACAAAAGGCTCCCACCAATCCCCTCTCAACCCTGGCCTAGAGGATCACGACCCAGACACCCGCCACGAGAGGAGTTTGCCCATCTACCAGACGACCAAATACCCTGGTACAAGAACATACGGATGTGCCGACTCGCGTGCCCACCCGCCTGCCCACCAGCCTGCCCTGCACATGCCGACACCTGCGGCATGGATGGACTCGACTGAACCATCCAGCACCAAATCAACACATCGTTAGAGATGCCATGACGACCTAGCCAACGGTCAGCACACCCGTGCAAATATACACACCGGACACTCCCACACCAATCCACACGAAGAACATACTCAGTGCTATGACGTAGGCGACGGACACACCCACGGACGTGCATCTTTATTATTTTCCACATAGGCTTTTCAAATGCAGAAACGCAAGACGCATAATGAACTCATCTAAAAAGGCTTGCTCACGCTCTCCTAAACCCATGTACCATAATGAGAAATATAACGAAGACACGATACTGGGGATAGAGCGATATGATACCATAACCTAAAGCGCTCTGTATCACACGGTTCCACCTATGCACCAGGCCCAAGTAGGCCGCAAGCAAAAGCTTCCATGAACATTGAATGAGCAAGAGTTCGGTTGCTGACCCTGCAGAATGAGCCCAGCGAAAGCAGACAGTCAAGGGCACAACGTTGCAAACTCTCATACCGCAAGCCGACGCCAAGGTCACACCTGCAAGATAAGCCAGGCACACAGTGAGAAATGCAATATTAATTGTGCAGAATTCTGCCTCAACTACGGTCCCACCTCACGTGACCAAGCCGAACCTGATAGGGTGCCAAGCCCAGGAGGAAGAAGGCGCCTGGATCCCCGTCTCAAGACACAGGCAGATACAATTAAGCGACTCAATGGACATCTGCGGCGGTGGGAGTAGTCGGCCTTCCTGCTTATGAATAAATCCTCACATTGTCTGCACATACCCATAGTGAAACATTGTTGCAAATGACAGGTGCACCGCGAGCTGGGAACAGCGATGGTCCCAGACTGGGGGGCTCGCGGGTGGACCAATCAGAACATGGGGCCCTTATCACTGACACCATTAACATTGACCAATCCTCAGGGGTCTTCATGTAACAATTTTTATGTATCAAACTGAAGGGACGACCCAAGTATACCACCTGACTGACCCTTAACCACTAACAACGTTCTCTATACGTATGCTATACTAACCCTACCACTCGGGGAACCAATCCAGAGTGGCGATAGGTTTTTTGCTAACTTTCTCAGGTGACGCAAGTAGCGCGTCATACTAAGGTAAAAAGGGCCTGCCAGCCCCACAATGTTGAGAGAGTGTCAGGACGGACGCGTACGATCCTTGACCCATCCCTGCCGTTTTGTTTAATAAACAGCAGAATCACCTTGCTTCTTGCCTGTGTCTCATACTCTATCTCTTTTGGGATATAAGGGAGGAGTTGGGGCCTCCCTGCCCGGAGGTCCGCGGACGGCCCAGCCGACCCCGGGAGAATTTCCCCCCGACACCATGTCCAGAGGCTTCCACCATCTGCCAGGCACAGTTTCGGATATCTCAATGATGCTATCACATGCCTGGCACAGAAGGTGTAGCACCCCATGTCCAGGGGCTTCCACCATCTGCCAGGTGCAGGCGCAGATACCTCAATGATGCTATTACATGCCTGGCACAGAATGTGTAGCACCCCATGTCCAGGGGCTTCCACCATCTGCCAGGTGCAGGCGCAGATACCTCAATGATGCTATCATATGCCTGGCGTAGAAGGTAGAGCACCCATGTCCAGGGGCTTCCACCATCTGCCAGGCGCAGTCTCAGATACTTCAATGATGCAATGATATGTGCCCAGAGATCTGAAGAAAGTCACCATTACATCGCTCGTTAAAAAAGCTGGCCTGGATCCTAAGGATCCAGCTAACCTTCGCCCTATAACTAACTCGAACTTCGTACTTAAACTCCTAGACAAGGTAGCAACTCAGCAACTTCAACACTTTGTAGAGAACCAGGAGGTTTTGCACCAGCAACAATCAGGCCTCAGAGCGTCCCATAGTACTGAGACAGCCATGCTGGACTTGCAGAATCAGATGCTGAGTTTGCTAGATAAGAATAAGTTAGGGATACTAATGCTCCTAGACCTAAGTGCCGCTTTCGATCTGGTGGACCATCATCTTCTCATCAAGGCACTTAGAGGAAACGTGGGCTGTTATGAAGGGGCCCTGGACTGGCTCTTGTCATTTCTATCTAACCGCCAAGCTAGAGTCCACTGGGGTAACAGTTTCTCTGATCCCTGTGACATCCTATTTGGAGTTCCCCGAGGGGCCAGTTTGTCTCCAATGCTGTTTAATATATATATGCGCACTTTGTGCAGCTTATTGGTGGAAGCAGGAGTGTTGTTCACGAATTACGTGGACGACACTCAACTCGTATTGGAACTGGGGGGCAGCCATCACGCCAGGGATAGCGAAGTGATTGCCAGGGTATACAAGACAATAGACGACTGGATGCTGGCAAATTGGATGTACCTGAATGACTCAAAAACCGAACTGATGCTGTTTGGTTCCAGTCGCCAGCTGGCAAATCTGGGGGCAGAGTACAACTCTTTCCAAATGAAAAATGACATCATCCTGGTGGCCCCTAAAGTGAAAACACTGGGTATGATGGTCAACTCTGCGGTCGATTCTCATGCCCAGACCAGCTACCTTCAAAAAAATATGGCGTATTATCTCAGATTAATGAAAGCAATCAAGCCGTTCCTTAATGAAGGCAATATGGCCACAATAGCCAGAGCCATTATCCTATCACGGCTTGATTATGGGAACGCTCTGTTGTTAGGGGCCTCATCCAAGGACTTATCTAGCTGTCAAGTGATCCAGAACAATGCGGTCAGGCTAGTTAAGAACTTGAAGAAGAAAGATCATACTACTGCAGATAGACTATTTCTGCATTGGCTTAGGGTAGAGGAACGCATCAAGTTCAAGGCTCTCTGTTTGGTGCACAAGTGCCTTTATGGCACTGCGCCGGCTTACTTGAAAAAGATATTAGTGCTCTATACACCCAGGAGAAGTCTACGCTCGGAGGGAAAATGCCTGCTGTCTCTCCCCAATTTCAAGCTGAAATCGGGGTTGGGTAGATCCTTCCTGGTGATGGCTCCCAAATTGTGGAACAGCATTCCTGAAGCTCTAAGGTCAGAAGTAAATCACCTTACTTTCAGGAAGCAGTTGAAGACACACCTTTTCAGATGATGAGGCTGGGGAAAGCTATGTTCGGTGTCCCTTATCAGGGCGCAGTGTTCGTTATTTAAAGTCTGTCATGTAGCTGCTGTGTTGTAAGTTTAAGCGCCCTGATGCCCTCGGGCTACCGGCGCTATACAAAAATAAAATACATACATACATACATACATATATACATACATATGCCTGGCATAGAAGGTGTATCACTCCATGTCCCGGGGCTTCCACCATCTGCCGGGTACAGTCTCAGATACCTCAATGATACTATCATATGCCTGGCGTAGAAGGTGTAGCACCCCATGTCCCGGGGCTTCCACCATCTGCCGGGTACAGTCTCAGATACCTCAATGATACTATCATATGCCTGGCGTAGAAGGTGTAGCACCCCATGTCCCGGGGCTTCCACCATCTGCCGGGTACAGTCTCAGATACCTCAATGATGTTATCATATGCCTGGCGTAGAAGGTAGAGCACCCCATGCCCAGGGGATTCCACCCTCTGCCAGTGCCGTCTCAGATAGCGCAATGATGCTATCATATGCCTGGCGTAGAAGGTAGAGCACCCCATGTCCAGGGGATTCCACCCTCTGCCAGGTGCCGTCTCAGATACCTCAATGATGCAATCATATGCCTGGCATAGAAGGTAGAGCATCCCATGTCCAGGGGCTTCCACCATCTGCCAGGTGCAGGCGCAGATACCGCAATGATGCTATCATATGCCTGGCGTAGAAGGTAGAGCACCCCATGTCCAGGGGCTTCCACCCTCTGCCAGGTGCCGTCTCAGATACCTCAATGATACTATCATATGCCTGGTGCAGAACGTGTAGCACCCCATGTCCAGAGGCTTCCACCATCTGCCAGGTGCGGTCTTGGATACCTCAATGATGCTATCATATGCCTGGTATAGAAGGTAGAGCACCCCATGTTCAGGGGCTTCCACCCTCTGTCAGGTGCCGTCTCAGATACCTCAATGATGCTATCATATGCCTGGTACATTCGCCTCGTGTATAATATTTGAATACTCCTTTCCCATTCTTATTGCATGCTGTATGTCACTAGTGGTATACCCTCACATGTGCTGATGTGCTAATCAAATGCCAAGGACAGGCACACATGGCCCAGAATTTATTTTGAATCTTGGGTATAAACAGCACAAATTACACTGGAACACCACTTTTGCAGGAATTGCCCTCATGTGACAAGTCACAGATGGCCTCAAAAACACACCAACTCTCAAAGACAGTTCAAGGGCTTTTATTGAAATAATTGAGAAGGGGCTCACGATTATCTGTCTCACTCTCTCTCTCAACTCACCAGGGCAGTTGCCTCCCGAGCCCAGGCATTGCTAACCCCTAAAATGGTCACTCGAGATCAGTAACCCTTGCTGTCTAATAACTCACTGTCTAGGGTATGATACAATGCTGACTATTGCTGTAGTAGAGGTGTTAGAAAGATGTCATATCATATTCTGAAATCAGTGTGAACACACTAGTGGATTATAGGTTTAAGAACAGGTGAAGGTTAGTTACATCAAATGAGATGGGACACTATTGGCAACATTTCTATTGATGTATGATCCCAGTGTATTATTGTCATTAGGATTACCGGAAGCGATTGTGCAATAAGTATAGTCTACTCTGAGTTTTATCACTATTAGAATTGATGTGTTATTGGTTTAGATGTTGGGTTTCCTCTTTTTATTGTTTTCTAGCAATGTATATGTATAGGGTTGAACTTCTTATTGGTTATTTTTTGTTGGATACTTCTCTTTGATTTATTTACGGTACAAACATTGTATTTTTCCTTTTTCTCTCGTTACTGTGTTGGTTACTATGAGAGTTGTTATCAAATGTGGACGAAATTGTTCTCTTTTTTGTTTTCTTCCTTTTTATTTCTTTGTCTTCCTAATTTCGTATTTGTATATGCTACGTCTTTTGTATTTGTAAAAGGTTTTGTTAACCAAAAACAATAAAAATAGAAATAAAAATTCACTGTCTGGTCTTGATGGCCTAAAGGCACGTGCCTTCTCTTTCTCTCTCCCTCTTGGACTTCCTAGGTGGATCCTAACCTGATTACTCACAATTCAAAATGTTGTTAAGAAGTAGGGTCTTCAAGTCCCCCAAGTCTTTCCACACCCTGAGCCACTCACCTTCCCTTCCTTTAACTCTACTCCCGTTTCCTCCTGCTGCTCCTTTCTTTCCCTCTCTCAGCCTTTATCCCTGTCCACTGCTTGGTAATATTCTCCTGCTCTCTGCTACTCTCGCCTCTCCACTCCCTACTACTACTCTCCCCTCTCTCCTACTCTACACTCCACTCACACCTTCTCCCACAGTCACCCTCATTTCACTCTCTTAATCACCTTCCCATTCAGTCTTTCTCCCACCAACCAATAATTCACCTTCAATATGCATTTAGCAATCCTCTGTGCTCGCCTGCACCATCCTTCCTCCGCTTAGTCTTTTGCTCCTCATTCTCCTCCTTTTACCTCACCCGAACAAGCCAAAATGCTCTTATTTCCATATCCTTCCATTTTCACTTACATTGGTTCTCTAGCTCAGCTGCTCCTCACACCATCCACTGCCTCCCTTGTCCCCAGGGGCTGAGATAAAGGTATGTAAGCACATGTAACAGGCACTAAGCCCTGCCCCCTTTTCATAAGAGGGTCCGCCTGTGTTTGGTAATAGTGGTATGGTTAAAGTATAGCCAATTTCAGAGTTTGTAAGTCTGCGGGTGATTGATAATGACAGCTCGCTAAAGGCAAAGTCAATTCCCGAGTTCGTATCAGGATTGCACGGAACATCTGGTTTGTTGATTAATATGTAGAGCATTGGCAATCGTTTAAAGGTACTATCAATTGCACAGTTCGTGTCTATGTCACTTAGAGCATCTGGATTGCCTGTTTGCTGTGCGGATTGCTCTGGGGTCTTGCAGTCCTTCGCCGGCTCTCTCCCAGTTGGGTTGCTTTCTCTTTTGTCCATCACATGATGCCTGGGAAATGATGTTGTATGGCACAAGAAGAGAAAAACTGGCCAGCATCGTGCACAAGTATGGGGCAAGATAAAGGTGACATAGGCAGACACAGGTAGAAGGGACAGAGACTGGAGTCCCCCCAACTCTTACACCCTGCCTCTAGGACAGGACTGACTCTAGTAAATCCCCTGGTTGGCCTCCTGCCTCAGGTTGAAAGGGACCCCCATCCCCTCTTGACACTGTTGGGTCTTCAGATCTGTCACATACCTCAAACCTTTCTCCCAAGTGCTCTTCCTCCCATTTGGCATTAGGCATCAGGCAACTTGGGGATATATTGGGAGAGAAAATCTTCATTGGACTAACTGGAACCGGCCCAATGTTCAAACTTCAATGTGCATTTCAGGACGCAAGGGTTAGTGGGCCTCATTACACCGTATGGTTGCCGCCGGTATTTTACCGTGTCCGCGTTGGTGGATGGCGGAATTACCGGTCTACTCCAAGGTGAGCAGGGCCGGTAATTCCCCATTCACCAAGGCACTTCCCCATTCCCATTTTTGCCCCCATAGGGCTCAATGGGAATGGGGAAGGAGGTAATTACGGTACCGCAAATTGTGGTACCGTAATTAGCACCAAGGTCCCTTTGCAGGCCCGTTCCTTAATGGGTGGTAAAACCAGCCGTTGAGGTCGGGTCCGGCAAAGGGACCTCCTAGTAAGGCAGTAAGGGTTTACCGGTATCGGTGCCCTTACCGGTACCGGTAAACCCTTACCGCATACCGTGTAATGAGGCCCAGTGTCTTTGTTCTAAGCCACCCACACCAACGGGGCATGGTATGTGACAAGTTTAAATTGTTAGGTAATATTGAAGCCAATGTATGCCCACTTTATCGCCAGCAATTCTAACTCTCCCCACTGGATAGTTGTTCTCCCGAGGGAAGTGTTTCTGGCTGATGAATGAGATGGCTTTATCGTCCGACTTGTGGATCTGCAACAAGGCTGCTCTCAGCCCAAGTGATGAGGCATTGGTCTGTAGCAATGGTTATTTGGGGAAGGATGGCATGACCAACAGTGGGTTCTTGCAGAGGTTCTTCTTTAGTTTCCGAAAAGCCATTTGGGCTTCTTGATCACACTGTACAGGGTTGGGATGGACCCTGGTCAGTTTGCCTGTACAGGAGGCTAGTTGCAAAATAAATTGGTGATGATTCTCTGGTAGTATCCCACCAGCCCCAGAAAAGCGTCAATATCTTTCTTTGTGCTGTTGGACACTTTGAACAACCTTCCCTTTACTATGTGGGGAAACACCAATCCATTCCACACTTGAAATCTGAGATATCTGACAGACGACTGTGCCAGGCGACACTTCACTGGATTGGCCGTGAGGTGGCCCGTTATGAGTTGGTCACAAACTGCTGGCAGGTGTCTCTAGGGATCTTCCCTTGTCCTCGTTTTTAACAATGTTGTCCAGATGGGCCCAATAAAGGTCTGATGTGGTAGCAGGATATGATCCATCGGAAATGTGCGAAAGTACCAAAAAAAAGGTAGGACTTTACCAAATGTCTGAAAAATGCATACCACCAAAGATTCGGACACCAAAAGTTCAAACCGTTGGTGGCATGCATTTTAGGTAAGTAAAAAAAAAAAAGACTGCAGGGGCTGCGGGGTTGTCTCCCGCAACACCCTGCTCACCATACTATACAGTATAGTGAGCGGGGGTTGGGGAGACACCCCCGCTGCACACCCGACAAAGAAAAAAAACAGGGTCTGTGGGGGTGTCCCCCGCAACACCCTGCTCACTGTACTTTACAGTATAGTGAGCGGGGGTTGCGGAGGAAATCCCTGCAGCTGCCCGTGTAAATAAAAACAAAGGACCCTGCGGTGCGAGTTCCCGATCACACAAGTGATCGGGAACTGGCGCCGCAGGGACACAGCGGGAAGAAAAGGTAAGTAGGGTTTGGTTATGTTGGGGTTGTGGGTGAGGGTGTGTTGAGGGTGTGGGTGGGGTGTGTGTCGTGGGTGTGTTGTGGGTGTGGGTGGGGGTGTGGGTATGTAGTGGTTTGCAGTATATGTTCGCATGGGAAATGTACAGACCTTTGAGGTGGGTACATTTCTCATGCAAACTTTTCGGTCACAGACTTTTCTGTGACTGAAAAATCACGCAGATCCGATCCATCAATGTATCAGGTGCCCCATGGGGGCCAAATGAAAGGACTGTAAATTGAGGGAGACCTCAAGTGTAGAAGAGGCTGTATTTTGTTTGACATCTTCACCCAGGGGCACCAGCCAATACTGATATGTAATATTGGGTGTTCAAATTAACTTCGCCCCGCCTAGGGTTTCCACCAGTTCATCTGCCCAGGGAATGGGATATGCCTCAAGCTCAGATATTCCGTTCACTCTTCGAAGGTTGATACAAAACCTCCTGCTGTTGTGAAGCTTGGGTACAGCGATGATAGGAGAGGAACACTGTTGTAGGATCTTTTGATTACGGGTAGGTACAGCATTTTCTTCAGCTCTTCCTTGATGATTATTTTCCTGGGTCCAGTAGCTGGTATGGTTTCAGTCTCATGACTCTTCAGGTGGCATTTAGATTTTGTGTGCCACCCCTTGTACCTGTTCCGAATTCAGGGAGAACACATCCAGGTATCTTCCTAGCAATCCTGGCAATTTTGTGTGGCTAGGTGTGTGCAGGCCTGGTGTCAGAGTGACCTCATCGACGTAAGTCTGTCAAAGAGTTTTCGCGGGTGTTTTTTTCATAGCGTGCTAGGAGCAGCGGTTTGCTATTCTCTCAATAAGCTTTCAGCTTATGAACATGATAGAACTGATATAGTTTCCTTCGATCAGCCCGCTGGACTTTCTAGCTGAGGGTAGATACAACTTCAGTAAAAACATATAGACCATGCCATCTGGCAAGTAGCTTGTTTAGAGTGTTCGGTTACTAGGACCATGACTTTGTCCTCAGTTTGAAAGGTGCATAGCTAGGCATCTATGTTGTATGCTTTCTCTTGGCGGGCCTGGGTTACTTGAAAATCAGCCTTCATCAGACTTCCTACCTTATCCATGTAGTCCCTGGTGTTCTGTGCACTGGGGTGATCACTGGTCTGTGGACTCCCAGGCCCTTCCCACTCTTTTTCATAATAGCCAACATATCCCTTGGGTTTCACCCATACACCTGCTCAAATGAAGAGTGTCCGGTAGATGATTCGGGTGTCTTTCTCAAATCAAAAAGTGCCCTTGGAATAAAATCACCCCAGTTCTTACCATCTTCGGCAACCAATGTCTTTTGGAGGCACTTTAGTGTCAGGTTAAACTTCTTCACCAGCCCGTCAATCTGAGGGGAGTATACCAACATTCTTAGGATCTTAATATACATAAGTTCTTTCTTCTCACACTTCAGCTTCCAATGGGGACAGCTGTAGTCCCTATATGCATTGTAAGGAGTGCCGGAAAAAAAAATGGTGAGGCAATCTGTTGGACTGTTACTCTGGTTTATAATCTATCTATTGGGTCCAGAGTGGACCAATGTTGTTTGACTGGCATTCCAGCTTCTGGTTCACGAAAAGGGAATCGGTGTAACAGATGTTGAGAAGAAACACACGTTTTCTGAAGAACTGCCTTGCCCTGGTGATCTACGTCTGACATGTTGTGAGTCAGTCAGACACTTCTAATTACTGTGTTTGGGTACATACGTAACATAACAGACTTCTGGGGATCGGGTCACACGTTGAATTCCCTACAGCGTGTGAGGACTACCTGGATAACTTGGCATGAGTGCTGTTTTTGTGTCGGAGAAAGCATTTGATTATAAGAGTTGAGCTGTTTTGACTGATATATTGCTAATACATATGAACGCATGGCTGGTAGCTGTACATCACTATGGTTACAGAGTTTGGAAGTATATTAGGGTAATGGCCTGGAAAATGTAATGGAAAACTGAGGGAATACTGTAACTGTGAAAAAATAATACTGATTGACTGCTACTTTACTTGTGTGTATGTGTAGGAAGTGATGTACATGGTACATGAGGAGGAGAATGATATGAAGGCTTTTGTTAAGGGAAGTTTATGTTTTTCGTGTTTTTTTTCTTCATTATATATTGAGTATGGTGTCGAGTTATTTTTCAGTTGCAATTCATTGTGTAAGAGGTTGAATTGCAAACACATGTCTAGGGCTGACCCTAAGTGCTCTCAGCAGTTAGCTTTAATGGGAATATGATAAGCCTTATTATATGTTATTATTTGGCAAATTAGTTGGAGTACTGAGGTCATCAGTAGAGGGGATGTGAACTAATGGCATGTATAGTAGATGTTGAATTTGGGCATGGGTATAAAACAGGGGTATGTTAGTTTTGTCGATGATAGGTAAGAGGCTGGTTTCTGGGTACTTGGAAGAAGTGTTTATAGTTTTTTTTATAGATGATATAGAGTATAAGGACAGTTAATGATGAGAGAGCAGAGAATGTGGTTGATATGTTGCACTAGGTATGTAGGTTATGAATATATAGTACATTACCATTTGTGGTGGGGAGTGTAACCGGCGGATAGTGGGTTGGGAGTAATGGGGGGTGTTTACATGATTATGGGTAGAATAGGGCTTGTATTGAATGTTATATTTATGTTTGTTAGGGCATGGGGTTTCTGGTGGATATAGTTCAGAATACTGTATTTGATGTACATATTTATGCTTATTTTAAGTCTGAAGTTTATCAGACTGAAAAAGTTATACAAAGCTCAAGCTTTTTGTTTGTTTGTCTTTATATGTGTCTTTTGTTGTCCCGTGTACCCTTTCCTTACTGGTCAGTTTTTTTCTCTCATTTTCTGGACCCTCCCTTCAGAGTACAAAGGTTGCTGGATGGCTCTATTCAAGCAGAGTATAGCGGTATGGCTCCATTGACTTTCATTTCATGGAATGTTAAGGGGATTGGTAATGCTGTGAAAAGACGTAAGGTCTTGGCAAGGTTGTGGAGTAGTAGAGCTGATGTTATCTTCCTTCAGGAAACTCATTTGAATGATCAGAGTGAAAGATATTTGTCCAACTCAAAGTACTCCCATGTAATTTCAAATTGTTATGATTCTAGGTCTAGAGGTGTGAGTATATTGTTTAAAAGGGGTCTATCGATTAAGATTGAGAAGACGGTTTCAGATGGGGAGGGTCGAATTTTGTTGCTTGACATATTATATGATGGTAGGAAAATGACAATTGGAACTGAATATGCGCCATGCTCACCGAACACGTCTTTTTTTGGTCAATTAGGTTTCTTGCTAGATGGTATGGAAGTTAAGTCGTTAATTTTAGGAGGTGACTTTAATATAGTGATAGATAGTACGATGGATCAGAAGTCAGACTGCCGATATTATAGTGAAAAGATTAGTGAATATTTGAGGACATTTGTATTCAAATATAGACTTATAGATGTACTGTCACAGGTTTCCCTCCTTCTCACCTGTCTTTGTTGTTTGTGGGAGTTCTTCGACAGAGTTTTCTTTCGTAGAGTTCAGGTCTTGTATAACCCTGAGTGCAGGTCCTAGGATTCCAGCGTGCATTCAGCGTTCCGAATCCTGGGAACGTTTAGATGTCCGGGAAGTCTGAGGAAATCCAGGAACACAGTGCACACGGAAGACGAGTGCACGGAGATCCAGGATGCAAGGAGGACAAAAGGAGGGGGAATGAAGGAGGAGGAATTTAGGGGAACTCGGAGCCAGGAATCAAAGGAGAAACACAAGCGAACTACGGCAGCACAGGTCTAGCCACGGCAAGCGGTTGCGTTTAGACACACAGGGCCGCGGGGGCGTGTCTGCTTAATAGAACGTAATGCGTACGGTGCGGAAACTGGTAAACAGTATTCCGCGTTTGGTGGCCATGTTGGGAGTACCGTTGAGTGCAAGCCCTTATGGGTCAGGGAGCAGGAAGTACAGAAAGGACGCGTCCAATGGTTCATGACAGCATGCCTTCTCGAAGGCCTGTTCCTCAGGGTTTGCCCGGGTGCATAAGGTGGTACCTTTGAAGTAGCCTGGGGGCGTTTAGGTTTGAGACCGGTTCCCAGGTGCGTTCACTGGGTGGATAGCCTTTCCACTCCACCAGATACTGTAGCTAACCATGTCTGTACCTGGAGTCACATATTCGGGACACTTCATATTCTAGCTGGTCGTTGACAACCACAGGTGTAGAGCTTGGAGCAGACCGGGAGGTCTGGACGTATGGTTTCATTAGAGATGTGTGAAATACTGGGTGGATCCTCTTCCAGGAGTCTGGTAATTTGAGTCGGAAGGCCACTGGGTTAATGATTTCCTTTATGGAAAAAGGGCCATAGTACCGAGGAGCTAACTTATTAGGACGTAAGTGTCGAGGCAGTAGTTTCGAGGATAGCCAGACCTTATCACCCACTGCATAGGAAGGTCCTGGTCTTCTTTTGGAGTCCGCATAGTGCTTGGTGTTAGCTCAGGCCATTTCAAGGTATTCTTTGGCTTCCTTGTGTACATTGATGAGGGTTTCAATCCAGGAGTCGACTGTAGGAACCGGTGTAGGATGTGGGAGAAGGGATGGTAGAACCGAAGGGTGGAATCCTTGGCTGCAGAAGAAGGGGCTGGTCTTGACAGCCGAGTGATCTGAATTGTTGTAGGCGAATTCAGCCACAGGTATTAAAAGAGACCAATCGTCCTGAACCTTGGTAGTGAAACAACGAAGATACTGCTCCAGGGTTTGGTTCACACGTTCTGTAGCTCCGTTGGTCTGTGGATGATAACCTGAGGGGAGGGCATGTTGGATTCCTAGTGTACGGCATAAGTGTTTCCAGAATTGAGATACGTATTGAGGACCTCTGTCTGAAATGATCTTGGAAGGGAGTCCATGAAGTCGGAATATGTGTTCCAGGAAGATTCCAGCGAGTTCTGAGGAAGATGGTAATTTATACAAGGTTGTAAAATGAACCATGTGAGTGAATAAATCAATGGTAACCATGATAGTTGTGTATCCCCTGGAAGGTGGTAGTTCAACAATAAAGTCTGTAGCAATAAATTCCCAGGGCCTTGTTGGTAGCGTTGGTTGGAGTACAAGACCCGCCGGCCTCTTGTTATCATGCTTGCTTTGATTGCAGACTGCACAGGCTTGGATGTACTGCTGGACGTCAACTTTCATTTTTGGCCACCAAAATTGTCTTTGTATTAAACGTAGAGTGTTGGTAATGCCACGATGTCCTGAATGAAGGGTATCATGACAGAGGCGTGTAATCCTTTGTCGCAGTCTCTGTGTGGGAATGACCAGGCCATTGTCCTTGAACAAATACCCGTCCTTGGTTTTAAGATTCCATCGATTCTTCCCAGTAAATTCCTTCCAGATCTCAGAGGACTGGGTTTGAATCCGAATGTCTTCCAGGAGAGTGATTGCTTGAGCTACGAAAATTGTATGGGGAAACATCTTTGGGAAGGATCGATCTTCCAGAGTTTCGTAGTCGGGACGTCGGGATAAGGCGTCAGCAATTATGTTGTGTGTTCCAGGTATATGATGGATCAGGAACTGGTAGTGGGCAAAAAAGAAGGCCCAACGGGCTTGACGACTATTCCTACATTCCATGGATTGTAGGACTTGGAGATTCCGATGATCCGTATGGACCTGAACAGGATGTTTAGCCCCCAGGAGTAGATGACGCCACTCTTTGAAGGCTTGACGGATGGCCAACAATTCCTTTTCCAGAACAGAATAATGGGTCTTGCTAGGAGTTAGGGTTCGCGAGAGATAAGCGATGTAGTGTTCCAACTTGTCCGCCAATTCCTGCTTTAAGACTGCTCCGATGGCGTAGTTAGAGGCATCAGTCTCCACTAGGAAAGGTTGATCAATGTCAGGTTGAGCCAAGATGGGGGCTTGTGTAAATTCCGATTTCAAACGTTGGAAAGCTTCGTCTTGGGCTGCGGTTCAGAGGTCGGGAGTATCCTTCTTCAACAATGTAATGATTGGTTGTACTATCTCTGAAAAGGAAGGTATACATTTCCGGTAGAAGTTGGCAAGCCCAAGGAAGGATTGAATCTGTTTAACAGTAGTTGGAACAGGGCAGGATAGTATGGAATTTACTTTTGACTGGTCCATTCCAATTCCTTCTGGACTAAGCCGAGATAGTGAACAGCAGAGACATGAAAAAGGCATTTCTCGGGTTTAGCCAGGAGTTTATGTTAACGTAGCAGTTGTAAGACTGCCTTGACATGTTCTTCATGCTTGAGATGGTATTGGAGTATATCAGTATGTCGTCCAGGTAAACTATGATGAAGAGGAACAGCATATCGGAGAACACCTGGTCCATAAAACGCTGGAAGACCGCTGGGGCATTGGCCAGTCCGAAAGGCATGACCAGGTATTCAAAGTGACCGAGGGTGTTCTAAAGGCTGTTTTCCATTCGTCACCTTCCTTTATACGGATCAGATGGTAGGCACCTCTGAGATCCAATTTCATGAAGATTACGGCTCCTCTCACCGCTTCCAGGATATCCGTGATTAAGGGCAATGGGTAGCGGTCCTTGAGGGTGCATTGATTAAGACCATGATAATCAAGACAAGGCCTAAGCTCCTTAGTATCTTTCTTGGGAATTAAAAATAATGAACCTCCCGCTGGGGATTTGGATGGTCGTATGGTGCCATTTTCTAGGTTGGTATCCAAGTATTCTCGGAGGGCCCTTTTCTCTGGTTCTAATAGGATGAACATCCTTCCAAAGGGAATCACTGCCGAGGGTTCAGTATCGATAGCGCAGTCTTCAGGTCTGTGAGGGGGTAGGGCTTGAACTATGGCAGTTGAAAACACATCAGTGTAGTCCTGATAGGCTCTGGGGACCCGGAAAATATTTGAGACCGTGAGTGGGCCTTGCTGGTCTGTCAGCATACCTTCAGAGGATCTTGACGAGGAATCCAAGGATAGGCAGTGAGACATGCAATGTTCGGAGCCAAGAAACAAGGATCCTGCTGCCCAGTTGATGTATGGGTTGTGCTTCTGTAACCAGGGTATACCCAGCACCATGGGATAATGGGCAGACTTTATGATGTCAAACTTGACCATCTCTTGATGATGGTTTATCGAGAGCTGTATCTCTTTGGTTTGCAGGGTGATTGGTCCTGAAGAGAGAGGTCGTCCATCGATGGCCATCAATGGCCTCTACTGGTTGCATGATGTCTCGAGTTTCATATGGAATGTGGTGGGTAGTGACCCAATCCTGATCTATGAAAATCCCCATGGCTCCACAATCCACTAATGCCAGAATGGGGTAAGTTTCTTTCTTGGATGGTGATAGAAAGGCCTGCAAGATCACAAAGTTGTTTTGTCCAGGAGAGTTCAAGGATGGAATAGATATGGAGCAAACATCTCTCTCACAAAGCTGTGCTCCGTCTAGGATCGGGAGCTGGCGTTTCCCGAACGCCGTGGAGGGGCCAAAGGATATTCTCTCACAAGATGTTTATCTCAGGCACAGCCCAGTGTGAATCCGTCGTAATCTTTCTTGCGGGGATATGGGTCCGCGGAAGGCCCCCAGTTGCATGGGTTCAGGGTCTGTGGTCGGGGCAGGAGTGGGCTCGGGTTTAGAAGGAGATTCTATAGAGGTCTTTGGGTAAGGCATCTTTGTTTTCTTCTTTTCCGCCTTCCTTTCCTGGACTCGAAAGTCTATTTGTAAGGAGAGTTCCATAAGGGCCTGGAAGGAACCTGGGCAAGCTACTCTGGCTAGCTCGTCCTTTATTTCTTTGTTTAGTCCTCTCTGGAATAGGGTGAAACAGGCCTCCGGGGACCAATCTGCTTCCTTGGCCAGTTGCTTAAAGCATGTTACATAGGTAAGCATATCCTGGGACCCTTGTTGGAAATCCAATAGACGTTCTTGGGCACTGTAAACTTGTTCTGGGCAGTCAAACATGGTCTTTAGAGCCCGTACAAACCCATCATAATCATCCAGGAGGGCATGTCCAGAATTAACTAAGGGCGTAGCCCAGGTTAAATCATTCCCGGAGAGATGCAAAATCATAAAGCCCACCTTTGCCCTGGGAATGGAAAAGTAGTAGGGCTTAAAGGTAGAGTGCACTAAACACGAATCAAGGAAGCCACGAAGGTTCTTTGAGGAGCCATCATATTTATCCACTACTCTGCCCAGCAATACACTTTCCTTGGTCGCAGAATCACGTGACAGGACTAGTTGTTTTAATGCAGCATTCTCAGCTTTGAGATTCTGAACTTCCGAGGTTAACTCTTGCATGCCGCGCATGAGGTCTTGAACTGCAGCCTCCATGTCCGTATCTGTATCAGTTTGTAGGCATCTCAATCTGTCACAGGATTCCCCCTTCTCACCTGTCTTTGTTGTTTGTGGGAGTTCTTCGACAGAGTTTTCTTTCGTAGAGTTCGGGTCTTGTATAACCCTGAGTGCAGGTCCTCGGATTCCAGCGTGCGTTCAGCGTTCCGAGTCCTGGGAACGTTCGGATGTCTGGGAAGTCAGAGGAAATCCAGGAAAACAGTAAAGAGTGCACACGGAAGACGAGTGCACGGAGATCCAGGATGCAAGGAGGACAAAAGGAGGGGGAATGAAGGAGGAGGAATTTAGGGGAACCGGGAGCTAGGAATCAAAGGAGAAACATAAGCGAACTACGGCAGCACACGTCTAACCACGGCAAGCGGTAGCGTTGAGACGCGCAGGACCACGGGGGCGTGCCCGCTTTATAGAACGTAATGCGTACGGCGCAGAAACTGGTAAACAGTATTCCGCGTTAGGTGGCCTTGTTGGGAGTACTGTTGAGTGCAAGCCCTTATGGGTCAGGGACCAGGAAGTCCAGAAAGGACGTGTCTGATGGTTCATGACATGTATGGAGAGAACTTCATCATGGTGAAGAGGAATACTCATTGTACTCACCTGTACATAATTCGTACTCAAGAATTGATTATTTTTTTATGAGTAATTCACTAGGTAGCCAGGTAGTGACATCAAATATACTGGAAGGGGGTATGTCTGATCATGCTCTATTAGATATGCAGTTGCTTTTTCAGAATACGGGCAAAAAATCTGAAAGTTGGAGAATGCAAGCCAGCGCACTAAAGGATAATCTGGTTACAGTAGGTTTAGATGAACTTATTAAACATTATTTTGAAGAAAATAAAGATTCAGCTGGAATTAAGACTGTTTGGGATTGTTTTAAGGCAGCATTAAGGGGGGAACTGATAAGTAGAGCCACTCATGCAAAGAAGAAAAACCAGGAGGAGATTAGAAATTTAGAAATGGAAGTTAAAAAATTGCAGAAGGTTTGTGCAAGTGTTGGTTTAGACCAAAATAAGTTGAAATTGAAAAAGCTAGAAGCAGAGTTGAAGAATCATGTACAGAACTTGGCAGGTAAAGGCATGTTTTATTCGAAACAGCGGTTTTGGGAGTTTGGTGATGGGAATGGCAAATTACTGGCTAATAAGCTTAGAGGGTTGATAACTAATACATGTGTTTCTTCTTTTCAAACGGATGAGGGTAATACTTTGCATAGGAATGGGGAAATCTGCATATTTCCAGAGTTTTTATGCGACGCTATATAGGGAAGAGCTAAATCCTTCTGCAGATAGCTTAGAAACATTCTTTGGAAAGATTTCTCTTCCTAAATTCGCTCTAGAAAAACAAACCTTTCTTGATTCTGCGATTGAGGTTGCTGAAGTATGTTCTTCCATATCACAAATGAAAGATGGGACACACCAGGGCCAGATGGTATAGTTTCGGAATTCTTTAAGAAGTATGATACTCAATTGGCGCCAATTTTGTGCGAGCTTTATAATGAATTTATAGCATCAGGAATAATGTGTGATTCGATGAAAGAGGCACTGATTATCGTGATCCCGGAACCTAACAAAGATCATAAAAAGTGTGGGAATTACAGGCCTATTTCTTTGCTAAATGTAGATCTAAAATGTCTAAAATATGGGCTAATAGGTTAATGTCTTGTGTGGGGGACCTGATTGATGAGTCTCAGGGGGGTTTCATTCCCGGGCGGTTTTGGTATGATAATATAAGAACTGTTTAAATGTGATTGGTGAACATTACGGGAAGGACTTGAATAATGTTATTGTTTTTTTCGATGCTGAAAAAGCCTTTGACAGGGTTAATTGGAAATGTATGGAATGCACGTTAATAAAAATGGGATTTGGGCCAGTATTTATGAAGATGGTGGAGTGTATACATTCTGATGTTAGGGCTCAAGTATTGGTTAATGGAGTAATTTCAAAATCATTTCCGTTGTCGAAGGGCACACGACAAGGTTGCCCATTATCACCATTTTTGTTTAATTTGGCGCTAGAGCCTCTAGCTGCGTACATTAGACAATATGAAATGATAAATGGAATTGTGGTTGGGAAGGTTGAAGTTCAAATTTTATCATATGCTGATGATATGCTGCTTTTGTTGTTGAATCCTGAAGTATGTGGGGATGTAATAAAAGATATGTTTAAGGAGGTAGGTGAATTATCGGGGCATAAGGTAAATTGGGATAAAATTTAGATTTTTCCATTGTCTAGAACGTGTGATAGTAACATTTTGCACTCATGGAACTGTAAGTGGTCACCAGAGGGCGTCACATATTTGGGAATACATTTTATTGGAGATTTGAATAAAATATTACAATATAATTTGGATCAAGTAACCTTAAAGTTATCGTTACTGATAAAGAGGTGGGAGAGGTTGACGTTGAATTTATGGGCGAAAATGTATGCGATTAAAATGGTTCTCTTGCCTAAGCTCTTGTATGTTATTCAATCCATCCCTTTATTGCTATTTAAAAAACAATTAATAAACATTGATAAACTCTTTTAATCCTTTCTGTGGGGCCCTGGGAAAAAGCCTTGTGTTCCAAAGTACATACTGATGCAAATTGTTGAATAAAGGGGATTTGGGTATCTGGATTTCAAGAAATATTACAGAGCCTTTTTACTTAAAAAGAGTTCATATTACTTTAGAGAAAATAACACTAAGGAACCAATTTGGTTACACATTGAAAGAGAAATTTGTGCACCATATGATCTAGAAAACATTTAAGGTATGGGTAAATTACCAAGTAAATGGTTAAAACTGATCCCAGTGGCAGCAACCAGACAGGTGATAGGGTTGTGGTTTAGAGAAATGAATAAGCTCATGGCTTTAGCCCTGATTCTTCTCTATTGCATAATGAAGCATTGCAAATTAATAATAAATGTCTGAGTTTGTTGAGTTGGATAAGAAGGGGAATTCCGCGGCTAGAAGATGTGATGGATTGTGAAAGATTGTTGTGTTTTGAGGAATTACAGTGTAAATATGACTTAGGTGTAACGCTCACCTGGTATCCACGGGGACGTCACTCAGCCTGTTCTGACCTCTTACGACCTCAAACCGTTCTCTGGAGGCTATTCGACTGGAGACTGGGCCTGAAACACAGGATTGGTAGAGTTTAACTCCCTATTGTCTCTGTGTGCTTGAACCCCGTTTTCCCCGGGGTCCAACCCTTCCCTTTGATCCACAGCTCACCTTGTTTTCTTGGATAGTGTGCTCTCCGTCCTGCTTTCAGCGCAGGGGCACGTTGATTGATGCGGGCTTGTTGCTGCCTAGTTACTTCACTGGCAAGAGTCCGACAGGTAAGTATAATGAGTCTTTTGAACAGTTCTCTAACTTCGTTCCTTTCCTTCCTTAGATGATGGCCGGCGTCCGGGGATGGCGGCGTGCTGCTGAGATGAGTAGCGCTAAAGGTGAGTGAGAGCGCGATGCGCGATGCAACCCTTTCTTATTTGCATTGAACTTTGTTCTTTTTCTTTGTCTTTAGGTGCTGCAACATTTTCAGCGTGGATGCCGGTTATGAAGAACAAAAGCCTCTAGATGTTTCCAAGCTAACCTGGAGTGTCTTTTCCCTCCTGCAGATGGATGAGAAGTTCTGGAGACAGAGTTCCCCCAGAGCGGCTGGGATTCAGGTAAGCGTTTGAAGCTTGTACAGTATTTAAAAAATAAGCGAAGATTTGCAGAACGCTTACTAATGCCTTTTTTCTGTTCTTTTCCCTTTTCCTTAGGAAGCGGCGTGCCGGGATGGCAATGACACCGCCGAAGATGCCCACAGAACAGAAGGAGCGATGAATGATTGGCAGAAGCGCCGCAAGGTAAGGCTGTTCCTAACGGTGTTCTTGTTCTTGCAGGAGCTGAGCGCAGAAGAAAGATGCAGGCCTACTGGAGACCGATCCAAACACGGTGAGTGTCACGCTGCAGGTGCAGAAAATGCAAAGCATGTTTCTCAGCCTGGGTGTGGCTTAAATAGTCTCTGGGTATCCCAGGTGTCTCTGGGCTGAACCACACCCAAAAGACTAGACCGCACATGCAGTTCTGGGAACCGAAATATGTGGGGGCATCCATCTTGTCCCCATCAATGCACTACAAGTCCAATCCCCAATGTTATCCTATGGGAGTGAGTGAGTCTGGTGCCACAAGCGCCAAGTCTGACTCCAAGTGGGTCTTTGGAGGGATGGAGAGGCCCTTGAGGGCCATGTAGGTGATTGTGGCCTGGCTCCAGCCTGACATCTTGGAGGGCTGGGGACATGAGGGACAGGAATCATGACATTAGGACGGAGAGAAATGAATAGGTATTTGGCTTTAGCTTCCATGATTAATCTGAGGAAGGATATGGCTGGTGGCTCAGTTGGGAAGAAACCAGAGATTAGCATTATTAGAAGGACAAGAATACAGTGTACGAACCTACTTGCAAATCATGCCTATAGAAAAGAAACATCAATTGGCATGGACTGGATTGAAGGAAACTTGGTCGCATGATGTTAATGGGGTCATTTCTCTGTCACTGAAAGGCACAGGAGACCCCACTCTCTAGATTGGGGTATTACCGTAATATTTCATCTCAGAAAGAAAATCCAGAGGAAACAATTTGCAAAAAAGCATATTAAGAATTTTATTGTACCTAATACATTTTTGTCTGTGAATTTAATCACGAATTAATCTGCACTCTAGCGATTTTTTATTTTACATAGCAGGAATATTTTAAAAACATCGAAATTTGATAAAAATCATCCTATTAAATCATTCATACATTTATCCGCATCCACACAACATCCATCAACATACTCATACAACTCATCAAAAAGTACAAGATAAAAACATATAACAAATATAACAATCATCCACAATTTCATAGTTATACAAAAAGTTTTTTGTGCAAAACAACACATAGTGCAGGGCCACAATAGTTTTTTTAAGTGGTCAGCAACAACAACACACAATGCATGGCCACAGTAGATTTTAGAAGAGGTGGTCAGCAATCGGGATAGGCCAAAAAGAGACTTCACAAGTGGCCTTGTCCTAGGTTTCTCTCTACCGGTTTCGACGTGTAAACGATGGTTTGGTACGTCTTTATCAGGATATTAAGGGTAGTTGTCTACATATATGGGCCCATCAGTTCCCTATCCAAAACTAAGATCAAGTGAAAAAAAAGAGGCCGAGTAAAGGGAAGCAAAGACGAAAGTGCAAGTACATGACTTCACAGTGCTAAATTGCAACCATAAAATGTTCTGCTGTTGTCCTGCTAGAAATCCCCCAATATCTACATATATTGGGGTTAAACTCAGGGCGTCATGCATGGAGTGCTATACCATAAGGAATCAGTGTCCCTAGACCAGGCTGGTGCAGTTCATAAATGCGGCAAAGAGTGATGGAAAAATTAGATACACACCAAATGGAAAGAAATCAGAGCCCACATGCAATTGTTTAGAAAACACTTTTGAAGGGACAACTTGTAAACCAACCTTGGCAAACTGTAACAGGAATCAATCCGTTGTATAAATTTTGTATAAAACAGAAAACACTGTCATGCGAATTGGCAATGTTCTGGTTATTGATCCTGCATGGTAGATGGTTGAATTTGAGGCTCCAATCTGTGAGGGTTTCAAAAGAAATTATATCAGAAACCCTAGCCAGAAATACGTCAAGGTGACTCGTACCGTATTGGTACATCGATGTCTTTGACAATGTCCATATGACAGAAAAGTTTGAGCCTCTACACAATACCCAGAAGTGAAAATCGAAAGTAGATTTCCACGGGAGACTAAAACCTAAATGGCATGGCTAAAGGTCATTATGTGCCTGGGTTTTCTAATTATTTGACAATTAGAGAAATCTCATTTAAATTAATATTGGTCATTATCCGAGGTGTCTAATCTTAAATGAAAGAATAGAGAGAATCTCGTTATAAAGACCCAAACGCTTCATTTGACAAGGACGGGCAAAATGCCTTATAAATTATTCTGTAGCTGGCTCCAAAGAGCTACTTACCTGCGGATAGCATCCCACGAAGATCGTAGCCGCTGCTAGAACGGGAACTGAAGTTCACGGGATCAGCTGCTTGCTCTGATTATCTACGACTGGTTCGAACGGGTGTGAGACGTGCATCTAAACTACGTCTACTAACCCACGCATTAAGAGCAACTGGCTCCCTAACATGTGGTTCCACTAAGCCGAGTTGATAGGATAATACACGACCTAAAGGGCATCCGTCAATTGTAAATACTGAATGACGTTGAGCCGCGTAAATGGAAAAAAGATCAGCTAGAAATTACACGTGATCGTTGGTCCACGTAGCGCGTGCAACAGTCACCCGTAAATACTGGGTAACGTAAATTACGAGCAAACACCAAATGTTACCATGGCAACCGGATGCTCAAACTGAATCGAGTAGTTTATCTTGGGAAGAGAAATGCCAAGACACAAGCCAGACCCAGGTAAATGTGCATTTTTAAACATGCAGATGGACCCTCCCCGCAACTACGTGATGCCTGCACACATGGCCCACATGATTATCGCGGAACGGCAGTTCGCAGTAACACAAGTTGCCATGACAACAAAGCAGCTCTAGTGTGTACCGGCATCTGACTCAATGTATGAGTACAAAAGAAATTTGGGAGTGGATCAATAAGGAATGCTATGTGCCTACATGCCAGCGTTCCAAAGTATTTTACCCCTGGGTTTTTTCACTTGATCTTAGTTTTGGATAGGGAATTGATGGGCCCATATATTTGTTTTGCCTGTAGACAACTACCCTTAATATCCTGATGAAGACGTACCAAACCATCGTTTACACGTCGAAACCGGTAGAGAGAAACCTAGGACAAGGCCACTTGTGAAGTCTCTTTTTGGCCTATCCCGATTGCTGACCACCTCTTCTAAAATCTACTGTGGCCATGCATTGTGTGTTGTTGTTGCTGACCACTTAAAAAACCTATTGTGGCCCTGCACTATGTGTTGTTTTTGCACAAAAAACTTTTTGTATAACTATGAAATTGTGGATGAATTGTTACATTTGTTATATGTTTTTATCTTGTACTTATTGATGAGTTGTATGAGTATGTTGATGGATGTTGTATGGATGCGGATAAATGTATGAATGATTTAATAGGATGATTTTTATCAAATTTCTATGTTTTTAAAATATTCCTGCTATGTAAAATAAAAAATCGCTAGAGTGCAGATTAATTTGTGATTAAATTCACAGAGAAAAATGTATTAGGTACAATAAAATCCTTAATACGCTTTTTTGCAAATTGTTTCCTCTGGATTTTCTTTCTGAGATGAAATAGGGTCATTTCTGACATGGATTGGAGAGACGTTCTGAAGGTGAATTTTTACTTGGGAGTAGACATGGGTTTGTGCTTGATTCGACAGAAATTCATTGGAAGGTTGTATTGGACACCAGTAAAGATGTTTAAATTGGGGCTACAATCAAATAAATTATGCTGGTGTTGTGATATTGGTAGAGGTACTCTTTTACATTTACTGTGGGAATGCCCGAGAGTGCAATTGTTTTGGAAAGATGTTATTGATAGGATTGATTTAATCTTTGGTATACACTTGCAAAGATCTGCAGCAAGCATAATTTTACTCTCACATAAAGAGAGATGTGTGCGTACTATAAAGCTTGCTGGATAGATAGGGCCATAATGGTGGCAATTAAGTTAATCCTCTGGATTTGGAAAACGAGGAAAAAGCCTAATATTGAAGAGTGGTTAACAGAGTTTCAGGTTTTATCACAATACGATAAGGTTTCATTGAAAAATAAAAATAAAGAAGAAGATTACATGATGTTATGGGGACCGTTTGTGGCTCTTTATGATTGATATGGTGATGGAATTGTAATACTAGATGTGGAATTTATGTGAATAGTTGGGGTGAGGTGAGGGAAGTTTTTTTTCTCTTTCTCTCTTCCAGCTTGTGTTGTCTTTTGTGTTATTTTGTGTATACATGTCAGTATGTTTATTATGTTTCATAGGATATGGTTATTTTGTTGGAATGTACAATGTATGATATTTAAGATGTTCTGCAATTTTGGTTATTACTGATTAATGTGAGGCATTGTTTACTTTATATGAAGTTTTTATTGTTTATTACAAACTTAATAAAGTGTTTAAGCCGACTCAGGTGAAAAATGGCATGCGCACCTTAAGAATCACCTTGGTGTTGTTGCTCCTCAAAGGAAAGGTCTCCAGGAACCAAGGTGGCATAATCCAATATCATGAGGATGTATTTGTTTTCTGCCCTGAAGGGCTCCAATGACCCAAGGACATCATGCCGATTTTGTAGAATGGGATTTTGATGATAGGCAAAGTTTGGAGTGGGGCCTTCGGTATGTCAGCTGGTGAGGTTTTCTGGAAGATAGGGCAAACCTTGCAAAACTGTCTGATCTGTATAAGGAAGGCATGGTATCAACAGTAAGACAGACACAAGTGACCACAGTTCAAGGGTGTTTATTGAACTTCAACAAGGGTATGATAAACACCTATCTAATCCTAAATCTACAAATGGCAGCAAGCTACGACCATCAAATAATAATAACTAGGGCTGTACCGAATAGCATATTTAGTATTCGCGCGAATACCGAATAGTTTGTCAACTTTTCGGCTGAAGCCAAATAGTTGCTTTATTTAATAAATCATGTTCCAAACTTCAAAAAAACACACTTATTAAAAAAAACAAATAAAGCACCATTTTAAATGCATTCTATACTTTTATTTCTCTTCATTGTAATTAATGTAGCATCTTTATTTAAAGTATAAAAGCCCGAAATAAAGCAGATTTAACCAAAATGAAGGGACCAAATGTACAGAGGATTGTTCCACATTCAGTGCCAGTTAAAGTCGGAGGCTTCACAAATGCAAAAGGACTGCCCTTGTGAATCAGATGCATTGCATTCTCTATCCAGCTGCAAAGTCGATGCGGTCGAGTTTTGAAACTTCTTCGCAGCTCACATAGAAATGTATTAAATGGTTAATGTCGGCTCATGTAGAACACAAGTCAAGAGGAAATCTGAAATGCGTGAACTCCATCTCATAACTATTCACCCCACCCAAACAAATGCTGGTCACGTCTCACTTATCCTAGCCAATCTTTCTTGCCAATACACAAACATGTGCAACTTATAATTCCTGATAAAATATCAAATAATGTTAAACTCAGGACTCAAGTCCTTAAAAAAAGAAAAGGGGGGACTATGACATACGCAATGGGAAGTGACATGACAGGAACTGAAAGTATCTATGCACATTTCTTTCAGTTTGTTATTTCCAACTGAAAAAAGTGCAGATTGCATATAAACATTCGCCAAAAGAAAAGATGTTCCTGTATTGTGGCAGGCTAAATATAAAAGATGAGCACCTTTTTGTCTAAGAGTCTGTAACAAAACATGCCCTAAAGAGCAGATTACAATGTGAGATATTTTTCAGCTGTGTGATAGCACTTTGTCTGGCCTAATTCTATTCAGTTTTGCAAACTGAAGTCTATATTTGCCTTTCTGAGTTCATGTTGCATTGTATTCAAATGAGAATGTCAAAGTATTCGGCAAGAGCCGATTAGCAAGAAACTATTCAGCCGTAGCCGAATAGCTTTTTTTCAGTTGGAATTCATCCGAATACTTACTCAAAGCCGAAGTTCGCTACACCCCTAATAATAACGCATTCCTAGTTGTGTCTTGTCAAAATAAAAGGGCCTATACTAAAAAACCTATTGCCAGTCCATACCTCTAAATACAAATAGGGTCGGGGTAGTATTAATGAAAAAGAAAAAAGTGTTCACAAAAATGATATGTCGGGATGTTCAGGCCATTGGCCTCCCTTCGCCATGTTTTCGGCATGGGACAAGGCGGTTCCCTCGTACGAAGCTCAATCTCTGGCTTCTTTAGCGCAAAAATACAGTTCAATCATTAACATTAGGGCCTTCTGTGCCCAAGTCTATTTGCCTATCAAAGTATCTTCATGCAGAGGGCCTGATACAACAAAACAAACTAAAAGTTATTTTCCTCTTACAAGTACTCAATTCAGGTGATTCACTATTCACCCTGGATCCCCCTCAGCCGGGCTCAGATCTCTTTAATACAACGATCGTCATTTTAGATCCCCCTCTTCTGGGCTCAGATCCTTTTTCACAATGTTCATAGGACATTCTTTCTCAGTGACTCACGGTTCACACCGGATCCCCGTCAACTGGGCTCAGATCCCCTTCTTAGTGCAATTTGTCTCCCTCAGCCAGGTTCGGACCAATTTCAGTTAGTATCAACTATCGAAGAATTTCGAATGTGAACAGGGTTTGGCTTGACCTGTTGCAGGACCACTTTGATTTCACAATCCCTTTTTACATTTGACACCTTTCAGTTGAATATCTAACAGAGACCTTCGAATGAGCACCTACGTGGTGCCGGACTACTCTGTTTACGGTATCTGTCTTGGCTTCAAAAGTTCAGTTACTCATCTGCTGTTTAATTATATTTGCGTTGCTTGTCACATACACTGCACACACTGTTCTCTTCAATTTTCTTTATATAATGTTGCCGCTTGCAACCTTGGCTTTAACACAGACCGGTCTGTTATCAGTCTCCCCAACTCACCGGCTGTGCTGACTTTACTGGCGCTGCTTTATTGTAGGAGCCAAGGACAGAACCAAGACGGCAAACGGGGGTGGGAGGTGTTGAGATCCTAAATATGCCACTTGGTTGGATGGGGAAAACGTGTTACAGGGAAGGGGATACCACGTCTCACCGTCTGGTGTCCCACTGCCACTCCCCAAAGACCCCTGCCCCCAGGAACTGGATCCAAAAGTGATGGCCGTGTCCTGGCCAGATGGATGACAGAAGCCCGGGGACTAGCGGGTGAGACACCTTCAGGTTTCTCACACCTGGGCATATACACTGGTCCAGTAGAAGCTGGTGAGAATGGTTTTCTGAGCCTTCTCTATGCTCAGGTTCCAGGTCATTAAGTTGGAGTGGGCTAACCACTTCCGAAATTGCTTTGGTATTAGGAGCTAGTTATGGTTCATAACTTCCTCCCTTGGATTTACATCCACTTGGTACAGGAGCCCCTTCCGGTCAATAAAAGCTCTCAGCTTCGGGGGAATAGATTCATAAGAGCTTGTTCTAGAAGAGGATCTGTTCTCTGGGACAACTCAACTGAAGCAGAACTGGACCTTGCAGGAGACGCAATTGTTCTTTCTATGCCTCAGCCATTTCCCCAAATCTGGCATTGGCTCTCTGTGTCACCAAGTTCTTCCACTTTTTATTTATTTATTTAGGATTTATACAGCGCAACTAGGCGCTAAACCAGGAGCAAGTGGGGCAGGCACAGAGCATTAAATGCCAACAGATTAACAAAAAGAAAGGAAATATGTTTTCAAAACTCTCCTAAACAAAAAATAAATCTGCGATAAGGATCTTCTTGCACACAAACTGAACTATAGGCTGGCCGGGTTTTATTGCACAGGATATATTTACCACTTTGAAGAGCACTACCTTCGCCTCTCCTTGTTATTCCCCATTGATAAATTCAGCTCCCACGACCAGGGAGTGTTTTTGGGCCAATCCTGATATGGGTGCAATCCGCCCATATTGCCCTTTGAGTATTTCCACCTTAAGACCAGTTTTGACTAGGGCCTTACACTGGGTTGAGAGGTGTCCACATCCCCTATTGACAGGGTCAGGTCTCTGTACCCGTCACAAAAGGGCAGCCTCAAATGCCCTAATAAGGCAATTATATCACTGGAATTGTCACCATAAATAAAACATAGCCTCTCTTGGATGCTGCTATAATATAGTATGACAAGTACAGGTTCAAATAACGCATCATTTGACTGGTATAGTCAAAACATATGAGGCAAAGACTCACTGTTGCTAATGGAAGTGTCACGCCACCACTTTCCCGGTTCTCAGCGCTATGGCCCGCAGAGGCTCGCCTGGCACCTCTATCCCTGGTGACGCCTGCAACCCCTGGAGACAGGCAAGTGGGAAAGTGGTATCCATTCAAGGGGACAACCCCCTATTCAATCGCTGGACTGCTGCCTCCAGGTCTGCCATGGGCACCGCCATGACACTTGAACTGTTCATGCACGGTGGACAGGCACCTCAGCCTCGTGCATGCACAGCCCTAGTGGTGTCCCACGTTGCTGTGGCAGCCACAACGGAGGCCGCCTGCATCAGGCATCCGGCACGGGTGAGGGGGGTATAAAACTTGCCGACTCTTACATAGGTGCTTTGTAACACACTTGGTGTGCTGTGTGCTCTTTTCTCTTGCCTCTGCTCTCCTGGCTTACCCCTTGCCTGGCTCCTCTCCTTGCTGTGGCTCTGTTGCTGTACTCTGCTATTCCAGCACCCTTCCCTGCTGGAGCACTACTCTTGTCCCTGTCTGATCATCTGGCCCACCATCTGATCTGTTGGGTTCCTGCTAGTATCTGCCTTGTCTGTTCCTCCTAGTTGCTGTCCTTTCTGTTAGGGCTTCCTGGCTTATACATCCAGTCGCCAGCTACAACATCCAACTCCCCGGTACAGCGCTTGTCACTGTCCCTGCACCATAGAAATCTGGGGCGTTGTATCATGGTGTAGAGAGTTGGTGCCCGGGTGGCCATTCTGTGTTTCTGTCCGGGGATTCTCGAGGGCTGATTCCCTCTCCGCATTTGCCACTCACTGAAAGCCTGCACCGTCTGGAGAAGACCAGACCAGTTCAAGTCGACCGGTACTTCTCCTCACATCTGGAGCCAAGCATCGATGTGAGCAGGTACATGATAATAAGATGCTAAGCACAGTTCAGGTTTCCTACTATGATAGTCACCATATGTAAGGTTTAACTGTCCTACATGTCTAGGTGCTGCATTATGTGCCGTGTTCGGATCATATGTCTGGTGGTATAACCTCAGTTATGCATGTACTGTCAATGACATCAGGTATAGCCTTATATGACCCATTAATGGCATCATATGAGTCATAGGCCAAAGGCCAGGGAAGTGCTTCTAGTTACCTACAGGCACGTGTATACACACACACACACACGCGCACGCACGCGCCCCAATAAGCACAGCATCAGACATGCATACTCATTGGCAGATACATCCAGATGTAGAAACACACTATCACACTGCCCCCACCCCCACCTCCCCAGTACAGCGGCAGACGCAAGGGCCCCATCTCCAAACCCATTCACGGCCCAGCTGGCTCTACTGCTGTGTATGCTTTGCTTGTTGTGTTGCTGGAACTGAAAATATGTATGTAACATTTTAATTGTGCACATGGTAATAGTTTACTCCCATTCTATCTGTACTGGCTCATTTCTGAAATCTCTGTAAGGGAGGCAAGGATTTCTTTTTTTAACCAACTTTATTTTCCATTTTTTACTTAAAACAAGAATTGACCTTTAGTTACAGCATGTGTTACAGACATTATAACCCATATGAACCCTTTATTCAACATACTTGAACTTTGTTATTGAGACTAATATTGCCTTCAAACTTTTCCCCAACTCCCCCCACCTTCCTCCACCCTACCCACCCCCTTGCCATAGTATTGTCCGTACCAATCTGAACCAAGGTTGTAACCAAAGCAGTTTCATGAGCCCTGCCTTCCTCCATGACTTCTGCTGTCTTTATCTAATGTGAATGTTTCTTAGAATCCTGGGTTTAAAGAATTGAGCCTCCCTCTCCCCCATATAGTCCTGAAGTGGGTCCCATATGGCCAAGAATTTCAAATACGTCCTTCATTTTGTGGCGCAGATGTTCTCCATCGCCATAACTCCCCACACTTTCACCCACCACCATGGGGCTGTAGGGCCTTCCATTGTCTTCCATCATTGGGCCACTGTCATCCTTGCTGCAGAAAGTAGGTGGGTAATGAGGGCCGCTTTATTCCCTGAAGCTGCATATATCCCATCTGTCACTGCCCCCAACAGAATGACTTTCGGGGACCATGGTAGGTCTGCGCCAGTTATGTCTCTGATTAGGCTCAGTATTTCTTTCCAATACACTTTTTAATAAAATGTTTAAAGGATTTTCCTGGTCCCGTTATACATAAGTCTTTTTTCTATTTCAGTGAAGCGCAGGCATAAGAAGGGAGATGGGCCTAATGTGCTCAACTACAGACCTATCAGGCTCCTAGATGCTGTAAGGAAGGCATGGTATCAAACAGTGAAGACAGACACAAGTGTTCACAGTTCAAGGGTGTTTATTGAACTTCAAGGGGGTTGGAAAAACACCTAATTTAAACCTAAATCTGAAGATGGGAGCAAGCTACGACCATCTAAATAAAGATAACACAGTTCTAGTAGTGTCTTCGTCAAAATAATCGGGCCAATACTAAAAAATCTATATGATGTAGATAACAAAGTGTGTCATGAAACAATATGTCAAGATGAGTGGATAGTTGGTTCCCCTTCTCCGAGGGGGGGGGGTGGAGGGCTTACACAAATTCAACCAATCAATTAATTCAGAGAGAGTGGTCTGACTCCCTCTTCAGATGAAGAAAACATCATCAGTGTACCGACTCCAATGTTGGCGGTACATTTAAAAAGGATTGTTCTCAAAAAGATACAAACTCTCGGAATTAGCCATATATATGTTGCTACACCAGGGACAAACACAGCCCCATTGCTGTTCCTTTAATCTGGGCACATGTTTGCATCCCAAAGGTGAATAACCTATGACATAGGGCTATTTTAAGCAGTTTGACAATGAAAATATAAGGGACTTATGTGGGGACAGACGTTCGTCCAGTTATTTTGCTACCAGTTGAAGAGCCTCTTTGCAGAATATTAGTATAGAGGGAAGTTACATTGCAGGTAACCAGTATGCTAGTATGTCTATCATAATGTAAGCCATTACTCTCTTGGTCATATCAGAGGTATCCCTTAGGTAAACCCTTGTAGTAGCCGCAATGGGTTGATGAAAAGAATCAATATATATTTACCTATAGGCTCCAGCACTGAACACAGACTGATACAGTAGGACATCCAGGAGGGTTCCAAGGATTTTCGTAGAGTTTAAGAAGAGCATAAAGCACTAAATTTTTGGTATCTTGTGGAGTGAGAAACACAGCTTCTTGTTCACTCAGATTCTCTTGCCTCTGTACACGGTTCTTGAAGAGTAAGCCTCAGTTGATCAGTGGGGTCATTGGCCATTCTAGAGTAATGGATGGGATTGTTCAATAGGGTCACCACCATTTGGACACATTTGTTAGTGACCATAAATACAATCCTGCACCCCTTGTCTGCTAGTTTAATGGTACTGTAGTTATTATTTCATAGTTTACAAAGTGCCAATTTCTCTTCTTTTGACATATTACAGTTATTCCAAGGGTTACCAGAAAAACATGTGGGAAGTTCTTTAAGGATCATTTTGATAAAGGCGAGAACTTCAGGGGGCATCACACTATCACTGGGACGACATGAAGACAGGGCTCTAAATGTACTGTAGTTACTTGAATCCTGCATCTCCCTAACTCTGAAATAAGTCTTAAGTCTCACTGATCTAAAACTTTTTTTAAGTTCAGTTTCACAGTGTATGAGATTACTATATTGTGTAGGTACAAAATGTAGCCCCTTGCGCCATACTAAGATTTGTGCATTTGTTAAGGAGAATGACGAAAAATTAAAGATAGGGTTGATACCGTTGGCAAGCCCTCTGGCGTGTTTGGATCAAATTCTGTGTTCGGCGATTCCGCAATTCCGATGATTCTGTTGCTGTTGTGACTGGCGGACGCTGGTTTGTTCTCCACCTAATGTTTTCAAGTGGGGGGGGCTCTGGGGGATCTTATCCTCAATGGAAGAACTGCTTGTATATGAGAATGTGACCCTTTAACTCTTGCAGGTCCCTGGTTGTTCTCCAGTAGTGCTATAATAATGATAATGCACATTACTAGTATAGTCAGGTGACAAATAGGAATATGTTTTATCTCTGGAAAATTCTCAGTGTCTTTTTTAAGCTTATTATGCTTTTGGGTCAAGTTGAAGTTGGTAAATTCCTCCAGTTCTTTATATATGGTGTCTAACTTTGTTTTGATGTCTGTTATGCCTGGATTATCTAAAAAAAAGTCTCCATCAAGTTCTTCCTTGATCTTAGCTACTGTCCTTGCTGCTCTGTTAATCGTATGCAGCATACATTCACGGCTACATTTCGTTGCAATCTGGCTAAAGCCTAATTTATAGTCATTATCCTCTAAGCACAGCACAAGAGCTGTCTGGATTTGTAAAACCAAATGGGTGATATTAGCCTTTTGGTGTTCTTTCAGCAAGTGGCCGTGAAGTACGGTCTGAAATCCTTTCTTTTTAAGTCTAAGGAGTGTATCCCCTGTTATGGTAATCGAAGCTATGGGGTTATTCGCTAAGGTTTTGAAAATAGAAGGACACGTAACGGCGTATTGGATTTGTGCCTCCGTAAAACTGAGTGTATCCAAGTCAGACTTGGCTACGGTTCAATGATTCTAAGACGGAGAGAAGTCAATGGCCCAACACTGTGCTGAAAATCGGCTGTAAATTAAGTCCATCACAGAAAAGCCCTTACAGCCACGGGCTGTGCTACACGCAACAATATATCGAGGGCCACCCTAGTTCTCAAGTTGTGCCGGGATCTGTTGGGTCCACAACAAAGATGTATTACATACTGCAGATAATAATTGACTCATGTTGTCTAAAATTAATCAGATTTTATTCTGACCTATGCAGGCAATTAATTGCTATTTTAACGAATGCAAAATCAATTCGTTTTCTTTCGTTGTTTTTTGTACCACTGTGGTGAAGGGTTCACTTTTGGTGTTATGATTATCTTTTTATGGTTGGCAAAATTATGTTCTATAGTACTGAGGTACTTTTTACATTTAGGAAAGGTGGATAGACTTCATTTTGTAATGGGGTTTTCTATTCACTTTCTTTGATTCGCGTTATTTTGTATATACAGATAATGGGATCTTCAATATGTCAAGGAGGGACGTCTGTGGATACGTTGTGAGGTCCTTTCCTCACTAGTCTCTGTGTTGCATGCCCACCTGGGAGCTTGGTAGCTCCCAGGAAGTGTGTTATGTTCACATGGTAGTTACCATGTGACCAAGTTAATAAATGTGACGAGCCGCTTCCAGCTCGTCGTTCAAACAAAGACCTGACTCTGGCGTGTTTCTTGTGAGCACCCTGCTGGTGCCACGCCGTGTGCAGGAGGCCTGTGTTTGGGGCCCTGCACTAGGAGGGTACCCCTGCTGGGCAACACCGTCCTTCCCGAGTGTCTTCGCTGTGTGAGCACAGCAACTGGAACAACCCCGCCTGGGTGCCCCCCAGAGCCGGGGCTGTATTGTGGTGGGTGCCCACATCAATGGTGTTTGGCTGCAGTGACCCGGAGCCTGCAGGGTGTCCCCTGCCGACGGTCCACTGCATGTACGCAGCCCCTAAGAAGTCCTGTCGGGTGATCCCGACATCAGCTGTGGCCTGGTCCGGGATCGGGCCACGACACTCTGGGCAGTTCAGCTCTGCTTTCGTAGCTTGCGGAGTGTCTCGCCTGCAGGTGGGGTGTTAACCTCCAGGAGATGACCTGGGAGCATTTTTGCAGTCATTCCATGTCTGGTCGCCGACCCAGGAACTACTTCGCCGCACAGCTGACGTGAGGTGAGCTGGAGCTGTGAGCCATTTTGGTGGGGGGACAGGAGAGCTGTTGCGATGGGAGGTCTGTGAGGTGCTTAATGGCTTCTTCTCCCCCTATTGAACTTGCAGTGTTTTCGGGAGTGTGAATCTTTAGCAGGCATATAGCCCTTTTTACCATATCTCTGCTGTCACTGCTGCTCACCGAATCCAGCTTAACTCGCTGGAGACCACGGGATCATACTTTATATAGTATCTCACTCATTCTACTATTCCTTGCCGGCGAGCCTCCAATTGCCCTTGCCGATTGCTGTGTGTCAATGCTTTGTCATGCTTTGTACTTTAATTTCTATAGAGAAAATGAAAACACCGCGGCAACGAAAATACACATTGCGCAGTGCAGCACAACAGATTGGTAAGAGAACACGCAGCCCTACATTAATGAAGGAGCCCACAGCCCCTTCACCTCTCTTGAAAAAAGACAAGCAAGACCTGGAAACAAGGAGGCAATCCAAGATTCAAGGTTTCTTTGCCACCAATTGACAAACAAAGGGTCTTAACTCCTCTCAATTTCCCGTTACTTATCCTTTTTAAGGTCAATGGTAATGAAACATGTCGGGCTAATGTTTTTGTGAGAATGTTGTCACAAGTATAACAAGGCACTAATAGCTGTTACGTACTTAGAACCATTGTAAGTGTCTCAGTATTCAAAAAGAGATTTCAGAGCAGACACCAAATGTGTGTTTTACCTTAGATGCTAATGTTACATTTGTTTCATGTCACGTGTGTTTTTCGGTATACAATTGTTTGTTTCATTTTTGTAATTCTAACAGTAACTACAAAGAGAAATACTTTGTGTCTGGAGGAATTGTTTTTCTGTTTTTTCATTGTTATGGTATAAGTTTCTATTTCACTAGTATACAGACATCTTTCTCAGGTCCTATCTTAGGTCTGTCTTTCTAAACAAACTTCTTTTGTTTGCAAAACTTCTTCTGCTGATTTTGTTTTTTTGTTGACCAGCACATTAAGATTTGTGATGGTTGATATACTGTCTTTGTAAACATTTTTTTTTAAAAAAAAGGTTTTAATCCAAATGTAATAATAAAATAAAAAGAGATATTTATAGTTTTTGCAACCAAGATTGTGGGTGTTATTTGTTGCAATTGAGGAATTGAGGAGGTGAGTTCATAATGTCTCCCCATAGATGAGTTCAGATCTTAACGGGTGAGTTTCTGAGAGGAGTTAAGACCCTTTGTTTGTAAATTAAACATTTTGTATTGGGCGCTGTCTTAAACCTCTGTTTCCAAAAAAAAACCCCAGTCCTCTGTAAGTTTTATAGTTCTTTGCCACCAAAACATCAGACTCGGCTCCAGCAACATATATAATCACCTTAGCCCCTTTGCCCAATACTCGGGCTCCAGCAACGGACATAAGCACTTCAGCACCTTTGCCTGATATTCAGGATTCCTTTTCCCGAACGAGAATTCACTTATCGCCTTTCCCCCGATTGACAATGATCACTCTTTATTAAAGATGTACATTGGATTACAAAGACATTCTGTGGATGGCACGCAAAAGCAAATCTCAGCGACGTTGTGATTGGCACCCAACTATCGGCTACTCCAGATCTTCAGAGATGCTCGTCTCCATCTCCTTCCTTGGACTGTTCTGACTTTGACTCATCGAGTGAAGTTGGAAGCACCACTCCGTCCCAGGCTATTTTCTATGCTGATAAGACTGTGGCTTCCACTCCATCATATTGAAAACCCCTCTATCTAAAGTTGAATCTCTGATGACCCTATGTCCCACCATGGCAGGAGAACAGCGCAAGAGTTCATCGTGGCTAAAATTGTGGATGTGATTCTGATGAATAGCACTGTACCTGACAGGGATGCCTCTCTAGCTTCTTCTGACCTCATAGGAATTGTCCCGCCTTCCCCCAAATCCCTATCGTTCCCCAACTTTAACACTTTAGAACCACTGGGATTGCAGCAGATTAGTCCCTAGTCTCCCGTCCACCCCTTCCCCCCTGACTCTCCCTCGTTTCTGGTGGAAGCTGTGTCTTGCATAACGATGAAGGAGACTTCACCCAAGGTAATCTCTTGCGCTTCTAAAGTGACCAGGCGTAAGCAAGCCAAATGTGCAAGGAAAAATCCACCCAGCAGGAGGCGCTTCCTTCTGTTGCCAAAGTCACCAAGGTCGGTGATTTACAGGATGGTATTCCCATTGCCCACAATTCTACACCCTTAGTTTCCAGGTGGGTTTCTAGAAAACAGAGGGACGGTACCATCAGGACGGTCCAATTACGTGGACCGCTTGATGCACGGGTTCACCCGGGTGCACAGTCAGTCGTGAATGCGGAAACTCATTTTGCAGAACAATGTGGGTCCCTGGTGGCTGACTGTGCTACTAACGGGAGACAGTCCAAACAATATGAGGATGGCGTAATGGGCAATGTAACAGCCACCCACCCACAGATTATACATCATTCTCTCGTGGTCACTTTTGCCCCTTGTTTGCCAGAGGTATTTGGTTCCCGTTATCCTGGCCGGGCTAACGGGATAAATCCTTACCCTTACTGCTAACGGGATAAATCCTTACCCTTACTGCTCTATACAAAACTATTACGATCACGATTGGGTCAAACATCAGCCACCACAAGAGGCTTCGTCACCGACCTGGGTGGAGTCAATTCCCACCCAGTACCCTGCCAGCTTTGTCTAGCGGGATCCTGGCCCCCTTCATGAACATCTGAGCACACAGGACTACAAACGCAGGGACCACATGTCCTTTGGTCCCCTACGTGGACAATGTTTATGCTCTAACACCGGAGCAGGTTTTGCTAACATCACAGCACCCAATGCCATCACCTCCTCTACATCAAGTATTCAGCATCATTGTGAGCAAGGGGGACAACTCCCCCTTGGGAAATGGGCAGGGATAGTCCATTTATGAATCACACCTTTCTTCTTGAGTTTTGGTCCAGAATACCCTGCCTAATTAATTTATGTACCGAAGCCATGATCCATATTGAGTTACCCACGGCCAATAGTTCAACTAATTGGGCTCTGGTTGAGTTTATTTCCCCAGCGGTAGTTGCCCTCTCAGGCACATGCACATCTGAGCACCATAGATTGGCCTATAACCTTAGTGTCTACAGAAAAAATGTTACGGCTTCCATGTCAGAAACGATTCTGACAGCAGAACAATGTCAGAAAAACCTGTTCCATCTTTGGGCAGGTTGGCCACTGAGAGAGCTAGCTTGCATGCTGTGATTGCTGGACATAAGGCCCCCTTGAAGGGACAGAAGCATATGGTTAATTGGGTCCTTGAACCATTCAGTGCGGTTAGGACCAGGTGACAAGTATCCGCCGGGCCAGCTTTCTCCTGGCTGTGCTGGAACACCAGGGGCTTTCGCTCTTTTCTCGTACAGCCCCGGGATGCCTCGTACATTGTAGATTGCAATGCCTTTATTCTGCAAGAAATGGTTCCATGTGTTAATATCCCCGCAAAAATATCGCCATACAAAAATATCGCCATAGTTATGCAGCGATATTAAGCCATGGAACATGCAGGGGACACCCCTGCAACCTCCATAACTTTTTTTATGGAGTTAATGGAGCGGGGGACACCCCTGCCATCCCCGGTCCTAATTGCCCCATAAATTATCCCCACTAATAATATCGCCTATGGCCTGACCCCATGACCACATATATGGCGATATTATTGGTGGGGATAATATTACATGATACCCAAGAAACATGGCTAAGGGATGCCTTCCATCTTGACGGTTACCAAATCTTATGCCAACATGCGACCCGTGGGCAAAAGGGTAGGCCCATGGTGGGTCTGGCTATAGGTGTGCAGGTACAGTATAGAGTTAGCATCCTATGCTGTTGGTGGCCCATCCCTTCACATACTCTCTGCCATACTTATAGTGTTTCCAAGCCCTGATTCTGGTAATCAATGTTTATGACCCCCCGAAGAGGGCCTGTTCCCCTAATGCTGCTAGTGTCGTTGAGGAAATATTGAGCACATGGTCGGACTCGCTTAAGGGAAGGTGCTTATTGCCGGTGATTTTAACTCCCCTGCCTTAATGGGTCACTTGATTCTGGCCAAAGGAAACAAGCAGTGCTTGTTGACACCCAGCATACAAACAAACATCCACATAATAGCCTGAAGTGGGAAGCTTTGATTAAGGAATTTGACCTCCATTGTTTGAACGTGGGAGGCCTGATGGGTAAGACAGCTGAGCCTACTTGGACCAATGGCTCTTCCTGCTCTCATTTAGACTATGGGCCTCATTACACGGTAGGCGGTAAAAAATGTGATTTACCGTCATGGCGCTATTAGCGTGTCCGCCATCGTAGGAGACCGCTAATAGCGTTCCATTACGAGTTAGCGGACACGCGCATATGGCCATGCCGGTAAATGACCCTACCGCCATGGCGCAAAAGCACCTTTCCGGCTCCGACCAAAGTGCTGATAGCACCTCTGCCCTCATGCTGCACGCTATTAGCGGTCACCGCTGTTAGCGGTCACTGCTATTAGCGGTCACCGTAAAACACCGGAACCGGAAATAGCGTCATCGCACCGGAACGGGAAAGAGCCCGGCGGCCATCTTTAAAAACACAATCCATTGCCATCCCCTGCACTCAGGACCTGCAGCAACACCACGACTGGCAAAACCACATCCCACAAGAACAAACAATGCCCAAGGCCCTAAAGAAAGCCGATGCGCGCCAGCGCAAAGAACGCTTCTCAAACGAGGAATTGAAAATGCTGGCAGACACCCTGGCTGCAAATGCAGACGTAGTGTTCGCTAGCGACATGCGGCGCCCTGCACTCCTGAGAAAAAAGGAAATCTGGGCTGAGGTGGCGCAGAAAGTCAGTGCGGTGGGCTCCAGCCCCCGCACCGTAAAGGACATGCGCAAGTGGTGGGATGATCTGCGCCTCCGTGTACGCAGCATTTTATCGGCCAACAGGAATCTGGCCATGGGCACAGGAGGCGGAGGTGGATCCCCGATGAAGATGCAGGAGTGGGAGGAGACATGTGCCAGCACCATTGGCATAGAATCCATCGAGGGAGTGGGCCGAATGGAGTGTGGTGTGGCAACAACGTCAGGCGGAGGTGAGTGACCACGCAAAACACAGCAATGCTAAGCATGAGTCCCTCCCCCAAATGTGAAATGGGAATTAGCTAATGGATGGGGTCATCACACACACATGTACACAACCCTGCATATATGCCGTGCACATCCCCACACAACCACATGCATGCAGCACCTCACACACGTGTCACCCTGACACATGTCCGGATGACCCACCCATCTGGCCAACAACCTGCAGGCCCAAACTAGATGTCCAAATCCAAAGAACTGCAGCAACAACAACATATGCATGATGCACGTTGACCCATCACTGATGCTATCCCTGTCTTGCTCCCCCACAGGGTCACATTCTGACAGTGAGGAGCTGGACTCTGCAACGCAGGCCCCACCACCCAAAAAGCAGGCCAAGGGAAAGGATGCAGGCACCAGGCCCAGTACATCGAGGGGCACTGGGATATCTGGAGTGGCCCAGCGTTCAAAAGCCACACACGCAACAACCACACCAAGGATCGAAATGCCATCCGACACTGTGGCAGCACCCCCACCACCCACCCCCACCACTCAGGAGCCAGTGCCAGAAGGCACGCCGTCCGCAGCCAATAGCTCCGTCGGGGAAGCAGCAGCCACGGCACCTATGAGTGATGTGGACGACCCATGTCCGACACCGGAAGGGCAGCGTACACCCAGCACCCAGCTGTCCCCACTCCACAGCCCATGCAACACATCCAATGGCAGCATCCATGAGGTGCATGCCGGAGATTCAATGGATGGGTCATTCAGTCCCGTGGCGAGCTCACCTGATGTCGGCCACATGCAGCAAGCTGCGCCGAGGAGTAACAGGGGCAGGGCCGCAGTCGACACCATGAGCCTGATATGCCAGCACCAGGAGGAGCTCAATGCCCTGGTTGCCCGGCAAGTGAGCGAGGCTGCCTCGACCAGGGAGGAGATCCGGGTGTTGTCAAGGGACATGAAAGCTGCCATGGACAGCAACACGACGCGCCTATGTGACGAGATGGCTGCTGTGAGGCAGGTCCTAACGCGCATTGCTGAGGCGATGGAGAGCATGCGTCACTCACAGATCAACCAGCCACCCCCTCGTCTACTAGCTCTGACCAGACAACCATCCTGCGCAGGTCCAGCCGGTCCTTGCGGCGGTCAGACTCACAACCCCCCAATGGTGGTAGTGGAGGAGGGAAGTAGGGCCAGCCTGTCCCTGTTGACACTTGGGAACTAATGCAGCACTGATGTGCACACCATGTTTGGTGGAGTTGTGGGGGTAGGGGGGTGAGGGTGTTTGGTGGAGTTGTGGGGGGAGGGGGGTGAGGGTGTTTGGTGGAGTTGTGGGGGGAGGGGGGTGAGGGTGTTTGGTGGAGTTGTGGGGGGAGGGGGGTGAGGGTGTTTGGTGGAGTTGTGGGGGGAGGGGGGGAGGGTTGTTGGGGTGGAGGGTACATGCACGTTTGAATGACATAATGCTCAATACACACGTAATGGCATGGATAATCACATGACTGGACATTGATCATTGTGTATGTGTGCTTTATTGTTGAAGGGTGCACTGTGTTTATGTCCTCCATACACCCCGTGCCCTGAGGTGAACACCAATTGCACCCTCCTAATCCATGTGCATCAGAAACAATGGTCTATCAGGTGCTGCCGCACAGCACGTCCCTCATGGGCATCGCCACCTGCATGACCTGCAGTCCCCTCTCCTCCATCCTCATCCCCGTCATCATCCTCAGACGGTGGTCGCAGTTCTATGTCAGGGGGCATTGGCACATTCCGTCTGATACACATATTGTGAAGCATGACACATGCCATGGTGATCTTGGCCACCTTCTCATGCCCGTACAGGAGTGCCCCGCCCGACCTGCTGAGGCACCGGAAGCGTTCCTTCAATAGGCCGAATGTCTGCTCGATCACCACGCGGGTACGGGTGTGTGCATGATTGTAGTCCTCTTCGTGCCTGTTCTGTGGGTTCCGCACAGGGGTAAGGAGCCACCTCTTCAGGGGATAACCTGCATCACCTGCATGGGTGCAACAATGGGTATGTGTAAGTGTCTACATAATGTGGAGCGTGCACATATCACACAAACAAACATTGCATATTCAACGACATCCACAGATCCAAGCACGCATGGCAATCAGGGTAACTGCAATGTGGGAAGGTGAGGTGGTCCTTGCAAGTGGACATGCACCATGCATGCATACGGCAGGGATTGCCATGTCCCGCCTGAGTTTAAGTGATTTGTGTTTCCTGGACATGGCAACGTTAGTGCCACACTGCTAGTACACTGCCATTCCTTAGTTGATGTCCCCATGCTGTTTGATGGCAATTCAGTGGTGGGGTACGGGTGTGCCTCACCACAATGGCTACAGGGGATCCATTTGTATGCACTCATGTGTGCGGACCATTTCTGATGTTGTTCAGCGTACATTTCAGTTGTGATTTTGATATGCATGTTGCTGATTTGTGCAATGGGGGGAATGGTGTGTTGTGCGGTGTGCATGTTGTTTCGAATGGCCTGTTTGGCGTAATGGATTGATATGTTTGTCGTGGCACTCACTTCCAGCATGTGGTTTTGTCTCTGGTCCATTGTGGGCTGCCTCACTGTACAGTGATGCAAAAATGTATGTCCATTCTTCTCATGACACCAGTTCACGCCCAGTTGGAGTATGCATCCCCCCCCCCCATTCGCGCCCAGTTGGAGTATGCATCTCCCCCCCCATTCACGCCCAGTTGGAGTATGCATCTCCCCCCCCATTCACGCCCAGTTGGAGTATGCATCTCCCCCCCCATTCACGCCCAGTTGGAGTATGCATATACCCTCCCCCATTCACGCCCAGTTGGAGTATGCATCTCCCCCCCCCCCCATTCACGCCCAGTTGTAGTATGCATCTCCCCCCCCCATTCACGCCCAGTTGGAGTATGCATCTCCCCCCCCCATTCACGCCCAGTTGGAGTATGCATCTCCCCCCTCCTCCTCACAATCCACATCACACTGACATGTGGTCGGCCTGCTACTCACCAAGTAGCCACGAACGTTGTCCAGCATGTCGCTCCATGTATCGTGGTATTGTCGAGTTCCGCAGGACCATTGCATCATGGGTTGAACCGGGATATCGGGCACAGCAATGTGTGATGATCTTGTTGGAGTCACATACCATTTGAACGTTGATGGAGTGGTATAGCTTTCTGTTACGGTACACTGCCTCATTGGCATGTGGGACAACCAGTTCTACATGGGTACAGTCGATGGCCCCGATGCAACTTGGGATGCCTGCCAGTGAATGGAAGCCAACTTTGGTGTTGGAGATCTCCTGGGCAGTCCGTGGCATGTATATGTGTTGACTTGTGTGCTTCAGGAGGGCATCGAGCACCTGATTCAGTGTGCGTGAGAATACTGGTTGTGATATGCCATGCATCCGACCTACCGTATGCTGGTAGGTGCCTGTGGCCAAGAAGTGGAGCACTGTTACTACCTTCAGTAGAGGGGGGATGGCAGTACGGATGTCAATGAGACTCACAATGTCGTTGTATATCATGTCTACTATGGTGGTGATGGTATCCCAGTCCAGACGGTACAGGGTGTGTATCTGCTCAGGGGTTAGGTTGAATGGACTGGCTCTGATCCTGGGAATTGGTGGCTGCCTCTGTGGTATCACTAGGTGCACTGGTGGTGCTTGCTGCGCCTGTCTTGCCCTCCTCCTCCTCCTCCTCCTCCTGCGTCTCCTCTGTGCTGCCTGTTGTTGTAGCTGCTGCACTGCAATCATGTCCTCTAGCCCATGTAATGCTGCTAGTATTGCATCCATCTTGGTGTGGGAATGGGTGTGGGGAGGGGTGTGGTGTGCTCTTTTGTGCTGCCAGTCTCCATTGCCTCCACCTGTGCTGATTTTGTCCACCTGTGGCAGGTGGGAACTCTGCTGTGCTCTTTTAACGTGTGGTTCGCGATGCCGGTATTAGCGCCTTGCCGGTAAGGGTTCTTTGGGTCTACTACATGCCGGTATTGCCATGTAAGCATGGCTCGTGATGCCGTGATATTAGCGCTATGCCGCTATTTCCGGTCTGAGGGGGCGCGCGCTCACGGACTTGCCGCTAATAGTGCCACCGTACTTAGCGGTGCCGCTAATAGCGGTATGTCCGGGTCGTGATTGGGGAGGGGATTTACCGATACCGGTAATCCCTTACCGGTAACGGTATGTCCCTACCGCCTACCGTGTAATGAGGCCATTCATCATGGGTCAAAAAGGAAACGTGGGGCATTGCAAGTAGAACATACCGGCCTTAGTGACCATGCCATATTAAAGTGGTCTTTACCTATTGATTCCCAGGACTTGCTCCCGAAGTCACAGTAAATTCCCAGGGCAATCATTGTATCTGGACAGAAAAGACCATTAACACTGTGCTTAGTTTTATCTCAAATAATGAGCGGAGCTCGTCTATATGGTTGCCCTGTTCCAATTGGGATTTCAGATTGATGTTGGGCTCTCTGAAACATGTGTTGCATCTTGCTAATGCTAAAGGGGCGGTTGGTGGTATGGCTTATGGTGAGTCCACATTTGACGTCCTAATACAAAACAGGAAACGGGAGCGGCGGTTGGCATGTGAGCATATTAGGAAGAACAATACTCTGTCCGTAGTGGAGAAGAACAGATTAAAAAGGAACATTCTCATTCGCTATAAAAACGGGCAAAAGCTCCACAAGACCTCTATACACTGTGCCAACTGGATGCTAGTCTTCAACCCGTTACTTACGAATGGCAATGATTAGAACACATACAGCTGGCCTCAACCCTTTGGAAGACAATGGGCCTTATTATGAGGCTGGCGGCCGCGGAAAGAACAGTGCCGGTAAGGGACCGGCACCGTTCATTCTGGGCTGCCACATTACGAGGTCTACAGTGGGTCCCACTCTGGATGCCTGGCCAGACCAGACATGCATAGCGCGACCCGCTAGCAGTACAGGATGCTAACAACGGGCCCGCCATTAACTGGCCCGTTGTTAGCATCCTCCCCATTCCCATCTAGCCCTATAGGGGCTCAAATGGGAATGGGGACGTACCGGGTCCGGGTCCTGCGAAAGGGAATTACAGAGCCCTCCAAGGTCGGAATGGCCTGGTAAGTCCCCTTTTGTGGGACCCGGACCCGAGTTTTGGGGTAGCCATGCCGCTAAAAATGGCATGGCTACCTCCAAACCCGTTGAAGTTATACACAAGTGGTTCGAGTTGTTGAGAGCCTCTTGTACCTAGATTATCAGTAAGTGTGGGATCGCTATTAGACTATGTGCGCTATTTACCACTCTAAAGGCTGTGGAGATGGGTCGGCAGCAAGTGATATCTTACCCTCAAACGTCCCACAAAGTTTGTAACAAGTAAACAAAAGAAAATCCTGGTTCGGTAAGATATCTCGCGCTCACACCATACACTTAGTCATAATATCTAATCAAAATAAATCCAATGACTATATTTTTAGACAATGAAGCAATATCAATCCAAGAAGTCCATCATTATGGTGATTCTCAAAAGGAAATGTTTTTAATTTGTTAAAGAACAACAGCCGACACGTGTTTCGACCATAGGTCGTTTTCAAGGCCCATTTCAAGGATAAGCTTCGTAACCGCAAACGAAGTAGACAGGTTCGCCTACATCCAAAGGTCTGTCCTCACTGGTCAAGTTTGCAACACTAGCGCAACCCTTGAAATCGCCCATTGACTGAGTACCTTTCCTTTGTATGCAGAAAGAAACAGAGTTGGGGCTATGGTTAACGGTGTAAGAAGGTGGCGTGGCATCCCTATTACCTATAGGAGCCATCTTAAAAGGAATCAGAGATTGAAAAGGTCGGGACAGTCTATCAGAAGGCCTAATAGAAGCGACATTAAGCTTGCTCCTATTTGCAAAGAGTGAGCATCCCAGAGGCGTTAGGACTCGCCGTTCAAATTCATTCAAATTCGTCCCATCAAAATTCCCTGAGATACTATCATTCCATCGGCCAAAGAATAGTGCCCATAGAGAAGCATAACATGCAGTAGTTAAAGGCAAAGGATGAATACACCAGCCCAACCCTTTTTCCTGATGTTGCGGCAAATGAGAACATATCCAGCAGTTCGTTCTGTTCAAAATGGCATGAGTTGCGTTCATTATTAGCAGTGATGTATTGTTATGATAGCTCTATCTATGTTGCGAGTCCCTAGGAGATAGAGTGTGCAGGTGCACAAAAGGTGTAGACATAGTAGGAACATTCTCAGTAGGCAAGAATGTTTCAAGTGGGCGCACTTCGTCCATATACCAAAATCTTAAGGCAGCTAATACTATGAAACTGGTTAACATAATTACAAGAAGATAATACGTTTAAAAGACCATGTATTTGATAGTCCATTGTCATTGTTGGCAACATAAGTGATTGTTTGTACCGCACAAGTAGGGTCGATAACAGGCATTGTTCCTTGAAGCTCTTCTCCGACAAGTTCCTGCGAAAATCTCTGTAGTCGGTTTGCTGGTGATCTCCTGATCACGTGATTTCTTAGTCTTTCCCAGTCCCCAGCCACCGTGGAGAAAGTGGGAAAGGACAAGCTCCGTAGTTGTTCCCCTGTGGGCACAGTCGTATTCATGCAATGAGACTAGTGCCGTGGATGCAGATTGTACCTTGTGACTCCTGGTACCGTGTGCTCTGCGAACAGTGTGTCGTTGCTTCCTGATGGAAGTGATGAATTTGCAGCAGAACCAGACAAAGGTGCAAAAGGATCCGTAGAAGAGTGTGGAGATGAAGCAGCAGTTTCTCCAGGCCCCGCGGGCTCAGGGAGTGTCTCCGAAACACCCTCGGTGGTGCTCAATGCTGAATGATCGCTGGGAACAGAGCAAGTAAGTTTCTCCTTGTCTTCTTCGTCGTGTGGCAAAGGGAAAGGTATCCTCTTGACATGTGAGGCGTGGATCCAGTGGCACTTCCCCTCTACTCGTACAGCAGTCTGTGTGGCCAATAGGACCTGGTGGGGCCCTCTCCAACGCGGTGCGAGACAGGATGCTCTCTCAAACGATTTAGTCAGCACCCAGTCACCAGGTCGGATCCTGTGACCTGGCCCCTCGTATTTGGCTGGGAGGGCTTCTCGCACCTGTTGATGAATCAAATACAGATTTTGAGTTAACTGTTCACAATATTCAGAAAGAAGTACATGCTCTATATCCCTCAAAGCCCTTGGCTTAGGAAGATTCCAAATGTTAGCTGGCCTCCCCATCACCACCTCATACGGGGAGAGCCCAGTCCTAGTCTGCGGGGTTGTACACATAGAGAGTAACACTATCGGTAAGGCATCTGGCCATTTCAAATATGTGCCGGCAGACTTCTTAGCAAGTTTGTTTTTCAAAATCCCATTGTGTCGTTCTACCAATCCAGCATTCTGAGCATGTCTGGCCGAATGGAACCGTTTATCAATCTGTAATCCCGGACATATTTGTAGAATAACAGCAGCGATAAAATGTGGACCATTGTCCGACCAGATGACCCTTGGCAAACCAAACCTAGGAAAATATTCCTTGAGCATGGTTTTTGACGTCGTCATTGCTGTGGCATCTTTTACAGGAAAGGCTTCAACCCATTTACTGAAAGCACAAATAACTACCACAACATATCTGAGCCACCCTACAATGCTCCATTTCAATAACGTCAAAGTGGATTACCTCGAAAGGGACAGAAGGTAGACCAAAACTACCCTTGGTGTTGATGTACCCTTCCCCACATTCTGCTGTAGACCGACCATACAACTCTGGGCAAAACACTCAGCAGTTTTCGAGATGTTAACATTTACCTAGACAGTTTCTAACATTTTGCAAATTTTCCTAGCGCATATGTGAGTGGGACCATGAGCCATTGAAACCATCATAGTGACGTAAGCGTCTGGCAACATCCATTTTCCCTCTGAGTTATCCACCCAGCACCCATCATCATCCAACCTCGCCAAGCCCTCAACCCATTGCTTGGTTTCCTCTAAGGTGGCATCTGCTTAGATTTTCTTTATGGAATCAATTCCTTCATCTATAGTACAGACGGTACAGACGTTCATGGCTTCCCATGTAGTGTACATATCTGAATAGAGATCAGCAGCAGTCTGTTTAGCTATCTGGTCAGCGAAAGTGTTCCCTTTCCGTACATCATCTATGATTTTCTGATGTGCCGCGCACTTCATAATTGCTAGCTGAGTGGGAAGTGCAAGCGCTGAGAGTAGCTGAACTATAAAGGTGCCATATTGGATCTTCGTTCCATGTGAGGTCAAGAAACCTCGTTCTGCCCAAAGTCTACCAAAGTTGTGAACCACCCTAAAAGTATACTGACTATCAGTATATATATTTACTCTAAGCCCTTCAGAAAGTTCTCAAGCTCGAGTCAATGCAATAATCTCTGCGGCTTGCGCAGAGTTATGCGAAATTCTTTTGGTTTCCACATTCGTGCTTAGTGTAGTGATGGCATAAACAGCAGTGGATGTACCATCCGGAAGTTTGAAACAGGAGCCATCGTAAAAAAGCACCTCTTGAGGATCGTTCAAAGGTGTATCTTTCAAATAAATCCTGCCTTTAGTTTCTTGTTCTGTAGTATAAAGGCAGTCATGTGACATTTTGTCACTGCAAGCAATATCTTGCGGAAGAGGTAATAATTAAGCCGGATTCAGTACACAATATCTCTTAATTTGGATATGCGGTGCAAACAAGATCAATTCGTATCTCATTAATCGTGCGGAAGTCAGATGTTGTGTTTACGCTCTGTTTAATAGAACGTCTACAGAGTGAGGTACCAACAAGGTTAAAGCATGGCATAGGACCATACCCTTGCTCTGTTTTACAGACACAGCAGCAGCAGCGACAGCTCTCAGACATCTCGGAAAAGCGCATGCAACAGGATCAAGGGTGGAGGAAAATTAACCGCACGGCCTATTCTTCACCCCATGTTCCTGCGTTAACACAGCCTAAGCACATCCATCACGTTCATGCTCATACAACTCAAAGGCCTTTTCGTAATCTGGTGTGCCCAAACCGGTGCTGAAGACAGTGCGGTCTTGTGCAAATCAAAAGCTTTCTGGTGTTCCAAGTTCCACGGCAATGACAAAGAAATGCCCTTCTTTGTCAACGACAACATTGGTTTGATCACTAGTGAAAAGTTTGGGATCCACTGTCTACAGTAAGAAGCCATTCCTATCAAGGCTCTGACTTCCTTCTGTGTATTTGGGACAGACATGCTAGAAATGATTTTAATTCATTCAGGTGTCAATCTTCTTCCCTCCTTTGACAGGGGATAGCCTAAATAGGCGACCTCCTGTCGACAATATTGAAACTTTTTCAGTGAAGCTTTATGTCCATGCTTTGCTAGATGAATAAGCAATAACACAGTGCCTTCTTTACAAGCACTTTCTGAATCTGCAGCCAAAAGAAGATCCTCGACATATTGAAGCAGTGTACAACTAGCAGGTAACTCAAGTGTATCGAGCTGCGCTTTCAAAGCCCTACTGTAAATGCTCGGACTTTCCGTGTACCCTGTGGTAAACGGGTAAATGTAAACGAGCGTCTCCCAAGGGTGAACGCGAACAGGTATCTGCTATGCTTGTGTATAGGAATGCTAAAGAAGGCATTCCTAAGATCTACAACACTAAAATGAGTAGCAGAAGCAGGGATCATCGTTAATATCGTTGTTACATCAGGCACAATAGGAAATTGTGGAGCAACATTCTTGTTGATAGCACGTAAATCGATAATAAAACGAAAAGGAATTGCATTATCCCCTTTTTTATACACCGTAAAATCGGATTATTGCACAAACTACCTGCAATTTCTTCAATTACCCCACGGTGTACAAAATCGGAAATTATACACTTCAAAGCTTGCTCACCATCAACTGAAATCTTATACTGTGGAATACATGGCAACTTTACTCCAGGTTTCAAAATGATTTTAACAGGCTCAATCTGCAAAACACCAACATCATTGTCATCAATAGCCCATAAACACTCCGGAAAGTCACTAAATTGCGGCGGTAAGGGTCTAGTCAGAAACTATGATGCAGAAAATTGCTGTGGTGAAATCGTCAAACGCACTCCATCTGTAGAACAATGAATTACCACATTTAATTCCTTCAACAGATTCAACCCCAACAAATTCTCACCACAGTTTGATGTCAGAAGAAATGGACAGTGATCCGTGAATGGACCCAGTGAAATTGGTCCCGGCAGAGAAACCGGACTAACCACTGGCGTACCAGAAAACCCTACAGAAACATTCATTTGCCCGGACAGTGGAATGTCTGGAACCCGTGAATGGTCAATGGAACACTTCTGTGCTCCTGTCTCTATCAAAAATAGATGTTTCCTATTTCCCACCATCATCTCAACGTAGGGACCTTTCTGATTAACGAGAATAGGTGTCAGTTCCAAACCCTGCTTTGGGTAATCCTAGCGAAACAATATTACTCCTATGTCCCGTCCCCTTTCCTCCATACTTGTGGACATCTCTCCGTCCTGTGGGACGGGACCGGAGCACTTTGTAAAAAGCATCCACATTTTTCCCAAAATTTGTCCTTCCTCTCTTTCCTGCGCGGGGCCCGGCACACAGCCGTAACCCCGCCCACCTTGGCTCCGCCCCGCGCATCGCCCCTCAGTCCTTTTCTCCACTCGATTGGGGCCGGATGCACTTGCATCCTCGGAAGATTTTCTTCCCAGTTTTCCTCTCTGGCTCTCGCTAGCGTTTGTCTTATAGTCTGTCTATGTCTTTTAAATTAGACTTTCCAGACTGCTCTTCGTGTCATCGTCGCTTTGCGAGGGAGGATCACCATCCTCTTTGTTTACAGTGTTTTGGTCCGGAACACCGCTGGGACTCCTGTTTTTACTGTGACTCCCTTTCGGTCCGGGCTCTTCAACGTCGGTTGGAACGGTGGGAGGAGGTGTTCCGACGTGTTCCTCCATCTCATTTTCAGGCGTTCATCGACGAGAAGAAGAAACGCCCGGTAAGTTCTTTAGTTTTCAGAGCACCCCGGCCGGGGGATACCTTCCCGGGTTCCTCTCGAGCCGGGAGGGGCGTTGATCGCTCTGTCACCGGGGTTCGCCCTGAGGTGCCTGTCGGGCCTAATAATTCTACCAGAGTTTTCTCCGAGGGTCTCCGTAAGGGGCCTGTGTACACCGGAGTAACTTCCGAGGCCCCTCCTTTGGGGGCTGTGTGTAGACCCAGTACTGCTGAGTCACAGGGTACCGGAGGTTGCTCTGAGGCCTCTCTTTTGGCTTCCCTTAAAAACAAGACCGGGGTGCGCCCCGAGGCCTTGGTTGGGTTTATGTTTACCGAACGGATGTTCGAGGCCTGTGCCGATAAGGTTATTACCGGGCCTAGGCCCGAGGTCCCTCGTACAGAGGCTAAGGCTACCAGCAGTTCTGAGGGGCCGGGCAGGGCCCTGTCGGTGAAAGCGGTTTCTCACCGTTCCCGCTCTTGTGGTGATACCAGATCTGTTGAGGGGGCAAAGAAGCAAGGTTCTTCTTTTACCGGCAGTGCCGAGGTCCTTCCTTCGAAGGCTCAGTTGGCGGTTGGTATGTCGCAGAAACATTCCAGGCCTCATAGTACTGGCTCTGCCGAGGTTCCTTATGTTAAGGCTAAAATTAAGACCCCTGATCCATCGACGGGGACCCCTGCCTCACCTCCTCACGTGCCGCAGTTTCCCTCAGATGAAGACAAAATGGCGGCCGTTCCCGCCACGACCACGGCGGCCTTTTTGGGTACTACCCCTACAACTACGCCATCGGCCTCTGGTGTAGGGTTAGGTCCCTTGGGTGAACATAAGGTCACTTGTGCATATCCTTACCGGCCCGTTTATGAGTGGAACGCCCGGATTCCTCTTCCGCACAATGTTTCGTTGCCTGCAGGGGCGGCCCCTTTGATTTATGTGGATACGTCGGCGCAGGGCCCGGCGTGGCACCCTTCTCCGTTACGTCCCTGGAATTGCCCACCTCATGAGAGGCCTCCTCAGGTTCCGAAGCAATCTCCTGAGGACGCTTTTTTCGGTAAATTTCAAGCACTTATGCGCACCGACCCCATGAGGGAGTATTTCAAAGGGCTTTTTAAGGAAATTTGTCCACCAGCGCCTCCGGCTCCACCCGTTCCTCTGGTGGTTCCGCCGACGCCTCCTTTGCCCGTGGTGCCTGCCCCTGCTCTTCCGCCTTTGCCACCGTTGTCCCCAGTGGACAAGGCAGTGCCTGACACGGTTCAGCAGGATCCTGACCTGTCAGATGACCCTTAAGGCGAGCAGGACAACGAGGACCTTCCCCGCTCTGTTAGAGCTTTTCATGACCGGGTACTGGACATGATGAATTTCTTAGATGTCCCGGTTCCCGAGGCACCTGCTCCAGAGGAGGGCGTGCTCTCTGGGGAGTTCACCCTGCCTCCTTTGGAGCGTACTGGCCTTTTCCTGCAGAAGGATGTTTTGGCTGAGGTAGGAAGAGTCTGGGAGAAGCCGCACTCAGGACTTTTCGTCAATAAAAATATTAACGCGAGGTACAGGCTGCACTCTTCGGAGGAAGTGGCCTTGTCATCTTGTCCGCCTCCCTCCTCCACAGTGGTGGCTGCGGCCATGTTGCAGTCCAGACCTGCAGCATCCTCTTCCGCAATGGCTACTCAGGTCTTGGGAAAGGAGGACAAGCTCCTGGACTCCCTAGGGAGGAACATCTTTGCCAATTCGGCTTTGCAGCTCAGGCAGGCCAATGCCGAATTGATTTTGGTGGGAGCGAACATGCGGATGTGGAAAGGTCTGTCGGAGTTTGAGGAGCATATTCCGGTCGAGAAGTTGAAAGATTTCAGAGGTGGCCTTTCCGATGCCAGGGTCTTGGCCCAGGATCTCCTGGAGGCTGCGACTCATCACGTAGACACCTCGGCTCGGGGCATGATGCTCGGGGTTGATACCTCGAGGCAAGCGTGGTTGCATGCCACCAAGTTTTCGAAGGAAGTGCAAGACAGGGTTTTGGACCTTCCATTCGATGGTAAGGAGCTTTTTCATTCTTCTACTGATGTAGAGCTCACCAAAACCAAGGATAGCACTCAGACGGCTAAATCATTGTCTGTTCTGGTTAAAGCTCCTTTCAAACCTCAGAGACTGTTATCGCAGAGTCGACCTTCTTCTGGTTTCAGGGGCTTCCTCGACCGCAAATCGCACAGAGTGGACACTCCTGTGGGAAATAACCGCCGTAGACAACAGCGTACGCAGTATTTCTCCAGCTCTTCAGCCTCCTCATCAGGTTCAGGTGGCACCGCCACCGATAAACCAGCCAAATGAGGTTTTTCCGTGCTCGCACGAGACCCCGGTGGGAGGACACATCGCGTCTCATTGGGAGGCGTGGCAGACCATCATAGAAGACAGATGGGTCTTGTCAGTCGCTCGGGCGGGCTTCCGCTTACCTTTACCCCCTACCTCACCCCTCAACCCTCCTTTTCAGCTGTCGGGCTCACCTTCCCTCAGGCCGAGGTTCAGAAACTTCTGCTCCTCAGAGCTGTGGAACCCGTTCCCCTTGGGGAGCGAGGGGAGGGCTTCTACTCCCGGCTGTTAATGGTGCCCAAACCCAACCAGGCTGGCCTGCGCACCATCCTAGACCTTTCCCAGTTCAATCTTTCCTTACCCCAAGAGAAATTCAAGATGATCACGCCCGGCCAGATTCGCTCCTCGTTGCAGGCAGGCGATTGGATCAGCGTGGTGGACCTTCAGGATGCGTACATGCATATCCTGATTTGTGCTCCACACAGGAGGTACCTCCGTTTCTCTTTGGGAGAGGAGCACTTCCAGTTTCGGCTGCTTCCTTTTGGCCTCAGTTCGGCGCTGCGTGTCTTCACAAAGATGATGTCGGTGATTGCGGCCTATCTTCGTCTTCAGGGTATCCATGTGTATCCTTATTTGGACGATTGGCTTCTACGCAGCCCTTGTCCGCTGGCGGCAGCGGGCAACCTCCAGTATCTCCTTCAGCTCCTGTTCCATCTTGGGCTGTCGGTGAACTGGTGGAAATCCTCCATGACGGTCTCTCAGGACCTGATTTTTCTGGGTTTTCGTTGGAACACGATCGACTGCAGAGTATACCTGACCAGGGACAGAATGGCGGATCTGTTGGTCACGTGTCAGATGTTTGCGCAGTCGGAGAGCATGTCGGCCTGGTGGTTCCAGAGGCTTCTGGGCCTCATAGCCTCGTGTGTGCTGGCTCTTCCTCTTGCTTGTCTCAAAATGAGATGGACCCAGATGGCCCTTTGGAATTCATGGCGTCAGGCAGTGGACCCAGACTCCATGCGGATAATGATTCTGGATTCCATGAGAGTAGACCTGGACTGGTGGTCATCTCTCAGCAATCTGTCTGGGGGTGCGGGGTTTCAGGACCCGGTCCCTATGGTGACAATCACGACGGACTCCTCCCTCCTAGGGTGGGGTGCGACGTTAGATCTCCTTCAGGTCTCAGACCTCTGGTCGCCTCAGGACAAGCTCCTACACATAAACCATTTGGAGCTTTTGGCGATTTTCTTGGCGCTCAAGGCGTTCAGACCGGTCATTGTCAACAGAGTGGTCTGCATAAGAACGGACAATGTGGTGTCAATGTATTACATCAACAAGCTGAGGGGAACGAAGTCTCCCCCCCTCGAGGACCTGTCCATCCAGATTTGGGAGTGGGCCGTGCTTCATGGTGTCTGGCTGCTTGCAGTGCACATCACGGGCCAGCTGAATGTCACAGCAGATGCCCTCAGCCGGTGGACAGTGGTCAGCTACGAGTGGGAGTTGAAGGCGGAGGTCCTCTCAGGGAGTTTCTCGCGCTGGGGCACACCGCAGGTGGACCTCTTCGCGACAGCGACAAACAAGAAGCTTCCTCTGTATGCCTCCAGAGGGGGGCTGGGAGCCTCCTCTCTGGTGGATGCTCTAGAGATTCCATGGCACAACCTGAGAGCTTACACCTTCCCGCCTCTGCCTCTAGTTCACCGGGCAATTTGGAACTGTTCTCTTCTACTGATAGCCCCGTGGTGGCCGGCCAGGTTTTGGTTCTCAGAACTCCAACACCTGTCGGTTTATCCGCCGATCAGGTTACCGGTAACTCCCGATCTTCTCCACCAGGGGGAGCAGCAGCTGTGGCACCCCTCCCCACAATCGCTCAGCTTGGCGGCTTGGTGCCTGAGTTCAGGTCTTTAGAGCATCTGAATCTGTCTGCGGATAACATGCGTATTATCCAGGCAGCCAGACAACCTTCGACCAGATCTCAGTACAAGAGTAAATGGCTCAGGTTCTGTCATTGGTGTCTAGAGAAGAAATTGGATCCAAGGGGGGCCATGGTTGGAGCAGTGTTGTCCTTCGTGTCCTCACTAGCAGAGTCAGGGGTTCATGTTCTGTCATGCAGGACTTACCTGTCAGTGGTCTCTACTTATCTCTCTACGGATCAGTGTTCGTACTCTCTGGCTAACCCAGTTGTAAAGAGGCTGAAGGGGGAGAATGGAAGAACAGGCTCCCGCCCTTCCCCTCTCGCGCTTGGCCTAGAGGATCACGGCCTAGACACCCACCACGAGAGGAGTTTGCCTATCTACCAGACGACCAAATACCCTGGTACAGGAACATACGGATGTGCCCACCTACCTGCCCAGCAGCCCGCCCTGTCCATGCCGACACCTGCGGCATGGATCAACTCGACTAAACCTACACGTCGTTAGAGATGCCATGACGACCTAGGCAACGGTCAGCACACCTGTGCAAACATGCACACCGGACACTCCCACACCAATCCACACCAATCCACACGAAGAACATACTCAGTGCTATGACGTATGCGACAGACATACCCACGGACGTGCATCTTTATTATTTTCCACATAGACTCTTAAAATGCAGAAACGCAAGACGCATAATGAACTTATCTAAAAAGGCTTGCTCACGCTTCTTCTAAGAACCATGTACCATGTACCATAATGAAGAATATAACGGAGACACGATACTGAGGATAGAGCAATATGATACCGTAACCTAAAGCGCTCTGCATCAAACGGTTCCACCTATGCCCCAGGCCCAAGTAGGCCGCAAGCCAAAGCTTCTATGAACATTGAATGAGCAAGAGCTCGGTTGCTGACCCTGCAAAATGAGCCCGGCAAAAGCACACCGCCAAGGGCACGATGTTGCAATCTCGCACGCCGCAAGCCGACGCCAAGGTCGCACCTGCAAGATAACCCAGGCACACAGTAGGAAAAACAATATTAATTGTGTTGAATTTTGCCTCAAACACGGTCCCACCTCACGTGACAAAGCCAACCTTGACAGGGCGCCAAGCCCAGGAGGAAGGGGACGCCTGAAACCCACGTTTTAAGACACAGGCAGATACAATTTAAAGACTCATTGGACATCTGCAGCAGTGGGAGTAGTCGACCTCCCAACATACGAATGAATCCTCACATTGTTTACACCTACCCATAGTAAAACATTGTTGCAAAGGACAGGTGCACCGCGAGCTGGGAACAGCGATAGTCCCAGACTGGGAGGCTCGCGAGCAGACCAATCAGAACATGGGGCTCTTATCACTGACGCCATTAACATTGACCAATCCTCAGAGGTCTTCATGTAACAATTTTCATGTATCAAATTGAAGGGACAGCCCAGGTATACCACCTGACTAACCCTCAACCACCAACACCGTTCTCTATATGTATGCTATACTAACCCTACCACTCGAGTAACCAATCCAGAGTGGAAATAGGTTTTTTGCTAAACTTTCTAAGGTGACGCAAGTAGCGCGTCATATTAAGTTAAAAAGGGCCTGCGAGCCCCACAATTGTGTGTGTCAGGACGGACGCGTACGCTCCTTGACCCATCCCTCCCGTTTTGTCTAATAAACAGCAGAGTCACCTTGCTTCTTGCGTGTGTCTCATACTCTATCTCTTTTGGGATATACGGGAGGAGTTGGGGCCTCCCTGCCCGGAGGTCTGCGGACGGCCTGGCCGACCCCGGCAGAATTTCCCCCCCGACAAGTTGGAGGCACTGCTGAGATCTGTTTAAGATCTGCTTTTTTATTTTTATTTTTTGCAGGTGATCCCGTTGCGAGGAGGCCCGGCGGCGCGGCCCCCTCTGCCGTTGCCCCCTTCTGAGGACTACAGGACCATCGCGGAACTGCGAGAAGACCGGACAGCGCAATCCGGATATTGGCCTTCGGGAGCCGGTTGAGAAGTATCCCGCCCCCGGTTGGCGAGTGTCCAGACGTGGTCCAGACGAGGGGAGGTGGCGAGCCGTTTGGAGGGGTGCACGCAGTCGAGCGGCCCCGCATCAGGAGAACTTGGTGAGCATGCCACGCACAACAAGCAATGTGAAATTGTGAGGGAGGGGGGAGGAATTAAATACGGGAGGTGGGAGGTGTTGCACAGGTGCGTGGCGAAGGTTTGACAATTTAGTGTAGACAATGAAATGAATGGTAGCCGAACGAGTGCGAGAGCAGTCGGCTACGTTACGCGAGAGAGGGGGGCGGAGCACGAAAACATCACGTGCGGCCGCTCGTAGACACTGATTGGCCTAGGTCGCGACTACGTGTAAGGGTGTGTGTGTGTGTGGTTTCCTACGAGTTGGCATTTATTGATCAATGAGTAGATGAGGATCCCTATTGTTCGAGCAAGAAACTCGATAGGTAGATGACGTTTCCCTGTAGGCGGTAGCTAGTTAGTTGCCCAATACGGAAGATAATTGGCTGGTTAAGCCCTCCTGTCGAGGGGCGTATCACACGCGAGGCGACGCAGTGTGCGCAGTCCGATTATATTATTGATTACCTTGTTCCAGGAGTGACAGGAAGACAGCTGTGAGGTTAACGGGGGTAGATTGCAAGTGTATTTTGGACTTAAAGAATATATGAAGAACTTACCAGTAGTTTGAAGCGATCGGTGACGTCACCAGTAGGGCCTTTCATAGGATATCCCGAGCACAAGGCATTTTTCTTTCTGAGAGTGGTGGGGAAGAGAACTGTGGTAAGGGAGTGGAAACGGAGATAAACGGTAATGAGTTGATCGGGGAAAGGCGAAACGGGGGGCGTGGCTGCGCACGGAGAACGCCGGCCACGGAAAGTGTAGAAGAAGGAGGAGGAGCAAATGAAAATAGGACGACTGTATAAGAACGTCACAAGGGGCACGCAGCCGCAGGGGGCTACGTGCGCATCGGCCGCAGGGGGCCGTAAGGGTGTTGTGTAAACGAAGAAAGAAAGAAGAAAATATACAAATGTAAATACTATATTTTAATAATTTTCCTTAGCGGACTATCGCAAGTCCCCAAACTTACGGGGCCAGGTAAAGGTATAGGGCTGTGTATTGTAAGTGTTAGTAAGATAATAGCTACCAAATAGGGGAAGGCTAACAAGTGAAGCGCTACTATGTCATACGGGGCAGGATCGGGAGGGTGGGGGAACACCCTCACTACCCCACTACAACACATATGTACAACACTGTCACCCCATAGGGAGAAACTGATCAACTATAGCATAGAATGGACACAGGGGACGGACAACAAAATGATAACACCATGGCCGCCTAATGGTAGCTTCGATCCATATGCCCAACATTCACTATTAAACCATCTGCATAATACATACAAAGGGAAGAAGTTGACAAACCACGTGGAGGTGTTTAACTTATGGAGGATGTTCCAAGGGTCCCGACCAGGACCAAATGGAATGTTCACTTTGGGGGAAATACCGGAAGGAAAAGAGATTAAGGAGGAAGGAGAGGATGGGAAAAAGGGGAGGGAAGACCCAAAGAACACGGGGAACGGACAAGAGGGAGGAGAAAAGAATAATAACTCAAAAGAAAATGAAATAAAAAAGGAACCGAGCAACGATATACCCCTAGCAAAGGTAGTGAAAACAGAGGGAGGGGGGTTGTATCCTTTAAGAGAATTAGGAGAAATAGAAAGAGGACAGTTAAGGGCGGCTGAGGGGTACTCGAACCCGGCATACAGCCCGCCACCATATGTGGCTCATAGGAAGATGCCAGCAGGGGAGGGGAGGACTGGGGAAGAACAAACTGTGGAAATAGGAAATGATGAGTGGGTAGCTGCGCAGATACTATTAAAATTACGAGGTTCGTTAACAGGAGAAGAGAAGGAGGTAGTAAGGAAAACAGACGAGGATAATACCAGGGAGAGTGGAATGAGAGGGGAAGAGCTGTTACGGCAAAAGGAAGAGATTTTGGAGGAACGACTAGCAGAGTTAAAAACACACCGCAGGACAGAAACTGGCAGTGGGAGATGTAAAGGACCTTCTAATATCGATATTAGGGGATGCAGCGGATGACATTTGGAAGAGAGCGGGTTTCCCTTGGGTAACAATAGTAAACACATCGCACGATGGGGCACCATTCGCAAACTGCGGACATGCACTATGGCAGGCACTGAGGGTGCAGTACCCAGACACATCAGACATAGGAGCAATTACGTCACGCCAAATGCGTGAGAACGAAGATCCTGTTGATTATATCCAGGAAATCCAAGAGAAGTGGTGCATGGAAACTAGAGAACAATGGGACAAAACACCAGCAATATTTTATCATATACTAGTACAAGGGCTCCCAGAAGGAGTTCAGAAACAACTGAAGAAAGTAGTGGGAATGGAAGCAAAAGCATGGCCAGAAATACAACTGACAATAGTGCATCATTGCAGGACATGGCAAGGAAAAATGAAACAAAAAGAAGAGGACAGCAAAACGGAAGAGGCTAAACTAGTACAGAAAAAACTTACTAAATACACAATGGAAGGGGCACTAATAACTACACCTACAACAATGACCCAAAGCCCCACACAAGTAGTGGCTGCGCAAGATCCCTCCCAAATACCACCCTCACAGACTATAACACAACAGGTGCCGCCACTCCAACCATACACGACAAACATGGGAGGAGGATACTCAATGCCAGGAGCTGGGTATTATAATTACAACAGGGGAAGAGGAGGAATTATGAGAGGGAGAGGATACGGATATAACACACAACAGCAGGTGGGAGGACTTAGAAATTCCTACCCCACCGGGCAACCAGTATACCAGGACAACACAGGGAGCTTTCCATGGCAGAGTAGGGAACCACCGGTGTGTTGGAGTTGTGGATTATTAGGGCATATGTCACGCACGTGTAGAGTAAGACCAGGAACACCATCATGGAGCGAACAGGGACAACCAAGGCCCACACAGGAACAGCAGGGCATACAGCAACAGCAGACGTTGCAACAGGGAAATGAACAGCAACAACTAATAACACAACAACAGCCACAGACATATTCACTGCCACAACAACAGGTAGCGATAACACAACAACCCCAAGCACAACAAACACAACTGGGTAGGGTGACAGTCCTGGGACACAACCCTTACACAGGAAATGGGCAATCGTTGTACCCTCAATAGGACAGCCCACAGACGGCCTTGGTGTGTCCCATCCTGTCAGTTACACCTAATAGTGCGGAGGAACCACGCATAGAGGTAACGATAGGCGACAAAAAATTATCATTCCTTGTTGACACCGGGGCGACCCGGTCTTGCATAAGGGAAGGTAAATTTAAGATGTCGGGTGAAGCCATGAACACCCAAGGATTCTCTGGGGCTAGAGGGTTGGTTCCTTTTACTGATAACATTCCTTTATCTATAGGAGATTATGACATGTCAGTTCCACTTTTATATTATAGTGCCTCGCCAGTAAATATACTGGGGAGAGACATAATGAACAGGTTGAATATGACGATCTCCTTTACGGAGGACGGCATAATTTGCTCTACTCCAGGGATTAACATGCTCACAGCACGACAGATTATGCAAGCATACTGCGGACAGACAGCGATTAGGGCTGAGCCAGTAGACGGCGAACTCTTCCAGTACGGGACAGACATGGCATTTGCATGGATGCCAGGGATAGAGGGAAAGATCTGGAGGAGGCCAGCAACCTATTTGTTCAGACCAGAAACACCAGTCAATGAACCAGAAGGAAAGGTGGTTCCAGTGGACATTGAGAGCATTATAGAAACAGCTGATTACATTGCTGTACATGCCCAAGACAGAGAAGGAAGAGCATGGAGGGCAGTAATAGCACTAGCAGAAGGATGTAGACTCACCCAGGTGTCAGATGAGGAGCTGTTTTCAGAAGAAAAGGAGGAAGGTGAAATGGTGTTTATGATGAGTGTGGAAATATGGCTAAGAGTGGCGTACAAACAAGTAGCACAGAAAATTGCAATGGCACTTGAGGCACCCACATCCACCCCAGTACCCTTCTTTGAGGAGGATATGACAAAAGTACCCACATCATTATGGACTACTAGCCCCTATGACGTGGGGTACATAAAAAGTATAGGGGGAGTAAGGATAAAATTGAAAAAAGGTGCAATACTCCCCAGAGTGAAACAATACCCACTATCAAAAGAGGCAGATGAGGGCATATATGAAACCATACCGGCCCTTATAGATAATGGCATATTGGTCCCCTCAGAATCACCATGTAACACGGCTGTATAACCAGTGCGCAAGGCTAAAGGGGGGTCTTGGCGCTTCATACAGGATCTCAGGCCCTTGAACAACATAGTAGAAGCAGAAAACCCCATAGCCGCAAACCCGGCCACAATATTGTGTGGCATTCCAGCAGAAGCATCACGATTTACAGTAATCAACCTTAAAAATGCTTTTTTCTCAATACCATTGCACCCAGACTCACAAGATCTGACAAGTTTCACTTACAGAAACACAAAGTGGAAACACACCAGATTGCCACAAGGGTATTGCGAATCACCCTCAATTTTCAATAGAGTAAACAGATGGATTTGGGTAACATTGAAGTGGAAAGCACAGTGTTGCAGTATGTCGACGACATAATAATTTGCAGTACAAACGAAAGAACATGCAGAGAGGACTCATTGAAGATGCTGACAATATTGGCTGAAAAAGGTTACAAGGTAGACATGGAAAAGTTACAGTACTGTCAAGAACAGGTACTTTACATTGGTCAGCTCATATCCCAACATGGAAGGAAGATTGCACCACAAAGAGCACAGGCCATTTCAAACACACCAGTGCCATAAACAGTGAGGGAACTGCAGCAGTTCCTGGGTCTGTGCAACTACTGTAGAGCATGGGTATTTGATTACAGTTCATACATAGGACCCCTGCTTGAGGCGTTAAAGGAAGCTAATAAAGGGGAGAAAAAGTTGGGGTGGACAATGGATATGAAAGAGGCTTTTGATGAATTGAAAGATGCGATATCAACTGCTCCGGTACTGGCATCCCCAGACTACGAGCGACAATTCTTTATATTTTCACATTGCGACTCAGCAGTAATGAAAGCAGTGTTGGCTCAAAAAACAAGCATGGGCTATAAACCAGTAGCATTTTACAGCGGCCACTTAGATCCTGTGATGTTAGGTCATTTCCCTTGTGAACAAGGTCTCGCCGCAGCTGCTTTTGCGGTAGAGAAAGCATCAGCAATCACCATGGGGTGCCCAACTACACTGTTTGTGAAACATGCACTATTTGCAATATTGAATAAACCTAAGTCCACCCTAACCACGCAAAGGGCATCAGGTTATGAGATCATCTTAACCAGAGCTGAACTGTCAATTGTTAGATGTAGCACGGTCAACCCTGCAAGGTTCCTAGCAGAAGTAATTGAGGAAGGAGATTATGCCCACGACTGTACGCAAATAACTGAAATGTACTCATGAACTAGAAAGATTGAAGAGAACGCACTAGAGGGAGGTGAGCTCCTGTTCATTGATGGGTCATCAACTATCGACCAAAGGGATGGCATAAGGAGGACTGGGGCAGCAGTGGTAAAAATGATGGAGGTACCGTTGTGTGTGGCAATGAAATGTGTGCAACTACCACAGCATTATTCCGCTCAAGCAGCAGAATTAATTGCACTGATTTTGGCGTTGAAGGAAAGCTTTGACAAATGAGTAACCATATATTCCGACAGCGCATATGTTACGTCCACTGTCCACTCAGGGCTGTCGAAATGGAGAAGAAGAGGGTTTAGGAGAGCTGATGGCACTCCAGTGCAACATGCCCTCCTATTGGCTGAACTAATTGAAGCAATAAATGACCCCCGAGAATTAGCTTTGGTCAAATGCACCGCACACACCAATGGTGAAGACCACATCTCAAAAGGGAATGCAGCAGCGGACGCACATGCGAAGTATGCTGCATATTTTGGTGAGATATGGAACCCCCAGAGTCACAGAGATGGAGAGGGAGGGGAATGGCTAAGGAGATGTTGATAAGAGAAGGGTACACCCATCTCCCAGCCACACAGATAATGGAGCTACAAGCAGCTGCAGCAATGGCAGAAAAAGAAATATGGGTAAAAAGAGGATGCACAATGTCACCAACTGACGCACTATGGCGCCAGGGTGACACTGGAAAGATTGTAATACCACTGGCACTATAGAACACCGCCCTGAGCCAACTACACCACCCAGCCCATACAGGCAAGGAAGTAATTGCAGCACGAATTAGGGAAGACTGGTTCTGCCCCGAGTCAAATTCTCATGTGTCAAATTTTATCAGCAATTGTCTCACATGTCAACAGTTTACGGCCGGTCACACTCTGAAGGTGATAAGAGGTACTATACCCCGGCCAGAGGGACCCTTCCGACATCTCCATATTGACTATGTTGATATGATCAACGTATGTCAAGGAAATAGGTATATGATTGTAGTAGTATGCCCATTCTCGAGGTGGATTGAAGCAGGGCCCTGTTCACACCCAGATGCATTCAGAGCAGCTAAATTCCTAGTGAGGGAGGTCTTCCCCAGGTGGGGAGTGTGCGAGGTACTGCGGTCAGATAATGGCCCACATTTCGCAAACGAAATGTTCCAGCACATCACATCCTTACTGAACATCAAGCACAAATTTGCATGTGCATACCACCCACAGGCCAACGGTATATGTGAACGCCTGAATGGCCTATTAAAGGAGGCAATTGCAAAAATACAGCAAACAACAAAGAAGAGTTGGTTGTATTGCCTTCCATTAGCCCTATTTGAGCTAAGGAATAGACCAGGTTCCGACCACCACCTCACCCCTCACGAGGTGGTTACCGGACGTCAAATGCGCCTTCCCCTAACGCCAACATCAAGAGCATTTACCGACCACGAGAGTACTGCAAATGTCCTTGGTGATGAAATGTACCAATATGTGTCTTCTTTGATTACTAGTGTAGTGTTTGTGTCTCAACAGCTCGAGCGCACGCGGGGCGGGTCTAACAGCGATCAACAAGAAGACGCGGATAAAGAATTGGAAAAGGAAAGACTGTGCAAAGTTGCTAAAGGTGACCACGTACTACTCACAATTTCAACAGAAAGTGGAACAACCCACGCTTCACTGGCCCCCATCTGGTAGAGGAGGTATCAACGAGAGCAGTAAAGCTACAGGACAAACGTGCCTGGAACCACCTACACGACGTAAAGATCTACAAACTCCAGACCCGCCCCAGCGCCACCGACAGGGCCACTGGAAGAACAACAACAGCATCACCAACGGAGGAAGAGATTTCTACCACAACTAATGGCCTAAGTGTCCCCATACCCCGCCACCCCTCAGATTCCCCAGAGACAACTACTAGAAAAAAAAGGGGTGATCCCCATACCGCCCACCCCATGGTTACACGATTAAAGAGTAAAGAGACTTCCGCCAGTTGAGCCCCAAACCCTCTGCCCATTGACCCCCTACCCACTGTAGTAATAACTGAACTGAAGGACATTGTCTTACACATATACACATGTAAACACCTGAATGTTCTCTTTCTTTTCTCTCGCACATGCAGGTACAAAGTATTATTGTACTACTAAGAAAGTAGATAACTAACCAATTCACTGCCCAGGAGTAGATGGTACCCTCAGACGATAATTACCCGGAAGAATTGTCACACCAATTTGTATATGAAATAAAAAGGCCAACGTACCTGAAAAGAAGGAGGGTACGTGTCTACTACACAGCATTCCTCTTGGCCATAGAACATTCAATGCCCCACCTCCAACCATACTTGCCTGCCCTAAGAGATAGATCGCTTAGATTGGTGTGGGAACAGCTCTTCGCCTGGGCACTGAATGACTACTTGATAGGGAGAGCTTGAAAACAACAACTAACACTAATAACAAGCATATTGAGAATTTTCAGGCGGGCAACTTTAACGTCGCAAGAATTAGCTGCCGGACTGCAGCAAGGTAAGAGCAAAATGCCGGTGAAACTAGCCTCTGTAATAAAGATGATAGGGATTTTGATGATCACCGGGTTTGTGGCTGCCTCTGTATGGCAGTACAACTATGCTATCAATATTTTTGCTGTTCCCAAACCTAATATACCCCCACCCCCGGCTGCAACAGGTGTTACGTCAGGTGGTACTAGCGAAATTCGACACAAGGAAAATAGAGCTAAACGCAGCACATACTCAGATAATAAAGATATTGACAACTACATACAAAATTCAGCACACGTCTCTAACAACATGTGGTACCAACACATGACCAAAATAGGTAAACAAACAACAGAAGAAGGCTGCTACGTCTGCTCATTGATCCCATACGCCATGAGTGCATCCCGAACTTTTGTTGCCACGGAAATAGATGAAAAAACAGCACGATGTATAATATACCTGGCACTGTTCCAGACGAAAGGAAGATTTCAAGGGACAATGGTGCAACTGGTGTGGAAAACACGAGACACATACCCGTACGAAAATAACTTCCTTAAGAGTTATTTGAGCTACCACAAGACCAGTTTACATGCCGAAGCATTCAGATACATAACAAGCGGCCCTGAAAAAGGAGAAACGAAGAAAGTTACATTACAGTACCTACCATGTGATTGGTACGTCACTGAAGCTGCTGGTAAACAAGGATGTTGGGAAAGACCACTGATAACAATAACAGGAAAGGTGTACCTGGGTGACAAATGGGACATAGGAGTGGTTGGCAGCAACATGGTAACGAGAGAAGATACTACAACTATTGCAGAGCACAACAACAGATGTTGGATGACTTGGATCAAGTACGTACCCATGCTAACATGGATAGAGAAGGATGAGGACCCAATAACGATACTGCCGATGACTGCACCTAAGATATGCTACCAGCACAAAGGAGAAGTAGACGTAGGATACAACACCAACTGTGCAAGTGTGACAGAGCTACCTGAGGGGGGAGCAGGAACAGCAGTAGTAATGGACCATTACTGGGCCTGTGGAGAAAAGGCATACCACACACTGCCCCCTCTGTGGAATGGTATATGCACAATGGTGCACGTAAATGTACCATCACTAGTGGTACCCCAGAAACATGTCAATATGGCGAATTTCCCCAAAATGGATGAAGGGAACAAAAGGAAGAAGAGATCTGCACAGCCTCGGAAAGGGCCTGAGAACCGACGCAATGGCAACAACACTGTCCTCAACAGAAGGAAAAGACAAGGAGAACCTCTGACGGGAAATTACCTGTGGGGAAGGTCGGAAACAGCACTCACCTCAATCCCGCCGGAACACAGACTATTCAGCAGAGCAGCTATGTTCTTCTCTTCAATAATACATCCTGGACTACAGGCCTACGCAAACGCAAAATGGCTCCAGATAACTAGGTGGGAACTAATGATGACAATTAACTCTACAGTAAATGGATTCAACGCAATAAAAGAGGAATTGCGAGCAGTAAGAATGGTTGCACTACAGAACAGATATGTACTGGACCTCCTCACAGCAATGGAAGGAGGAGTTTGCGCAAAGATAGGACAATCATGCTGCACATTCATTCCTGCTAACGATGCTGACAATGGTACACTCACGGAAGCAGTATCACAATTGGCCCAGATGCACTCCAAAATGATGGACGAAAGTAAAGGTGTAAAAAAGGACGAGAGCTGGTTTTCGACGCTATGGTCATGGATGCCATCTTGGCTGTCAGACGGGCTGAAGATCATAGTTGGATGCATTATTTTGGCTGGAGCTGTACTTATCTTAATAAGGTTTTGGAAGGCCCGGAAGGCACGCACCACAGACGAGATGATCGAAATGGTTGGTATGCACCTCTTGATGCCAACAGATGACGGCAAACACACAGGCGCAATCATAAAAGAGAGAGAGAAGTTGCGCAACCAGATCATCACCAACCACCTGGACCCACCATCTGTGAAGCTCGAAAACCCAAGAAACCCAAGGAGCTACATAGGGAAATGGGTATACTGCACTCCTGGAGGAACCTGTGCATATATGTATTGGTCATTTGAAGACCATGTTAACCACTATGGACATTTGGGAGGAATAACTAAAATATGGAGAGTAAGAGGAGATAAAGAAAAGGATATGTTTGTGGTCGACAAGTCGACCAGAGGGGGGACTGAAGGGGGAGAATGGAAGAACAGGCTCCCGCCCTTCCCCTCTCGCGCTTGGCCTAGAGGATCACGGCCTAGACACCCACCACGAGAGGAGTTTGCCTATCTACCAGACGACCAAATACCCTGGTACAGGAACATACGGATGTGCCCACCTACCTGCCCAGCAGCCCGCCCTGTCCATGCCGACACCTGCGGCATGGATCAACTCGACTAAACCTACACGTCGTTAGAGATGCCATGACGACCTAGCCAACGGTCAGCACACCTGTGCAAACATGCACACCGGACACTCCCACACCAATCCACACGAAGAACATACTCAGTGCTATGACGTAGGCGACAGACATACCCACGGACGTGCATCTTTATTATTTTCCACATAGACTCTTAAAATGCAGAAACGCAAGCCGCATAATGAACTTATCTAAAAAGGCTTGCTCACGCTTCTTCTAAGAACCATGTACCATAATGAAGAATATAACGGAGACACGATACTGAGGATAGAGCAATATGATACCGTAACCTAAAGCGCTCTGCATCAAACGTTTCCACCTATGCACCAGGCCCAAGTAGGCCGCAAGCAAAAGCTTCTATGAACATTGAATGAGCAAGAGCTCGGTTGCTGACCCTGCAAAATGAGCCCGGCGAAAGCACACCGCCAAGGGCACGATGTTGCAATCTCGCACGCCGCAAGCCGACGCCAAGGTCGCACCTGCAAGATAACCCAGGCACACAGTAGGAAAAACAATATTAATTGTGTTGAATTTTGCCTCAAACACGGTCCTGCCTCACGTGACAAAGCCAAACTTGACAGGACGCCAAGCCCAGGAGGAAGGGGACGCCTGAAACCAACGTTTTAAGACACAGGCAGATACAATTAAAAGACTCATTGGACATCTGCAGCAGTGGGAGTAGTCGACCTCCCAACATACGAATGAATCCTCACATTGTTTACACCTACCCATAGTAAAACATTGTTGCAAAGGACAGGTGCACCGCGAGCTGGGAACAGCGATAGTCCCAGACTGGGAGGCTCGCGAGCGGACCAATCAGAACATGGGGCTCTTATCACTGACGCCATTAACATTGACCAATCCTCAGAGGTCTTCATGTAACAATTTTCATGTATCAAATTGAAGGGACAGCCCAGGTATACCACCTGACTAACCCTCAACCACTAACACCGTTCTCTGTATGTATGCTATACTAACCCTACCACTTGAGTAACCAATCCAGAGTGGAAATAGGTTTTTTGCTAAACTTTCTAAGGTGACGCAAGTAGCGCGTCATATTAAGGTAAAAAGGGCCTGCGAGCCCCACAATTGTGTGTGTCAGGACGGACGCGTACGCTCCTTGACCCATCCCTGCCGTTTTGTCTAATAAACAGCAGAATCACCTTGCTTCTTGCGTGTGTCTCATACTCTATCTCTTTTGGGATATACGGGAGGAGTTGGGGCCTCCCTGCCCGGAGGTCTGCGGACGGCCCGGCCGACCCCGGCAGAATTTCCCCCCCGACAAGGCATTTTGTTGGTTTAACACGCCTTTACCCTCCAGTTCGTAATCCGCACCCGCCATGGGACCTGAATGTTGTCCTGACGGCGCTGTTCCATAAACCCTTTGAGCGGATGGCTACTGTGGACCTCAAGTACTTGTCTTGGAAAGTGTCCTTTTTGGTCGCCGTCACATCGGCAAGGAGAGTGAGTGAGCTCCAGGCATTGTCGGTGGAGCATCCTTTCTTGGTCTTTCACAAGGACAAGGTAGTCCTTCGAACTAATCCGGCTTTTCTGCCGAAGGTGGTGACCGAATTCCATTTGAATCAATCGATCTCCCTACCGGTCTTTTTTCCAAACCCCGCCTTTGAGGCAGAGAGGGTTCTACACTGTCTTGATGTCCGAAGAGCTCTCAAGTTCTACCTGGATAGGACTTCCGAGATTAAAAGTTCTTCTCAACTTTTTGTGACTTTCGGCAACCCTCAAGGCAAACAGGCGTCTAAGGCAACTATTTCTAGGTGGATTGCCGCCTGTATCACGGAGTCTTTCACTGTCCAAAAGCTGAAACCTCCTAAAGGTATTCATGCACACCTGGTGGGGGGCAAGGCAGCTGCGGTTGCTTTTCAGAAGTATGTTCCCTGGGAGCCCCTCACTAGGGCAGCTACTTGGGCCTCTCCATCTGCTTTCTGTAAGCATTACTGCCTCGATATGAGTTCTAGAGCTGATGCTCAGTTTGGTCAGGCTGTGCTGAAGAACCTTTTTCAGTAAGGGGTATTTCCATCCACCCCTAGTTCCTGTAAGGAGTGCTTGGGAATCTCCCACAAGTATGGAGGAAAGGGGACGGGACGTAGGAGTATTAACAGGTTACTCACCGTAGTGACCACCTTACTCCTAGTCCATAGTCCCCTTTCCTCCATACGCCCGCCCGCCGTCCCCTCTAATAAGGTTCCTCTGTATTGGTAATGGGTCTCTGACGTGGCAAAGAAAAGGACTGAGGGGCGATGCGGGGTTACGGCCGTGTGCCGGGCCCCGCGCAGGAAAGAGAGGAAGGACACATTCTTGGAAAAATTTGGATGCTTTTTACAGAGTGCTCCGGTCCCGTCCCACAGGACAGAGAGATGTCCACAAGTATGGAGGAAAGGGGACTATGGACTAGGAGTAAGGTGGTCACTAGGGTGAGTAACCTGTTAAATCATCGAAGGGAAGGTCTTCAGAGAGATAAGCAGTAGAAGGATTATCAAAAATATTTCTATTATCCACACTCAGTGGCTGATTGTCTTGCAAAAAGGACTGAGAATTCAGAGAAAACTGGCTTCTACCAAGATCCCCTGCACCAGGGCGGCCTCTGGATCGTCTACCCATGATACCATATGTTTTATTCGACCTCTGCTGGAGGATCGGGCATTGTGCTCACCAATGACCCTCTTGTCAGCAATAAGCACATTGGTTCGTGTGTACAGGACCCAACGGCACATTACCTTGTGGAACATACTGTCCCCGAAACTGTGTACTACCACCTCTAGGTGCTCTAACAATCTGTTGCAACAACACCTTAGTTTTCAAGTCTCCCTTTTTCTTTTCAATCCTTTCCTTCTCATTATTGACTAGGTTTTCATAATAGTGAGCCATATGCAATATTTCAGACTGAGACTTAGCTTGCCAAGCGCTCTCAGAAGTCCTAATTTGCGACTGGATGTCGAGTAACAATCCACGCACAAATTTGTCCACAAATAATCGTTTTCCAGACTCTGTGCTTAAATCTTGTCCACTAAAATCTGAAAATACTTGTTCAAACCGATTAAAGAATTTAGAAGCACCCTCAGATTTTCCTTGGAGACAAGCAGTAAGTTTGTCCCAAACAATCCTTCTCTCGGGAATTAAGGCTTTCGGTTTTGTCACTATTCTGTCAGGCAAAGTCAGTATCACCTGTGGTGGTCTCTCACCAGCTTTCCCTTCTCTGTCTTGTCTAGCCAAACTATCCCATGCGTCACCTAACCCTGCTACATCGTCTACAGTCCTAATCTGTTTCCACAAATCGGCAGGTAGGAGCACAGGAAATAGTACGTCTATATCACCCAAAGTGAATAGTGATGACTGCAAGACAGATTCCATTTCTTTATAAAACCCTGTTGGATTCTTTCTAATATCGGGGATGGATTATCTAATGGTATTCACCTCCTGTCTTGAGAACGGGACATGAACAAACTGTGATACATAATGTGCATCAATGTCAAAGGCGGCTACACCCGTTGTAGCATTAGCCGGGACCTCAACTTTAGGGACAAATGTCAGAGGAACATCTCTCATAGGCAACTGAGAAGTAGGAAACTCTGAACGCTTACTGAGCAACAGAGCTAAATCGAGCGCTAAAGCAGCTGAAGGAGTGTCAGACGAAAAAACTCTCTTATAGGTATTCAATAATTCTGCAGGACAGCAAATCTTTCTTTTTATACATTCATCCTGCAGATATTCTACCATTACCTGTATCACTTTCCTCTGCATTTCTGGCGTATACTGACTATACAAGTCATGTACTTCTACGGGAGATATCGACATGTCTGAAATCCATCTGAGTGCATCTCTTGTGCAAATTTGCGTTTCTTCCCTCATCGATTTACAAAGAGGAAGGAACCTTAGCGTTCAAACTATCACCATCTATTTCATCATTCCGTAACCTTTCTAACTCCCTTCTAAACTCAAAAACCCTCTCGACTGCTCCTATACTTTCTCCGCAGTATCTCTTGAATATGCTAAAACATTCAGATCCCTCAACCCTGTGGGATATCTTCATCATTCAGACTGTTCCACATTACGGATAAATTAATTCCCATCCCTTCAATAAAAACAATTTTCTCAGGAAAACTTTCTAGATTAGAAAGTGTAGCAAAAACATCAGATTGTTCACCTTTCTCCATGAACTGTCTAGCCCATGCATTCAGATCTCGCTCTCTTTCTTTAGAAACTGTTTTGCGAGTTACAATTTTCGATTCCGCTCCCTTATCAACTACAAGCGGAGCAGAACCACTTGGAAGAGAAAGGGTAGACAAATCTTGTACAATAGGTAACAAAGGTGCTATTACTGGTATCAAAGACAAATCTACCAGACCCATGGCAGCAGGCAAAGGTGGAGGTACAGGTGGAGGAGCAACAATAGGAAGAGGAGCAATAGCTAGTGGCGGAGGAGTAATAAGAGGTACAGGAATTACTACAGAAGGAGGAACAACAGCAGGAAGAGGTAAGGCAACAGGAATAGGCACATAACGAGGTGGCGCAGTGGTGCCCGGCCTTCGTTCATTTAAAAGCTTATCAATCAATTCATCTGATGCATGAAAATCTTTAGACGGGTATATTTTCTGGATGCCAAGTTGAAAAGCCCTATCCATGTTTCTAACGGACTCTGACTGTTTTTGTTGATCATACAATAACGCTTTCTCGGCATTCGACATATGTCGGCATCCATGTTTCTCTCTACTTTTAAGCTGCTGCATAGTTTCTTTTTTCCAATTTTGTAATATATCAAATGTTGTAGGTCTAGCTTTTTCCTTTAACAATATAGATTCTAAATATTCTATACGAGAAATCTCAAAGCTACCATTGATTGGCCACTGAAGTTCGGAAGCATGTCTAGTTTGTCTGTGCCAAATATCGTTGAACACTATACTACCTATGCCATACTTACAGTACATAGTACATGCTGGCAACCCCTCCTGTGGTGCCGGACGGCCAAATTCCAAAGATTGCCTGTCTCTGCGGAATAAGGTCCTGAAACAGCCAGACAATTTCTCAGGCATGTCAGATTACTGGTGTTACCAGGCAATAATTGTACTCGCGAGAACAATACTCCAAATCAAATATCAGGATACTTAGGAATCGGGGCACGACTCACCTGATCAAAGGACAAAGGAGGTCCAATCGGATTACTAAGGACAACAAAGGACCCTCATGGTTGGTGATTTTGGCAAAACTGCCCGCCCCGATATATGGACCCTCGTCAAGATGCCGTCTCGGACCGCGTGCTCACCGTCCAGGGATAGGGTCGTGCAGTACTGTTGAGGTGTCGCATCTCATCCAAAAAGGGGCCCCCTTTCTCACCCTCCGATCCTGGTCCGATAGCCGCGTCAACTCTTCAATGAGATTGCATCAATCTTGAGGGTCCCTATTCGAGCGCCATCTGTAAGAACGAGAAAATACCGAGGCTGAGTACCACAAAAGGAAATAAACCAATCACAGGCTAAAAAGATTCACAGATCTTTTATTCTGCACAGTTACAAAGAAACACAGATAGCTATTTGGCTTTCAACACCCCGCAATGAGTACCAGTCCGTCAGAGAGAGGAGAGAGAGTGCTGGACATTAGAAACATTCATGCTTTTATACAATTCTGAGTAATATTGTCCAGCCTCTCTACATGTTAGTAATTCATGGTCTAGAGTTTGTGCCTAGTTCACATACAGTTTATACAATAATATGCAAAGGATTACATAGGTTTGCATTTCATGAAGACACAATGGCGATGTATGTTCTCAAATCCTGCAGCAAGCACTGTTTGTTGTCCCCTCACTTTTGCATTTGGCCTGTGTCCACGCTCGAGGTTTGCTTTACATTGTCCCAATGTTTATACAAGGATGAGGTGTGTGTGCGCAGACAATACTTAGATGACAGTTCATATGGCCCGCAAGGTCTCTTTACCCAGTCGGCTCTTGGATAGCCTAAACATTAACAGAACTCAAAGGTCAGGGGGCTTGGTTGCAAGCTGAAAACATAGTCCACCATTTTAGAATGAAGAACGACTAGGCTTAGGCCAATATAAATGAAAAGGAGGCACAATATGATTTCCATTTAACACCAGGGATACTATATGGCAGTGTTGCCATCTCTGAGCCTAAAATGAAATTTCTGGAGACTCTGGAGGCAAAGATCTTACGTTCCATATTTGGGGTCCCTAACTCAGTTCATATCGAAGCTCTGCGATTGGAACCAGGGCTGGCTTTTCTGAGAGCACGGTGGTCCCTTCTGCGCTGGAAATTCTAAATGTTCTCTTCTCTCTGCTAATTAAAATACTAACTGCCTGAAAGGCCTTATTGCGGGGCATCACATTCGAAGCACTACCAATTCATACCACCGGGATTTAAGAGTCTCTAATATGAATTTCTACAATGAGATCAGTATAGATATTCTAGATTTGATTGACTCTCCCACCGGTATTAAAAAATTAAAGGGACACACTGAGGTTTGGGAAGCAAATTGCAACCTGTGTCGGCTTCATACTAAGACAAGCTTCACAGAATTCTGTAGGCAGGACTTCAAATGTAACATACCCTGCGCATATTTAGTTAAGCTGTGTACCTACCAACTTAAGAGATTTATTACATACATGCGTTTCAACATTCTCCCCACCAGAGAGGTCTTGGGCTGCAGGACTGGGATTCCTTATGATATGATATGATAAGTTATTTATAACGCGCTTAATACCCAGAGGTTTCTAAGCGCGGACCCGGGGTTCGAACCTGTGTTGCTCCTTGTTGTCTTACTTCCAAGGCGAGCACGTGGCCCCTGAGCTATCCTCCTGCCCCTTATGAGGATAGGGAATGCCGATTTTGTGCTGGTGAAGTTAAGACCATTCGTCACATACTCACCAGCTGTCCCAGGCTGTCTGACTTGTATACTAAGGGCCACACCACTTTAACTTCTAGGTTGGAGTCCACAGATACGGACCAGTTCTGGAGTTCTGTGTATATATATATATATATATAGTGCGGAATCTGTTATATAGACTGTAGCTTCATTTCACATATGGAAAGAGATAGGGCCTCATTATGACTCCGGCACGGCTGCCTCCAGAGACATTTTTTTCCTAGCACCGGGAATGGGCTATTACCGGGGCATTACAGACCCGGCAGACCCAGAAATTGCCCATTCCCGGGCGCCAGAAAATATTACTCCCCATTCGAGTCCCATTGGAGGTCGGATGCACTGGCACCATTCGTGAATGGTGCCGCTACATCTGACATGGTCTGCTCGCGGGTGCCGGTCTGTCTGCCAGGTCAGATTTGGAAGGTGAAAAAAAGGCACCCGCTCACAGACCTCGTAGTTTGCCGGTCCGGTAACAATGGTACCGGCAAGCTTAACGGTACCGTTGTTACTAGACCGCCAAACTTATAATGAGGCCCATACTATGTAGAATGCCCTCATCTGTCATTATAGTAATTTTATATTTTATTCATCAACTGAGAATTCTAGAATTGTTTTTTATGTCAAACGGAAATGTATGGAAATGTTTTTTTTAATATGATTGATATCCATGACTTTTCTTTTCTTTCTTATTATGCCTGTCGTTTTATACCAGGTCTGTCGACTTATGTGCTTAACGTTTATTATATCTTAGCCAAATGCACAATAAAAAATAAATTAAAAAAGTAATATTTCTGACGAAAAAACCATCTGGCCTTCCACAAGCTCCAGAGCCACACGTTTTGCAACATATTTCAATTCCTCTCACATTACTCTCGTCACACTACACACAAGATGGACATGCATAAATAAGCTGCAGTGGTGCAGTGGACATGCATGTGCTTGGTGACATAGGGTAATGGGCTGCAGTGACACCTGCCTGCGTGTGCAGTCAGGGCATTGGTTCGTGGGTGGGCACAGCAGCCTGCAGCAAGGCCTCTGCACTTGCTCTGCAGTGGACATGCATGTGCTTGGTGACATAGGGTAACGGGCTGCAGTGACACCTGCCTGGGTGTGCAGTCCGGGCATTGGTTCGTGGGTGGGCACAGAAGCCTGCAGCAAGGCCTCTGCACTTGCTCTGCAGTGGACATGCATGTGCTTGGTGACATAGGGTAACGGGCTGCAGTGACACCTGCCTGCGTGTGCAGTCAGGGCATTGGTTCGTGGGTGGGCACAGCATCCTGCAGCAAGGCCTCTGCACTTGCTCTGCAGTGGACATGCATGTGCTTGGTGACATAGGGTAATGGGCTGCAGTGACACCTGCCTGGGTGTGCAGTCAGGGCATTGGTTCATGGGTGGGCACAGAAGCCTGCAGCAAGGCCTCTGCACTTGCTCTGCAGTGGACATGCATGTGCTTGGTGACATAGGGTAATGGGCTGCAGTGACACCTGCCTGGGCGTGCAGTCAGGGCATTGGTTCGTGGGTGGGCACAGCAGCCTGCAGGAAGGCCTCTGCACTTGCTCTGCAGTGGACATGCATGTGCTTGGTGACATAGGGTAATGGACTGCAGTGACACCTGCCTGGGTGTGCAGTCAGGGCGTTGGTTCGTGGGTGGGCACAGCAGCCTGCAGCAAGGCCTCTGCACTTGCTCTGCAGTGGACATGCATGTGCTTGGTGACATAGGGTAATGGGCTGCAGTGACACCTGCCTGGGTGTGCAGTCAGGGCGTTGGTTCGTGGGTGGGCACAGCATCCTGCAGCAAGGCCTCTGCACTTGCTCTGCAGTGGACATGCATGTGCTTGGTGACATAGGGTAATGGGCTGCAGTGACACCTGTCTGCGTGTGCAGTCAGGGCATTGGCTCGTGGGTGGGCACAGCAGCCTGCAGCAAGGCCTCTGCACTTGCTCTGCAGTGGACATGCATGTGCTTGGTGACATAGGGTAATGGGCTGCAGTGACACCTGCCTGCGTGTGCAGTCAGGGCATTGGTTCGTGGGTGGGCACAGCAGGCTGCAGCAAGGCCTCTGCACTTGCTCTGCAGTGGACATGCATGTGCTTGGTGACATAGGGTAATGGGCTGCAGTGACACCTGCCTGGGTGTGCAGTCAGGGCATTGGTTCATGGGTGGGCACAGCATCCTGCAGCAAGGCCTCTGCACTTGCTCTGCAGTGGACATGCATGTGCTTGGCGACATAGGGTAATGGGCTGCAGTGACACCTGCCTGGGTGTGCAGTCAGGGCATTGGTTCATGGGTGGGCACAGCATCCTGCAGCAAGGCCTCTGCACTTGCTCTGCAGTGGACATGCATGTGCTTGGTGACATAGGGTAATGGGCTGCAGTAACACCTGCCTGGGTGTGCAGTCAGGGCATTGGTTCGTGGGTGGGCACAGCAGCCTGCAGCAAGGCCTCTGCACTTGCTCTGCAGTGGACATGCATGTGCTTGGTGACATAGGGTAATGGGCTGCAGTGACACCTGCCTGGGTGTGCAGTCAGGGCATTGGTTCGTGGGTGGGCACAGCAGCCTGCAGCAAGGCCTCTGCACTTGCTCTGCAGTGGACATGCATGTGCTTGGTGACATAGGGTAATGGGCTGCAGTGACACCTGCCTGGGCGTGCAGTCCGGGCATTGGTTCGTGGGTGGGCACAGAAGCCTGCAGCAAGGCCTCTGCACTTGCTCTGCAGTGGACATGCATGTGCTTGGTGACATAGGGTAATGGGCTGCAGTGACACCTGTCTGGGCGTGCAGTCAGGGCATTGGTTCGTGGGTGGGCACAGCAGCCTGCAGCAAGGCCTCTGCACTTGCTCTGCAGTGAACATGCATGTGCTTGGTGACATAGGGTAATGGGCTGCAGTGACACCTGTCTGGGCGTGCAGTCAGGGCATTGGTTCGTGGGTGGGCACAGCAGCCTGCAGCAAGGCCTCTGCACTTGCTCTGCAGTGTACATGCATGTGCTTGGTGACATAGGGTAATGGGCTGCAGTGACACCTGCCAGGGTGTGCAGTCAGGCCACTGGTTCGTGGGTGGGCACAGAAGCCTGCAGCAAGACCTCTGCACTTGCTCTGCAGTGGACATGCATGTGCTTGGTGGCATAGGGTAATAGGCTGCAGTGACACCTGCCTGAGTGTGCAGTCAGGGCATTGGTTCGTGGGTGGGCACAGAAGCCTGCAGCAAGACCTCTGCACTTGCTCTGCAGTGGACATGCATGTGCTTGGTGACATAGGGTAATGGTCTGCAGTGACACCTGCCTGGGTGTGCAGTCAGGGCATTGGTTCGTGGGTGGGCACAGAAGCCTGCAGAAAGGCCTCTGCACTTGCTCTGCAGTGGACATGCATGTGCTTGGTGACATAGGGTAATGGACTGCAGTGACACCTGCCTGGGTGTGCAGTCAGGGCATTGGTTCGTGGGTGGGCACAGAAGCCTGCAGCAAGGCCTCTGCACTTGCTCTGCAGTGGACATGCATGTGCTTGGTGACATAGGGTAATGCGCTGCAGTGACACCTGCCTGCGTGTGCAGTCAGGGCATTGGTTCGTGGGTGGGCACAGCAGGCTGCAGCAAGGCCTCTGCACTTGCTCTGCAGTGGACATGCATGTGCTTGGTGACATAGGGTAATGGGCTGCAGTGACACCTGTCTGGGTGTGCAGTCAGGCCATTGGTTCATGGGTGGGCACAGCAGCCTGCAGCAGGGCCTCTGCACTTGCTCTGCAGTGGACATGCATGTGCTTGGTGACATAGGGTAATGGGCTGCAGTGACACCTGCCTGGGTGTGCAGTCCGGGCATTGGTTCATGGGTGGGCACAGCAGCCTGCAGCAAGGCCTCTGCACTTGCTCTGCAGTGGACATGCATGTGCTTGGTGACATAGGGTAATGGGCTGCAGTGACACCTGCCTGGGTGTGCAGTCAGGGCATTGGTTCGTGGGTGGGCACAGAAGCCTGCAGCAAGGCCTCTGCACTTGCTCTGCAGTGGACATGCATGTGCTTGGTGACATAGGGTAATGGGCTGCAGTGACACCTGCCTGCGTGTGCAGTCAGGGCATTGGTTCGTGGGTGGGCACAGCATCCTGCAGCAAGGCCTCTGCACTTGCTCTGCAGTGGACATGCATGTGCTTGGTGACATAGGGTAATGGGCTGCAGTGACACCTGCCTGGGTGTGCAGTCAGGGCATTGGTTCGTGGGTGGGCACAGAAGCCTGCAGCAAGGCCTCTGCACTTGCTCTGCAGTGGACATGCATGTGCTTGGTGACATAGGGTAATGGACTGCAGTGACACCTGCCTGCGTGTGCAGTCAGGGCATTGGTTCGTGGGTGGGCACAGCATCCTGCAGCAAGGCCTCTGCACTTGCTCTGCAGTGGACATGCATGTGCTTGGTGACATAGGGTAATGGGCTGCAGTGACACCTGCCTGGGCGTGCAGTCAGGGCATTGGTTCGTGGGTGGGCACAGCAGCCTGCAGGAAGGCCTCTGCACTTGCTCTGCAGTGGACATGCATGTGCTTGGTGACATAGGGTAATGGACTGCAGTGACACCTGCCTGGGCGTGCAGTCAGGGCATTGGTTCGTGGGTGGGCACAGCAGCCTGCAGCAAGGCCTCTGCACTTGCTCTGCAGTGGACATGCATGTGCTTGGTGACATAGGGTAATGGGCTGCAGTGACACCTGCCTGGGTGTGCAGTCAGGGCGTTGGTTCGTGGGTGGGCACAGCATCCTGCAGCAAGGCCTCTGCACTTGCTCTGCAGTGGACATGCATGTGCTTGGTGACATAGGGTAATGGGCTGCAGTGACACCTGCCTGGGTGTGCAGTCAGGGCGTTGGTTCGTGGGTGGGCACAGCATCCTGCAGCAAGGCCTCTGCACTTGCTCTGCAGTGGACATGCATGTGCTTGGTGACATAGGGTAATGGGCTGCAGTGACACCTGCCTGCGTGTGCAGTCAGGGCATTGGCTCGTGGGTGGGCACAGCAGCCTGCAGCAAGGCCTCTGCACTTGCTCTGCAGTGGACATGCATGTGCTTGGTGACATAGGGTAATGGGCTGCAGTGACACCTGCCTGCGTGTGCAGTCAGGGCATTGGTTCGTGGGTGGGCACAGCATCCTGCAGCAAGGCCTCTGCACTTGCTCTGCAGTGGACATGCATGTGCTTGGTGACATAGGGTAATGGGCTGCAGTGACACCTGCCTGGGTGTGCAGTCAGGGCATTGGTTCGTGGGTGGGCACAGCAGCCTGCAGCAAGGCCTCTGCACTTGCTCTGCAGTGGACATGCATGTGCTTGGTGACATAGGGTAATGGGCTGCAGTGACACCTGCCTGGGCGTGCAGTCCGGGCATTGGTTCATGGGTGGGCACAGAAGCCTGCAGCAAGGCCTCTGCACTTGCTCTGCAGTGGACATGCATGTGCTTGGTGACATAGGGTAATGGGCTGCAGTGACACCTGCCTGGGCGTGCAGTCCGGGCATTGGTTCGTGGGTGGGCACAGAAGCCTGCAGCAAGGCCTCTGCACTTGCTCTGCAGTGGACATGCATGTGCTTGGTGACATAGGGTAATGGGCTGCAGTGACACCTGTCTGGGCGTGCAGTCAGGGCATTGGTTCGTGGGTGGGCACAGCAGCCTGCAGCAAGGCCTCTGCACTTGCTCTGCAGTGGACATGCATGTGCTTGGTGACATAGGGTAATGGGCTGCAGTGACACCTGCCTGGGCGTGCAGTCAGGGCATTGGTTCGTGGGTGGGCACAGAAGCCTGCAGCAAGGCCTCTGCACTTGCTCTGCAGTGGACATGCATGTGCTTGGTGACATAGGGTAATGGGCTGCAGTGACACCTGCCTGCGTGTGCAGTCAGGGCATTGGTTCGTGGGTGGGCACAGCATCCTGCAGCAAGGCCTCTGCACTTGCTCTGCAGTGGACATGCATGTGCTTGGTGGCATAGGGTAATAGGCTGCAGTGACACCTGCCTGAGTGTGCAGTCAGGGCATTGGTTCGTGGGTGGGCACAGAAGCCTGCAGCAAGGCCTCTGCACTTGCTCTGCAGTGGACATGCATGTGCTTGGTGGCATAGGGTAATAGGCTGCAGTGACACCTGCCTGAGTGTGCAGTCAGGGCATTGGTTCGTGGGTGGGCACAGAAGCCTGCAGCAAGGCCTCTGCACTTGCTCTGCAGTGGACATGCATGTGCTTGGTGGCATAGGGTAATAGGCTGCAGTGACACCTGCCTGGGTGTGCAGTCAGGGCATTGGTTCGTGGGTGGGCACAGAAGCCTGCAGCAAGGCCTCTGCACTTGCTCTGCAGTGGACATGCATGTGCTTGGTAACATAGGGTAATGGGCTGCAGTGACACCTGTCTGGGTGTGCAGTCAGGCCATTGGTTCATGGGTGGGCACAGCAGCCTGCAGCAAGGCCTCTGCACTTGCTCTGCAGTGGACATGCATGTGCTTGGTGACATAGGGTAACGGGCTGCAGTGACACCTGCCTGGGTGTGCAGTCCGGGCATTGGTTCGTGGGTGGGCACAGAAGCCTGCAGCAAGGCCTCTGCACTTGCTCTGCAGTGGACATGCATGTGCTTGGTGACATAGGGTAACGGTCTGCAGTGACACCTGCCTGGGTGTGCAGTCAGGGCATTGGTTCGTGGGTGGGCACAGCAGCCTGCAGCAAGGCCTCTGCACTTGCTCTGCAGTGGACATGCATGTGCTTGGTGACATAGGGTAATGGTCTGCAGTGACACCTGCCTGGGTGTGCAGTCAGGGCATTGGTTCGTGGGTGGGCACAGAAGCCTGCAGCAAGGCCTCTGCACTTGCTCTGCAGTGGACATGCATGTGCTTGGTGACATAGGGTAATGGACTGCAGTGACACCTGCCTGGGTGTGCAGTCAGGGCATTGGTTCGTGGGTGGGCACAGAAGCCTGCAGCAAGGCCTCTGCACTTGCTCTGCAGTGGACATGCATGTGCTTGGTGACATAGGGTAATGGGCTTCAGTGACACCTGCCTGGGTGTGCAGTCAGGGCATTGGTTCGCGGGTGGGCACAGCATCCTGCAGCAAGGCCTCTGCACTTGCTCTGCAGTGGACATGCATGTGCTTGGTGACATAGGGTAATGGGCTGCAGTGACACCTGACTGGGTGTGCAGTCAGGGCATTGGTTTATGGGTGGGCACAGCAGCCTGCAGCAAAGCCTCTGCACTTGCTCTGCAGTGGACATGCATGTGCTTGGTGACATAGGGTAATGGGCTGCAGTGACACCTGCCTGCGTGTGCAGTCAGGGCATTGGCTCGTGGGTGTGCACAGCAGCCTGCAGCAAGGCCTCTGCACTTGCTCTGCAGTGGACATGCATGTGCTTGGTGACATAGGGTAATGGGCTGCAGTGACACCTGCCTGGGTGTGCAGTCAGGCCATTGGTTCATGGGTGGGCACAGCAGCCTGCAGCAAGGCCTCTGCACTTGCTCTGCAGTGGACATGCATGTGCTTGGTGACATAGGGTAATGGGCTGCAGTGACACCTGCCTGGGTGTGCAGTCAGGGCATTGGTTCATGGGTGGGCACAGCAGCCTGCAGCAAGGCCTCTGCACTTGCTCTGCAGTGGACATGCATGTGCTTGGTGACATAGGGTAATGGGCTGCAGTGACACCTGTCTGGGTGTGCAGTCAGGGCATTGGTTCATGGGTGGGCACAGCAGCCTGCAGCAAGGCCTCTGCACTTGCTCTGCAGTGGACATGCATGTGCTTGGTGGCAAAGGGTAATGGGCTGCAGTGACACCTGTCTGGGTGTGCAGTCAGGCCATTGGTTCATGGGTGGGCACAGCAGCCTGCAGCAAGGCCTCTGCACTTGCTCTGCAGTGGACATGCATGTGCTTGGTGGCATAGGGTAATGGGCTGCAGTGACACCTGTCTGGGTGTGCAGTCAGGCCATTGGTTCATGGGTGGGCACAGCAGCCTGCAGCAAGGCCTCTGCACTTGCTCTGCACTTGTGCAGAAGCTCTGGGGTGCTGTTATGACACGGTGATTAATCCAGACATGCCGGGGAGTATTTGTGTCCCTGCCCTCTTCTGTTAAAAGCAGACTATCATACTTGATTGCATTTACATTTTATGCTTAGTCTCAAATTGTCTAAACACATGAATAAATAATTCTAGCCATGGTTTAATTAGGCTAATATATTCTTGCCCGTGTTTGAAAGGAAAAGCTGCCGCGATGTTTAATAGACGAGCAAAGTAAAAATCACTCCACCTATCTGGCTATCTATCCCTCTGTCTGTCGATCTGTCTACCTCTCTGTCTGTTGACCTGTCTATCCATCTGTATAGGTCTCTGTGTGCCTGTCTCTGCCTCTACGTGTCTACCTATGTGTCTGTCTACTTACCTACCAATTTGTATGTATGTATCGGTCTATCTTACTTATCTATCCATCTGTCTAGGCCTCTGTGTGTCTGTCCATCTGTATACATGTGTTTTCCTACCTACCTACCTACCTACCTACCTACCTACCTATGCATCTGTATTTATCTATCTTACCTGTCTATTCATCTTTCTAGGTCTATGTGTGTCTATCCATCTGTATCCCTGTGGCCGTCTATCTACCTACCTAGCTTCCTGTCTATCTATCTATCTATCTATCTATCTATCTATCTATCTATCTATCTATCTATCTATCTATCTATCTATCTATCTATCCATCTATCTGTCAGTCTATCTATCTGTCAGTCTATCTGTCTATCTTACCTATCTAGGTAACTGTATGTCTAGCCATCTGTATCTATGTTTCTTTCTACCTACCTATGTGTCTGTCTATCTACCTACAACCTATATGGCTGTATGTATATGTCTGTCTGTCTATCTACCTACCTATGTATCTGTATTTATCTGTCTTACCTGTCTATCCATCTGTCTAGGTCTCTGCATGTCTATCCATCTGTATATATGTGTCTTCCTATCTACCTACGTACCTATCTGTCTACCTACCTACGTATCTGTAGTTATCTGTCTATCTTACCTGTCTATTCATCTTTCTAGGTCTATGTGTGCCTATCCATCTGTATCTCTGCGGCCGTCTATCTACCTACCTAGCTTCCTATCTATCTATCTATCTATCTATCTATCTATCTATCTATCTATCTATCTATCTATCTATCTCTATCCATCCATCTATATACTGCTCTGTCTTCCCTTGTGTCTATGTTTTAATTGCTCTATTTGGACAGGGATTTATGCCCCGGGCATCTCCGCTCTTGCTGCATTAGGCCTCCTGCTCATGGATACAAACCCTAAGCTTTGCTGAGGAAAGACACCTTTCTTGCAGCCAAATCATTTGCCATCTATGTCCTTCTCCGCCTGCCCCTGCTTGTTTGCAAACATGGGGGAAACTGTAGGCTGCATCTCACAAGTGAGTGATTTTGCTAATTTACACAATTCCGCCCATATATAAAGGGCCTTTGACGAATTGCTCATGACAAACCATGATAAATCATAACGCATGATTGTGCCCGTGTGTAGCTCACACCCCGAACGTAACTGCTTCTAGGCGCCACAGTAACCTGCTCGAGCAGAGAAATGTTTCCCACACTACAATAACCTTTACGATGCAAAACGCAGTCCATGAGTAATGTGCATCATTTCGTCACCTCTTGCAAAGCGCCATGTATTCCACCTTGTGCAAAGCGCAATGTATTCCACCTCTTGCAAAGCGCCATGTATTCCACCTTGTGCAAAGCGCAATGTATTCCACCTCTTGCAAAGCGCCATGTATTCCACCTTGTGCAAAGCACAATGTATTCCGCCTCTTGCAAAGCGCCATGTATTCCGCCTCTTGCATAGCGCCATGTATTCCGCTTCGTGCAAAGCGCCATGTATTCCGCCTCTTGAAAATCGCCATTTATTCCGCCTCGTGCAAAGCGCTATGTATTCCGCCTCTTGCAAAGCGCCATGTATTCCGCCACTTACAAAGCGCCATTTATTCCATCTCTTGCAAAGCGCCATGTATTTGCCTCTTGCAAAGCGCCATGTATTCCGCCTCTTGCAAAGCACCATGTATTCCACCTCGTGCAAAGCACCATGTATTCCGCCTCTTGCAAAGCGCCATGTATGCCGCCACTTGCAAAGTGCCATGTATTCCGCCTCGTGCAAAGCGCCATGTATTCCACCTGTTGCAAAGCACCATGTATTCCACCTCTTGCAAAGCACCATGTATTCCGCCTCTTGCAAAGCGCCATGTATGCCGCCACTTGCAAAGTGCCATGTATCCCGCCTCGTGCAAAGCGCCATGTATTCTATCTTTTGCAAAGCGCCATGAATTCCACCTCATGCAAAGTGCCATGTATTCCACCTTTTGTAAGGCGCCATGTATTCCGCCGCTTGCAAAGCACCATGTATCCCACCTGTTGCAAAGCGCCATGTATTCCACCTTGTGCAAAACGCCATGTATTCCGCCTCTTGAAAAGCGCCATTTATTCTGCCTCGTGCAAAGCACCATGTATTCCGCCTCTTGCAAAGCGCCATGTATTCCGCCTCTTGCAAAGCGCCATGTATTCCGCCTCTTTCAAAGCGCCATTTATTCTGCCTCTTGCAAAGAGCCATGTATTCCGCCTCTTGCAAAGCGCCATGTATTCCGCCTCGTGCAAAGCACCATGTATTCCGCCTCTTGCAAAGCGCCATGTATTCCGCCTCTTGCAAAGCGCCATTTATTCTGCCTCTTGCAAAGCGCCATTTATTCCACCTCGTGCAAAGCGCCATGTATTCCGCCTCTTGCAAAGCGCCATGTATTCCGCCTCTTGCAAAGCGCCATGTATTCCGCCTCTTGCAAAGCGCCATGTATTCCGCCTCTTGCAAAGCGCCATTTATTCCGCCTCTTGCAAAGAGCCATGTATTCCGCCTCTTGCAAAGCGCCATGTATTCCGCCTCTTGCAAAGCGCCATTTATTCCGCCTCTTGCAAAGAGCCATGTATTCCGCCTCTTGCAAAGCGCCATGTATTCCGCCTCGTGCAAAGCGCCATGTATTCTGCCTCGTGCAAAGCACCATGTATTCCGCCTCTTGCAAAGCGCCATGTATTCCGCCTCTTGCAAAGCGCCATTTATTCTGCCTCTTGCAAAGCGCCATTTATTCCACCTCGTGCAAAGCGCCATGTATTCCGCCTCTTGCAAAGCGCCATGTATTCCGCCTCTTGCAAAGCGCCATGTATTCCGCCTCTTGCAAAGCGCCATATATTCCGCCTCTTGCAAAGCGCCATTTATTCCGCCTCTTGCAAAGAGCCATGTATTCCGCCTCTTGCAAAGCGCCATGTATTCCGCCTCTTGCAAAGCGCCATTTATTCCGCCTCTTGCAAAGAGCCATGTATTCCGCCTCTTGCAAAGCGCCATGTATTCCGCCTCGTGCAAAGCGCCATGTATTCTGCCTCGTGCAAAGCACCATGTATTCCGCCTCTTGCAAAGCGCCATGTATTCCGCCTCTTGCAAAGCGCCATGTATTCCGCCTCTTGCAAAGCGACATGTATACCGCCTCTTGCAAAGCGCCATGTATTCCGCCTCTTGCAAAGCGCCATGTATTCCGCCTCTTGCAAAGCGCCATGTATTCCGCCTCTTGCAAAGTGCCATTTATTCCGCCTCTTGCAAAGAGCCATGTATTCCGCCTCGTGCAAAGCGCCATGTATTCTGCCTCGTGCAAAGCGCCATGTATTCCGCCTCGTGCAAAGCGCCATGTATTCCGCCTCTTGCAAAGCTCCATGTATTCCGCCTCTTGCAAAGCGCCATGTATTCCGCCTCTTGCAAAGCGCCATTCATTCCGCCTCGTGCAAAGCGCCATGTATTCCGCCTCTTGCAAAGCGCCATGTATTCCGCCTCTTGCAAAGCGCCATGTATTCCGCCTCTTGCAAAGCGCCATGTATTCCGCCTCTTGCAAAGAGCCATGTATTCCGCCTCTTGTAGAAGCACCATGTATTCCGCCTCTTGTAGAAGCACCATGTATCCTGACTCTTGTAGAGTGCCATGCTTCGGGTCGGACATGTCATCTCAAAGCTTCCTGTTCTTGCTAGCTATATCCTTTCCAGACTCCTGCATCTTTTCCTGATCTTCTCCTCGCGTTTATTAATGACCTCCAGCACCTGCTCTATTCCGACTTCTTGTATCTTAGATACCTCCTCATGTACCTGCCACGTGTGACTGGCCCTTGCCCAATGATGTGTCCAGAGCCCAGGGGCACATGGAAGAGGATAGGGATGGGATGCCTCCTCAGGGAACCACATCATGGAGCAGCTGGTGGTCCCCGCCTCTCAGGATCACTCCAGTCCCATCCTCTTCGTCACAGGCCCTACTGACCTCATCAGAATGATGGAATCTGGCCTGAATGTCTTTACTGGTCAATATGAAATCTGGCACCGCTTTACTAACTGGCCCTCATTGAATTGAGCACGGCTTTGCTAACTCCATACATTGGAATGGTGCCTTGCATTGCTCTCTATTATGGAATGTTGTCTTCGTATGCGAACTAGCTATAATGCACTGTGGCACTTCTTTGCTAAATGGAATCTGGCATTCTGGCTTAGCACATCTATCTGGCATTGCTATGATAAAGCTGCACATTCACGGAATTGTACCTTAATGCGCAAACCGTGTGCATTTAAATCCAGAACTGCCGTGCCAACTGGGCTTAATGGAACCTAAGACTCTTTTGGCAACTGGCTTAATAAAAACGGGCACTTCCCTGCTAATTGGGCATAATGCAATAACACACTGCTCTGCTAACTGGGCATAATGGAACATGGCACCCTGTTGGCAACTGGCCTAATAAAAACTGTCCAGGCCCTGCTAATTGGGCATAATGGGATAACACCATGCTCTGCTAACTGGGCATAATGGAACATGGCACTCTGTTGGCAACTGGCCCAATGAAAACTGGCCCTGTTCTGCTAATTGGGCGTAATGGAATAAAACACTGCTCTGCTAACTGGGCATAATGGAACCTGCAACTCTGTTGGCAACTGGCATAATAAAAACTGGACAGGCCAAGCTAAATGGACATAATGGAATAAAAAACTGCTCTGCTAACTGGGCATAATGGAACCTGGCACTCTGTTGGCAACTGGCCTAATAGAAACTGGCCAGGCTGTGCTAATTGCGCAGAATGGAATAAAAAACCACTCTGCTAACTGGGCATAATGGAAGCTGGTAAACTAAGCTAACCTGGCATAATAGAATCTGAACATGCAGCGCAAACTGGACACAACGGATCCCGGTTATGGCGAGATCACCTGGGCATTGGAAGGCAACCATGTGGCAACCTCGGGTGTTGTCAGCGTGTTTTTCAGAAGGGGGTGAAGGCCACTGCGGGTACTTTCTTCAAAACTTGGAAATGGCACAAGAGCCTCCCTTTTTAGGGCGACACCTGCTATATGCCAGCCATGCCAACTCTATGGCCCTAACATGGCATCCATTCCTACTGCCTGCTAAGCAAATACACGAATACCGAGGGGAGTTTATTTTTGTGTTTGTATGGACGTTATATGGCCCCAGACATTGTGCAGTGCCTGCATTTGAGTCTGTGCCTGGCTCGCGAGGAAGACAAAGGGCCTCATTACGACCCTGGCGGAAAGTGACTGACCGGACCGCAACAGCGTAAATAGCGTTTCCGCCATTGCACGAAGGAGCAAAGTGCGGCCAATCACGACCCATCGGGCACGAGCATTACGCCATGGCGGAATCCGAAAGGCTGCGATGGCGGAAATGACCCCAAAACGGCCCTTACCGCCGCCGTACGCTGCACCAGGTGCAATACCGCCACCCATCTTAGCGGTCACCGTAATGAGCGGTCACCGTAACGAGCGTGCACCGCAAATTACGGCCACCGTAAATATACGGAAACGGAAGTAAAAGCATGTGGCCGGAACGGGAAACAGCACGCCGCACAACTATAAAATCCGAATCCCAACACAACCATAAAAAATCCGACCCTGACACACATCCCAACCCGTTAGCAACCCCAGTTAAAAAAATAAATATGGGAAAGGTAGCCAAGAAAGCGTGTGACCGCAAGCGGCAGGTACACTTCTCCCGAGAGGAACTGACCGTGCTCACCGAGACCCTCCAGGAAAATTCCGCCGTCGTCTTCTCCAGTCAAATGACCAGGACGGCCCTTGCCAACAAGAAGGCCATATGGGCCCTGGTGGCACAGCGCGTAAGTGCGGTGGGGACAACACCCCGCACGCCACAGCAATGTCGCAAGCGGTGGGACGACCTGCGGATCCGCGTACGCAGCATACTTTCTGCGAACAGGAACATCGCCACAGCTACCGGGGGGGGTTCAGAGTCGCCCATCAAGTTGACCCCCTGGGAGGAAATCTGCGCCTCCACCATAGGAATGGAGAGCATAGAGGGAGTCGGAGGGATGGAGAAAGGAGTGCCGACATCCGGAGAATCAGGTAGGTTGGCCAAGAGAAACAATGCGAAATCCACAAACCACGAACATGTGCAGTACCATGTGACCCCATAGTGCAATACATACTTTGCCCTGACAGCGCCCTCTAAAAGTCAGAATGAACAAACAAATCAATCAAGAAGCCATAAACAACCCCTACATGTGCAGCATGCACCCCCTAACTGCAGGCAGCCAAATGAATGCATCCTCAATCCACACGAAAATGAGACCACCTCCAAGGCCCAGTCCCAAATCAGCCTCATGTACCACCCCAATGCATTTGATACGTTGCCATTCCAAATCCGACAGACCCATAACTAACGCTCGCCCCTCTTTACTCCACCACAGGGTCCGATACCAACGACGAGCTGCAGGACACCCCTACCAGCACGCCTGCAAAGAGGGCCAGGACCAACGTCCCAAGAGCCTCCACCTCAGGTGCAAGGATCAAGACACGGCAGCAGCAGGAATCAAGTGGCAGCACACTGGAGGGGACTGCAACAGGCACCCCAGCAGCCAGCAAGTCCACAACCCCAGCACCACAGGTCCCCCCAAAGAACGTATCTGATGGCACTGCCTCTGGTGGTAGCAGCACCATAGGTGACACAGCTGTCATGCCAGCATGCTCCGACACGGAAAACAGTGCTGGCGACGTAGGTACCATCCATGACCTTTCCCAATCCCCCTGCATGTTCCATCCCCTACACCATGACGAAACCACGCAGGGGCACCCTGAAGACGACGACTGGCCAACCCCCACAAGTCCTGTGCCAAGGCAACATGTGTTGAGCAGCCCCCCTGTCACACCACCGCAAATGTCCATGGCCCAGCAGAGGCAACAGTCCCTCGACCTGCTGATCGAGCAACAGCAGGAAGCGTCCACGCTACTCAAGGACCATGCAAATGAATGCGGGGGTTCCAGGGCAGCCATGGAAACATCCACCGAGACACTCAGGGCACAAATAGAGAAAAGTAGTGAGAGCCTCAGGGGAGAAATGGAGAGAAGCACCGAGAGCCTGAGAGCACAAATGGAGAAAAGCACCGAGAGCCTGAGGGGGGAACTGCATGCGACGTCCAAAGACGTTTGTGCTGAACTTGCTGCTGTGCGCCGTGTGCTCTCGGAGCTCTCACAAACCCTCAGAGACATGCATGGACGCGAGCAGGCAGAGACATCATCCGTGGCAAGTTCCGTCCAGGGCAGCCCCCAACGCAGATCTGGCAGGAACCTGCGCTCCACGGGCAGGGGTGCCCCTGATACCCGTAGAGGGGGCTTGCAATAGCGTCTACCCACGGACAGCATGCATATTTGGACACTGGTGTTGGGGGGGGAGGTAGTAGGGTGGAGGGGGTGTGTTGGGCTTCACTGGGTGGCGGGTCCATAGGGTGTATAAATCAAATCACATTAACAATACAGCACCTCATTATCATCCAATTACATGTGTGGACATTGATATTTGCGTACGAGGCCTTCATAGGCGTACAGTCCACAATGTGCCTGTACTACACACACACAGTGCCACAGGTCCCCTTTCCGTGTAATAGGCACCATGCGTGGTTGCTAGAAGCATGCATCTATGATGCTCTGTCGGATTGCACGTACATCCTGTGCCTCATGGACTCCTTGAGGTGCCTCCACATCCCCACCCTCATCATCATCATCATCTTCAGGTGCATGCAGTACAGCGTCAGGGGGCATGGGCACATTCCTACGTATGCACATGTTGTGCAGCATGACACATGCCATGACCATCTTAGAAACCTTCTCATGGCTGTACATGAGTGCCCCGCCAGACCTGCTGAGGCTGCGGAAACGAGCCTTCAGTAGGCCGAATGCCTGTTCAATGACCACACGGGTACGTGAGTGGGCATGGTTGTAGTCCTCCTCATGCTCGTTCTGTGGGTTCCGGATTGGTGTAAGGAGCCATCTCTTCAGTGGATACCCGGCATCACCTGTATGAGACGAATAAAGGGTGTCAGTGGAATGATAGTGCTAAGTAGCCCCCCCCCCCCCCCTGCAAGGTCATTGACGCATCAAATGGGCCACGATGTCATGCATGGAATGAGACTCACCGAGTAGCCAGGATCTGTGCCCTGCGTGTCGCTCCATGTAGCGTGGTATTCTTGTGTTCCTCAGGACCATAGAATCATGGGTAGATCCTGGAAATCTGGCACAACAATGCGTAAATATCTTGTTGGAGTCACACACCATTTGCACATTGATTGAATGAAATTGCTTCCGGTTGCGGTACTGGACCTCCATGGCATGTGGGACAACCAATTCAACATGGGTGCAGTCGATGGCACCAATGCAACCCGGGATGCCGCCAAGTGCATGGAATCCCACTTTAGCGTTGGTAATCTCCTGGTACGTGCGTGGTAGTGTGATGTGGTCGTCGGCGTGCTTCAGGAGGGCATCGTGCACTTGGAAGAGTGTCCGTGAGAACAGTGGCTGTGAAATGCCATGCAACTGTCCCACTGTGTGCTGGTAGGTGCCTGTGGCCAGGAAGTGGAGTGCAGACACCACCTTCAGTAGGGGTGGGATGGCGGTTGGGCTATCTATCATGCTCACGAGGTCAGCATGTGTCATGTCCACAATGGCGATTATGGTGTCCCGGTCCAAACGGTAGAGGGTGTGGATCTGCTCAGCAGTGAGGTTGAACGGATCGGCTCGGAGGCGTGGGATTGCGGGCCGCCTGCGTGGTGGTAGTGGCAGTGCTTGTGGGCCTTGCTGACCCTGCCTTGCCCTCCTCCTCCTCCTTCTCCTCCGTCTCCCCTGTGCGCCCGGTTGTTGTACCTGTTGTTGTTCGTCGTCTTCTTGTAGTTGTAGCACTTGCAGTGCTATCTGGTACCCCAGGCCCAACATCGCTAGTCCTGCCGGTAGCATTTTGGAGTGGGAGTGGTTGTGGGAGGGGTTTGGGTCTGCAATATATGTGCTGTCGGCCTGTATGGCCTCCACCTGTGCTGATTGAATGAATCTGTGGCAGATGCAATCCCTTCTGGCCGAGCACGTCCCGCACGTAAGGCTGCATTTGGCCGCATGGCATCTTGGGATTTGAATCATGTGTCAAATCCCGATGGCAGTGTGATGTACTTTGACTGATTTTCATGCTATGCTCCCATTGTTACACATGCTATGATTGCAGCCGCTTACATACCTGTGAAGAGTCAGTGGTATGTAGGGCTCGATCGATGGCCGACCCTCATGCAGCACAGTAACGTACTTCACCGACGGGCGTGGCGTGCCATTTGTGATTGCAGCCAGTTAGCATCATGACACACAGCCGCACTACATTGATGTAATTGTGAATGCAAGCGTTCACAGAAGCCTTTTCGACGTAATGTTGCAAGTGAGGAATTCGAAGGCCAGCATTTTGGGTTTTGAAGTAGCGGCGAGGATACGCCCACAGGTCTGGCTGGAAATGTAACGTTCTATTGTAGAATGTCCTTGGGACATGGCCCATAACGAGCAGGCAATGAATGATATGAATTGAATGGGATGCGCAACAGCGTAGTGGACGATAAGGCAGGACGTTCCCAAATCCATCTTGCTTCACAACACTACAGATCCGGCCAGGGGCACAGTGGTTTTTGCGGACTGCATTACGCACAGACGCGATGGAAGTTTCACATATTATGTGAGTGAATATTCATGCGTTTTCATTGCGGGATGAGGGAATGATGAATGGATGCATGGACTGATGATTCCGTTTAGGGTCTGCCATGTACATGGGTTTTTTGATTCACTCCCCTTCCCCTGCGTTATGTGATGCAAGGCTGCCATAGTGGGACATACGTCTATCTGCCCTTGTCGGATCCTCCCTGTCTCGACGCGCCTTCATACACTTGTGTCTAGGCACGTTACTAATCCCATGTCATGGGTTCTATCTTGACGGACGCATGCACAGTAACCGACGTTGACAATGGTGTATTTAGCTCGATTGGTTTCGTTATGATTCGATACTGATTTAGGGGTGTGTATATTCCTTTGGAGTGGGCTAGCATGCATATGGGTGTGGATTTGGTGTGTTGAATGAAGATTGTAATGCATCATGAGTCCCGTAATGCAATCGGTTAATTTGTGTTTCTTTTGGGTGACAGGTATCTCCTGCCCTATTGCAGATGCCATCTCTACGCCACTCCTCCAGATGGTTTTTACTCTCGACTCCTGCAGCTTCGGGTGAATCAGTGGAGCACCATTTCGATCTTATGGGACGATCGCCAATGGGCCACATGCCCTTACGCTGTACTGGTGGCTAGGTGCAACATTTCGGCCTTTCAGCTCGACTAGTGCCTGCCTCATGGGACGGACCTGCGGTTCTTGCCGCTTCCATGTTGCCTTTTGGAACGTTGATGTAGGCCCTGTGTGCCATGATGGTACAGGGCGTCACACAAGTGGAAGCCGGTCAATTATTGCAGATGCAGCCCTCGGTGATGATGGTTGTTTTGGTGGTATTTTGCAAATTGCTGTGGGGCCTTTGTCATTTGGATGTGCATTTAAATTGTATTCCGATATTTGTCGTGTTGCGTTGTTCTTTGCAGGTGATGTGGCGATTTTCGCTTTGTGGCGGTATGTATTGCGTGATGATCTGCATTGTGTTCCGCCTTCTGAGTTGAGTTGTGTGGTACAGTACTGGCCGCGTTTGCCTACGTAGCACAGTATGGTCACGGATAGGGGCTGCCATTGTGACTGTTTACATGATGTGCTGTTCAGGGGCGGGGGATTGGCTTTTGGCCGACTGGTGCCTGTCAGCCAGGTCGATTGGTGGAATGATGGGTTGTTCAGAATGTGGCTGGTCACAGGTGACTGTGTTTGCGTGCGTTTGTTGGAGGGGGACTGGGGTCATGTCCATTGGAATTGCTTCTGTATTGATGCCATCTGTGCCCTGCAGCTCCCATCGGCCCCTCTTGGGATGAGCCTGGCTGCTCAGTCACTCTGCCGACTTGTGTGGTACATGCTTCTGCTGATGGTTGGTTTGTTTACTGGCATGAGTACAGGGCTGGTGCAATCCCCCTCAGGATGCTGTTTTGGATGTTGCCTTGCGCTGGTGGCAAGCGATGGGGGACTACTGTTGTTTTGTGTCATGTGTTCTTGATTTTCAGTTTGATGTATTGTACCTTCACATGCCTGTGCTGCGTCAGTACGGCTATGGTGACATGCCGTACATGGATGCCCACTCACGGGGCGCTTTGAGCCCCTGCATGCTTTTCTACGTTGGCATGCATGGGTGGATTGTGGATTTCACTGGTTGCATAGTGTGAGTACATTGCGCCTGCCAGGAGTTGTGCAATGAGGCCAGGGAGTGGAGTACAGGCACTCAGTGGGCCATTTACGGTTGGTTCGCGTTGCCGTATTTCTCGCCATGGCGGAATGGTACTTTACGACGTGCTTGATGGCGTTCAGTACATGTCCGCTAGGGTCAGAATTCGCGTACCGTTGCGCCATGGCGGTGATTCCGGTTTTGCAAGGCGCGCGTGCGCGTACTTGGTGCAGTTAGCGTTGCCGTTCACTGCGGTGTCGCTAATGGCATCGTACTTTACGGTGACGGGTCATGATCGCAACGAGCGGTGTTCGATGGCGGTATTGCATTTCCGCCATCATTTTTCCATTTCCGCAAGGGTCGTAATGAGGCCCAAAGTGTGTGTATTGTGAGCGTGAAGTGCAGTAGTATGGCATAAAAATAATCTAAATTCCAAGAAACAATAAGGTGACTTTGAAGGTCGGTCGCCTGCTTTGAGGAAATATTATCGCATTTAAAAACTACCAAATTCACTGGGAACCTTATATGAGGGAAGGTTGTGGCTGCAGAAGACGAGTGTTGAAGTCCCAAACTTCTGCGGTTGAGCTATCCGCAGTAAGCAAACCCTGACATCCCACAAAAGCACCGCCTACCTCTTAAGCAACAGTACTTAGGCACATTCTCAAGGCCGTATACGTTCAAATGGGCATCTGTCACGTTGGCAATGATGTTCCGGGGCAAGGGGGCGGGATGGGGCGTGGGCGGGAAGGGAGGTGACGTAGGGAAAGCAGTGTTGTCAACTTGGCGACGACAAATCACGGCCCCCTGGCGACTTTGTGCTTTAATAGCGGCTAGCGAGAAATCTAGCTACTTTTTTCTATTAGTTTTGAGACTTGTATCATTTAAGCAGGTCACCAAACCAATAGAAAAAAGTAGCTAGATTTCTCGCTAGCCATGCGGCTAGTAGCTTTGACCATTGTTTCTGAATAAATATTCTCTAAACTGCACAACTTGCATCACATTTCATCAAAAACTCCCGCTTGCGTACTATTCAAAAAGTCTAAAGGGTGAAGAGCCATTTGCAACTATGGGCCGTGGGTGCCCGAGACAATTTTATGCCCCAGTCCAACCGGTGCGCTGACCTAGCAGGGGATTCTGCAGTTCAGAAGTAAGTGGGGTGCTGGGGTGCTTTGGCAGAGCCGTGCATTGTGTCAGTACTGGAACTGTTGCTCTGCTTCATGTCAGGGGCGAGGTGCATTAGTAGGGCTGCACGTGAGTCCCAGTACGGAAACAGAAGAGAACGCTTCAGGTCAGGATTAATGTGCACTGGCATGCCTGCTTCTGTGAGCCACAGGATTCACCCATCACTGGGTACTGCAGGCCAGCAATGAAGTTCAATAGTGGAGGTGTCTGTGTGCCAAAATGCTAAACTGGCACAGTGTGCTGTAGTTCACTATTGATGCACATTCAGGGGGCGTTGCTTATTCTGTAATATTGGGCCGGGTGTGATTGTGAGAGTTCTCAAAACGCAATGGTGCAGATCCAGGTAAAAAAGGACAGCATGATGAGTCAGGAGCCGGTCTATGGGTATGCAGGGATAAAATCGTGGCAAAAATGTCACCTATACAAAAATTTGCTGCAAAAATGCTGTGGTTTGACCTGGTAAAGGTGTGCCCCATTATACCATTTAAGGGGAGCGGGGGTTGCGGGGATGTCCCCAGCTTCCCTTAAATGGTATATTGGGTCCGGGGTTACGGGGGCGTCCCCCTCATCCTTTACATGGATTGCGGTGCAAAAACCACAGCATTTTTGCTGCAATATTTTGTAACCACAGCAATTTTTGCTATGATTTTATCACATGGAACCGGTCTATGTGCACATGCTGTTACATTGAATAATAGCGATATTCTACTGCAATGGCGGCGCTGTCACCCCTTCCATTATATTGCTCCACGTTTGCGGTACGCATCCCTTATAATTATTCAGTGCCAAACCACTTTGAGGGAAATTGAAAACACTCACATTTCGGGTGTTTAGAGGTTCCCATTGCGTTCAAACTTGTACAGCTATTTAGGGCTGAAATAGTTCCTGGTTTGAAAGCGGACAAGGGCCCTGCAGAGGAATTTGATACGTTTTTACCCTTTTCCGGCAATTCATTAAGAAGAAAAATATAGTTATTACAATTTCTGATAGGTATTTACTTCTGGCTATGACATATTGACATGCATGCTGTAGTGCACTTATGCATTATGTTATGTACTGTCATCAGACCACGCCACACGTACAATTAGGCAGCTAGCTGGCTGAAAAATTGAATGAGAGGCTATAACAACCATGCTCTCGGCAATCACCCATCATGCACATGGCCAATTATGCAAATTAGGCAATGACGTCATTTAGCTACTTCTAGCAACTTTTAGGACAGCCAATAGCTACTTTCCTTACTGAGGAGTTTGCAACACTGGGAAACGGGAAAGGTTCAGTTCCATGCTGTACGTTGAGAAATAAAGACGTGTTGATCCACACTTGTCTCGTCCCGTCATTGCACCGCGAGAGCGCGAGTCTGGGCCAGGCGGACTCTCACCCAGAAGGAACCTGACAGCATCCAACATCATAACACCATTAAGGCATTGTTTACCGACAAGCGCTTGACGTTGTCAATTACTTTTCCTAAAGCCCTTCCCGCAGTGCTAACGAACCTGCGACCTCCAGTTCATAAGTCCCGTCCTCATTAGTGGCAACAAAACCTGCATTGCACTGTGAACAAAGCGCTGCAGTTCCACTCCTCTTATCTTTGCAGCGTTTGTGAAAACAGTCACCGGGCTGTGTTTCAAAGAGGATTCGCTTATTAGGCCTTGAAAGGTCATATTTTAAGGCCCTTTCATGGAAAGCTTCTTATTTTTAATCTACTGTCAGCAAGTCTACTAACTTTCCCAACCATGCGTTGCGCGAGTTGAAGGCTCGGCGATAACAGGCCGACCGCTCAGTCACACAGCGAGCCACTTATTCAGGGAAATTAAAGGGCTTTATTCGTCTCGCAGCTACGAGGTGGCATTAGAGCGGAGAGGGGTCCATCAGGCAAATTAATGTGTTCAGCTCATTTTGTTTTATTTTCTCCGTTTTATTCGAAAGGTTGTGGGGTGGCATGAAATATCATTTTGGTTTGTTTTCGGCTGAGACGGATCTAATGAAAGGCATCCATTGAAATGTTAATAACAAACTTAAATACGTCAAAAAGGGTAGTTAGTGTGCCATCCACCCGTCACTAATGTTCAATAGTTTCTATAGAAACAGGGTCTTCTGCAGGGTGACGTCCACAGGTCGTGTACCAATATACCAAATAACTGGAAATGGCTTCACTGCTGTTGGGATGCAGGCGCAATGCCATAAACGTGAAGTGAAATACATGTAGGGGTCATTTTTACTAACATGAAGATCTGGTCATTTTTAGTGTCCGTATTTGTCACAGCATTTCAAGCCACTTTCGAATTGGAATTAGTTTTGCCACATTTCAGTCAGCAGTTGGCTACCGAGTACGTGGTGGAATGCAGCAAATGATAGTGTGATTGGTTTCTATTTTTTTTTTTTTTTTTTTATTATTTAAAGTGTAGTATTTTTAGTTTCATTTTAAACTTTTATCACACTTTCCAAATCACTTCAATCCGTCTCCTTTCCTTTCTTTTCACCGTGATTGTTTTTTTTTTTTTGCATCCATCTTCTCCTACGTTTTTTTTTTTTTTTTTTTTCCTTTTTTTTTTTTTTTCCTCATTTGATGAAACCGGATGTATTACGGCTTTCCTCTGCTAGTTCATTATCTTTATCTTTGAGGATTTTGTCCAGAAAGTTTATACCCGCACATGAGAATCGTGGATTGTGTCCTTGGATAAAATAGTCCCATCGTTCCTCGTCGTTGCATTGGGTTGTTGTTGACATATACTTTGATAACAAACGCTTTCTGACCATTGAAACGGCGGTGCAGTTCATCAAGAGATGTATCGGAGTCTCTTGTTGCGACTCTATTTGGCAGAACCTGCAGCGCCCCTCATTAATGCCTCTTCCTCCAGTTCTGTTTTTATATTCGTTTGTTGGGTAGACTCCCAACCGGATTTTTAGTAGTGTTGCTCTATGTATTTTTGATGGAAATTTTACTAGGTACTCTGGAAGCATATTTCTTTTTCTATGTTCAACTGCCATGGAGTTTACATTCGATAGCTTCATTTTGGCCTCTCTTGTTGCAATCCAGTCCTGTCTCATGAGCTTTTCTTTTACTTTGCTGGGATTGGTAATCAGTTCTTCTTTCGATGAGTCCAATTTTGTTAGTATTTGAGACCATTCTCTTTTCCAATGGTTAAGGTAGATTGAGCTTTTGTCTACTCCTTTCGTTGCCAATAGTTTATAGCTATCGGCCGGACTGGTTTCACATATTTTCCTCAATAAGCATAATGATTTCCATTTCATTGTAGCTTCGAGTGACTCGAGGCCCAGTTCCGCTCTAATAGCCACTATCGGAGTACACCTTGGAAGCTTCAATACTGGTTTCCAAAACCCACTTTCCAGTTTCGACCATAATTTATGTGATAGATTCAGACCGGCTTCACTTCCGTATGCTAAGGAGGGCAGAACTTTTTGAACATAGAACAATCTTACTGGTACCAGTGAAAATTTTCCATATTTGCCATCCAAAACCCTTCCTTGTGCGCTTAGATTTCTGACTTTTACTTGCAGAGTATCTACCCAACTCTTTTCCACTGTCGAGGAGTTGAGTCCGATTCCTAAGTATTTTATCATCTGTATTTGTTCAAGAGGTTCTCCTGCTATATGCCATTTAAATTTTTTTCTTATGGCGTTGTTCTTGCCGTTTATAGTCAGGATCTTTGATTTTCCCACATTGATTGTCAAATCATTTTTTTGCATGTAGGTTTGTAGGTTGTTTATGAGTCGTTGCAGCCCTATTCTTGTTTCATCTAATAATACTATGTCGTCTGCATAGCATATTATCGCCACTTCCTGGTTGTTAATTTTTGGACTGAAGTGTCTTGTGCCTGAAGTAATTTCTGGAATATCGGCTATGAACAATTTGAACAGTGTTGCTGCAAGCGGACAACCTTGCTTCACTCCCTTGTTGATACTGATGTTGGCCGTCAGATCCCCTCGGTCGTTTACTCTGATTTGGGTAGTCGTGCTTTGATGTAACGCCCTTATTGGGTTCAGTAAGTCCGCAGGACAAGACCAGGATTTTAGCTTTTCCCATAGCTTTCTTCTGTTTACAGAGTCAAATGCTTGACTTAGATCAATAAAAGCCAAGTGTAGTTCTTTTTTAAATTCTATTGCGTTGGTTTTTAGCATGGATATGATAAACAGGTTTAAATCCGTTCCTGTACGCTTTGTGAACCCTGTTTGGCGCGGGTCAATAATGTTATTCGTCTCTGCCCATTTTGTCAGACTTTTCTGTAAATCTGCTGCAAACAGTTTTCCTGTTGTTGCTAATAGCGAGATAGGTCGGTAGTTTGAAGGCAAATCACGTTGACCCTTTTTATATATAGGCACTGTTATACTTTTTGTCCAAGTTTCTGGAATCTTTCTTTGTTGTACAATGCTAGTGAATAAGATGTTTATTATCACTGCCCATGATTTTGGATCTTTCTTCAGATGGATATTCGTCAGCCCGTCAGGGCCTGCAGCGGAGGAATCTTTTAATTTCCGAATTGCAATTTCAATTTCCCCCTCATCCATCATGTTCCTCCAAGGAAGTGTTGATATCTCGTCGGGTAAATCTACGTCGTCAGCATCAGCAGAGAAGACTTCTGTATAATGTTTAATCCAATCTTTCTCAGCAACCCCACATATAAGTCTACTTCTGTGATTCAGGGTACAATTATTTATTAGGTCCCATGTTTCTCTGGTGTTAGACTTTTGTAGGGTGTTTACCATTAATTCCCCTTGTTCTTGGAGTCGTCTTGTTCTAAAGTCTGTAAGCCAATTTTTGTATTTCTTTCGGTGTACTTTGATGTTCCTTTGCTTGTCTATTTTTGAATCTTTTTTGCTTTTTATGCTAGCTCTTATTTCCTTTCTTAGTTGTTTCCTCCTTTCCACTAATTCTCTACTGTAATTATGCTTATGTGTTAATGCATCGGATTTGAGTCCTGACCTTGTTATTTTAAAGGCTTCTAGTAGTATTTCGTAGTTGAGATGTTCTGTCAAATTGTTTTCAGCTTCTACGAAGACCTCTTTCAGCATTAGAATATTTTTCATTGTTAGCTTTATTCGATTTGCCGATGGATTTAAGTCTAGACTTGTGCTGCTCCCATGAGATTTTATATATTTCTCTCTCCTCCATGATGTTTTAAGGATGTTATGGTCGCTGTCATTTTGGTGTAGGATTTCAAAATTTTCTATTTCCAACATCAGGGGCAGCGAGACCCAAATATAATCTATTGTTGTAGATGCATGTCCATTCGACCACGTATGTTTACCTGGAATATCGCCACGCGTTTGACCATTTAACATATGCAGGTTAAGGCCTTTTGCCGTCTGTGCCCATCTGGCCACGTTGGAGTTGCCCATCTGCAATTCTTCTAATCGCGGAAGTCCGTTTTTTGTCAGACATTTTATGTTTAGATCACCACATAAGATTATTTGACAAGTTGAATTCTGCTCCCTTCTTTTGATTATTATGTCTGTGATTGCTTGAAGGAACTGGGAGGTTGATATTCCTATTGGATTCCAATAGACGTTTATCACTAATAAGGAGGCCGTTTCCACATCCTTGGAGTCATTGTCGGTTTCTAGCAGAGTCCATTGTATAAGGTGGTCTACATTACCTTTCTCCTTGATCCGCCAGCCACTTCCTTTTCTTATTAATGTGATTAGGCCGGCATAGGGTCTCCCGTTTCGTTCTTTTTTTGCGGGGTTCATGGCGATCTCGAAATTTCTGCATGCCGGCATTTCGCGTATCCATGTCTCCTGTAAACATATTAGTGTGGCATTGTTCAGATGTGGGTTCTCCTTCGTCATCAGGTGCTTGAATCCCCTCGTATTCCAAGATAACAGTGATTCCTCGTTTTTTGCTTCCAACTGTCTTGGCTATCGTTCGTTTCCCTCTGAGGATAGGGAACCTGCTAACCAAATCCAGTCTTCTTGGAGCTCTACATTTCTTTTCAAACTGTCTTTTCTGTCTTTGTTTGCTTTTTCTCTTATTCTGCCGTCATTTTTCCCCGGTTCCTCGGGTTCTCCCTTCATGTTTGTAACTGTTATTTTGAAGTTTTCTTTTGACATTCTATCTGTTCCCTTTTGAGGTACTGGAGTTTTTGAGGCTCTGTTCTGATCGCGATGTATTTGCTCTTTTGCGTTGTTGTCAGTTTGTTTTGTGTTATTTAAGACTTCTCGAATCTCATAACCTCGTTTCAACAACTCTTTTCCGTCCTTTAAGATTATTTCTTTGAGAGTTCTTGATTTCAGGTGTAAAACAACTTTGTCCACACGTTCTTCATCAATGTATTCGACCACCGCTATATCTTCGTTTCTTACCTTTCTCAATTTGTCCACACAGTGAAGCAGGGCAATCACGTTTTTCCGATTTAGATTTTTTCCTTCGTTTTCTTCAAGCAAATTTTCAACCAGCACCTTTTTAGGAGACTGGACTCTTTCATTTTGCTGTTTTTTTGTATGATTGCAGTTCTGCTCGTTGGACTGTTTGTGTCTCGGGTGCTTAGGGTTCCATAAGTTATGCGTTTCTCTCGAGAGATCGCTCTTGATCTTTGCTTTTTCAATCGATGTTTTTCCCCTGTTCAATCTATTTCTTTTTTCATCTAGTGTTAGAAATCCTGTGCGGTCATGGTAGTCGTCTTCGTCCGAGTCCAGATTTGAACTTTCATCGCTCTTTTTTTTATCGCCCCCGCGTAGTGGACTTACTTCATTTAGCACTTGACGTGAAGACTCGACCACTTCCGATATATTTTGCCTGTTTTTTGCATCCACCTCTTCAATATAGAAAGAGACATCCTCGATCAGATCTCTTGAAATATCTTGCGACTCTAGGATGCTTTCTTCATCCTCGGTGATCAACACTACGTGCCTTTCTCTTTGTTTGGGAGGTGGTCGAGATGTTTGTTGTAATTCATTATTTAAGGTCACGTCTTCGTTTTCACTTGTTTGTTTGATGTTCCTGAATATTGGCCGTGTTACTTTTGTGGATCCCTCTCCTTTTTTTAAGCTTTTCCGGGTTCTCTTGTCTTTAGCCTCTCCTGTTTTAGTTATTTCAAGTATGTTTTTTGATGTATTTATGGCTTCGACCATGATTTTGCATTGGTTCACCTGCCCTTGTTTTGGCCCAAACATGGGAAAATGCTCGCGTTTGTTAAATTTGTTTTTCTTTCTAGAATCGATGTCTCTTGTTTCGACTAAGGGATCAACGTCTCGTTTAGTCATGTTGTCATTACTCAAATCTTCAACGAGATCGTCAGCAATTATTTCCTTACACTTCGTGTTTTCACTGGTGCTGCTTGATCGAATTCTTGCCTCAACCAATTCAATCACTCTTGTTTTTAATGACGTAACTTTATTCGATTTTGCACTGTGAGTTAGAGCTGGGCCGTCTTCTTGGTTTTCTATATCATTACTCTCGAGAGTACTTATGTTGGGTCTATTTTCTGTCGTGACCGTTTGTTTTGAAGTAGCTACCGGGTTTAGTGGTTTTGTATTCCTCTCTGCAGACTCGATGGATTTCCGCATCCATTTCAATGAGTCTAGTAAGGCATTTGTCAAGATATCTTTTTCATGCCTATCTCCACTTGCCAGATCGAACAGTCTCCTTTGCCATGCTGCTGAGGTTTCTGCTTCTTGATTTAACCTCGCTTCCAGTTTCAGCGCTGTTATTTCCTGGGCGGTTAGCTTAGTGAGCATTAAGGCTACAAGAGCGTTGTTGTCCTTTACGTTTTCACTGATGGACTCGTACAGTTTCGTAAATGGAGCTAAAGAGATTGTTAAAGCGGCCATTATGTTATTCTGCAATTGTGTTCCTATTTGTGGGTCATTGATATTTGTACTCTCTTTTGTATTTCCTGTTGTTTTCTTTTCATAGCTCTTTGAGTTAGTGATATCTTGAGTCTTTCTTTGTGGTGAACGTTCGTCTGTTTGTGTTGCGATGCATCTCATTGTGGAGTTTTCGCCAGTCTTATCCCCTTGTTGAGATTGGACATCAGGGAAATGGCGCCTTTTTTCGAATGTTGAATGCAGTGATCTTTTGTCAGTTGGTGTATAAGTCGATATATCAGCATCTTCAAAATTAAGAAAGTGCTGAGTTCTTAAAGCCCTGCACGGGGTCTTCTCAGTTCGCAGTCCGTAGGCGCCAATCGTTGTTTTTGTTCTTGTTCCTAGGTCTTTCGGGGCGCCTCTCCCAGGGGAGGGACTGCTTTCCTGGCAATGTTTTAATCTAATACCTGATGTTGTTCTCTTCGTTGTGTTTCCTTCCATTGTTTTAATAAAATGTTCTCTCCATTCATGTTCTCCAATCTCTTCCGCGATGGAGTTTTCCTGACCGCCATTTTTAAGAGTGGGTCTTTTCCCAATTAGGGGGGAATGTAGTTTTTTCTTTGCTGACTGAAGAAACTGATTTGTCAGTCTGTGTGGGTCAAACCCTTCTTTCTGCATAGGTCCACTGTTCAGCAAGCTTTGCTTGATTAATGAATCCAGTTTTTTGTAATCGTTCTCATTTGGTCCAGCTTCCGTTTGAGCCTTTATGTTGTTTGTTTGTTCTTCGGCGACAATCGAGATATCGTGTGAGATTATGCTGCAGCCGGTCTTATGATTCTCTCCTTTTTCACTTGTCGATAGTATTTCGGATGCGTCTGAATACACTGATTCGTCCAAGTCTTTATTATGTAATTGTGTGACTATTTCAGTGTTGTTTGCGCTGGTGCAATCTATATCTCCGATAGTCAATTGTATATTATTTTTTGGATATAGCTCTAGCTGAGTTTCTGCGGGATCTACTCCCTCATGTTCACTACTTGTTGTTGTTTGGCTACCCTCGTTCCTTTCTTCCACGGGCGGGTTTACTTTCATTTCATCGTCTTCCGTTCTTGAGTCTGCTACGTTCTGCTGAGCTTCCACCAATATACCAAGATCTATTAGTTCGGCGTCTGTCACGTTTAGCAGTTCAACTGTCATTGGTGTTATTGGGTCTGGGTCTTCGCAGTGTTGTTCCTTTTCGTTTATACTCTGTTGTGCTACTGCGTTTTTGCCCATGGATGAAAACTGTGTTTTATCTACACGCTCTGTAGTTGACTTTTCTCTATCTGCATTCTCACAAACAACCTTTCCTTCATCATAATTTTGAATGAATGTGTTTGTAAGTGCGGATGCGGATGTCGATTTGAGTGAGAAGATATTCAAATCTCGTTTAGTTGCGTGCCTCCTCTGTTCACTCCCTCCCATTTCTGTGGTTTCTAAGTTTTTGGGCAAATCAATATTTGAAAGTCTAGAAAAGGCAGCAATCTTACCTCTTTCTTTGTGAGTTTCGTGACTATGTCCCGGCCTCTCTCTTTGTTGATGAGGAAGTCTTGAATTAGCTCTTGTTATTGGGCGGGCTATTGCCCCTCCTATTGAGATATTGCTGTTGTCAATCGATGTTGGAGCTATCGAGGCCATTATTTCTCCGCCTCACTTTGTAGTTGCCTTATTGAATTCAAGCCGTAGGGTATCTCTTGTGGCTGTTGTTTGAGCTTCGCTTCCTTCACTGTTGGTATATTTGCCTGTAGACGCACTATTAAACGTACCAGCGGGGATCAAAGAGATAGAGATCTCCGCAGTCTCCCCGAGTTTAAGTGGTGCACCCCAGCACCCAACAGCCGCACAACAGCCAACGCCCTCTACCCCTGCCGGGCTCAACGCCGCGAGGGTGAATGCGGCTGCGTTATGAGTGAGAGTGCAGTCACGTGATGGATCACGTGGTCTCCAGCCGGCTCCGCCCCCTCCAGGGAACGAAGCGAAGACCAGCAAGAGTCGTAATAGACTCGCAGTGCTGTGGGTCACTTTGCCGCTTTTGCCGCTTCAAATGTCCAGGTAAGTAAGAATAATGTTCCTTTCACAATGAACGGTTTCTATTAGCATACGGTCTCTTGCCACGTTAGCCAGAGTCCTGCCATACTGAACTAGGCCCCCCGCCATAGTGTGTAGATTTCGGTCATTTAGGGCACTACGTCGCAGTTCTGAGCCTCTATCTTTCCATTTGGTTAAACTTTGTTCCTTTCTACCCCCAGCGAGTGTTCAGCATGTTATGTTATGTTAATGAATTTTGTAGAGCGCGAGCATCCGCCCAAGGGCATCTTGGCGTGGAGAAGAGGGAGTTCCATGGGAAGAAAAAACCAAAAGGAAGGAGACCCTTTTCAGAAGAGAAACTTCTTTATCGCCTTCCTAAAAGCAAGGTGATTGGTTAATTTCTTGATGAAGAACGGAAGTTCATTCCACATAATGGCGGCAGCTACAGAAAAGGCCCTGCCTCCTATCCGTGCTCGCCGATAAGATGGCACAATGAGAAGGTGGGCAGTAGTGGAGCGCAACGCGCGGGTGGGAACATAGCGTGTGAACTTGACTTGAAGGAACTCAGCTCCCACGCCGTGCACAATACACAGAGTTTTAAACCTAATACGTTGGCTCACAGGTAGCCAATGCAGAGACTGTAGGACAGGCGAAATATGGGCTCTATAAGGGGAGCCAGTGGCCATTCTAGCGGCCAGATTTTGTAAGCGCTGCAGTCTCTGAATAAGCCCCTTCGGTTGAGCCAAATATAAAGAGTTACAGTAGGCGTGATAGTATGAGAGCTGCTACCAACCGTGGACGAAGAGGCTCAGGAATCAGGGGGAGTACTTTCTTCAGGACTCTAAGCTGAAAGTGGCCTGCTTGACAAACGGTAGTGATCTGATTCTCCATAGATCGAGATGCAGATAGTATCACACCCAGCATGCCAAGGTCCTTGGAGGAAGGGCAAAGTACAGCATGTATATTAATTATTGTTGCAGTGCCTAGCGGATCTCGGGAGCGGTGAGCACATTGTAGAATAACGGTTTGTGTTCCTGACGATAAGATACATAGAATAGTTGTGAAGGAAATTTTTTGGTGTGAACGAAGCCTTGAGTAGAGAAATTGCCAAGACGTCAAAACTGGATCATGGTTAAACTGCCCCCTACGGAGGTTGGAGCAACCGGGTCTGCAATAGAATGACTTGGTATTACGAATACATATGAGAAATTAATTTCCAAGGAGTGGAGCCTCAGTTCTGTTTTTTATTAAGCCAGCTGGTTCCCAAAAGATAGCTGGAAGAATGTATGTCATGGATAGTACACATGTTTCAAAACAGAAGTTGCAAAAAGTGTTGCAGAGTTAAGCTGCTACGAGGCCTAGGAACTGTCTGGAGTGCCAGATTAGCTGAGCCCATGGGAGAGGATATTACTGTGTCTAATTCGATGACTTCACTGTTCACACTCACTACACGATTGGGTCTTCCGGGGGGGCTGCATATCAGAGGTTACATGAACTTATTTTGACCAGTAAGGATATTCTGTTTAAGTAAATGTTTCATGTATAACTTTAGCCAATCAGGATGAAGTATTGTCACGATTCCTGCCCCCTGCCCCCCGGCTTATCAGGCTGGAGCCAGGTCACGGCCACCTAGTCGGCCCCTAAGGGCCTCTCCATCTCCCCAGACACCTACTTGGACTCAGACCTGGCGCCTTTGGCACCAAGCTCACACACAGTCCTGAGATCCACTTAGTATTGGACTTGCAATGTATTATGGGGCAATGGAAGCCCCCATGTAATTCAGTTTCTTGAACTCGATGAGCGGTCTAGTCTTTTGGGTGTGGCTCAGCCCAGGGATACCTGGGATACCTACAGACTATTTAAACCACACCCGGTCTGAGAAACATGCTTTGCGTTTCTCTGCACCTGCAGCGTGACACTCACCGTGCTCGGATCTCCTGAAGAGGCCCACTTCTTTCTTCAGCGCCAGCGCACCTGCAATAATAAGAACTTTGTTGCCAATACTCACCTCGAAGAGCATCCAACTTCTGTCCAGCTCTTCCCAGTCTTGTGGATTCCTACGGCAGAGTCATCTCCATCTCGGCACGCCGCGCCCTACCAAAGGGGAGAAGAATAGAAGAAAAGACGTTAGTAAGCATTCTGCAATACCTAGCTCTCTCGAATTTGCAAATAGAGTTTAATCCTTACCTGAACTCCCGTCGATTGGACAACTTCTGCTCTGGAGCATCCCGCCGATCTGCAAAAGGGGAAAAGACACATCAGGTTAGCGCAAAACATTTAAGAGGCGCCGCACATCGTGCTTTCTCACAGTAGCTCATCTCCTCAGCTCGCTTCCATGCTGGATTACTGCGGCACCTAAAAGGACACAGAAAAGACGAACATTGGTTAGTGCTAAAGAAGCCAATAAGCATCACGCTCCGCATTCCTACTTACTTCAGCAGCGCATCACCATCCTCAAGACCTTCATCACCTAAGGAAATAAAGACACAGTATTAAAGGGACTAGAGCCATCAGAACTTTTGTAAGACAATTACCGGTCGGGCTGAAGCCGCAGCAAGCCCCGTCCGCCGGGCCCGTGCCAGTGATGCAACTAGGCACCCTCCAGCCCGCATCACCCAACGCACCCCTGCATCGAAGGCAGGATGGAGAGCACCCCACATCAAAAAACAAGGTGAGGAGAGGTCTGGGGGAAGGTTGGGACCCAGGGAAGAAAAGGGGGGCCAGACAAGCAAGACCAATAGGGAATTGACCTCTGATAATACTGTGTTTCAGGCCCAGTGCTTGGTTGAGCAAGTCCAGGGAACGGTTCGAAGTGGTCGGAAGTCCAGACCGGCTAAGTGGCGTCCCCGTGAATATCAGGTGAGAGTTACAGTATTTTCTGCTGACTGCATAATTAGGTCATTCATAAGTGGCTACACTCAGGATGGTCATGGGTAATGTACCAACCAACAGGCTCACTAACATATATTGGGCCTCATCAGGGGCTGGGCGGTATCCCAGCGGTAATAGAGCCGGGATACCGTCCAACGCTATTAGCGTTACCACTACTCGATCTAGCACTATTAGCGCCTGATCCCAAGTAGCGGTACAGCGGTACGTTCCCATTCCCCATTGAGTCCATTGGACCCAATGGGGTTGGGGGGGCACTATTGCCGCCGGTATTAATTTCACAGGCGGAAACAGCACTGAAAATGGCCAAAAAAACAGGCGGAAAGCAGGATTTTTACCTCCAGAAAAAAGCTGGAGGTAAAACTCGAAACTTTCCGCCCAACTCTTAATAGGGCCAGCCCTTAAATGCAGCCGTAATAGCGTTACCGCCGCATTGAAGGGCTACCACCCAACTCGTGATCAGGCCCATTGTGTTTAGATTTGTATATATGTGGGAGACAATGGGGAACGTGGGATTAACATGCACGTGATACTTGTAAAGTATGCAAATGTTGTGTTTTTTTGTCTTTAAATACTGTAAATCATTGTGGGCGGACCAAGAGAGTTTTCAGTTCTACGGAGCTGACTGACCCTCCTGGTCATAATTTGCATATATGAAAGCTGTACAGGCACTCCATTACTGCTTCTTTGAATTGATTTTCGATCAGTTTTTGGGCCTACCATACACTGCGAACAAAGACGGGGGCCCTGCGCTGATCCAAAAACATACTGACAATACATGATCAGTGGTGGGTGCACCACCCACCGTAGCTGCTGTTATAATTTAATGTGCTTATTACAAAGTACGCCAATACATTTTTCGCTCCACTTGAGTTTTCTTACGGCGCTACAATAAGTCCAATGTACCACATGTGAGTCTTCTCTTTGGAAGTTGCTTATAGTTGGCTAGTGATTTTTCTCGTGCCTCCTTTCACCAGTGGTAAACTCTAGCAGCCTCAAGGTAAATGGGGGAGTGGTAAATCAAGGCATGAAAGAAAAACGTAATGCTTGATTTACTTCCCTGCCCCTTTTTGATGCAGTGACGAGGCCGGGGAGGGGCACTGAGTGGCGACACGCTCTCTGCAGTGCATTCCTGCTCTGCCATGTCTGTCTGTTTCATGTCATGCATGCATGATATTTGCATGCAGGCGTACAACAAATGGATTCCTACAGAATCTGCCTCAGTTTTCCACCTGGTCAAAACCAGGCCAAATCCATAGGGAGCCAGCATAGGGAGCCATCAGTAAATGCTGCATGCAAAGTTCATTTGTAGGTGACTTTTACTTTTCCACGATACAAAACAGTAAAAGTGAGTTTCCTTCACTTCTACTCCCCCCCCCCACAACCCCCACATCTTGATGGTGAAAAAGTGCGTTCAGGAGACCCAACAGAACATAAGTGCTAACATTGGTGGTCCCCTGCATGCATTTTACATTTTTTTAATGAAATTACCGTGGGAAAGTCTTTGCATATAGGATCACAAGTAGTACAATTGTAATTACTTGCACACTTCTCATTGATATGGGTGCCTTCTAAAAAAAGCCTTCTAAAAACGCAATCTCTGTTACGAGGTTTTAGAGTTGGTCTCGCAATGCGTGTTCACTTTAATGTTAATGGGGACCCCTCCTTTCAGTAAGTGGGTCTGCCTGACAGCCATTCAACAGCAGCCTATTAGCTTCTTGTTCAGATAGCATATATAAGCATGTGCAACCATGTCAAGAAGGTTCCATGTGATAATGTCGCCTGGAAAAAGTCAGTAGGTATGCAACTTTTTTTTCCTGACCCCTAAAATACTTTCCCCAAATATTCTAGGAGGGGTCTAATTTTATATTATAAACTCCTATCGTAGAATATTTGGGGAAAGTGTTTGCTTTTAATGCGGGTGCATTTCTGGGGAGATTTTGCACCCTGGCGGCCATTTCCCAGGCGGCACCTTTCATTGCAGGTAATAGAATTGTTCTGGTGAAAATATGTCAGATAGCAAAGCTTCCATGTCGAATAACTAACTGGACATCAAGATGGTAGAGCGGTAGCATATAGAGTAACAAGGGTAAGAAGCTTTGTTATGTAGCCTCGCGGCTACCTGGATAAGCAACATTCGGCCATGTGGCATATTTTCTGATCCAGCATCATTGAAGTCCTAGTGATGCTAGACAAGAAAGCTTTCACATTATTGGCTCATGTTAATCTGTGGGAAAGTTCAGCATCTTCTGTAATCACGCACAACAAGACATGGAGAAAACAGGTCGGCAAGGCATCACCTCACTATGAGCTCCTGGCATCTCTACTCTTACCAGAAGACGTCTCTTTCAGGTTTTGAGGTGTTTGCGGTGGTCACCCATTTTGGTGGGAAGGTTTCGGAGTGAGTGCTCCAGCGTTGCCCCCTGCTTTATTGAGGGGATCGAGTGAGATTGCTTTGGGGAACCACCATTCACCTCCCTTGAGCCCAGTATCCACTACCTCGGGGTGGCACCTGACCCCCCCCCCCCATGGGCCAATCTACTGTTGGTCCTCAAGATTAGGCAGGGGACTTCATAACACCATTTATTAAAACCTAGAACCATCATATGCAACACCTATATTTTAATGCATATCTATAGCTGTCACATGAAGCACATATTCATTTCAGGGGCAGAACAGGAGGACCATCCACATAAAAACACATTTAAACCCCATGATAGTAATTCTGATGATTCAGCTCTGTGTACAGTGCTGCCCCTGGCTCCATATCCCAATTCCCAGGATCCCTATGTTACTTGCACAGCAGTGGGGCTGCAGAAATGGACATGGGCTCAAAACTGCTCTTTTTCATAGTGTGATGTCACAATGTGGGTTATGCTCCTCTACACACACACACACACACACACACACACACAGTGCCAGCATCCATGGACAAGGAGTGTTGGAGTAATGACTCTTATATCGCTTCCTTTGCTTGCAACACTTTCTCAAACAGAGGCCAAGCTTAAGGGTAACAGAGTAATGATTGCAGAACACGTTGACAGTATTGTTGAGTGACATTTTGAAGTCAACATTTCTTCCCCTGTCGCTGTGACATGCATAGCCATGTGATGAGAGCGCCCTGGTCATGTGAAAGAACCTAAATGTAGTATAGCCGGAGCCCATGTTCAGACTTCTTTCCCTGATCTGAAAAGTAGTTCCGCAGCACCAGAAGAAGTGTGTGAAAGATGTTGTTTTGGGGGTCCCAGCACTTGCCAATATTACATTCCTATCTGCTAGAAGGAATACCAATGGGGAAGTGAATGAGAGATTTGGGTGGTCGAGTGATCGTTTTGTTCAGCTTTATTTCGATATCGTTAGATCATCAAAGCAATCATCAATATTCATACATCAAATATTAAAATCAGGATGTATACATTACAGTCTCTCAGTTGAATAGCAATGTATGAAATGAGAAAGAAAAATGAAAAGGCAAATGGCACCATTTTCCATATTGAAATAATATCATGGTCACGATTAAGGAGTAAGATTCCATACCGAAGTCAATAGCCATGCGTCCAGATCCCAATGCGAGACACCATTAAGGTGGAGTGACGTGCTGATGACTGTGGCACCTAATTCACATTTATTTTCATGCTATCGTTCCACAGGATCAAAATGGCTCTAACGTGCCACCAATCCAAAGGGCGTGGCAGTCTCTACCAATTGCCGACCTTCAAATTGATAGAGAATGTCCAATGCCAGACCACAGTAGAAGACAAAGGAACAGGATATCCTGATCGGGGGGGGGGGGGTGTGGGGGGGCAGGGTCTCAAAGGAGCAGGCATACCACAGTGGAAGACCAAGGAACAGGCTAGGAGCAGCTGTTCCAAGACAATCTGGACCTGTAAAATAAAGGAAGTCAGAAGCAATTAGAGCTGCCGCAGAAATGAGCTGCTTGGTTTGGTCTCTGGCAGTGAGAGTCCACAACAATTTCCATAGACTTAAATTTAAGAGTCATCAAAGAGGAAGGGTCTGCTGTTTCACTGTGTAGTTGTGAGTAGGTTCCAGTCTCAAACAACTATGGCGAGTTTCCTGTTAAGATTGTTATTTATTCCAATAGTGCAGTTCGCAAAACCTGTCTCTGTTCCACTGCGACTGTCCAGTGTAAAATTGAGTTTAAAAAAAACAACAGATTTCGTCTCACTGCCTTCAAAGGCTCGGAGTTCCTTCCTGGTGGCCACAGCCTATGCTCTTTACTTGTCACCATCTAGAAGACCGCCGTTTTCAATGGCCTGCCTCGCGAGGCGCTGGCACTATTCCAAAAAGTGGTCTTTCACTTGTCAAGCCCATCTTCACAGCTGCAGTGAAAGTGGTGCACACCCTTTAGTTCTTGACTTTTAAACTTTCATCAAAACTGTTGTGAAGTCTAAGATTACTACAATGAATGGCTGTGCTCCTCTCATTACCTAAAAGACCCAAACAATATGAGGGCTTCTGTTTCAAGCTTTGATGATTCTAGCATAAAACATTGTCATGCACTAGGGGCAGTTTCACGTTAGATGTCCCTTTGTCATCCAAGGACAGACATCCCTCAAAGGCGTTCAATAACTGCAGATCAGTTGTGGCCACCTTCAAGCTCGACATTGTACATTCACACTCTGTTTTGTGGGGGCAGGGGGAGTGTGGTTTCCAGGGACATATACCCATTCCGCTTCCTTCCCCACCTATACCACATCTTCTTAACTGCATGTATTAGGGGGTTTAGGTGACTGCTGCGGCTCACCTTTTACCCATGGCATTTACCAAATATGTGTACGCTCTGCGGTGTATGAATTAAACGTTATCAATAAAGTCTAATGAGTCCTCCAAAATTAATACATGTAGATCCAAAGCGGCATAAAAGCCGATTCACTCGTGCATAAAGAAGAATCATAACTCCATAACCGCAGCCTTAATGTCTAACGAGGCAGAGAGAATGGAAGCCGCCCCTAAAGTGCTACTTCCTTCTGAGATTTTGCAACTCTCCCAAAAAGCCAGATATAGACCTTTGCTTATGCCATCAATGAAGACACTTTGCAGACTCATACCTCCCAAATTCCAGGTTTTGGGGACATTCACTGTCTAGATATCCCTTGTACTTCGCGGTGACTTTGGGCCTCATCACGAGTTGGGCGGTAACGCCGGTGCTATTACCGCTGGCGCTATTAGCACTACCGCCAAACCCCCTGGCGCTATTAACGCCGGATCACAGATTTGGCGGAACGGTTAGTGCCCATTCCCCATTGGGCCCATTCGGGAATTCCTCATACCCCATTGGGCCCAATGGGGAAAATTTGCGCTATTACCGCTGGCGGATTTCCCACCGGCGGTAATAGCGCCGAAAAACGGCATATTTGCAGGGGATTTCCCCCAGCTCAAAGCTGGGGGAAATTCGCCAAGGCCATGATCTGGCGGACCATTAAATGCGGCGGTAATAGCGCTACCGCCGCATTTAAGGGTTACTGCCAGACTCGTGATGAGGCCCTTGTCTGGACAAGTTGGACTAATGGACTGAACTTGTGTGTCTGCTGCTTAATTGTTTGTTGTTTCGGAAAAGAAGTCTAGGCGACCAACCAAACAATTTTGATGAATAACTGAAAAAATACTTAGTGTTAGAGAAGTCATGTGGAAGGGCGCAAGTGATAACTCAGTGCTGGTTTGGTCAATGATTCGCTCATCATAAGAGGTCTGCAAAGACAGAGCTCTGAGTTTATACGGCTCAGACAAAGAATGTTCTGTTGCCAGAGGCTTCAAATGCGACAGGTTTCTAAGCAGAGGCATATTGATGTCATTGGCTCCCCTTTGTGACAAGGCAAAACTGAAGATGTCGTAGAGACCGGAATTTCTTAAATGCCAAGGCAACCATGATGTGGAGGAAGTGATGTCACAATGGGGGCAGGGTCTGGCTGCAAAGCCTGCCTGGCTGCTGGCAGTAACAGAGCAACTTTTTATCATACCACCACATATGCCCCTATGCTCGGCATCAATAACATAATATAGAAAACCCATTCTTGACAGTGGATTTTTGTATATAATTGTATGAAGCATGACATAGCGGCTCAAGACAATATGGCTTCAGAGGACAGAATAATATATGCTTGGTGTATGAAGTAAGTGACTGGGCCGAAGGATCGAGGATCATTAAGTACTTTTATTTATTTATAATCGTAAGTATACATGTATGGGATACTGTGTGCCCCACTCTTTCAGCCACTCCAATCGTCCTCTCCTCCTGCCTCTCGTGTCCCCCTTCTTGAGCTTGACACCTGGAATTGTGTCAAAGGTTCCATGACGCAATGCATCACAGTACTACACATCCCCTTTCTTTCACAAGGATGTTTCCAGTGCTTCCACTAATCGGCACAGTCGTCCAGGTAACGTGATCTTCCATAACACCTTCCCATCTCGAAGTGGACAGCGAAATATCTGGTGAATCTGACAAGGAACATTTTCCAACTCTCTCAACATCACTTCTCTCACCAACTTCACTGCCCACATCTCAACTCCTTCTCCCCATCTCTTCAACCAGCCTCATTCTATCACCATCCTCCTTTCCATATTCCACACCCTGCCCTCCTTTGTCCCCAGAGCATGCTTGAACACCTCAACCACATCAATAGGCTTAGACCACCGACAGCCATCACCACATAACGCACAGTGCAATTTGATTCTGACCCAGCTTCACACCTGGAGAACACTGCGTCTTCTGAACAGTCTGTTGTCCTGGGCTGCCTTGTTCTTCATTGGCTGTGTCTAATTCTCTCTTCTACACCAATCAACTTAACCTCCGTACCTGACACATCACCGATCCAGCTGAGAAAAAGCCTCATAGTACCCTTTCTTCCCCTGCTATGTTCGAATGGAGAAATGCCTGTGGTGCAGTGTGGGGTACATCTATGGGCAACAATTGTCTTCTTTACTACTTCCTTCCATTCCTTTCCATTGGGCCATGCCCATCTTTCTTAATTATTCTGGTATATCTTTCCCCAATTACATTAGTTTGTGGATGATATATGGCACTTGTTTTATGGACAATGGCTCTCCTTTCGAAATACATTTCTATCTCTTTTGACTCAAACTGTCAACCATTATCAGTGAAAACTACACCCGGTTAACCCTCATGCTCACAAAATTCTTCCAAAAACCCAGTTATACTTTTTGTGGTGACATGAGGTGTCATTTTCACCTCTGCCCACCTTGTCAAAACATTCACAACCTGTCTTGACTTGATGCGTCGTGAAGAATATATGGGCCTCTGTCCCCAGGTTCCCCACTGGGAGAGAGAAAACTACTCCCTGTGCGAGCCTTGAGGCCACAGGTGGTTGTTGTTTCGCAGGATCAGTCGCCGGCGAGGACCCCAGAGCTGTTTGAATGAATTCAGGTATTAGCACAAACAAGCAAACAAGCACAGTACTGTAAACAATGTAACTGTATTGAAAAGGGGCTTACCTAAGTTTAATGGAAAGGTGCTAGGAACTTTGAGGCTGTGGTGCAAGGAAGCGTCAGCAATCCACAAAGCCAGGCGCCAGAAACTCAGCGCTGGCTACACACCTGATAATCCTGGAAGTATTTGTGGCACTATGGTACTCGTGGACTACTTGGAGGCACCGTAGCAGTTCAAGGAACCTCGAAGACAGATGAGTAAGTGACAAAGCAGAGAAGGGTAATCCGAAACAATCCGTTAACCGTTAGCCAAAAATCCAAAAGTCTGTGAATCCGAGCAGAAACCAAAACCACAAATCCAAAGAGCAAGAATAACTAGTCCGTAATCCGTAAGCTTGAGGTCTTTTCCAATGAATCCAAGACGTGAATCGAGAAGGCCGAACAGTGTCGTGAAGACAGCTGTGAAGCGGCGAATGATTCAAATTGCGTGGCTTTTATGTCTGCCAACTCCCGATCACGTGAGCGGAGCTCAGGGCACGTGATCGGGAAGTCGGCCCGAAACCAGGAAGTGGTTGCGGTGGGCTGCCCCAGCCCGCTCGCAATCTCCATGGCAGTTGCCACTGGAAACGAGGGAACAAACAAAGTCGCCCTCTGACAGAGCCTTGGAGCTGATGACACTTCCTCCACACCACAGGTAGCGTGACATTATGAGGGGCTGACTGTGACTTGGGGAGTCTAGCTGTGTTATGTGTCGTGGAGTCCCCGGTGGTATGAGCGTTATGTAAAGCGGTGGGCCTGAAGGTAACCTTCCTTCCGCGCATGACACAACCACTATGCAGTATGTCTGGCATCTATCACTGCATATCGGCCCAAGCACGTCAATTGCCAATTTCTCCCACAGTCTTTCTGGTATGTCAGTTAAAGCCATGGGACTCCTCTCACTCACTGTGACAAACCTGAGGTTTTTCTCTCAAGCAGACCTCAAAAATCCCTTATTCAGGTGGCCAGGGAAGGGCTGACGCTCTCAGATCCCAGCCCTGTGGGCGGTTGAGCGAAAGAGGATCACCTGAATGGGGGAGCACAGTGTTGTGCTCGAGGGAATCACCCAAGTGAGACGCAGTTTTATACCTGGGAAGAAGGGGAAGAGGACGGGATCCCTGAGACCGCTGTAGGCTGTACCACATCTGCCTCCTTTCCTCCCAATGAATCTCTTTTGCCCAGATCCAACGACCCCTCTGTATATGACAAATCCCCTAGGAACTCAAACCCTGTTGCACTCGGAAACTATCTCTCCCAGAACCCCTGTTTTGCTGTGCCCTACCCAAATACTCCCAGTCATTCTCCTCCCTGTCGCTCTGATTATTATTTCCTGAAACCCCAGTTGTTTCGATAAAACACTACCCTTCCCCCGGCTTCCCCTATTCAATTCACCAACCCTACAATGCTCACCTTTCCGAGTTGACCAATCACCCCCTTCCTTAAGACACTTTTTCCCTATCCTACCCCATAGGATACTGAGAGGTTTTACCCCCTCCCCCTTTTCCAACACAAACACTTCCCTACACTGTGACAGACAACAGACTAACACCAGAGCCATTTACCTGACATGTCCTAACACAAGGGTCAGGCAGAGTCAGACAATTGACAATAACTATGCACGCCTGATGGCCCTTTCCCTTCCCCACAGGGTTAAAAGGAGGTGCACAAGAGCACACTTTGAGCGAGGACAAATGCACGAGGAAGCAGCTAATCCAGACTGGCAGTTCAAGCAGAGGAGAAAGGTGGAGAGACCTGGAGGGAGGACAAAGAGGGAACTGCCCTTGCCCTTTTCAATTCAGACCTGCGAAGCCTCGGAAAGGGAAATCATAAAACCGGGAAGTCCTGTTGGTGTGTGGTGAAGTGGGAGAATGGGACAAAAGACTCCCCCCAATCTCCTCGCGCCCCTGGCCTAGAGGATCGCGACCCAGACACCCGCCACGAGAAGAATTTGCCTACCTACCAGACGACCAAATACCCTGGTACAGGAACATACGGATGTGCCCATCTGCCTGCCCACCAGCCTGCCCTGCTCAAGCCGACACCTGCGGCATGGATGAACTCGACTAAACCTTTCAACAGTAAATAAACACATCGTTAGAGATGCCATGACGACTTAGCCAACTGTCAGAACACCCGTGCATCCATGCACACTGGACACCCCACACCAATTCACACGAAGAACATATTCAGTGCTATGACATAGGTGACGGACACACCCACTGACGCGCATCTTTATTATTTTTCATATAGGTTTTTCAAAATGCAGAAACGCAAGACGCACAAAGCGCTCATCTAAAATGCTTGCTGACGCTCCTCCTAACCCTTACATTGTGATGAAAATACAACGAAGACATGATACCGAGTATGAAGCAATGTGATACCATAACTTAAAGTGCCGTGCATTAAACATCCCCACCTATGCACCAGGCCCAAGTAGGCCGCAAGCAAGAGCCTCCACGAACATTGAACGAGCAAGAGTACAATTGCTGACCCTGCAGAATGAGCCCAGCGAGAACTGCCAGCCAAGGGGGCAATGTTGCAACTCGCATGCCACAAGCCGAAGCCAAGGTCACACCTGCAAACTAAGCCAGACACACAGTGGAAAATACAACATTAAATGTGCAGAATTCTGCCTCAACCACGGTCTCTCCTCACATGACCAAGCCGAACCTGACAGGGTGCCAGACCCAGGAGGGAGAAGTCGCCTGGGTCCCACGTTTGAGACACAGGCTGCAACAATGAAATGGCCCAATGGACACCTACAGCGATGGGAATAGTCTGCTCTCAGGCATATGAGCAAATCCACGCATTGTTTGCACAAACACATAGTTACATATTGTTGCAAATGACAGGTACACCGCGAGCTGGGAACAACGATGGTCCCAAGCTGGGGGGCTCGCGAGTGGACCAATCAGAACATGGGGCACTCATCACTGACGCCATTAAATTTAGCCAATCATTAGGGGTCTTCGTGTAACAATTCTCATGTATCTAATAGAAGGGACAACCCAAGTATACCACCTGACTGACCCTTAACCACTAACAGCGTTCTCTATACGTATGCTATACTAACCCTACCACTCGAGGAACCAATCCAGAGTGGCGATAGGTTTTTTGCTAACTTTCCCAGGTGACGCAAGTAGCGCGTCATACTGAGGCAAAAAGGGGCCTGCGAGCCCCACGAATTTCGAGAGTCAAGACGGACGCGTACGATCCTAGACCCATCCCTGCCATTATTCAATAAACAGCAGAATCACCTTGCTTCGTGTGTGTGTCTCATACTCATTTTTGGGATACGCGGGAGGAGTTGGGGCCTCCCAGCCCGGAGGTCCGTGGAAGGCCCAGCCGACCCCGGGAGAAACCCCCCCGACAAGTTGGAGGCACTGCTGAGATCTGTTTAAGATCTGCTTTTTACTTTATTTTTCCGAGTGCTCTCGTTGCGAGGAGGCCTGGCGGCGCGGCCCCCTCTGCCGCTGCCCCCTTTTTGAGGACTACAGGACCATCGCGGAACTGCGAGAAGACCGGACAGCGCAATCCGGATATTGGCCTTCGGGAGCCGGTTGAGAAGTATCCCGCCCGCGGTTGGCATGTGTCCAGACGTGGTCCAGACGAGGGGAGGTGGCGAGCCCCTTGGAGCGGTGCACGCAGTCGAGCGGCCCCGCATCAAGAGAACTTGGTGAGTATGCCACACCCAACAAGCAAAGTGAAATTGTGAGGGAGGGGGGAGGAATAGAATACGGGAGGTGGGAGGTGTTACAAAGATGCGCGGCGAAGGTTTGGTAAATTAGTGTTGACGGTGAAGTGAATGGTAGCTGGACAAGTGCGAGAGCAGTCCGCTACGTTACGAAGAAGAGGGGGGCGGAGCACAAAAACATCACGTGCGGCCGCTCGTAGACACTGATTGGCCTAGGTCGCGACCACCTGTAAGGGTGGGTGTGTGTGTGCGGTTTCCTACGAATTGGTGATTATTGATCAATGAGCAGATGAGGATCCCTATTGATCGAGCAGAAAACTCGATAGATAGATGACGTTTCCCTGTAGGTGGTAGCTAGCTGGTTGCCTAATATGGAAGATAATTGGCTGGTTAAGCCCTCCTGTCGAGGGGCGTATCACACGCGAGGCGACGCAGTGTGCGCAGTCTGATTATATTGTTGATTACCTTGTTCCAGGCGTGACAAGAGGACAGCTGTGGGGTTAACGGGGATAGATTGCAACCTTATTTCAAACTTTTAAAACATGAAAAGAACTTACCGGTAGTTTTGGAAGAGGTCGGTGACATCACCAGTAGGGCTTTCATAGGATATCTTGAGCACAAGGCATTGTTGGAGAGTGGTAGGGAAGAGAATAATGGTAAGGGAGTGGAAACGGAGATAAACGGTAACGATTATATCGGGGCAAGGTGAAGAGAGGGACGTGGCCGCGCACGGAGAACGCCGGCCACGACAAGTGAGGAAAGAGGAGGAGGGGTGAAATAAAGTGGGACGGCTGTATAAGAACGTCACACAGGGCACGCAGCCGCAGGGGGCTACGTGCGCCTCGGCTGTAGGGGGCCATAGCGGTGTTAGGTGAAAGAATAAAAGAGAGAAAAGAATATTATAAATGTAAATACTATATTTTACTATTTTCTTTTAGCGGACGATAGCAAGTCCCCAAAATTACGGGGCCAGGTAAAACATCTGAAATTGTATAGCGTTCATTATTAGCAAAATAACCGCTACCATATCAAGGAAGGATAACAACACAGTGCCACTATGTCATATGGGACAGGATCGGGAGGGTGGGGGAACACCCTCACTACCCCGCTACAACATATATGTAAAACACTGTCACCCCATAGGGAGAAACTGATTAAATACAGCATAGAATGGACACAGGGGACGGACAACAAAATGACAACATCATGGCCGCCTAACGGCAGTTTCGACCCATATATACAACACTCACTATTGACCTATCTGCATAACACATACAAGGGGAAGAAGTTGACACACCATGTGGAGGTGTTTAATTTATGGAGAATGTTCCAGGGGTCCCGACCAGGACCAAACGGAATGTTCACTGTAGGGGGAAAAAAAGGAGGAGAAGGAGGTTAAAGAGGAAGAACAGATGGGGAAAAAGAGAGTGAAGGCACACAGTGCACGGGGAAAGGACAAGAGGGAGGAGAAAAGAGTAGCAACCTAAACTAAAAAGAAATAAAAAAGGAACAGGGCGACGACATGCCCCTAGCGAAGGTAGTGAAAAAGGAGGAAGGGGGGTTATATCCTTTAACGGAACTACGAGAAATAGTGAGAGAACAATTAAGGGTGGCTGAGGGGTATTCGAATCCAGCATACAGCCCACCACCATATACAGCTACAGGTGGCTACACGGGAGGGGAGCCGACAAGTACGGCAGGGTCAACTTATACGAAGGTGTCCGCAGGGGAGGGGAAAAATAGCGAAGAACAAATTGCAGCAATAGGACATGATGAGTGGGTAGCTGCACAGGTATTATTAAAACTGTGAGGTTCATTAACAGGAGAAGAGAAGGAGGTAGTAAGGAAAATGGACGAGGAGAATGAGAGTAAGAGTAAGATGAAAGGGGAAGGAGGGAAAAGAAAGGAGGAAGAGCTGTTACGAGAAAAAGAAGAGATTTTGGAGGAACGATTAGCAGAATTAAGGAATGAGCAAAATGCCCTGATCAAGCAGCTTGAGAGGGAGGAAAGAGAGAGAGCAAGGGAAAGGAAAGAAAATAAGAATGAGTTGGAAAAAATGAGGGAACGAACTGAAGAACGAAAGAGAGAAGCTGAAAGGGTAAAGGCAGCAGCAGAAAGGGTATCTCGAGCAGCACAGCGCGACAAGAAAAGAGAGGAAGAAGAGAAAGAAAAAGAAATGGAAATATGGAAGAGGAAAATACTATCAGAAACAACCAAGAAATACGAAGAAGGGAGGATGATAGAAAGCATATTAGAGCGGGAAAGAGAGAGATGGGAAAGGAAGAGAGAAGAGGAAAGGATATTGGAAAAGATGAGTAGTGAAGTAATGGAGGAATTAACAAAGAAAAGAGTGGAAATAGGTAGAGAGATAGTGGAGAAAAAAGAAGGGGAAAAAGAAGATAAGAGAGGGGAGAGTGAAGTAAGGAGATATGTACGCAGAGACACAGAGTAGCAACAACATCAGCACAAAGGGGAGCAATTGGTAAAGAAGAAACGGGAGGAACGGATTTAATAGATCTAAAAACAGTAACGATTCGGGGGAAAAAGACAGATTGGGGGTTGTCGCTCCTGGATGACTTTTGTAGCGAGGAAGAAGAAGGAATGGAGAGAGAAGGAAGAAATAGGGAAAGGGAAAGCTTAGATAAATTGTACATCACCCGGACTAACAGGGAATCACCATGGGCCTGCAGAAGAAAGGAAGAACTGGGGGGAAGTGAGGGGGAAGAGCAAGGAATGGCGGGAAGGCACAAACGTGCAGCTACACCCTCATCATCCCGTCCAACATGCTCCACTACCCCACACTCATCCCGTGCAACATGCTCACCTACACCCGCACCCGCCCCTCACGAACACACACCCTATGCTGGTAGGCTTAGAGATCTCCCTGGACGCAGGCAGGAAGAACGAGTACACACGCCCACATCAAATAAAGGAAATGATAAAAGAAGGGGAAGAGATGGAGGAGAAACAGTTACGTGCAGGGGAAATATGGACATAACAGACGATGTAGACGACACGGAAGAAGAGGAGGGGTACACAGACTCGACTCTGGGGAACCCGGGGGGTCAGATAGGACACAACCTAATGCCACTCTTGGAGAGGGGAGGGGTTAGACCACAATACGTCCCTTGGAAGCATGCAGACAAAGAAAATATAATGTGCAGGCTCCCATCATTAAGTGGAGGTGCGGGGAAATGGATATATGAAATGGAAAAACACAACGCAGGACAGAAATTGGCAGTACGAGATGTAAAGGGCCTCCTAATATCAATATTGGGGGATGCAGCAGATGACATCTGGAAGAGAGCAGGCTTCCCCGGGGTCACAATAACAAACACATCACACGACGGGGCGCCATTCGCAAACTGCAGGCATGCATTATGGCAAGCACTGAGGGTACAATACCCAGACACATCAGACATAGGAGCAATCACATCACGCAAGATGCGTGAAAACGAAGATCCTGTAGATTATATCCAGGAAATTCAGGAGAAGTGGCGTATGGAAACTAGAGAGCAATGGGACAAGACACCAGCAATATTTTATCATATACTAATACAAGGGCTCCCGGAAGCAGTGCAGAAACAATTGAAGAAAGTAGTGGGGATGGAAGTAAAGGCTTGGCTGGAAATACAACTGACAATAGTACATCATTGTAGGACATGGCAAGAAAAGATGAAACAAAAGGAAGAGGATAGGAAAGCGGAAGAGGCTAAATTAGTGCAGAAAAAACTTACTAAGTACACAATGGAAGGTGCACTAATAACTACACCTACAACAATGACACCAAACCCCACGCAAGTAGTGGCTGCACAAGATCCCCCCCAAATACAATCACCACAGATTATAGCACAACAGCTGCCACCACCCCCACCATACACGACTAACATGGGAGGAGGATACTCAACACCTGGAGCTGGATATTATAATTACAACAGGGGAAGGGGAGGAATGATGAGGGGGAGGGGATACGGCTATAACGCACAACAGCAAGGGGGAGGATTGAGAAGTTTCTACCCCACTGGGCAACCAGTATACCAGGATAATTCAGGGAGTTTCCCATGGCAGACCAGGGAACCACCTGTATGTTGGATTTGTGGATTATTAGGACACATGTCACGCACATGTAGAATGAGACCCGGCACACCAGCATGGGGAGAACAGGGACAACAAGGGCCTACAAGGGAACAGCAGGGCCACCAACAACAACAGGCACTGCAACCGGGAAATATGCAGCAACAGTTAGTAACACAACAACAGCCACAGACATATTCACTACTGCAACAACAGGTAGCGATATCACAACAACCTCAAGTGCAGCAAGTACAGCAGCCCACTCAAATTCAAGACCATAACGTAACTTCTACCAATACACAGCTACAGCAAACACAACTGGGAAGGGTGACGGTCCTGGGACACAATCCTTACACAGGAAGTGGTCAATCATTATACCCACAATAGGACAGCCCACAGACGTCCTTGGTGTGTCCCATCCTGTCGGTAACACCTAATAGTGCGGAGGAACCATGCATAGAGGTAACAATAGGTGACAAAAAATTATCATTCCTTGTTGACACTGGGGCAACCCGGTCTTGCATAAGGGAAGGTAAATGTAAGATGTCAGGTGAGGCCATGAACACCCAAGGGTTCTCTGGGGCTAGGGGGTTGGTTCCCTTTACTGATAACATCCCCTTATCGATAGGGGATTATGACATGTCCGTCCCGCTTTTATATTCAAGGGACTCGCCAGTAAACATACTTGGGAGAGACATAATGAGCAGGTTGAATATGACAATCTCTTTCACGGAGGACGGCATAATTTGTTCCACTCCTGGAATAAACATGCTCACTGCACGGCAAATTATGCAAGCATACTGTGGGCAGACAGTGATTAGGGCCGAGCCAGTAGATGGCGAACTGTTCCAGTATGGAACAGACATGGCATTCGCATGGATGCCAGGAATAGAAGGGAAGATCTGGAGGAGGCCAACAGCCTATCTGTTCAGACCGGAAACACCAGCCAATGAACCAGAAGGAAAGGTGATTTCAGTGAGCATGGAGAGCATTATAGCGACTGCTGATTACATCACAGTACATGCCCAAGACCGGGAAGGGAGAGCATGGAGGGCAGTGATAGCACTAGCTGAGGGATACAGGCTCACCCAGGTCTCAGACGAGGAACTCTTTTCAGAAGAGAAGGAAGAGGGTGAAATGGTTTTTATGATGAGTGTAGACATATGGCTAAGAGTGACATACAAACAAGTGGCAAAGAAAATTGCAATGGCACTTGAAGCACCCACATCCATCCCAGTTCCCTTTTTCAAGGAGGATATGGCAAAAGTTCCAACATCATTGTGGACTACTAGTCCCTATGACGAGGGGTGCATAAAAAGTATCAGGGGAGTAAGAATAAAACTGAAAAAAGGTGCAATACTCCCTAGAGTGAAGCAATACCCACTATCAAAAGAGGCAGATGAGGGCATATATGAAACAATAACGGCCCTTATAAATAATGGCATATTGGTACCATCAGAATCACCATGTAACACGGCCGTATATCCAGTGCGCAAAGCTAAAGGAGGGTCTTGGCATTTCATCCAGGACCTCAGGCCCTTGAACAACATAGTGGAAGCAGAATACCCCATAGCAGCAAACCCGGCCACAATATTGTGTGGAATCCCAGCAGAAGCCTCACGATTTACAGTGATTGACCTCAAAAATACCTTTTTCTCAATACCCCTGCATCCAGATTCACAAGATCTGACAAGCTTCACGTACCGAAACACAAAATGGAAACACACCAGATTGCCACAAGGGTACTGCGAGTCACCCTCAATTTTCAACAGAGTAATACAGATGGACTTGGGAAACATTGAATTGGAAAGTACAGTGTTGCAATATGTTGACGACATAATAATTTGCAGCACAAGCGAAAAAAGGTGCAGGGAGGACTCATTGAAGATGCTGACAATATTGGCTGAAAAGGGTTACAAGGTAGACAAAGAAAAGTTACAGTACTGTCAGGAACAGGTATTATACATTGGTCAGCTGATATCCCAACACGGAAGAAAGATCGCACCACAAAGAGCACAAGCTATATCGAACACGCCATTGCCACAAACAGTGAGGGAGCTGCAGCAGTTCCTGGGATTGTGCAACTACTGTAGAGCATGGGTATTTGATTATAGCTCACACATAGGACCCCTACTTGAAGCATTGAGAGAAGCTAACAAAGGGGAGAAAAAATTGGGGTGGACAATGGAAATGAAAGAGGCCTTTGACGAATTGAAACACGCAATATCAACTGCTCCGGTACTGGCCATCCCAGATTATGAACGACAGTGCTTTATATTTTCACATTGCGACTCAGCAGTAATGAAAGCAGTGTTGGCTCAAAAAACAAGCATGGGATACAAGCCAGTAGCATTTTACAGCGGTCTCCTGGACCCTGTTATGTTAGGTCATTTCCCTTGCGAACAAGGCCTCGCCGCAGCTGCCTTCGCGGTAGAGAAATCATCATCTATTACAATGGGGTGCCCAACCACACTATTTGTGGAGCATGCACTATTTGCAATATTGAACAAGCCTACGTCCACTCTAACCACGCAGAGGGCGTCAGGTTATGAGATCATCTTATCTAGACCAGAACTATCTATTGTTAGATGCAGCACAGTTAATCCTGCAAGGTTTATAGCGGACGTCATTGAGGAAGGTGACTATGCTCATGATTGTACGCAGACTACTGAAATGTACTCATGTACTAGAAAAGTTGAAGAGGATGCGCTAAATGGAGAAGAGCTGTTGTTCATTGATGGGTCATCGACAATAGACCAGAGTGATGGGATAAGGAGAACTGGGGCAGCAGTTGTAAAAATGACAGAGGACTTGGTGTGTGTGGCGGTGAAATGTGTACAGTTACCACAAAAGTATTCTGCTCAGGCAGCAGAATTGGTTGCACTGATCTTGGCGTTGAAGGAAAGCTTTGACAAAAGAGTTACTATATATTCTGATAGTGCATATGTCACGTCTACTGTCCACTCGGGGTTGACAAAATGGCAGAGAAGGGGGTTTAGGAGAGCTGACGGCACCCCAGTGCAACATGCTCTCTTATTAGCTGAGTTAATTGAAGTAATAAATAATCCCCAAGAACTAGCTTTGGTTAAATGTCCCGGACACACTAATGGAGAAGATCATATCTCAAAAGGGAATGAAGCAGCAGACGCACATGCAAAGTATGCTGCTTATTTTGGTGAGATCTGGAACCCCCCAGAGTCAGAGAGAGGGAGAGGGAGAGGGAGGGGGATAGCTAAAGAGATGTTGATGAAAGAAGGGTACACCCACCTCCCAGCCACACAGATAATGGAGTTACAAGCGGCTGCACCAATGGCAGAAAAAGAAATATGGGTAAAAAGAGGATGTACAATGTCGCCAACTGACGCACTATGGCGTCAGGGTAACACTGGAAAGATGGTCATGCCATTGGCACTGTTGAACACCGCCCTGAGCCAGCTCCATCACCCAGCTCATACAGGGAAGGAAGTTAGTGCAGCACGAATTAGGGAAGACTGGTTCTGCCCCGAGTTAAATTCTCATGTAACAAATTTTATCAGCAATTGCCTCACATGTCAACAGTTTACGGCCGGTCACACGCTGCAAGTGATAAAAGGTACTATACCCCGGCCAGAAGGACCCTTCCTGCACATTCATGTTGATTACGTTGAAGAAAGTAACACTACAATACCTACCATGTGACTGGTACGCCACAGAAGTTCCTGGTACATAAGGATGTCAAGGAAATAGGTATATGATTGTAGTGGTATGCCCATTCTCCTGGTGGATTGAGGCAGGACCCTGCTCACATGCGGATGCGTTCAGAGCAGCTAAATTTCTAGTAAGGGAGGTTTTCCCCAGGTGGGGAGTGTGCGAAGTGTTGCGGTCAGATAACGGCCCACATTTCGCTAATGAAATGTTTCAGCACATCACGACATTACTGAACATCAAGCATAAATTTGCGTGTCCATATCACCCACAGGCCAATGGTATATGTGAACGCCTGAATGGCCTATTGAAGGAGGCAATCGCAAAGATACAGCAAACAACTAAGAAGAGTTGGTTGTATTGCCTTCCGCTAGCCCTATTTGAGCTAAGGAATAGACCAGGCTCCGACCACCACCTCACTCCTCACGAGGTGGTGACCGGACGTCAAATGCGCCTTCCTCTAACGCCAACATCAAGGGCATTCACAGACTATGAAAACACTGCAACTGTTCTTGGTGATGAAATGTACCAATATGTGTCTTCTTTGATTACTAGTGTAGTGTTTGTGTCTCAACAGCTCGAGCACACGCGGGGCGGGTCTAAGAGTTATCAACAAGAAGACGCGGACAAAGAACTGGAAAAGGAAAAACTTTAGCAAAATTGCTAAAGGTGACCACGTGCTACTCCGCAATTTCAATAGAAAGTGGAACAGCCCACGCTTCACTGGCCCCCACTTGGTAGAGGAGGTATCTACGAGAGCAGTAAAGTTGCAGGATAAGCGTGCTTGGAATCACCTACACGACGTAAAGATCTGCAAACTCCAGACCCACCCTAGCGTCAACGACAGGGCCATTGGAAGAGCGGCGACAACGTCACCTACTGAGAAGGAGACGTCTACCACAGCTGACGACCTCAGTGCCCCCATACCTGCCACCCCCCAGAATCCCCAGAGACAAGTACTGAAATAGAAACTGGTAATTTGCATACCACCCACCCCATGGTCACACGATCAAAGTGTAAAGAGACTTCCGCCAGTTGAGCCCTAAAACCCTTTACCACAAATCCCCGTCCCACCACAGCCACCACAGCCACCACCCAATTGAAGGACATTGTTTTGCACATACACACATGTTGACACTTGTATGTTTTCTTTTTTCTTTCTCGCACATGCAGGTACCGTGTGTTATTGTATTGCTAAGAAAATAGGTAACTAACAGCGTACATTGCCCAGGAGTAGATGCTACCCTCAGACGATAATTACCCTGAAGCCCTATCACACCAATTTGTGTATCACATAAAAAGGCCAAAGTACCTAAAAATGAGGAGGATACGTGTTTACCACACCGCATTTATCTTGACCATAGAACAATCAATGCCCCATCTTCACCAGCACTTACCTGCTCTAAGAGATAGATCTCTTAGATTGGCGTGGGAGCAGCTCTTCGCCTGGGCACTGAACGACTACCTGATAGGGAGGGCTTGATAACGACAACTAACAATAATAACAAGCGTATTGAGAATTTTCAGGCGGGCAACTTTAACGTCGCAAGAATAAGCTGCCGGACTGCAGCAAGGTAAGAGCAAATGCCGGTGAGACTAGCTTTTGTAATAAAAATGATAGGGGTTTTGGTGATCACTGGTTTTTTGGCTGCCTCTGTATGGCAGAAACGTTATGCTATCAATATTTTGGCTGCACCCAAACCTAATGTACCCCCACCCACGGCTGCAACAGGTGTTACGTCAGGTGGTACTAGCAAACCTCCACATAAGGGAAGTAGAGTTAAACGCAGCACATACTCTGATAATAAAGATATTGATAATTACATAACAGATTCAGCACACGTCTCGAACAACATGTGGTACCAGCACATGACCCAAATAGGTAAGCAGACAACAGAAGACAGTTGCTATGTCTGCTCATTGATCCCATACGCCATGAGTGCTTCCAGAACATTTGTTGCCACAGAAATAGAAGAAAAGACGGCACAATGTATAATATACCTGGCACTATTCCAAACGAGAGGGCGATTTCAAGGAACGGTGGTGAGACTGGTGTGGAAAACGCGAGACACATATCCATACGAAAACAACTTCCTCAAGTCATATTTGAGTTACCACAAGAGCAGTTTGCATGCTGAAGCGTTCATATACATGACAAGTGGTCCTGAAAAGGGAGAAACGAAGAAAGTAACACTACAATACCTACCATGTGACTGGTACGCCACAGAAGTTCCTGGTACACAAGGATGTTGGGAAAGACCACTGGTAACGATAACAGGGAAGGTATACATGGACAATAAATGGGACATAGGAGTGGTTGGCAGCAACATGGTAACAAGAGAAAATATTACCACTATTGATGAACACAATAACAGATGTTGGACGATTTGGGGCAAGTACGTACCCATGCTGACGTGGATGGAAAAGGATGAAGACCCAATGAGCACACTGCCGCTGTCTGCACCTAAGCTATGCTACCAACACAGAGGAGAAGTGGACGTGGGATACAACACCAACTGTGCCAGCGTGTTAGAGCTACCAGAGGGGGGAGCAGGAACAGCAGTATAAATGGACCTCTACTGGGCCTGCGGAAATAAGGCATACCACACACTGCCCCCTCTGTGGAACGGTATATGCACAATGGTGCACATTAATGTACCATCACTAGTGGTGCCCCAGAAACATGTGAACATGGCGAACTTCCCCAAAATGGATGAAGGAAACAAGAGGAAGAAGAGATCGGTACAATCTCAGAGGGGATCAGACAACGAAAACAACAACAACAATAATGTCCTGAACAGAAAAAAGAGACAAGGAGAACCACTGATGGGAAATTACCTATGGGGAAGGTCGGAAACAGCACTCACTTCAATCCCACCAGAACACAGACTATTCAGCAGAGCAGCAATGTTTTTTCTTGTCAATAATACACCCTGGATTACAAGCTTATGCCAACGCAAAATGGCTCCAGATAACACGATGGGAGCTGATGATGACAATTCATTCTACAGTAAATGGATTTAACGCCATAAAAGAAGAACTACGAGCAGTAAGGATGGTAGCACTACAGAACAGATATGTATTAGATCTCCTTACAGCAATGGAGGGAGGAGTTTGCGCAAAGATAGGACAATCATGCTGCACATTTATTCCTGCTAACGATGCCGACAATGGTACACTCACTGAAGCAGTATCACAACTGGCCCAGATGCACTCCAAAATGATGGAAGAAAGTAAAGGAGTGAAGAAGGATGACAGCTGGTTTTCATTGTTATGGTCATGGATGCCATCATGGCTGTCGGACGGGCTGAAGATTATAGTTGGATGTATAATACTGGCTGGAGCTGCACTGATTATAATAAGGTTCTGGAAAGCCCGGAAAGCATGCACTACAGACGAAATGATCGAAATGGTTGGTATGCACCCCTTGATGCCAACTGATGATGGCCAGCACACAGACACAATAATAAAGGAAAGAGAAAAACTGCGCAAACAGATCATCACCAACCACCTGGACCCACCATCCGTGAAGCTCGAAAACCCAAGAAACCCGAGAAGCTACATCGGGAAATGGGTATACTGCACACCGGGAGGAAGTTGTGTGTATACGTATTGGTCATTTGAGGACCATGTCAACCATTATGGACATCTGGGAGGAGTAACTAAAATATGGAGAGTAAGAGGAGATAAGGAAAAGGATATGTTTGTGGTCGACAAGTCGACCAGAGGGGGGACTGAAGTGGGAGAATGGGACAAAAGACTCCCCCCAATCTCCTCGCGCCCCTGGCCTAGAGGATCGCGACCCAGACACCCACCATGAGAAGAATTTGCCTACCTACCAGACGACCAAATACCCTGGTACAGGAACATACAGATGTGTCCATCCGCCTGCCCACCAGCCTGCCCTGCTCAAGCCGACACCTGCGGCATGGATGAACTTGACTAAACCTTTCAACAGTAAATAAACACATCGTTAGAGATGCCATGACGACTTAGCCAACTGTCAGAACACCCATGCATCCATGCACACTGGACACCCCCACACCAATTCACACGAAGAACATATTCAGTGCTATGACGTAGGTGATGGACACACCCACTGACGCGCATCTTTATTATTTTTCACATAGGTTTTTCAAAATGCAGAAACGCAAGACGCACAAAGCGCTCATCTAAAATGCTTGCTGACGCTCCTCCTAACCCTTACATTGTGATGAAAATACAACAAAGACATGATACCGAGTATGAAGCAATGTGATGCCATAACTTAAAGTGCCGTGCATTAAACATCCCCACCTATGCACCAGGCCCAAGTAGGCCGCAAGCAAGAGCCTCCACGAACATTGAACAAGCAAGAGTACAATTGCTGACCCTGCAGAATGAGCCCAGCGAGAACTGCCAGCCAAGGGGGCAATGTTGCAACTCGCATGCCACAAGCCGAAGCCAAGGACACACCTGCAAACTAAGCCAGACACACAGTGGAAAATACAACATTAAATGTGCAGAATTCTGCCTCAACCACGGTCTCTCCTCACGTGACCAAGCCGAACCTGACAGGGTGCCAGACCCAGGAGTGAGAAGTCGCCTGTGTCCCAAGTTTGAGACACAGGCTGCAACAATGAAATGGCCCAATGGACACCTACAGCGATGGGAATAGTCTGCTCTCAGGCATATGAGCAAATCCACGCATTGTCTGCACAAACACATAGTTACATATTGTTGCAAATGACAGGTACACCGCGAGCTGGGAACAACGATGGTCCCAAGCTGGGGGACTCGCGAGTGGACCAATCAGAACATGGGGCACTCATCACTGACGCCATTAACATTAGCCAATCATTAGGGGTCTTCGTGTAACAATTCTCATGTATCTAATAGAAGGGACAACCCAAGTATACCACCTGACTGACCCTTAACCACTAACAGCGTTCTCTATACGTATGCTATACTAACCCTACCACTCGAGGAACCAATCCAGAGTGGCGATAGGTTTTTTGCTTACTTTCCCAGGTGACGCAAGTAGCGCGTCATACTGAGGCAAAAAGGGGCCTGCGAGCCCCACGAATTTCGAGAGTCAGGACGGACGCTTACGATCCTAGACCCATCCCTGCCGTTATTCAATAAACAGCAGAATCACCTTGCTTCCTGTGTGTGTCTCATACTCATTTTTGGGATACGCGGGAGGAGTTGGGGCCTCCCAGCCCGGAGGTCCGCGGAAGGCCCAGCCGATCCCGGGAGAAACCCTCCCGACAATGGTGTGACAGGTGTCAACGGCACACAAGGCTCCCCCGCGCTGATAGCCAAAGCAGGAGGAAATGATTGCCGCTGTGGTGCCATCCTCGACTCCAGAGACAAGAAAACTCTTGACAGTTCAGCACAGCCGGTGAGTCGTAGAAGAGATGTTAAAACCGAACTGTGCTGGGCCCAAGGTTGCAGGCGGCAACCTTGATGAAAAAAGAATTTGTGGAACTGAACTTTAAAGAAATACTAGTATAAGTTCCAGAAGCAGAGTGTTCCAGCGTCGTGGGGTGCTCATTCGAAGGACTCTGACTGAAGCCTTGGTGGGTGGTTTGTTGAAACTACGAGAACCAAGAGGCCATATGAGAGGCCGGTGGGGAGTGTCAAAGTGGTCCTACGAGGGTTGAGCAAAACCCTTTGTACACTCGAAAGTCTTCGACACAGTGGAGAAAACTGATCGAACTGTGAATGGGTGAAGCCTGACTGGGTGCTAAGAGAATGCCTGACTGGAGGCTGGAAAACCAAGGGAAGTTAATTCTGTATAGTGTTAAAACACCTATGAATATTATGGTGACAAATGTGAACCCGGCTGAGGGACACCACAATGAATAGTTGTTAACTGGCAAATGTGAACCCGACAGAGGGATGCCTGCGAATTGGGAGTAAACGGGGATATACCCTTGAACATTGTGATGACAAGTGTGAAGTCCACAATTGATAGTTGTTCAAAAGGACATTTAGAGTATTTGAATGCTATGATTTTGAGTAAAAGGCCATAGTGAGCCCGACTGAAGGAGTTTAACAAGGGGCATCAAAGGGGCAAAGAGCCATCGCCCAACGTGAAGGATTACCAAAGGAACCTTTGTTTTGTTTATTGTTTATCGTTCAGCAAGCCTTCTAAGGCAAGAGACTTTACAGGATAGAGAATTGGCCCAGAAGGTCCTGGCATCATTGAAAGGAAACTGTAACCTCATGCTGGCGAGGCCCAGCAGTGTGCTGTGCTCAAAGGTCCTGCCTTATCCCATGCTAAAAACATGTGGGCAAGGGAGACCCCAGCCATACCATCCTGACTTATCATTTGGTGAACACTTCTTTCTTTTCTTGTGAACATTATCCCACACTACTTTGTAATTTAGTTGTAAGGTTTGGCAATTGTTTTTTTTAGTATAGGCCCTTTTTATTTGACAAGACGCCACTAGGAATGCCTTATTATTATTTGATGGTCGTAGCTTGCTCCCATCTTAGATTTAGTTTAGATTAGGCGTTTTTCTCACCCATTATACAGTTTTTAATAAACACCCTTGAACTGTGATCACTTGTCTCTGTCTTTACTGTTGCCACCATGAGTTCCTTACATCACACACCCCTTGTCACTATTCCCACAAAGGATAGACTCCTTAACCTTCTTCTCAATCTGGGCATTGCACGCCTGCCACCAATAATTGTTCCTTATTGAATGATTTGGATTTACAATCCCTTGATGACTTTCGTGCATCTACTTTTCAGGCTTCAAAGGTTGGCAAAATACATACCATTGGGAGGGTTCATAACTGTGTATTAAAGAATTTCGAGTAGGGCAGGGAAAGCAGCGCACTCACACGGCATCCCATACTCTGGGCACTCGTTACCTCATACATGCAAACAAACATCCTGAACAGCATGCCATGGAGATAGGAGACACATTACAACAAAGCATCAATTGTGGCACAATGAAATCAAGGGCCACTTTATGTGCTATGGTCAAACATTTCTACACTTTACACAAGCTTTTAGGCACTAGGATTTTGTCAAGTGACCAAGGACACTGAGATGGAATATCTTGTGATGATCGTAACAGGGATAACGGCAGAAAAAAACATGCTATAACTGCAACTTATGAAAAGCAGAATACATAGTCCGAAATGGATGCTTATTGTACTCTAAATGCTTTTTGGACGTTTTTGTCTGCATTGTCATTTGGAGGTGTTTAAGAACAGACTAAATCAGTGACTCACCCCTTGAAGGGTGCCTGAAATAAACTTTTAATGTGTCTAGAAATTATTGTATAGAATTCTAGAAAGACTAAATTATGTGTTATTCCTACGTTTTCTTTTTTGGGTTCACTTCTCAAAGTGTTACACTTGTGGAACCACCTGTTATTTTTTTAAGAGGCCTGCACAAGAAAGCCATCCACTCCAGGATAAAATAGCCCCATGGCACTGGCCACAGCCCAGGAGCTTCCATTTTAAAAGAACACATTAAAAAATATATGTTTTTAAAGTTTTTTAGGGGTAGTAAGGGAGTCCACAGGGGTAGCAAGGTAGACCTCAGGGATAGCAGGTCCAACCCTTGGCGACCCCCAAATGACGTCCCTGGTGGTTGCAGTAGTGGTTGCAATTTGCAGTCGGGAAGCAGTAGCAATAACAGTGCGAGAAAAATCTGAAGGGATTACCCCAAACATATTATCAGCGAAAGAAGAGTGCAATATCAGAGGACACAAACCGGTCCACAACTAGGGAGACCGGCTGAGTACCGCTGGGGTAGCTCAAGAGACAGCCATAATCAGGGCTTCACTCGGTGGTGCTGCTGCCGATTTTCCAAGCGCACAACAGAGCCGCATTGATGGTGTAACTGTCCCGGGCTCTGAGTGCGACCTGTGGGCGAACGCGACAAGTGTTCATGAAGGAGGCTCTCGAGAAGGGAACTGATGCCGAAATCAGGAGGCATGCCCGAGTAAAAGTATAAAACCTTCATACAGCGTGCTTGTACCGCCACAGTATTGAGGAGTGGGAGACGCCGACCACTAGCCAAATTCCTCTGATTCACTGGTAAAAGCCAGATAGAGGAAAACGAGAAACGTCTATGACACCGCACAGCCTCAGAAAACCAGCACTAGACTGGGCAGTGAAGCGCCAAGCATTTGCACATTACGGAGGAAAGAGACACAGCTGAGTTCTAAAAAAAGGTACCTGTCAGGGGAAAAGGGTTCTGGGGACTGAAGAGGGCAGGGGTGCTGTGAGAATCAAATAAGTTGTCAGAGAAAGAGAAATTGAAATCTACAACCTAAAGAGTAATTGGTAAAGTGGGCAGGAGAGTAAACCCACTCCACGAGAGAACCTTGATCTTCTTCAAGGTTATATAGTCCTTTTCATCACAAGTGTTAAGAAAGGAAGAAGGCAATGAATATGGCAAGGGAAATGTGCACGGAATCGCACAGTGAACAACTTTGAATCTAACAACGTGCATACAATACCCAAGACTTGTGTATACTAAAACCCAGGAGTGCAAATAGAGTGAAACAATAATACCAATATATGAAAAGGGATGTGGGGTAAGCACTTAGAACCTCCTTATGACTGAAAGGAAAGTCGGCAAACTCCTTACCCACTATGCTATTACAGATACTGACAGCGCTAAGCCCACGTAGAGGGCAAGCAAGGACAGGATCTGTGAGCTGACACTCTGGATGATACTGAATAAGGAACTTAGAAACAGTACTCACGAGGACCGGAAAGACCACTTGAATGTCAGTAAACCCACGAACCCAGTTGATCAAACAGGGACCCAGAAGGCTATAACAGCAATGGGTGGAGGATAACTAAATACATAAGACCCAAGTCAAGGGGCAAGTAGGAATTGTGATTATAGAATAGTGAGGAAAACAAAAGGCATTCACACAGGGACTAGTTACAACAGCACCCCACACCTAATAATCAATGGGAAATAAATGCAGAAGTGTAATGGAAAACATGGAATGGATCCCAATAGAAAGTAAAGATCAGGAGCAGGGAAAATTATATCACAAAAGGAAACCTTCCCCGCCCATCCAAGGAGAAAAGGCAGGAAGCTAAATCTATAAAGGGAAAGACTAATGCATCAAGTTTTTCAGTAGCAAAGGACAGCATCAAAGAAACAGAGAACACAGGCAAATTGGGCAGCATCAAAGGGTAAAGCACAGAGAAAGGCTGCCTGCAGACAGAGGAAGACAGAAAGGGAAATCCAGAAAGCAGAAATCAATTAAGCACATAAATCCGAAATCCAGGGCAGAGGAACAAGAAACAGGAACTAGGCCCAAAAGCTAGGAATAAGGAACAAGGGACCAGTCACAACCGGAACACTGCAACAATGACCAGCGCTGGACTGAAGCAAACTTAGGCTTTTAAAGCTGCTTAACGAGCACACCCCTCAGATGTGCTGCCTGCTGCACCTGCAGCCACAGGTGTTGCCTATCCTCTACCCAACCTTGTCCTGCAAGGGAGGAGGTGAAGCAGTGAGCCAGGCATTCTGGGAAGCATAGTCATTAGATTAAAGTAGCATGCTGGCTGCCAAAAACCTGGAATGGATCCGGAAGGGAAGTAACTTGGAAAATAAGGTTTTAGTGCTCCCAATTCATCACAGCACTGTAGCATAAGGTTCGGAGGAAATGTCCAGTAGGGAATAAACCCCAAAACATGCCCCCAAGTGACGGGAACGGGAGCGAAGGGAGCGAGCCGTGACAACAAGAGACACTTGGCAGGTGAGTAAACCAAGTATAACTTGTGGAAAAAATGAAACCCAGACCTTGGCAGAAAGAGATACCAAGGCTGTGATGTTCTTTTTTAGTTGGACTGAAACAAACGTCCTGAAGAAAGGACACAGAGAAAGGCGAGAACAGGCTTCTTGACCGAAGTGGAAGCCTACTTATTTTGAACTATAATTTTGAAGCTAAAGCAGAGCTGCAGAAGGCAGCAAGAGACATTTTATTTTTCCCTGTTGTACGTTTTTGTAGAGATCAGAGTATCAGGGTCGGGTCAGGTTTAGTTCACCGGGCAGAGGACTTTTATTTTGGACATCCTGACAAAGACTGTTTCATTAGTTCGTTTTGTTTAGGTAAGGAAGCCCCTCATAGAGTTAGGGTTAGTGAGGCGTTTTTTTTCCAACCCCATTTATGTGTTGAATACAAGTATTTGGCAAAAAGCCCATTACCCGTGTCAGTCTCCAAGGTCCGACTCCTCACAACACCCACTACTAGCACGGGACGTATATTGGAGAAGGGCGGGATCACAAGCTGGCTGAAATGTGTTTGTTTACCCTCCGTTCAGGCCCATATTCCTACACCGGTAAAAAAAGATGAGCTATTTTTAGCTCAATCATGTAATAAATGAAGAAAAAATATTTTATTTCTAACACTAATGATCGAGGTACAATTATTGATGGGGCACCAATGAGCCAAAACTAAAGGTAGACTAAAGCACCACGTGTGATCAAAATCTATGCATCCTCAGTAGGCGGTGTTAAAGCACCACTTTTGAGCCAAGCCCTATAGTGTCAGTAAAGCACCACATAAGCCAGAAGTAAAAGAAAAGAACCAAAACGGATGCTAGTGCTAAAACTCCACTCCACTATGAGTGAACACTAGGTAACCCCACCAGGTGATGCTACAGAGACTTTTATATGCCAAAATGAATAGTTGTGCTATAGCGCTACCTACATGGGAAACCGAGTGGTGGTACTAAAGTGGGAAAAACTAGTGGCGGCTCTATAGGACCCCCGCCTGCCAGCCAAATCTATGTCTCCTCATAAAGTGGGTCTAGAGCAACACCAATCAGCCAAAACTGATTGTGGTGCTTAAAATCTGCATGTGCATGAAAACTATGTAGAATTATTAGGGGGTGCAACACCACCCCAATCAGCCAAAACTGATTGTGGTGCTTAAAATCTGCATATGCATGAAAACTATGTAGAATTACTAGGGGGTGCAACACCACCCCAATCAGCCAAAACTGATTGTGGTGCTTAAAATCTGCATGTGCATGAAAACTATGTAGAATTACTAGGGGGTGCTAAACCACCACATTGAGTCAGAACTAGTAGTGGGAAAACTAAAGGTAATATTAAAGTGCCACCTATAACCAAAAATGAATGGTAGTGCTAAAGAGACCCAATAATTTAAATAATAATAATTTGGCATTTAAATAGCGCTACGAACCCTCAGGTATCTGAGCGCTGCTTATGGTGTGTGGTGCTCATTTATCGGGCTCGGAAGGATGAAAGGCTGAGTTTGGCCCTGCCGGGATTCGAACCTGCGTTAACAAGCTCTGCACAGATGTCAAAGCGAGCGCTCTACTCGCTGTGCCACTTGAGCGGCTTGTATTGGTTACGCAAAACCTAATGCAATGCAAAACCTAGCAAACGCTAATGGTAGGGGACAAGCTGCAGCTATGACCTAAAACATATGGCGGCACTTCAGTACCACTTGAGCCAGAACAAAGCAGCCCAAAGATGCATAGGGGCCTTCTTGCCTCCACATTACCATCCACTCTCCCCAAAGCCTAAACATGTTTTGCCTCACTAAGTCGTGCTCAGCATTACATACGAGGTGAGACCAAAAACGACTAACTGCTTCCGAGTAGGAACCTGGGGGTTGACACTCAGAATAAAGTGCTAGCCCATCCATAGCCCCCTATTTAACATTGCAACACATTGACTGGTGATGACCCATTGCAACAGCCCTGTTATGCTGTGAGAAGGGCAGTGTGCAGGCATGGCCCTGAAACTACACCAGGGGGTGGCAATTCTCTATGAAATACATTTCAGTGTAATCCTCACTGAATGATCAGCAATGGCCACCGATAATGTGAGGCAAACAGGCCACTTTGTGGGGGCTCCAGCACATGTAGAATAGACGCCTCCAGACTAGCTTCATCAGAGCCATCACAATAATGCTTTGAGGGACTCAAATCTGGCTACCTTCACCGGTGTGGACTCAATGAAGCCGTTGACTGATTTTATAGAATGTCTGTGTTTGATCTCAAGTGGTAAAATACTCTTGACGAGTAGTGGTCCACGTTTCCTCTAACATATGGCAGAAAGGAAGGCCTAATTAATCAACCATTTTTCCCTCCGTATCTAATTATGTAATGAGGCTTAGAGATCGTGGATGCATTGAGTTTACTGACAATTCTGCAGGAGCTTCCCTGAGGCATTGCCTAATTGAGGGCAGACGTAGACATTCCAGAGTTCACTTGTCAACGGAAAACTATGGGAGCATCCATTAATTGACCAAAACGGATCATTATAATGGCAAGAGCTGGTGGGATAGCTTAACGAGTTAATTAACTTAGGCCATGATCCTTCCGAAGTCGACACCTTGGGCCTCATTATGACCCTTGCGGTCCAGTGAAAAAGTGCCTGTATTTACATAAACAAGCCCTTTACTGGACCGGCAGAGTACAAGTCTGCCAGTGGGGGCAACCTGACTCACCTCTAGCCAAAAGCTGGAGGTCACGCAGGCCCCCACCGACATGAAACAGCCGGTATTGCTGGTACCGAAGATACCAGCAAACCCCCCCCCCACCCCCATGGAGTCCCACAGGAGTCTGTAGAGTGGGGATTTACCGGTAGTTCCGCAGTCTATAATATCCCGGTATTGCCAGGATATCCGGTGACGGAAACGGTAGGTGCGTTTGCCGGTATCCTGCCAAATCTTCCACCATGGCTGTGACCTAGTACCCATTCACAGGGACAACAGGGCATCATTACAGGCAATGGCTTGTGGGTGCTCTGATCAGGGTTCATGTGTAAAACCAGGCATGCCCTGCTGGAACTGTGGTAAGGAGGACTTCTTCTTGGTGCCATACCCTTAGCGGATGGGTTCAGGCGTTGCCCTGTGGGTACTGTGGCCGTATGTTCTACAGGACAATACATGTCGGCTGCGGCCTGGAGGCAAGCAAGCGAAGGGCACTACAAGTGGGTCATTGCCACTGCAGAAAGTGCCAGCAAATAAAATGAGGTCCTCGTTGTGAGAGGATACAAAGGGAGTGCAGACATTAGAAAATTGGATGCTTTCGCGCTTTATGAATAATTCCATTTTATTTATTTATTTATTTTGAAAATTGCAAATCGCATCCAACCCAGAGGCACCTAGGCCTATATTTGGCATAATCGTCATCCTTAGGGAAGGGACAGCAATACAGTGGGCCTAAAGCAAAGCTTATGCTTGCAGGAATGCTGCTATTTTAAAGCAAGGGCCACATTTTGAAGACAACTCTATTTAGAGCTGCAAATAAGGACTTTTGTGTATGTGAATATATTATATTTAAAATGTGAATAATCGAATATGGGGGATCATTTTGACCTTTTTGAAACCATTCCCTCAAATTGATATGCTATGACATTTATAACACCCCTGCACACTAGTGTGTAATGAATATGTTACTGAATATGTTTCACTACGGGCTTTGTTTGATGGTAAATGCACTTTTCTTCTATTAGATAGATCTGTGTAATCTGGGACATATTCTTCAGTATCCGACAAAAAAAAAACACCTTGGGCTGAACAGTCTTAAAAAACATTTAGACACCTTGCAAAATTGCCTGCAAGCTCCTGCAACTGGGCATGTTGAGGGCTGAGCGGTGAATGCTTTGAACTGGTTGGATTTTGGTGGTGTGGTTATTTTCACGGTCATTTGGGTAACTGGCACAGCACTATTCTTGAATTGCGCTACACTTCAGAGCCCACTGGTATATTGCTTTTTTAGGGTGAGAAGATACGTGTAAAATCTACTGTGAGCTCGGGATTGAATGGGCCAGCCTGCCAGCGGTGCTGCTGAAATACACAATGGCACGCTCAAATATGCCCGGATTAGGGTTAGTTTGCCATTGCCATGCCAATGTATCCTCATTTCTAACCCACTTTCATCACAGGCTATCCTCCAAGCTTCAGCAGTCATAGCCAAGTGGGTATCCAATTGAGCACACGGGGTGGTTTGCGTCTATTTGTCTATTTGACCAAATCACATTTGATTGAATTTATTTGACCTTTTTTTTGGTCTAAAATGCAGGGGGATCCCCCTGCAACCTCTCACCGACTTCGCCTCAACCTTATCTATACCCATACCCACCCCATATATATATAGTTAATTAAATTTGACTGAAAAAAAAAGGTTAAAAAAAATGATCAAATGTTTTAGGTGAAATGGTTTTAGGTCAATTATGCTAATACCGATGGCTGTGCTTTTTCACATTGTGCATAGAAAACAAATGCCATTTCAGATTTCCTATGGAGCAATGCCAATCTATGTTCCAGAGTGCCATGTCAGCACTGGTCTCTACATTATCACCGAACATTGCTATGCCAGATTCAGACTGCTCAGGAAAATACTCATGGCCGCTTCAAGAGCTATACCAGGGCTGCCCCTGTCAAGCGCATAGCTAGTTTGTACATTAACACCAGAACATTGCGATGTCGCCCTCACACATCCTTAGAAAACGACCAGCCCAGTTTCTATTGCATCCAGAAAATAGCCAGACCTGTTTTGACGATCCCATGCCAGTGTTTCCCCAGCTAAGCAAATTGCATTGCTCGAACCTCGCCCCTGCTTCTTCCACGTTGCACTCAGAGCATTGCCCAAGCCATTTTCCCATTGCCCCATAGTTTTGCATTTCCCCAGAGCCTCGCCCCTGCTACTTCCACATTGCTCTCGGAGCATTGCTCCAAGCCATTTTCCCATTGCCCCATAGTTTTTCATTTCCCCAGAGCCTCACCCCTGCTACTTCCACGTTGCTCTCAGAGCATTGCCCCAAGCCATTTCACATTGCCCCATAGTTTGCATTTCCCCAGAGCCTCGCCCCTGCTACTTCCACGTTGCTTTCAGAGCATTGCCCCAAGCCGTTTTCACGTTGCCCCATAGTTTTGCATTTCCCCAGAGCCTCGCCCCTGCTACTTCCACTTTGCTCGCAGAACATTGCCCCAAGCTATGTTCAAATTGCCCCAGGCAGCCTGATAACTGCACGTGTGCCAGTCAGAACAGGGAAGAGTCCAAGCAAAATTCACATTTTTTTTAAATTTCTTTTATTAAGATTATATAGTTAAACACCTGGTTCAACCTTTACAACAATGAATATAACACAAAATTTAACAGTGCATATTCCTTAAAATAAATTGCATTAGCATATTAAACATAACTACCAAGGGATCCCATAAAAGAGTAATCAAACGAAAACCACAAAATATAATATTTAAAATAAACCTAACGTAATAGCAGATGAGTCCAATAAGATCTTGCAAAAAATGGACCCCTCAACCGTCATCAGTCCAGTCCAATATGTTTCAAAAATCGAACCACAGCTAAGGTGACATTTACGTGCAGACCCCTGAATAGTAATACCCATATTTTTTCCTCAATTAGTGTTGTATATTTATTTTGAATTTTTCCCTAAAACAAGGCTTGCGATTCCGCCAAAGATGGGGAGTGTAGCAAGAAATGTTTCAAGGTTTCAACTATAGTAGGAGCGTCACAAAATCGACAACATCGCTCTTCCTTCCTCCATCTTTGGCGAGCACCCAAGACCTCTCTTGTGGGGTGCAAGTTCCACCGCAGCCTTAAAAACATGTCTCTAGAAACTGCATTGAGAAATGTTCTCAGGTATTTTGTAAGAATATTGAGGGCCCGATTCATCTTTGCGCGGTGCGAAGTGATTTTGCACTGCCAACAAAAACCCTGGTTCACAGAGCAGTGGAAGGTGTATTGTTGGAGTGCAAAGTTGCTTTTTGTACCAGTCCAACGTCAGTGCAAAGTCACTCGGGTTTGCAAATGCTTTCAATTTTGACATTGCTAGCAGGTGTCAATCCAATCATGGCTCCGAAGCTCCATTTTTCCCTTTGTCTCGTTAGTGAGCAGCAGTTCCCTGTCAATTTCAACTAATTTCATGAGCGGAAATGAAGCATTAATCCCCATCCCCGCCTTCGCAGCGGGATCTGCTCCCGCTAAATCGCTTCTTTACGAAACAGAAACATGGAGGTTCTGTTAGGCCAGAAGGCCTTTCCTCAAAAAGGATAGTGCTGTCCATGCCACCATGATTGACAGGGGCCGGAGACCCAGCTCATATCGAACTGACTGCATGGGTGTGCCCTGAGGGAGATGCAAGGCTGTTTTGCAGAAAATCCCTTCCAGAACATTTCACAGCGTAGCATTAAGCTCGAGAGAACATTCGGCACTATAGCTTAGAATAGGAACCACCTTTTGCTTGTGAAAGATCTTGGGAGGATAGCTCAGGGGCAACGCGCTCGCCTTGAAAGCAAGATGACACGGAGCAACACAGGTTCCCCGGGTCCGCACTTAGAAACCTCCGGGTATTAAGCGTGTTATAAATAACCAATCATAATCAAAGATCATAGGAGGACAAATAGAATATTGACTATATCTTTGGGAAATAAACCGCCATTATGCTGCCGCCAGACTTGACATGCGGCGTGATTGTGCTGCATTTTGAAGGTCCTTTAAGCTGCTAGTCAACGTACAATGTATACTTACATGTACCAAAATGGCTAGTAGGCTGGAATCTCAAAATGTTGGATTTTGATACATTAATTCAAAAACCATTATTCTTCAAGTAAGTTTCCAGGGCTAGCAAGTTGGCGTTGTATTCCCACTGGTGTCTGGTCCAGATCATCAGCGTAGAGTGGCCACTGCATTGGGTGAGTTCACATTTTGGGGCGAACAGACAGGCAACCGCTGTTGGTGCATGATATGAGTGCTCTCTTTATAAAATTATGAAGCAAGCATTTCCACTGGTAGGGCCCCAAGACAATGTTGGGTTTTCTCACTACGGGCGTGATTATGATTACGCAGACTTGATGCGCGTGCTGGAAAAACCCGCCTCACTTAATGTTATGGTATTTTTTTTATTTTTTATTTATTGAACATTTGCATGACGCCTATAGAACAATAACAGTCCTACTAGGCCTTGTGACGTTTGGATCATGCAAGTACAGTAACAGGAAGTGCACGGGGATAGGGCGAAGAAATGGGTTAGGGATGGAGGAGGAAGTGCCGGAGGATGGGACCCAATGGGGAGGGGCAAGAGTATGGGGGTATCTTCCTCACTGCTCTCTTGAGTCTGGCCAAAGACTGCTTTTTTATGAATTTCCTTTGATTTTGTTCTTGTACTTCCTGTAGAACTGATGGCTGGTCTAAAGTGCCAGCCAAAACCTTTGCAAAGATATGTATTTATTGGGTGTTTATAATACGCCTATTGGATCCAATTCATGGGATATTTACCCGGTTGAAAGTGACCTTGCGCTGCTGAAAAATGACTTTGAACTGCCGACACAAAGCCTGATTCAAGGAACTGTGCAAAGTGTATTTTTGCCGGGCAAAGAGATTTTGTACAGCAAAAATGACTATGCACTGACTTTGCACTGCCAAAATACCCTTTGAAGGTTTCCATGAATCAGGGTTTGTGTCAACAGTGCAAAGTCACTTTTCAGCAGTGCAAATTCACTTTTCAGCAGTGCAAATTCACTTTCAACCGGGTAAATATTCCATGAATCAGGCCCAATGTGTTTCATTCATTCTCCAAAGCAAAGCTATAGTTAGTATCTTCCAACTGCACATGTACACAAAGGAAGTTTAAAGTAAAAAAAAACCAGGCACAGAAAAGCAAAGACCCATTTGCCTCGTGTCTGTCAATAGGAGTAATGGCTCCCTGAGGTTGGGCCAGCTTTCAAGCCCGCGTTAAATGCCCTATTCCAACCCGACTTCCTCTTTGCGCCACAAACCTTCCAAAGCGATGCGCATTAGACGGGAGTTTTACAATGCTGCCTCTGCATTAATGGCATGCCCCAGATTTATGGCGGCCTGCTCCCCACTTGCACTGCATTTGAGCAGGAAGTCATTAAAAAAAGCAGCAACACTCGTGTGCTATTTACCTTCTAATGAGCAGTGGCTGGTGCCTCCTAGGTGTCCTGTGCTCTCTTTGAGCACGAATCCACAGAATAAGCTTCCTTTTCATGGATACAGTGTAGGTTTTGCTATCCGGCACGAATGGTGCCAGATGACCAACTATGCCAGATACTTGAATGACGGCACATCGGATGGCAGAGAGACCGGAAACGGAGCAGAAATACCAACTATTAGAGAGTACTGGACTTCTGCTCTGCTTACCACTAGGCACGCCAGCCAGAATCTGTGATCCGGCCTGAAATGTTGTTATCCGGCATTTTATTCACTGAAATGGTCCATCATAGACCCGTGCGAGTTACTAGAAGATTGTGGTTAATGAAAAGCCAGATTCCAGAGCTTCTATGTTATTATGTATCATAAGTGCAGTGCCACTAGCTCACACTGCTGCTCGCAGCATTTGAACTATATTCAATTCAATAATTTCTTTGCGCTCTTGAATATTCATCTATGTATATCACTGCTGTCGGCCATTTTAGTGCTGACCCACCTGCAAATTAGCCACAGACTTCTTGAGCACACATCTGTAATCTACCACTACATGACTGAATGTTTCCTGTAAATTACTTTATTGTGATTGGAGGGGAATGCACGTGACCCCACATGAAGCATTCCACCACATAAGAGTTTCAAACAAAAATTCATAATAACTAGAGGCACACATAATGTGACCACTGTGAGAAACCAAAGGGTGTCTCGCACACATAATGTGACCACTGTGAGAAACCAAAGGGTGTCTCGCCTACTAGCCTCCGGGGATCTCTCAGGTGGCCAGGGCACAGCCATCATCTTTGGATCCAGATCCTGGGGGTGGACCAGTGCGGGAGGATCATCTGGGTGGGGGTCTTTGGGGAGTGTGGGTGAGGCAACCATTGGTGGAACGCAGTATTCCCCCCTTTCCCGTACCCATCCCGCATCCTATTTTATAGTATTCTCCAACGTCCCAACTTCTCCCCTCCCTTCTAGACAAACACTGGCCGAGGAAGAGGGCGACTGAGGGTAAAAAGGCTAACACTTACATAACTCATTGGACATGTCCCGCTAATCAGGTGAGGTAAAGTCTGGCACTTTACTTTAATCACCTACATCTGATACCCATTAGCTCTCCCCACATGGATAAAAGGCGGAACATAGAGACACATTGTGGGCAAGGTGGAACACAAGAAGGAGCAGATCTTCTGGGGCGATGGCTAACCCACTGGAGCAGGGCGACCGATCGAGAGACTAGAGAAAAGGGTAGAGAACTCCTGAAGTTCCCTGCAGGAGGTCGTTCCCTTCGGGGAAGCTGTGAATGAGACATGGAGAAAGCCATATCGAAGACAAGAAGAAGCCTGGATTGTGTTTCAAGGACACCAGCGACCCTCCCAGGTGAACGACAGAGTTGGGGAGGTGAGGACAATCTTGTGGTATTAACCTTGACTCGTGAATCAAAGTCGCAGAAAGAAGTAGGGAATGCACACAACCATTGAGTTAGTAAAAGACATGAAAGGCCAGTTTCTGTCAAGGAAAAATTGAAGCCGCAACAGTCTATCTCACAATTGAAGGTTTCGCACATGCCAATGAGATGCGAAAGAAGGCACATCAATGATGAACATTTAAGTTGCCGATAACTGTAAAGCCAGTGATACAAAGTAGCAGAGTGGTCCGGCGAAAGGAAATAGCCCACTCGAAAGTCCCAGGAAATGTTTGATGTCTTGTTATAAAGCGGGAAATTGAACTCTGAAATGCGCGATGGTCAAGATTAACACCAGTGAAAGGGGAAGTGAAAAGGTTAATGCTTTAAGAGAAAGATTTCTTTGAACAAGAGACACTGGGGCAAATAACATAAAGGGAGAGCTGGAGTGAAAGTCGAAGTGGTCCTGCGGAGGTCAATAGTAAAAGCCTTGCACATTCGAAAGTCTTCGTCAGTGAAAGGTCAAACCCCTAACGAATGTGAATAAAGCTTGGGGAAGGAAATCCCTGCAAGTGGTGTGATTGTGAGGTGCGAGCCCGGCTGAGGGAGATCTACACTGAATCAGGTTCTTATTGGTAGAAAGGTCTGAGCCCGATTGAAGGAGACCTACGTGAACATTTGTTGAACTGTGAAAGAACTTGTGGCAATCTAGAATAAGTGACTTTAACGTTAACCTGAGCCAAAGTGTGTCATCCTGTTTACGGGGGCCACCTTACTCCATGCTGTCCAACGTGGGGAGGAGAGCTGACTCAGCCAGCTTGTGCCTTTATGTTACAACACTGATTCTCCTTTGCATACATATTCCCTTTACACACTTTTTGTACAAAAGATATGGCAGGCATTAGTGTTTTTGATTTGACAGACTGACTAGGACTGTGTTTTCATTTTTTCATTATTATTTTATTGTAGAGACTACTCCCATTATAGCTATAGGGCAAAATAGGGGCCTTTCCAATCCCCAAGAATTGAATAAAAGTTTTGAGATGTGTAACTCTTGTGTCAGTGTCATACTTGTGATACAATGCCTCCCTTACACCACTGAGACCTATGCAATGAAATACATTGTCTTGTGTTAAATAAGGTGGAGGAGCGTGCCCCAGGATGAGACGGGCACATGAACAGGGAAAACTGTCCTGGAGAACCTGTGAAATAGCACAGTAGACAAACACACACACACACACCCCTCCAACATTCCCCCAACCACATCCACACTATCACAGACATACCTCTTCCTGGCTACATCACCCCATTTCCTCCCGATATCTGTCAAAAACCTTTCCTGCTTTTTCACCCTCTTTTTTTTGTGTAAATTTGGTTTTATTAAGATTTTCAGTTGAAAGTCACATTACATAAAACAGTTGCAATCTCAGAGTTAAATAGCAAGACCAGGAATTTCAATACTGTTACAGAATTATTTTTACATATTTCCTCCATCCAGCTGTTGTAGTTCTGCATGACTTTTTCCCCTCCCTTTTTCCCTCCCATCTCCCCCCTGTAGGTCGAGCAGCAAATCTCGTGGTCATCGCTGTGTGCTTCCTTAAAGGGTCACAATCTTTTTATAGTGTTTTTAGAGTGTTTTTGGCGAGTATGGATTTATTTCGGGACAGTTGTTCGTGAGGTTGTTACATTTTCTTGCTTTGTTCACCTGGTCACTTCGTGTACAATGTAACTTTATAATTTTAGGCTTTGGTAAGTCAACGGAACAACCCGTTGGGGAGGTGTTCATTCTTATAGTCCATCCATATGGCTTCACACTGTGATGACTTTCCATGCAGTGATGCAGTGATCAGCTCCATTATACATATATTAGTGGCAACATTAATCCATTCATTCTTGGTGGGGGTTGATTTGGATTTCCATTTCATTACAAGTGTCGCTCGGGCAGCTAATAACAGCTGAGGTGCTAGGCGTCTAATCTTGTTCCAATCTTCTTCGTCTCTCTCTCGAGACCAAACAATATGAGGTAGGGGGAAGCCAGCCGAGATATGCCATCTATGTGCTTGATCCAACCCAGGACCTCATCCCAAAAAACCTTTATTTGGGCACATCCCCACCACATGTGCCAATAATCAGTGTTTTCCCCACACCCTCGCCAGCATTTTGGGTTAGCTGTTTGAAACATTTTGGAAAGCCGGACAGGGTCGTATTGCCACCTGTGTAAGAGTTTGATAGCGTGTAGCTTGTATTGTGGCAATAAGACCCGAGGCGGCGGGCCAATACCGCCCCAGGTAATGCCCCCGGGCCGTAGTTATAGGCCCGCCGAGGGTCTTATTGCCATAAGCACCCCGGCCCGCCCGTTAGACCGGGGTGTTAATGGCATTTTTTTTTTCTGTTTCGCCGCGTTTCGTAACAGAAAAAATAAAAATAAAAAAAATGAAAAAAAATGGCCGCCGGGAACGGGAAAACAAAGTCCGTTTTCCCTTTCCATGGTGGCCATCGGGAGCGGTCGCGCTGGGAACACAAGTGTTACCAGCGCGTCCGCTACCCGAAAAAAAAAGAAAAAAAAAGAAGCAGAAGGTAAGTGGGGTTGGGAGGGTGGAAGGGAGGGAGGGGAAGAAAAAAAAAACGTACCTGCGTCCCCGCTGGGGGACGATGGAAGCCTCCAGCCGTGTGGAGGCACGGAGTGGGGATGGCCCGCTCCGAGTCTCCACACTGCTGGAGCCTGCAATCGTTGCCCATGATGACGCAGGAGCAAAAAGGTAAGTGGGTAGGGAGGAGGGAAGGAGGGAAGGAAAAAGAAAAAGCTTACCCGGGTCCCCGGCGGGGGGCGAAGGCAGCCTCTCAGTCGTGGGGAGGCTCGGAGCGGGGATGGCCCCGCTTCGAATCTCCTTATTGGGTGAGGGGCTGCCACGCCCCCGCCGAGGACAAGAGGGCTGGAATCCTGGCCGAGAATCGAAGGATTCTCGGCCGGGTAATGACCCGGCAAGAGCCAATCAGAATGCTTGTTGCATTCTGATTGTCTCTCGCCGGGTACTAATGGTTTGAAATGGATGTGTGGGTGGCGGCGTCACATATTGTGTCCCACATATCTATACTAATCTGTTCGCCTAGATCTCTTTCCCATCGGCCTTTGAACGTTTCTGTGGACCCTACACCCGCAACAATCAACTCTTTATATAGTGCCGATATTAGGCTCTTCATCTCCGTTCTCGTATCCAATATCTTCTCAAAGGGAGTGAGGTTTGGGCTTCCACATTGGTTTCCTTAGGATACCTTTTATTTGTATATATTGAAATGTGGACAGTGGACCTATTCCCAGAGCTTCCGTCAAGTCTGGTAATGTTATAAAGGAGTCTTTTCTTTGTAATTGCCCCACTCTCTCCAAGCCTGCCTCGTACCATGATTGAAATCGTTCTACATTTGGAATGTGGTTATTCATTCTGGGCGACCATAGATGGCTTAGGGGGGATGGCCACGTGGTGATTTTGTGCATGTTTTTGCCCTGTTTCCAGATGCCCCATATGACACTCAAGATTGGGTTGCCTTTGGTTCTATTATAAAGCCTTTTCTTGGGAGTCCAGAGCCATTCAGATACTGTGGCCGGTAACAAGTAATAGTTGTCCATGTGAACCCACTGGGTGTCCTTGTGGTTACGTAAGTGAGGGATCAGTACACGGAGTTGGGATGCTTCATAGTATTTTCGCAGATCTGGGAGTCCTACCCCACCTTTATCTTTTGGGAGTGTTAGGGTGTCATACGGGATTCTCGCTTTTTTCCCTTGCCAGAGGAATTTAACAATGGTTTTCCTGGTTTCTGCAAAAAAGCTTTTCGGCATCTTGATGGATAGCATTTGGAAATGATGTAAAAATCGAGGGAGGCATACCATTTTGATGGCGTTAAGCCGCCCCAGCCAAGATATCGTTAGTTTGTTCTATCTTTTAGGTCGGTTTGAAACCTTTGAAGGAGAGGGGGGAAGTTTGCTTCATATAGGTCATCTATACATCTGGTAATCTGTATACCCAGGTATTGTAATTTAGTATTTTCAATCTTAAAACCTAGTGTGGAAAATTTTACTTCATTGTCTTCTTTTTGTCCTTGTAAGGGGAAGAGTATCGATTTAGTTTTATTTATTTTGAACCCTGAAAGTCGACCATATTCTTCTAGCATTGATAGGGCTCGGGGGATGGATGTCATGGGATTGGTGATGTGTAAGAGTATGTCATCGGGGGTAGAGAGCTGCTTTATATTCTGTCGTTTCTAGATGAATACCTTCTAGTATGTGGTCCGTTCGCATAGCCTGTGCAAGGGGCTCTAAGGAGAGTGCGAAAAGAATAGCAGAGAGGGGGCATCCTTGGCGGGTTCCACGTCCCAGATTAAACCATCTGGAGTATTCTCCATTCACAAAAATAGATGCTTTGGGTGCTATATACACTGAATGTATTGCTCTTCTAAATATTGGGCCTATACCTACCTTACCTAGAACTGCCTTCAGAAATCCCCATTCTACCCTGTCAAAGGCCTTTTCTGCATCAATCGAAAAGAGGACTGAATCATTATTCAATGTGTGTGATGTGTGAAGAAGGTGAAGGGTCTTACGCATTGTATCTGCTCCCTGTCTCCCCAATATAAACCCAACCTGGTCAGGGTGTATAAGCGGTGGCATTAATGTTTCCAACCTCGCAGCTAGGACCCTCGTGTATATTTTTGCGTCTAGGTTGAGCAGGGAAATTGGGCTATACGATCCGCATTTTTTGGGGTCCCTCCCATCTTTAGAGATCACTGTAATGAGAGCGCGGGTGAAGGAATCGGGGGCATTCCCAGTTTTTATTATTTCATTAAAGAGTTCTGTCATAAATGGCGTTAATTGTGTACTGAACGTTTTGTAGAATCCGGCTGTATAGCCATCTTCCCCCGGGGATTTGCCTAAGGTACTAACCTTAGGCAAAGGTTTGTCTTGTCTTTATTGCGTCTTGGACCTCTTGTTCAGATGTAGGGGATTCCAGCTGTTCACAGTCTAGTCGTGGTATTTTGGGCATATTGATCGAGGACAGGTATGTCTCTGTTTCTGATTGGTCATGGTTTGTTTCTGAGGAGTATAGGTCTTGATAGAAGTTAGCGAAGCATTCTGGGATGGTGGGACGAGTGTGTGTTGTTTTAGGGTTATCGTCAATGATCTCCGCCACTTTCCGCTCTGCTCTTTGTTCTCGGAGTCTGGCGGCCAGTAACGCGTCCGCCTTATCTCCCTTTTCATAGAAAGTTTGTTTCAACATTCTGAGTTTGCGCACTATTTGTTCATGTTCCAATAATTTCAATTCATCCCTTTTCCCTTTTGCTTCTTTGCTTTTGAGATGATCGATTCCCCTGCCCTTTTTAATGTCCCCTTCTAATTGACAAATTTCGGTTCTTAATCTGTGCTCAATTATATTTCGTTCCCTTTTCTTTGTTGACCCCATCCTTATTAAGATCCCTCTCCAAGTGGCTTTCCCCGCTTCCCACACTATCTGCTTGGGGACTTCACCAGTGTCGTTTGTTTTGAGAAATTCAGTCATTTCAGTTTCCATTTCTGTCTTGAAGACTGCTTCTTTACAAGGACTCTCATTACAACGCCATTTTCCTCCCTTAGTCGGTAAATTTTCCCATTGGATTTCAGCCAGCACCATATCATGGTCAGACCATGTGATCGGGATTATTTCAGAATATATTGCAGTGTCAGCAAGTTCTCTGGACAGGTATAAGTAATCAATACGAGTGTATGTATTGTGAGTGGCAGAAAAAAGGTGTATTCTTGTTCATTGGGGTGCATGTTCCTCTATACATCTATCATATCATATATTTCCATCATCTTTGCCATCTCTACTCTGGTGTCTTACGTCAGGGTTGCCCGGTTTTCCATCTTTGACTGGGTCTGCCCACTGGTTGAAATCGCCCCCAGGATAATGTGGCCTGTGGCTTCTAGAAGTATTTTGGGAATCATTTTGCAAAGGAATCTATTTTGTCCTGTATTCAGGGAATATAGTGTTGCGATCGTTACATTCACCTTGCCTATGCTACCAGTTACTAATAGTGTTCGACCTTCTGTCCATGTCTTGGTCTCGACAAACTCTATACCTTTTCTGACCAGAATACCTACACCTCCCTTTCTAAGTGGGCCCGAACCCTAGAATTCGGTTCCAACCCGTTTTCCAAGGACTCTCCGTTCCTCACCCATCACATATTTTGTCTCCTGTAACAGTAGCATGTCTATATTAGCCCTCTGAAAATTCTCTGTCCACGAATGATCGTTTTGTTGTGAGTTAAGCCCCTTCACATTAAGTGTCCCTACTCTTAGAGAGTCCCTCCCTCTTGTGTTAGTCTTTAACGCCATCAAACATTTTTCCAAGAAGATGGCTCCTAATGCATGAACAGCTATATAATTTTGTTTTAAATTGCATGCTGCTACGACTGCTTTGAGTTTCCATAAGTGCTGCTTTGACCCTCTTTTTTCCCCCACCTCCCTCTATCTCCCCCCTCCTTTCTCCCATCCCCTGTTGATGGCGTTCGATCGAGCCCGGTTAGCTGCACCGGATCTACATCGAACAACCTGTGGATGCTGTTACGTCACGCCCCTTGATCAATTATGGGATCACAATTTCAATTGAGCCCATTTAGTTTCCCCCCCAAAGTCTCCTGTTGCGACTTCCGGGATGTCCGTGGTTTGGCACCTTTTCCGGTCGCATCTTCTACCAAAAGGTTTACATTTAAGTTCTATTTTACCAGGGATGTAGCTGGTCAGTTGTCTGCCTCTTGGGAGAGAATACCTCTCCTGTATTTTCTTGATCCCTTCACCCGCTTTCTTCTGGGGCCTTGGATTTGCCATTCTCGATCTTCTCTTCTTGGTTCATCTTGATTATTTTCTTCTCCTTGGGGGACGAGTAGATCTGAAATGCATGCCTTGATATCTTTTCCGGTTCTTAGTCTGAATTTGGTTCCCTCATATTCAAATGAGAGAGAGAAGGGGTAACCCCATCTATATCAAATGTTTTTTCCCTTTTAGATGTTTCGTGAGGGGCCTGCACATCCTTCTGAGGGCTAGTGTCAGTGCAGAGAGGTCCTGGTATATTGACATATGGGCACCTCTTAACGTGATAGTATCACTCTTTCTGGCCTTCTCGAGTACTCGGGTCTTGTCTTGAAAATGATGGAATCGGGCAAGGACCGACCGTGGTCCGCCTGGGGGGCCGCCAGCTCTATGAATTTGTTCGGTTAAGGGTTCATCAATAGCGTCATCTGCGACCAGAAGTTTGATGATATCATGGAGCATTTCGTTCAGGTCTGCTTCAGTTTCTCCCTCTTTCTCTGGAATTCAGAAAATACATATATTGCTCCGTCTCTCTCTGTTTTCCAAGTCATCCAACTTAAGCTTAAAATCTTCTTCCCGTTGTTCCAATTCTGTCATCCTGTGATCAAGTTGCACCTCTAAGGTGTCTATGGATGCCTGATTGTTCTCCACTCCTTCAAGTCTATCTTCCATTTTGTCCAGCCTTTGTGTGAGTTTGTCTACCTTGCCTCCTATATTAGCACCCATGTTTTTAATTTCTCCCAATAGGGCCGTGATGTCTCCTTTTGTGGCGGCGAGTTCGTTCCCTGTGGTCTCGCTGGTTGCCATGTTGGGCTCGTAAGGTGCGGAAATGGGGGTGTAAGCAAACCGGGCCAATATATGTTTTGCGTTCATAGGAGGTTTGTGGCAAGGCTGGATATTTGAGTAGATTGGTGTTTTGCTATATCAAATGTAGCAGCATTCTGTTTGTCGGGTACTCCACTGTTCACTCTATCTTGTTCTATTTGATTTGTCACAAGGTCACTCCGATGTAGCACGTTGAATATCCGCTTAATTACAATGGTTGCACACTCGTTAAGGCTGAGAACACTCCACTCGTCTATGAGCGCTGTCTGGGTTGCCCTTCGTGCTCACACTGTCGGAGAAGTGCGTGTTCAGTTCGGCTCTGGGGAGTATTGAGGGTTTCCCGTCTCGCGGCCTGCGCCGCTTGATGGCGGCGCAAGTTCCAAACAAATGCGCTGTGCGGGCCGTAATTTGACGAACAGGTGAGCAGGAATATGCTTTCCTACCAGCGGAGGGAGATCTGCCCGACAGGCTGCGTTGTCCGATGGCTCTTCTTCCGAGTCACTGCCTCCGGGGAGATGCACTTAGCTGGAGTTGGGCTTCCATTGGTTTTCTGCTATGTTCGAGGTGGGTCGCAGTCTTCAAACGTTGGGCACCTCGCGTGTGAGAACTTTTCCTTCCTCCGCCTGCTCTCTCATCTGGAATTCTTGTATTGTTTGTGCTGCAAAAGCCGCTTCAAGGCCTGTAGTTCGGTTCAGCAGTCGCTCTGTGTCGCACCGCACGTGGAAGTTTCTTGGAGCTTCGCTGAGCCGGGGGGGCCTCTGCTTCAGGGGTGATTTCGGGACAAATTCTGAACTGATTTTCTTCAGGATTTCGGTCGGAGGACGGGGGGACCTTCCTGTGTCAGTCGCTCGATCGCATCCGGTGCGGGGGGTGGCGTTATGTGGGGGCTCAATCCACTTAACGGGGCCGCGGCAGCGGAGCTCACGCAGGGACTATGTTCGTCTCTGTGCCCCCTGGTGGCCTGTCAGCTTCACCCTCTTTTTTGATCCCATTCCTCTTCTCCCCTCGCATTAAGGTTTGGGCTTACCTAGCAGCGACATAAATATGCCTCTTCCAGTAGAACTCCCAACTTCTGATACCACTAGGGTGGGGATTTGGCCCACTGTAGAAGCTTTATAACATGACATAACATAACATAACATTCCACACTGACTTGAATGGCCCATCCTTCAATAATGTACTCATCAGTACAAAGTGTTTGCACTACTCTCACATTATACCATCATTCTATGACAGTGACAAAAAGCCTAATTTGTTCAAGTTAGTGGATGGTGGGGTCGCAAGAAGCGGCCCTTTGTCAGAGCATAACGGTCGACACCCTGGCCCCTCTAAGAAAATTGAGGAGCAGGATACCCCGAGGTCAGGAAGCTCTAGTACAGTCGGCTTGCCTTGTGCGGGTGTTGAAGCTGCTCCCCAATAAAAGCAAACCAAGGGGGGACTTGAACAAGTCAGATTTATCCCCAAGACAGTCAGCCAGCAGCTCAAAGAACATGAGGGAGTTGGGAATTCTAATGTGGCGTACATGGTTCTCAAAGCTGAGGCAACAATATAGGTTTCAATTACCAGCACTGGCAAACAGTGCAAACCCGGTTCACTGCAATGCACAACTTATAGTGGGTGGCAACTGAGTCATTTAAGGGGGAACTGAAGGTGCATTCAAATGTGGTTGCAGTTCACGAATCCACTTTGTGGGGGCATTGGGCGTCTATCAGTGGTTGCAGTACAGAATGCGCTTGTGCAAACACTGTCTTTGTGACAGCTGACAGTCTTGGCTCTTATGGGCCTGCTTTGGAAAGGCAAAATCCAGTGCTTAATTTGTAAAAAATAATATGTGCTGGGGCTCAAATATTTTCTAACATGCCCATGACCCATCAGGATGGGCAGCTCCCCGCCCTCTGTTGCCACAATCCATGGCTGCTCCCCATGCTGTCAACATATATGGGGTTAAAGCTGCAGCTCCCATCGTCTTGTTGTGGTTGACGGATGTACTCGGTGACTACGGCAGAAGTGTGATTTACAAATACCAATCAACAGACACATAAAATAACACACTCATGTCTTGACATGAGAGTCTACGAGTGACATTAAACACAATCATCATTTACATTTTGCTCTGATCATGCAACTGGTAGTTACAATTACAATTTATTAATAATGTGATACAGTTTATAAATAAACTTTACACATAATTGTAAAAGAAAACCAAAAAGAAAATTACATACTTATAATATATCCAATTCATTTTCACATCCTGCAAAGATCAAAAGAGCAGAGAATAAATGATAGGAAATTGGGATAAGGAAAAAGAAAAAGAAAACATAGGAAAGATAAAACAAACTTTGTTAATATAACATAATTTCTTGCTTCTCATTACGAGTAAATCATAAAAAAACTGATATTACAGAGTGTACCTACTAAAATTGCATCATACATCAACATTAACACTCATTCTCTGCTGTGTTTTCTTATAGATTTCTAGATGACACCTGGCGAACTTTACAATCTATGAGCGACCTATAGTCAGACTCTGTACATCATCTTTTGCCTCAGAACCTCTCAATAACTCTGTTATTAATTAACCTAAATTGATATGCCCAAAAGCATTTCAATTTTTAACCAGACATTGAACATCGTAAAGATTACCTTGATTTTTTGTGAATTAATACAATGGAACCAGAAAATGGGCTCCCTAATGGATTCTAGATAATGAACATACCTTTCATAACAAAGATAATACGTTTCCTTTATAGCAGCGCATTCGATCAAAATATGCTTTGCCGTTTTTCTTGCAGCTACATTTTTTGCATATTCGGCAGTATCTTTCCAAGGGGGACTGATGCCTATTAACACCTTTATTTTCCAACACAGGTAGATGGTCTAATCTCAGTAACAGAATAAAACATCTTAGTTTACTTGCAGAACAGAGATTCATGTTATTCTGTGAATATCTAAATGTATATAATATATAGTATATAAACTGATTTGACCGTAATTTACTCAAATGCTCATAATTCTCTAACCAATCCCAGAGATCTATCTTTTTTGATAAAGCAACTTTCATTGGGTTGCTGTAGCCCCCACCCCTAGGGGACCAGCATATATCCCCAAGGAAATGTTCGATCTTTGCTTTAAGACAATAATTAGTAGATTCCTTTGAGATTTCCTGATAGATTGATCTCATAAGGAGATTCTCAGGATTATTGCTCATACTTTTCGGCTCTTCTTTTCAATACAATGGATTTTAAAGAAGGTAAACCAAGCTCTAACCAAATTATTGCCATTGGTATGCAAACAGGAAGGCCTAAAATTCTCCTCCAGAATTTACCCTCCACCACTTGCAACCAATTTAGATCGATGGATAATAGGGCCTCCAATCCGTACACTATCATGGGTGCCAAAACCTCTATGTATAATGACGTACTCCACATAGAGTGAATCCACTGTTCTTGTTGTAAAATTGACCTATCGATTGAAAGTTAATGGAGCAGCCCTAGTTTTACGTGATTGTATACAGGAGCTGTATTCTCCTTTAGAGTCTACCTCCACACCTAAGTATCTATATTGGTCCGTGTATTTGATTTCATTATCGCGGACCATAATACTGGGGCGAGCAATCTTTCTGCCCGAAAATACCTTTACCTGTGTTTTTTTCTGATTTATTATCAACCCATTGCTCTCTGCATATTCTCAAAGAGTGTTGGCCAATCTTTGTAACCCGCTAAACGTATGATCCATAATTATAAGATCATCAGCGTATGCCAACACAGGACAGTGGGTGTTTCCTACAACAGGCGGACAGTTATACTCTGCGGATATCACAATAGGGAGATCATAGGTAAATAAGTTATAGAGGAAGGGTGCTGTCACACAGCTCTGCTTGACTCCTCTATTCTGCACAGTGGGATGGGTCATATTCCCCTGACTATCTAACCTTAATGCCACGGTAGTGTTATGATGAAGTAGTCTGAGGTAGTGTAAAAGTTCTTTAGGACAGCCCAGAAGTTCTAACTTGGACCACAGTTTTTCTCTCTAAACTAGGTCAAAGGCATCCTGAAAATCTACAAAAAGGGCATAAAGCGGAGGGTTGCCAATTTTCTTGGCTCTAGTACGCAGGATATCCAGGATTGTAATTTTTTGAATAGTAGAATACCCTTTCCTAAAACCACTCTGAAATCTGTTAAGTATTTCTGCTTCGGCAACCCATTCCTCCAACTTCTCTAATAGTAATGATGCAAACACTTTACCCGTGCAATCGAGCATAGATAATAGCCTGAAGTTGCCAGGTTCCAACTTATTGTCTTTCTTAAATATTGGTAGTAGATAAGCTGTTTGCCACGTAGCAGGAATTTGACCTTTGATCCAAATTTTATCGAATAAGATTTTGATTAGACTGGCCCAAAATTCTGGTTTGCTTTTCAAAACTGTGTTTGCCAGGCCATTAGGGCCGGGTGCACGCAAGGACTTTAAGGATTTGATTTTAAGGATTGGATGTTTAATTGAGATGTCAAAAGGAGGCATGGAGGGTGCCACTTTTATTTCCAGCTGACTCTCCTCAACAGGCAGTATGTTACGGTCTGCTAGAAAGTCAGTCCACTGCTGTGCACCAATGGGATTAAATATTGGAGTTTTCCCACAACCCCTGGCCTCCCCAAGCATTACCCATATGCTTCTGGTGTTTTTAGAGCACATAATCTGCACCATATTCTTCCAGCGTTTTATCTTCTTGTATTTTTTCTCCTGGATTTAATCCACGCTCTATATTTATTTTTGAAAGCCCTACAGGTGCGATGGTAAGATTCAGATGAAAGACAAGTTTTTTTGGCTCTGCGAATAGAGACTCTAAGTACCCTTTTCGCATCCCTAATACTTCTATCATAGGGTTCGCTCAATTTACCTTCCTTAACAATCATACCAATCGCAGAGGTGGCGTGGGTGGTCGCAAATGAGGCAATCCACTTTTCAATGTCATTTATTGACATCTTTTGGAATTGTGTGAAGTCACATGTATTTAAGGTTTGCACCTGGGAAGCAGCTTTATTGATATTTTTTTCGGACCATCGGATACGGGTCCTAGAGTGGTTAACTGTCATATTACCCAGTGGCTTGGCTTTCAAGTCCTCACATCTAACATTATACGTGAAAGAGGGTGAACAGTGGTCACTCCACTCATTCAAATTCATCTTCATATCTGTGACTTTCACAGCAATTTCTGGGCTCACAAATATATAGTCTATCGTACTTTTAGACCTTCTACTGTGCCATGTGTGGTTCCCCGGACAATCACTTATTGTTCTCCCATTGATAATCTCCAAATCCCTATTGCTAAGAAAGTTCTGCCAGTACAATCCTCAGGGTCTTCAATATCATGGATCATTATGCTTTTGGGTTTTAATAGGGGATTGGTAGAAGAGCCCTCAGCTCCTTTGATATGACAATTAAAATCCCTGGTGACAATAACCGCTTTATTCCCCACAATCGAGGTCCATTGGGCAAGGAGATCATACATAGCCTCCTGAATATTCTCTTACTTTAGCTCCCGGTGGATTGTACAGGCTGATCAACAACGTTATTTTTGTATCGGCACCATTTTCATCTTCTAACTCGACAGCAATGATATTATGTTCGAAATTAGTTAACTTAAGTCTTGATTTCGCTGTATGTTTTATACCTATAATGAGACCCCCATAAGGTCTTCCCCTTTCCCCCTTTTTAGCAAATGACTGGTAGATTGAATAGCCTTTCATCATAATGGGCACAGTCAGCCAAGTTTCCTGTAAACAAATACATTAATATTTGATAAGAGAGGGAAGGGAGCCTAAGGGGGACAGCAGGTGCTTAAAACCCCTACAATTCCATGAGATAATGTCATAATAGGTAGTGACTCTGCCAACCAAATTAACACTTTCTGGATATCCACTATCTGGATCTGATCACCCTCCGGCAGTGGAGGTGCGCAGACTATTTCCTTAAGCTCCTTAATATGTTGCTTAGGCCAGTTTGGATCTTCCAATTCGGGATCAACATCAATTGCAACGTCCACCACAGTAGGCTCTCTTTGTAGCTTCGCATCATTTGGGCTGATGAAAGGAATTTACAGTGGATGGCTGATACATTTGCATTTGTCACATGCAAAGGTCTATAAACTCAAAGTCTTCCGATATGAGTACACGTAGTTGTGGTACTGAGGATAGTCCTGTCATTAACTCAATTCTTGTTAACCAGCTACATCCACTTTGTTGATAAAGGTTTTTAATGAGACATATACGGTTACCAGATTGTGTGACCGTGTTCTCTTTATTCAATTCAATTGATTTAGCTTTGCAGTCTTCGTTTGTAGTAGCATCCTTAAGATTTTTACTAGGTGTTGAAAAGTTCTTATCTTGTTCATTAATTGAGTGAGGTGAGCCCAGGTCTGGTAGATCTCCATCTTCTCTATCACTCTCAATTTCGTTCTCAGGGAGGAGCCACCTAGTCAGATAGCCGGCTTTTTTATAGTTACTTTATTTTAGCAAATGCACCTTTTTTCCTTGACTTATTAGAGCGTTTCCCTGTGGGAGCTGTATCTGGTAGCGCCGATGCCGTCACAAATGATTTCTTACTCATAGCAGCTCTTCTGGCCAGCCTACGTTGCTTGCGAGAGAAGAAGATTTCTGAATTGTCGGCTTCATTTTCTCCAGTTACCGTCGTCCCAAAGGCTTTAGCGAAGCTATTTTCTGCAGATGGAGGGGTAAAGATTTCTTTCCCAGTGGCTAATACTTTAGCAGAACCCTCAGATGACAGTTTGAGGGTATTCTCCAGTATTCGGCCACACATCTTAAGCAGTATCTTAAGGGCAAACTGGAGAGAGGCCATCGAAGACTGTAATTCAGCCATATCTGAGGGGCTTATAGATGAAGCACCATTCACTTCGTTGTCACATACTGCTGCCGATATTTATGCATGTAAGTGTAAGTTAGGCAAAGCTGACAATCTCGCTGATTGCTCCCTCATAGTCAGAGACTCTTCTGGTTGAACATCGCCAGAATTTAATGCTAAGGACTTTGTGAGTGCCAGGGTCATGGATCTCTGCATTGACAGGCAGAGCTCGAGGAGTGAGTTATTGTCTATGTCCCCATAGTTGGATAAATCTTGTAGGTTAGTATTATTAAGTACATTAGGTTCTGCTTCTTCCAAAGTGGTGGAGTTTGTTTCTGGCTGAACATTCGTGGGGAAGACATCTGTAATTTCACCTTTTGCTAAGGGTTCTTGCTTTTTCTGTTTACCCTTATTGGGAGGGTCAAATAAGTCTGATGTTCAAGAATTGCAAAAAATTCAGAATACCGCCACACAGATCATTTTGCAGATGAAACGATCTGAACCAACCACTGCAGCAAGGAAAAGTCTACAATGGTTACCAATGGCTGCTCGTATCCAATTTAAGCTGATGTCCATATGCCATAAATGCATATTTGGAAATGTTCCAGCTGATTTGAAAGATCGAGTAAAGATCGACCATTCTATAAAAAACTTGAGATCAGCTGAGGGTTTTTTTCTGGAACAACATCAGGTCAAACGTGCCAGGGGTTTTGGTCGTGCCTTCCATGTCCAAGGGGCGAGGGCCTGGAACGCCCTACCTGGCCACCTATGGAAAACTGGAAACCATCTCGAATTTAGAAAGCAGCTGAAAACAGTGCTTTTTGTTCAGTACGACTGAATCTTGCAGCAGTCTTGAATTATCTATCCTCTGTCACGCGGCACCTGGATGCCTACGGTCTTTGGCACGTTACAAATCAAATAACATAACATAACATTCACCATCTTGCCGTCGGAATTCGTATTATTTTTATAACTGCGCTTATGCAAATTATAATTCGATTGTTGAGCTTTTTTATTTGATGGCACATCGCAAACTTGGTATATTATTCTTGGTATACTCAGTCAAGATGTATCTTGTGCGAAGTTCAATGAGTCAGAGCAAGAATGAGTATCATAGGTCTAAGAGAGCTAGAGAAGGTGCAAGATCTCCAGAATGAATTAGGTAATTTTTGGCTCTGTCGGGTTTTTCTCATATATAGAACAGCAAACTGTAACAACAGCTCAATGATTTCAAGCTCGTAGAGGCTATCTCTTTCAGTTTACACGGGCCTCCAGAAAGCACTTACTGGGAGTTCAGTGCTGTTTTCTTTCACACATTATAGTAAATTGAAAGGGAAAGTGTCTTTCCGCGTACAATGCGGTCGCAATCAAAGGAACAACCCGCAGTCTCCCGGTCGCTGCAGTAGGAGAAGATTACAAATTCCCGTTTATTCAAAGTAAACCATAAGTTTACATACACCTCCAGAGGCCCTTAATTAGAATTCAGCACAGCTTTCTTTTCACACGTTGTAATAAATTCAAAGGGGGGGGTGTCTTTTCCTAATATAAAGTGGCCGGGATCAAAGGATCTACCCGCAGTCTCCCAGTCCGGCTACAATAGAGTGAAATACAGTTCCATGTATTTAAAGCAGCCAAAAAGAGTAATGTCCGAGCAGACAGCCTCTTTACCTGAAAGATTGTAAACAGCTGTGGTCGATAGTACAATAGTAAATAGTACAAAAGTACAATAGTAAATAACAACAGGTAGCAGTAAGTGGCAGTAAACGAGATTAAGCTAGCCCAGCCTCAGCCCCAAAACATCTGGGACTTGCTGAAAAGCAATACTGCAAACTCTCACCAGCCCGCCATAGCTCGCATAGCTGTTAACAGGCTATTTGATGCAATGTACCCATCCCCTTAGCTCAGTGACAAAGGGGTCCAACAAAGGGGTCCGTAATTCCGCCAGAGCATCTGTCAGAGTGGAGCTTCCACAGCGTTTCGCAGCGTTTCCGAAGTCCGAGGTCTGAGGAAAGGACCCACCACGCATGCACGTACATCGAAACGTGTCAAGCCACACCTCACCTCACAGCACAGCAAACAAGCAATCACGAAACGAGGCGAGAGAGGCCGCTTTCGACGCAAGGTTGACTAAAGGCATACATTACAATAATAAAGATTCCAATACACCACATCTTAATCAAACTAAGTCTGAGACAATAAGTGCCTAGGCTCAGAAGTAAGTGACAAGGCTCCCCCACAAATTAAGCACTGGAATCCCTCCTCCATCCAGGCATTGAGACGTGCAGAGTGTGACTGCATCCCTCTGGCGGGTTTGCTTTGAGCTTTCCTGGAATTCTCATTGGCCTTTAAAGGGCACCCAGCGAGCGTGGGCGAAATATCCAACACCAATCATTGTTCACATTTGTAAAGTGCTGCCTGCAACGAGTGACCTCAGAATGCACTGGCAAGATGGCTGCAAAGCATGTATCCTGATTGCATTCATGATGACGGAGAGCGGCCAGGACGAAGCTCCACCTAGGCATTCGTTGGAAGTAGAGTCTTGGCAGGGGAGTGTAGGGTAAACTTGAAGAGCAGGATTTTAGAACCTAGAATCTTTTTGGAACAGGCAACCAAGGATGTCAGTGTGGACTGGCCAGAAGTGACCGCTGTGGTTGATGCTTAAGAGTAGACGTACTCCTACTGTGTCCTTGTCATTTTTACAAACATTGGATTTGACCACACAGGAGGGCTAAACCAAGAGTGAAAGCAACGTGGGGGGGGGGCGGAGGGGGATTCATGGCCGTCACTCTATTTGCAAAGGAGGGGAAAAGCAGGATTTGGCATGGTAACTTGAGTGCCCTCTCTGAGGTATCTTTACATGTGTGCATGGTTTTCCTCATATGCATCCAGTTGTAAATATGTGCCAGGTCCCTAATATTGTGTAGCATGCCTACTGCCGCTCCACCCACCGCATCTCCCCACAATGGCAAGATATTTGGGGTTGCAGCTGCAACTCCTAGCAGCTCATTGTGGCTCATGGTTGGACTGTTCTTGGCTGTTCTCCAATTTCCTGTCTTGAAATATGACACCAAATAATTGAAGTGCTTCCGTAAACATTCCAGCCTCGCTATCTGATTCTATCTATAGGTGGTAAGTGTGACATTCTGACTATCCACAGAAAATGGAGCAAAAGTGGCTTCTTTCTATGGTAATGTGATGGACAAACTAGGCAAAACCATGATTGATCTTACAAACTTGTCAGTCTAGGGCTCAACCGCTAGAACAAATATCACTTTTTAAAAACGTTTTCACGAATGTGCTTTACTTCCCCTGGAGCTTTCCAAAGTATAATGAATTGCCTTTACACTTTTTACCTTCCCGCGTTAATGTAACCTTCGTGTGGTTGGAGACTTGCTCTATGTTTTGTGTGCGAATCAGGGTCATGGAACGTGCAATGTCCGGTAGACGCAAACTGTACTTGCCACGTGTGGCATTCTTTGGGAGTCGCCTAGCCAGGGGTGGACTGGCCTATAGGATACTCTGGAGATTTCCCAGTAGGCCTCTGCAACCTGGTCCTCTTTTGTGTGGTATGTCCAAATGTTCCCATAGGAAAAGCATTGGGCTTGCTGAAAATGTGTCATATGGGGTCACTTTGAACATTATTTCCAGGGCCTCTTTTGGTTCCCAGTCCACCCCTGGACCTAGCATGTGGAACTGGCATGTGGTTGCAGTTCAGATTGCGCCTCCCGTATTTTTCACCTGCAAATGAGAATCTGAGCATTTATATATCTGCTTGCATCCCAGTCCCTGTGTTGTTAACCCTTTGCTTGCAATGCCGACATCCCATCCCCAGAGCCTGCAAGTTAACCATGTGAATGACTCCCCCACTTAGATTGTGCACAGCACCGGCAATTCGCCAACGGATGTTGACTTGTGCATGCACAAAACTGTACATGGCCCCTAGTGAATTTGGCCAACGTACTGAGGCACCATTGTCTCGTGAGGATAGCTCAGGTGCAAGTATTCGCCTTGAAAGCAAGACGACACAGAGGACCACAGATTCGATCCCCGGGTCCACGCTTAGAAACCTCTGGGTATTCATATCACATCGAACCCCATATTTGGATCCCAGGATGGAAGGGTTGACTCCCTGAGCTTTTAAAGGTAAGATGGAAGCTCTGCGCAAATGGGCCCATCCTTCCAGACTGATTAATGAAGCCACTTGAGGGCCTCTTGTGCATAATTTAATTGTATTCTGCTCAGATCCCCAGTGTTTTATCCGTGTACCAATTTGGGCACAATAATTAGCGGCAGGGATATATGAAGGATGGTTTTTAATAACACTGATGACCTTTGAATCAGTCATTTGTGTGGCTATGGCTTCATGGCTGGATTGTAAACTCATTAGAGGCCCGGGGCCACGCATGGTCGTTAATTTTAGGGCCTCGCGGAATGGCTCGGCGTGAGCCCTTTGTCAGGAGTGATGGATAGAAGCTAGCCCTCGAAAATAGTCAGAATTTAGGACTGCTTTCACAGAGAAAGAAAGATGTGTCCGACGTGAATAATAAGGCGTGGCGTGCGTGGCACCGGCAACTAATTGTTAAACGAATGAGCTGTGAGTTTCCGTTGAGGTTTGCCACATGGTAATCTTACTCACTCAGGACGGGCAGTGCTTCCTTGATGGTTGCCTAGTGACACGAGCGGCAAGTGAAGAACCCATGGCAGGCCTGTTGGCCACGAATTTCTGCCCGCTCACGATATCTTGAAATCCCCTTGCAGCCAGAACATCAGAAAATCACAAATGACGAAAACCTTTCTAAAGCCAATGACCTACACCTGGATTGTCCAGCCCACATGCTGGGTTTACAGGATACCCCTCGTTAATATTCATGAGATACATTTGCATACAATGATTCTAAATATCTGCACATTTTTTTCATTAATATTAATGAGGGATATCCTGAAAACCTGTCAGGATTCCGGCCCTTGAGGCCTGGAGTTGGACAACCTTGGCCTACACTGTAAAAGGGATCTCTTGAGGGCTCTTAGATACCGTTTATTATTTCATCGCATCAAGTCCTCACTACTAATGGCACTTTTGGCCTTCTGTCTGCAACAGAGCAAAGCCAATTGACTTGCAAACCTAAAGTGGCATGGGAAGAAACCTGCGCCCCTCCTCACCTCCCCTCCGGATCTTGAAATGCGATTGCCTTCTGGAGATGCTTGAGGACATTAGCCCTGGGAATTGCTGAGTAGTTGACAAGCTGTGTGGAACGCTGTTTCTGAAGGCAGCATGCTGGGAACTGCACTGTGTCTGTCCACAGGCTCCAGCGAAATGCATTCATTACACGCGGCCAGATCCATGGGTGGGCGACGTTGATTTTCAGCAAGTGGACGGAAATATTGCCGTACAAACATGTATATTTTGTGACGTTTATGCCTGCTTAAAGTATGACATGATATGATTGGTTATTTATAACGCGCTTAATACCCAGAGGTTTCAAAGAGCGGACCCGGGGATTGAACCTGTGGTTCTCCATGTCGTCTTGAGGCGAGCACGTTGCCCCTAAGCTATCCTCCCGTGACATAGGTAGGTAGAATTCCATAATTTCTACTGCCCTTATTGTGAATGAGGATTGAAAACAACCTCTTAAAAATGGCGCTCCTTAGGGTCGCTGGTGCTATGGGCGTGCACCGGATTTCAAAAACAAACATGAATTTGTCGATTAGTGTCGTAATGAGTTGCAGGTGGTCAACATGCTATATTTTGCTCAGTTTAAGCGAAATCTTGCTGAACATTGTAGTTAGTTTATAAAGTCGATTGTTTTTGAAGTTCCTTCAATGGACATATTGGTGTTTTAAAATAAATTCATACATTTTCGTTGGGAGCTTTTTCGGGCTTATTTAGGTCAAGAAAAATGTTATTAAAAAAACATGCAAAATACAGAAGCCATGAAATCAAAGTCTTCCACAGATTACACCAGAGATATTTTGATTTTGGAAGGGGGGTGCACATGGTTCATAAAAAAAGAATGCAAAAAGAATCTTTATGCATGGTTTTACTCCAACATGCGATTTCCGTGGCTTTGTGTCACAGATCAGGATAGCCTATTCCCTCCCTCCCATCTGTTCTCGTTCATAAACCCGAGAGCATCTCTGCCTGCATGGAATTGTTCCTGATGCCGGAAATGCTTTGGATTCCTATGGAATCTGCAGTGTTTTTGCATCTACAAAAAGCAGATTCCATATGAATCCATGTAAATGCCTCCCACCCTGGGCAGACAAGGCAGCATTTATTACTTTCTGCATGTTAAGGTACAAACATGGAGTCGACCGTGGACTATTTACACCTTACCGTGCAAAAATGCAATATTGCGCAGCGAGTAGTGCTTAAATCGAAGCCTTGATCAAAGTGGTCCTTTCTGTGCAGTATACGGCCTACACCAAAATGAGCCCCACTGTGTTTTTTTATATATTTTATTTATCATTTCACACAGGTTATGCACATACATCTGTAATGTTCAATTTTGCAAGTATACAACATATACATGTTAACATTGTCATAAATTCGGGTTTTCTCGAACAGCTAGCTCTGCCAAATATTGTTTATACCGCAATCATATGTTCCTGGGTTTAGAGGGGGGCATTACTAAGTCTATGTACAGTTCCTCGGTGTCGTTGACCCACATCATGTCTCTGTTCCAATCCTCCATTGTTGGAGGTTTTATGTTCTTCCATTTCATTAATATGACCCTTTTAGCTATAAGTAAGCTTAGATTTAGCAGTTTTCGCCAAGTTGGGTTCATTTTTCCAATTACCCCCTACATACACATCTGAGATGTCCATTCCACCGGCTGGTCTGCCATTCTATCAAGAGCTCCGCAGACCTCAGACCAGTATTGTCTAAGTTCCACACAATCCCATAACATATGAAATATGTTAGCAGTTTCAGAGTTGCATCTTGGACAGGTTCCAGGTGAAATGGGGTATATTCGCTTGAGCTTTAATGGTGTGTAGTGCGTCCTATGAACTATTTTGTAGTGAATCAGTTTGAATCTCGAATTGCAGGATATCAGTTTGGTCAATGCACAAATCTGGGACCAATCCTGGTCTTCTATTGGTTTCCCAAGGTCATGCTCCCATCTGCCCTTAGCCGTGTGGATTACTGCCGGGCGTGTTTGTATTATGGTTTTATAGAGAGCAGATGCCGTAATTTTTTGAGTCCCCCCTGTGTATATATATCCTAATCTCATGTTTATTTCAGGTTCTTCCGGGAATGTTGGGTAGATGTGCTGTGTAATGGTTGCCACTCTTTGATATTGTTGTTTATGCGCATTTGTGTTCCCCACCGTATCTTTAATGTCCTCCCACTGGATAAAGCGCTTCTTTAAGAATAGCTGTCCCCATTGCGTAATGCCTCTCGCACTCCAATGTATTGCCGTTTCACTCTCTATGGAGAAGGGTGTATGGGGGTCACCCCATATCGGCATGCTCGGGTGATATAGCTTACTGACGCCAAATATGTCCGCGATTTTGGACCATGCCGTGATAGTAACCTTAGATGGGTTTATCGTGTTGTATTGTTTAGGGGTAGGCCTAGTTATCTTTTGTAGGGCCAACGTCGCCTCACGCTCCCTTGAGGAGGGGGGGGCAGGGTTTAGGAAACATGTGGCCCAACCCGCTGCATGATGCGCCGCTGCTAGGTAGTACAATTCCATGTCCGGAGCCATCAGACCGCCCTGGGGTAGTTGTCTGTCAAAACCCTCCAGCTCAGTCTAGGGTGTCCACCCCAAATAAATGTTATGCAGGTGCTATTAATTTTTGAGATCAAAGCGCGGCCCGCCCATACCGGTACCGTACTAAAGAGATAAAACAGTTTCGGCAATATTACCATTTTGATCAGTGCTAAACTCCTCATCAGGGATATGGGCAGGGCGCTCCAAAGCTTCATCTTGGCACACAGTGCTTCTGCCAGCACACTATAGTTTAATGTGCAGGATAGTTGGGCGATTCTAGCTATATGAGCGCCTAGATAAACAATGTGTACCGGACTCCATATAAGTCCATGTAGGTTTTGGGGTTGTATGGTGTCATCAGTGAGCGGAAATATCTCTGACTTATACGGGTTCAGGTGTAATCCTGAGTAATGTCCAAACTTTTCTACTACAGCCAGCACCTTGCCCAATGTATGGGCTGGATTCTTTAGATAAAGTAGGATGTCATCTGCATATAGCGTTATGATTTGTAGTTTGCCCTCAAGCCATATCCCGAATTTGCTATAACGTGATCTAAGGATGTCTGCTAAGGGTTCTATGTCTAGTGCGAAAAGTAGTGGGGACAATGGGCAGCCTTGCCTGGTGCCTCCTTGCAATTCCAGCATATCTGTAAGGGACCCATTCATTCTTATCTTCGCATGGGGTCGCGTATATAATATCTGAATCCATTTTATGAGTATAGGGCCGAACCCGTAATTCCTCAGTACTCCGAATAGGAATAGCCACAAGACAGTGTCAAATGCTTTCCGCATGTCGAGGGAGACGGCTACCTTGGGTCTCGGGAGGTATTGTGGTTAGGATTTGATGGCATCTTCTTATATTTGTTGCTGTGGATTTGCCCGTTATAAACCCTGCCTGGTCCTCATGTATCATATATGGCATCAATGGTGTAAGTCTGGTCGCTAGTATCTTCACTAGGATCTTGGCATCAGTATTTATAAGGGATAACGGCCGGTATGACCCACATTCTCCTGGGGGTTTCCCTGGTTTAAGCAAGAGTGTAATTATAGCTTCTCTGGTGGTTTCGGGGAGTTCACCTATATCTAATGCTTCCGTCCAGACGGCATGTAGTCTGGGCGCTAGTAAGAGGCTAAATTTGTTATAAAATTCAGCTCCCAGACCATCCGTGCCTGGTGCTTTCCCGTTGGGAAGTGCCTTTATTGCTTCAATTATTTCAGCCTCTGTAATCGGTTCCTCCAGTGATTCCCTAGTTGCATCAGCTATAAGAGTTGTTGGTATCTGGGAGAGATAATGCTCTATTTCGGCGTCTGTGATGGTACACTGAGGAGAGTATAGGTCTTTATGGAATGTGTAGAATATTTCCTCTATATTGTTCTGGTCTGTGGACATTGTACCATCCGACATTTGTATGCAGGGTATAGTAGTGGGACCTCTCTCGCCACGCACCGTTTTAGCTAATAGCTTCCCTGGGCGCTCCCCTTCCCCATATCTACGTGCCGCAGCAGGTCTATCGAAGTATCTGACCTCTTGTTCTGCTGCTTCCATATATTCCTCCAATTTGGTCTTTATTTCTGAACTGAGTTGGAGTGACGGGGAGGTAGCATACTGGGATTGCAATGAAGTTATTTGTGCTTCTAGTCTAGTTAGCCTACCTCTGATGTCTTTGAGGAGCACCACTGTGTTTAAAATACCACTTCCATTTGCAGAGCTTCAGAAATATTGTTAAATATGTTGATGGCATTTCTATTTTTAATGACTGTCTGCCTGATACTCTTCCATCACTCCCTGTGTTCAAATATGGACTTTTATTAATCCAATTATAATTATAATTGGTTATTTATAATGCACTTAATACCCAGAGGTTTCTAACCGCGGACCCAGAGATGGAACCTCTGTTGCTTCACATCGTCTTGCTTGCAATGCGAGCGTGTTGCCCTTGAGCTATCCTCCCAAGTCGCTTTGTCTTCCATTTTTTGTTGTTGTTGTTTATTGTTACAGTTGATAAATCAACTTTTCAATATAAAAATAAATACATATAAAACAATTACTACAATTACAATCACTATGACAAATCATCCTTCATCACATAAAATAACATAATATCCATATTTACACTGACTAACACAATTTTCCTATCTATTTGTGTTACCTATAATGTATTTACAATAAAATAATTAAAAAAAAAAAAAAACAAGAACACACCAATCATGATTACTTTCTTTCCCACAACCCATAACAAGGATACGATCAACAGACCAGGATCAAAGCTTTCACGATGAATTCAAGACAACATACTCATCAAAGATGATTTGCCTGATGTTAGACATAACTGGATCATTTCAGGACAATTGCAATTATTCGTAAATATGTATCTTTAGTTCAATGTACCATTAACATTGCTAATCTCCAGCACAAATATTATCTTCTTTTAATTTCAAGGCTAGTAGAAAATTGACTACTGCAATTCTCACTTTAGTCAACCTAGTGTAACATACCACCAAAATGATTCATTTATGAGTAGTATATAGCCTTCAAAATGTGATCTACAGTACAGAGTTCTTTTGTCAATTAACGAAGGACAGATGACTATTAGATGATGTAATGTTTCACTCACGTTCGTATCTTTGCAGAATCTACAATAATTCAACTTCACCGGTATTAACTTCCATTTAGCCAAAACATCCCTACTGTGCCAGACATTAAACCTGAATCTCAAGAACATATCTCTGTATTTTTCTCCTGGGAATTTCATTAGGTACGATTCCGCTGTTCTTAACTTTTTTATCTCTATCGTATAAACCACCGAATGTTTGGTCTTTATACATTGATCATAAGTGTTACACCAATCCCATAGCAGAATTTTTCTCTTAGCCTTCAATGGATTATTTATCAACAATTCCTCTGACACATTGGCATTCTGGAGAAATTCTTGAACCCTCCGCCTCCATATCGCCATTGAGTAATGATCTGTTGTTTTTATGTATATGGACAGTATGTGCATGATTGATTTCACTTCTACCGCTATTATACATTTGCGATATATGCAGCACAGTTTCCACATATACATTGTGTAAAGCGAAGTCAGCCATAACTCATATCGCACCAAACATATCGACACAGATTTAGGTAACTTCAACAGTGATTTCCAGTAAGAACCTTCCAGAATTGACCAAAACAATTCATCCCTCCAGGCCCTTGTCTCTGCGCCATATATCACTGTTGGAACAGCTTTCTGACAATAATATATGACTGTAGGTTTTAAGGAAAACATTCCATATTTGTAATTCAGAAGGGAGGCCTGAGCAGTAGCTGTTTTCATTTTCGATCTTATTTTGTTATAATATGGGATATCTGACTCGGAGGTGTTCATATTCAGGCCTAGATATTTATATTCCCTAACATCTTCAATGCGCTGGGACTGTAGAAGCCAGGAGAGATGAACTCCCTTATTTCCACGCTTTTTTTCCAGCTTCATAGTTTTTGATTTCTTCAAATTTATAGTCAGATCGTTCTCTCGTACATATGTTCCCACCACACCCAACAACCTCTGCAAAACCCTGGCTGTTTTAGCCAACAGCACCAAGTCATCAGCATAAAACAGCCAGGGGATCGCAATCGAGGCCAAGCGAGGCAAATCTGACACCACTCTCCTGAATTCATCTACCAAGTCTGCTATGTAAAAATTAAACAACGAGGCAGCCATTCGGCATCCCTGCTTCAGTCCTCTAAAGGTATAAATACAACGAGTCAAGGTGCCATCCAGTGATATTCTAACCTGAATCATGGTGTTCGAATGGAATTCTTGTATCCAGAATTGCAAATGTACCGGACACTTTTTGACTGCCAACTTTTTGAATAGTAACTGCCTAGACACAGAGTCAAAGGCAGTTTCAAAATCTTTGAATGCCATGAATACATTTTGTTTCATCTGCATTTCATTTTTTTTAATAGCATGAATGACTTGCAAATTGACTCCTGTTCCTAAACCCGGCCTGAAACCCGTCTGAAAGGGGTCATTACTTCTAGCCTTATTAGTCCATTGATTAAATTCATCCAGCACTATGCAAGCAAATAACTTGCCAGGTGCATCCAACAATGCCACCGGCCTGTAGTTCCTCGGATCTGTTCTGTCCCCCTTTTTATAAATTGGTATTATAATAGATTTCTGCCAAGAGGCTGGAAGTTTACCTATATAGACAGTTTGATCAAATATTACGCGGAGAACGGAAGCCCATGCTTCTGGATATTCTTTAAGCATGGAATTGGAGAGCCCATCAGGTCCAATTGCCCTTGATGCGCTATAATTCTTGATATAATATAAAATATCCTCCTCCATGATTCTTAACTGTGATGCTTCATTAGGAATCTGGTTTAGCTGCCGATTGGCCCAACCACTACTTGCATATAGGGATGAATAATACTGCGTCCATACCTCCTCTGGTACCGCATTAATTTGACTGATAGATTGAACGGGGACATATATATTTTTTATTAATCCCCAGATCATTGCAGAGCTCTTTGAAGCCAAGGAATTAAGCATTATTCTAGCATCTTGTAATATCATGTGAGCTCTATGTAGTTTTAGCCAGTTCTTATACACATTTTTCAATTTTGCAGTTGCCCTTTTCCGTTCTACCATACTCAATTCATTAAGGTTACGAATATCCTTTCTAAGGTTCATCTTTTTTAGTTTGACTTCATTATCACTCACATGTCGATGAATTTTTTGTTTGTACTGACCACTTGGACATTTTTTTTAAAAAGATGAAGGATAGGTATCTAATTCCCATCTTAATACAATACATTTGTTTCCAGAATATCTTTCGGATATGACATGGCTTTCAATAAATCTGACAGCATCGGCAAAGTCCATTTAAACCAATTACCCTTCGCAGACAGCGTCAGAGAATTGACATAGACATCTTTATCTTCACACTCGCTACCACCATACCATTGCCAATTCATTGATAATATACTATGGTCACTCTGTTTTGATTCAGAGATTCTCAGCTTGGTTAGCATGTTGAACATATTATTGTCTACAAAAATATAATCAATCAATGACGTTGACTTCTCTCTACGCCATGTATGCTTCGACGGAATATCTTCTGAGATTGCACAATTGACCATATTAAGACCTTTGTCCCTCATCAGCAAATTCCATTGCTTAGCTGTCGCCGTTAATTTTCTTCCATCACTCTCCACACAATTCATATTCAGGTCACCCGCCACTATAGTGTAATTTATCGAATGATCCTTTGCTATTAGATCTAACACTCCCCCATATCTTTTAAAAAGGTGCTACCTTTGATTTCCAGATGGTTCCAATATATATTTGCACAAGCAATTATTTGATTGCTATAGATAATTTTCACTACCTGAATATGTTTGTTAGAGAGTACCAGGGCATCAACTTCAAGCCACTACCGGTCTTAACTATGACCATTAGTCCTGCCTTCGGTCTGCCTCGACCTTGGCTGATTGCAGCTATCAATTCAATTTGGTGATTTTCACAAACCGGCGCAGAATCCAGCTACACCTCTTGAAACAATAGAAGATCATAATGCTCCAACTGGTCCCTTGAAGAGGTATTTAAATGTGAGTTACCTCTCGTATTCCAGGATGCTACCTTAACAACTTGTTTTTCCGTAATTTTTTTAATTTTTTAATTTTAATTTTTTAATTTTATTTGCATTTGTATAGCACACATCTGCCCTAGGGCATCGTGGCGCTTTTTAAGGATACTTGCTTAGACAAAGAGTATAGCTTATAGGGTTACAAGAGCATGCAGCAGTTTAGACATACATTTCAGTTACGGACTGGGCAATTAACATGGATGAACCCACAGGTCAGGTAAGGTATGTCTAAAGTGTCTAAGGTGGCTGGCCTAGTGAAATAGTTGAGTTTTCAGAAACTTGCGGAAAGCGTGAGGTCTCTTTCCTGAGTGTTGGTGGTAGTGCATTCCAATTTTTTGGTGCTAAGACTGCAAAGCTGGCGCCTCCAGCTTTGGCTCTTTTAAAGGTAGGGATGGCGAGCAGGTTGCAGTGTTGGGTGCGTGTAGGTCTTTCTGAAGTGGGGCGGTGAATGGTTTCTGAAAGGCATGGAGGTGCTGTGTTTGCTAAGCAGGCGTGTGTAATGGAAAGGGCTTTGAACAGGATGCGCTCTCTGACTGGGAGCCAATGGGCATCTTTCCAGGCTTGGGAGATGTGCTACCTTTTGGGAATGCTGAGGGCTGCCCTGAGGGCATTGTTTTGAGTGGTTTGGGGTTTCTTTAAGTTCTTGACTCAGGTGACTAAGAAGAGGGCAGTGCAGTAGTCCAATCTAGCCCCTACTGTGGCTCTGGCTATGGACAGGCAGTTTTGAGGTGATAGATAAGGTTTGACAGCATTTATGATTTTGGTGGTAAGAGCTGCCAAAGATGTGATGGCGCTGACTTGTCGTGACATGGATAGGGTGGAGTATATGTGTACTCCCAGTGTTTTGGCTGTTTTTGATGTGGTGATGGGAGTGTTGTCTATGATGAAGGAGGAGTATTTGCTGTCCAATTTATTGAGTGTTTGTTTGGTTCCTACTATGAGTATTTCAGTCTTGTCTCCGTTGAGACAGAGGCCGTTAGCCGCCATCCAAGCCTGGATGATGGCATAGATCTCACTTAGCTTGGCAGTGTCCTGTTCATAGGAGCCGGTGAGTGGGAGTAGTACTTGCGTATCATCGGCATAATTGGTGTAAGTTATGCCGTGATCATGAAGAGAGGGAGGGTAAAAATGTTGTAGAGAGTCGGTGACGTGCAGGAACCCTGCGGAACTCCGCAATGGATGGGTGTGGGGGTGGTGCATGCTTGGTCTGAGAATACCCTCATTAGCCTACCCTCAAGGAAGGAGGTGATCCATGTGGTAGCTTGCTGTGAGAAGTGAGCTGCCTTCTTGCGGTGTCTGCATAGGGTCATGTGATCTACCAAATCGAAGGCTGCAGATAGGTGAAGCAGCAAGAGTAGCGCTGTTTCACCTTTGTCTGTGGTTTGTTCAATTCGCATTTTTAGTTCGAGTACTGCTGTTTCGGTTCCATGCCTTGGCAGGAAACCTGATTGCCTCTTGCCCAGGATGTGGTTTTCTTCCAGAAATTGTTGTATCTGAAGGTATGCTGCTTTGTCCAGTATCTTAAGCAGGAATGGGACGGTTGTTATGGGTCTATATCTATTGGGCATGTCCGGGTCAAGTGAAGGTTTTTTGAGTAATGGGCGGACCCAGGCTTCTTTGAGAGCATGGGGGACTATGCCGATGGAGAGAGAAGCATTAATGATGGCTGTAATCAGTGGTGCTAGTGGTTCTCTGCACTCTTTGATGAGTGCTGTGGGGCAAATGTCGCCCTTGCATGAGGAGGGCTTGATGCATTCCATGATGGCTGTGACTTCTGAGTCAGTGACAGGGCTGAAGGAGAAGGCTTTGGAGACTTTGCTATCATGAGCGAGAGCTGGGCTTTGGGAGGGCTTGGTTATAGGCAGGGCACTGAGGTGTTTTTATTTTCTCTTTGAGTGTGTCTATTTTGAGTAACATGGCAGTTTGTATATTATTACACCATGTTTCGTCTTTGACTGTTTCCTGGGTATTGGTGGGTGGGCAGGCGAGCTCTTTGTAGATAGCGAATAGTTCCTTCACCTCAGAATGAGCGTTAGTAATTCTGGAGTTGTATGATGCAGCTTTGGCTAATGTGATTTCTTTTTTGTAGCGGGCAGCAAGGGATTTGTAGGCCTCTAGTGTGGGTTGGGTCGGGCATGCTTTCCATGTGGTGAGTGTCGTTTGTTTTAAGGATCTCCGGTCTAGTAACTCTTGGGTGAACCATGAGTTGGAGTGCTTCTGCATTTTGGCTTTTTTCTTGGTTAGAGGTGCAATGGCGTCTATGGCCGTTTTGATAACTATGTTGTATGTGTCAACTAGTGCTCCCAGGTCTGTAGAGAAGGGAGGCCTCAAGGCTGATGCAGCCTCTAGAATGGGGAGTATTATTTCTTCAGTGAGGAGTCTGGCTGATCTAGTAGTAGCTTAGGGTATGGGTGCCATGGGTTTGGGTGGCGATTTTGTTGGGATAAAGAAGTGTTTGAGGAAGTGGTCAGTCCAAGGGCATGGCGTGATGGAGCTGATATCTCCACAATTGTGGTCTGATATCCAGTCCAGTACTCGCCCTTTGGTATGTGTAGGGTCAGTGACTCTTTGGATGAAGTTTAGGTAATGAAGAGCTTTGTCAAGGGCTTTGCTTTGTTTGTCCTTGGGGTCTCGGAGGCCAAGATTAAGGTCGCATAGGATGATAGTTTTTCTATTGTTTTTCAGGTTGTGTCCTATCTGGTGGAGCAGGTTAGCTTGGAATTCTAGTAGTGGGCCTGGCGGGCGGTATATGGCAAGTATGGTGATTGTTTCGTAAGCAGAGACTGCAAGCTTGATAGATAGTGCATCTGTGTGCTCTTCGAAAGAAGTGCTGATTTGTCTTATGGTCAATGAGTCTTTGGCGATGATCGCCACCCCCCCTCCTTTGTTGGTAGTTCTGTCTTTGTGGAACATAGTGTAGCCTGGTGGGAGTGAGAGGCAGATCGAGGGGCCAGAGGCTTCATGAAGCCATGTTTCAGTGAGTGTAAGGATGTCTAAGTCAAGGTCGGTGATCCGGTCATGAATCTCTGTGACGTGAGCTGGGAGTGATCTAACGTTGATTAGGGCGCACTTGAGGGGTGCGTGTGTAGAGGCTATAGGTGCAACTCTGTTTTTGCTGGGCTTGGCTGCGATAGCTGTGGTGTCACGGGAGGGTGTGGATGTGGGATTGGATGGGGTGCGAGTTTTGGGCTTGTATGCGGCAGGTGTGGTGGCGTGTGGTTTATTCTTGGGTGATATGTATCTGTGGTGGGAGCGGATTCCTAGGAGTTGGTTTCTCAGGGATGTGGGTCTGGGGTGGGAGCTGGGATTCTGGGAAGTGTTAGAGCTGCAGCTGGTCTTGGTTTGTGGCCTATTATGTGAGTTGGTAGGCAGCGCATGTGCTGATGGTGTTTGTGTGAGCAAGTAAGTGGGGGATCTATTAAAGGGGGGTAGAAAGGGTGTAGGGGTATGTTCTCAGAGTAATGTTGCTTAGCTATCATCTCTTCAACATTGCACCAATCGCTGGATAAATTACAGAGCGTGATCGTTCATTATTCACAGTAGAGTATGAAACTGACACTGGATTCTGCATCCGAGGTTTGTTACCAGGCACTCCAAAGATTTTCGGCTGATTTGACTCTAATCTTTGGACTTTCTCAGCCAAGTTAAGTAGCATAAACCCAATCTGATAAATGTCCATTCTTTCCTGCCATATTGCATCCTTCACTACATTTGATGTCATCCATATCTTGACCACTGTTCTATCATATTCATGAATAAATTCAATCTGGGCGAGGTCAGATGACTTCACTCCTTGCAAGCGTGGAATATTTCCCAAAATATTCAAGACCGATGATCTGTTTAGATCATACAAACCAAATTCACCTCCCCATCATTGCATTATTAGGCACCCATGCGTTAAGTCATTACAATTCCCATGTCGACCATGCACTCTCTCATTCATTTCACTTGGTTTCCCATAGGTAGTTCCCTTTACCTCAGCAATATTATGTGGGGGCCTCTGATCTGTTTGCCTACCTGCATACTCTCTATTCTTTTCTACATTACTTTGCTGCGGCCTTGATGACTCCTTCATTGTGCCCTCATGCAACCAATTTGATTTTTCCCCTCCCTCCTTTTTGGCGGTCACTACAGGCTGCACCATGAATTGCCTCAGAGATTTTCCAATCTCTTCTCTGCGCTCTTCCAGTGTCAAATATGTGCCATGAGTCGCTGATTCAATTTGTACAGCTCCAACAGATTTTTCTGCTTCACGTGTCCCAGCCGCAGTTCTTTTTGGCTCACTATTTACCCCTTCCTTTTTTCCCATTTCATGCACCAATTTATCCAAAGGGGGATATGTCAGATCGATTTGCGGGATATTAGGGATTTCCTTTACCACATGTATTGGTTGCAATACCTGCCCCTTTACCTTAGCCAATGCCGCATATTTTCTAACAATAGCAGCACTTTTCTCCTGCACACGTTTGTCAGGCAAGGTGAGAAGTTTTATAAATTGCCTAGAATTCTTGCTTTTTTGCAATTTTGATATTTTTTGGTTCTTTGCCTTCTTTTGAGTTAGTGGTTTAAGTAACTTTACATCTTTTTTACTTTGTTGCTGGGGTCCATGAGCGGAAAAAATATTATACACAGGGTTAGAAACCACCAAAGACTTCTGCTCAGAACCGCCTTTAGCAGCCACCTCCTCCTCCTTATGCTCAATTACTTCTAATCATTCTTCACCCTTTTCTTGTTGAACGGCACAGCCATTCATTTGCTCTTTACCATCCTTCTGTTTTAATTTTATAGCTGTTAAATTCACTTCCTTTACTTGTTCTGCTTTAGCCACTTGTAATGCCGCTAGCACAACGGTTTCTATTTGATTTTGTATCGTTTCATTTTTCTTGTTACCCAACTGTATTGGGGGTATATTTAAAGCCTCTCGCTGTGCATCTGCCGTTCTTGATTCTACTAATTCTCTCAGTAAGAAGTTTTGATCAATGAGTCGAGAATCTAAGGACTCATACAGCTTCGCCAACGCAAAAAGGGCAGTATTCATAGCCTGCTATGTATTTTCAGTGCCTAATAATGCATCTTGAACAGCATTTCCATTTACATTCTCAGCTTTAGATCTACATTGTCGCGGCGTAGGTTGTGTAAATGAAATGGAAAGGACAGAGGACTCATGTTGTGAGTCAGGGAACAGAACTCGGGATTGAGACAATTGCTCTCTTTCTACCGAGTTAATTGAGTGCAGCCCCTGGTTATTCATGTTCAAATCCTGTGGCTCAATTTCATCATCTGAATGGATTTCACCCTGATTATTGTTTTGTTCCTCATACATAAACTCACCATTATTACTTTCTTTGCATTCTTGTAGGCCACATATTACTGCTGCATGTATTTGAACTGCAGTTGCTGTGTTCGCTACTACCGGTACAACACAATCCTTCGGGACCGGCAAAACAAACTCCCCCAACAAGTCCTTTTGAGTGAAAGCCATCATCAAGGAATATGAGGGTGAGCATAGATCAATAGGTTGAACCCGCCCCCTCCCCCCTCAGTATTATTTCCCACACCCTCTAGCATGCTAGTTGTATCTTGCACCTCGATACCTCGATACCAGTAACAGGTGCCACACTTGTTGAAACAATTATAGACGGACATTCAGGATAGAATTTCCGTCTGTAGTGTTTGACAACAATCTCGAGCGTGAAACAGCCCTGCGCGGGGCGTTTGGGACTAAAGTTCCACGCTTGGGTGTGAGCATCGTTGCATCAGAATCAGGTATCGCTGTACAGTTGCCCATGGGCGGCATTCCTGTGCGTAAGGTGTACATTTACTCAGAGTAATCACAAAATAGGGTAAACAAAACAAGAAAGTATGGAAATAAAATAAATTAAATTATAAATATAAATCTTGGCCCCCGCTCTCCGCTCACCAGCTCTAACAGCAGTAACAGCCCTTTCAAAGCCCTTCCATGAATGCGTGCGCAAATGCGCGTGCACCGTTCTTAATAAAGGAAGTGCTGGGTGCCGGATGCTCAGAGGCGGAGCCAATTAGTCACGTGTTGATGTCCAACAAAACGTCCAAAGTCGATCCTCAAAACAGTTCAGCAAACGGAAATCACAGGGTTCCTCAGCAGTAACAGCCCTTTGAAAGCCCTTCCACGAATTGTCTTCCATTTTGTTCTCATAATTGGAAACACAGAAGGCATCAGAATTCCTTCTGTCTCCTTACCTACATATTAACTTCAAGTCAGTCATTGCCCACATTTTAAGCATGCAAGCATTGTGATTGTGACTACCCAAAAATTGACTTACTTACACATTTTAAAACATGGAATTTCAGAACCTTGTCTCCCAAAAAGTTAACAAAATCATTGGTTACAAGTGCACCCTACACTACCTAATCGAAGTGCAGTGTCCTAAGTACAGCCTGTTGAGCATCACATTCAAGGTTCATTTGATACACCAACTCTTTATGCATTAGGTACCGTTTTTTAACAACAAATCATTATTGCTTTCTCACATGTCTGTAGATGTTATATGACATTCACCTGCGCATCGCTATTATTACCATTGTCTATGGGAGATTGTGACTGGCTTCTTTCCAATTTTTGTGAATGAGCCATCAGATATTGTGTGTATGGACCCTATATATCTCTGGCACTAGTTTGGTGATATGACAATTTACTGCATTCCGTTTCCATGTCATTGCAATACAAAATGTCGGCATGCCATTTGTTCAGTCTGAGAGATTGCATACCACCCTGCACCATTGCTACCCGTCTCTTGGCCAGGAGTAGAAGCAACCCCACTAGTTTCCTCAGATCCCCGAGGGATGGGCTTAGTATAACCCATTAGCGCTATCAGTGGGTACGGGATCAGTTCCTAACCCACAATCTTGCTCAGTATCTCAAACACCTGTGTCCAGAAGGAGTAAATCTTCTGGCATTCCCACGTTAGGTGTAAAATTACAGCTGGGTCACCAAGGCATCTTGCACAGGGAAGAACTGATGCATCAGGGCTGGTGTGTGATAGAATTGGTGCAGGTATTTAAAATGAATTAATTTATATCTGACATTAATGGCCACCTTCCTCGTGCCTTCACAACAGTGCCTCCAGACATCCTCTGTCAGTTCATATCCCAGTGAGAGTTCCCATTTCCCACGTGGGGAGGCGCTAGTCCCACAGTTGGTGTCCAGGCACTTAGCATATATGATTGAAATTACTCTTTTGTTACAGCCTCCCTGGAGTATCTTATCGAGTATTGGGGATACCTCAGGTTGTCTGCGGAAGGTCGGGAACACCGATTTTATGGAGTTTACTAGTCGTAAATACAGAAACACATCCAGAGACGTGAGTTCCCCCCATTCTGCACCACTGTCAGTGTTATAAATTTGCCACTTGGAAACAGGTCCCGAAAGCAATTCAAATTCACACGTTTCATAAACATGACATAGCTTCTTTCGCTAGTAAGGGGAATTCCCGGTATATAACAAACCAGCAATTCCGGGGAATAGTTTACCTCACCTCTTGATTTACACTCAATTCGGGTCCATGCCCTACAGGTCAGTCCCACCATGTTATCCACATCAGACGTTCTATCAGGTGCTGTCAGGATCATGGACCTTAAAAGGAATGGTGATGCTATTGCCCTTTCCACCTCTACGTGTTCTCTGTACCCTCTGTCTCTGTACCATAAAGGAGGAATCCTGCCTGGGCTACGTTATAATATATCTCAAGGTCAGGTAGCGCCAGGTCCCCACATGCAGTGGTGCCGCAAATTTATCCCACAAGACCATGGGCTGTTTCCCCACCCAGATGAACCGCAGCATCACATATCTTAAATCCCGAAAATATTCTCTAGGTAGTGCTATCAGATCATCGAGGAATACATTTAAGAACCAGAGTAACAACACAATTTGATCAGGTCAATCCTACCATACAGATTGTGAGGTAGGGTTATCCACTTGTCCATCACTCTGGTGGCCTGTTCCAATACTCTCTGGTAGTTGTGGTTATATAGAACAGTTGGGTTGTGGGCTATACTAACGCCTAAGTATCTAGTGTGTTTGACATACCCCTGAAACCCCCACCCATCCACATATGGTTCCACTGTATCCGTCATTCGGAAGAGGACCTATTTTGTGGGGTTGATTTTGAGCCCTGACAAATCCCCAAATGTCAATACATTGCGCATAATTGGGTCAAGGTTGCATTGTGATCAGACAAGAAAAGCACCATGTTGTCTGCATAGAGGAAGATCACCACCCTGTGTTTACACAGCTGCACCCCTCTGTGCAGGTGTTCCTCCCCAATCGCCTCTGCCAATGGCTCTATCGCCAGTGCGAACAACAATGGTTACAAGGGGCACCCTTACCTAGTACCCCTTTACCAGCATTATGCTAGAAATGAGCTGTCCATTCACTCGGATCCTCGCCTGGGGTAATGTGTGCAGCAGCGCAACCAGTGAGATAAACTGCTGCGCCAACCCCTATTCTGCGCATTACTGCAAACAAGAAGGCCCATTCTACTGAGTCAAAGGCCTTTGTGGCGTCCAGTAGTGCCGCCATTGTTGATTCACCATGCTGCAGTGCGGATATCAATCCAAACATCCTGCAAAGACCATGGGAAGTAGAGCAGCCAGGTATGAACCCAGATTGGTCAGCCTTTACTATTCTCTGCATCAGAGGCACCAACCTAGACGCTATTATTTTGGCTAAAGTGTTATTATCCAAGTTGATAAGAGATATGGGTTGATAAGATGAGCAGTCATTTGGAGTCTTATCTGCTTTGAGTAGCACCACCGGGTCTGGGTACTGGGTCTCTCAGGGACTCTGGCAACTGACCATACCTCAGGCTGCGATCATACATCTGCAGTAGATGGGGGGCAATTTTCCCTGAGCAGTGTTTATAAAACTCTGCTGTAAACCCGTCTGGCCAGGGGTTTTCCCGGATGGGAGGGATCATATTGCCCCAAGCACTTCCTCCAAAGAGAGTGGGCGACCCAGCCATTCCTGTTCCTCATCTATGCACCAGTATAGGGCTACCCTTTCCAAATAGTTATTCACTGCTTGTTTAGACACCGGAACCTGAGATTAATATAATTGACCATAAAACTGACAGAACTCCTGAACTATCTCTAGGTCTGCGAATCTCGCTGTTCCTTGGGTATTTTTTATTGACAGCACTTGGTCTTGGAATTATTCAATTTTGCAGCTCTGGCCAGTAATCTACCACTCTCTAACCCCTCCCCATATTGTCAAACTGCAGCTTTCCCCCAGAGAAATGTACCCTCTCTATACGCTAGGTCATTGAATGCTTCGTGATCTCTGCTTGTTCTAAAGGTGCCAGTTTGGATCCTCCCACTTGTTGTCTCTGTATGTAGGCCTCAACCTTTGCCATGTCACTCAGTATTTGTTTAAGTACCCCCGATTCTCTTGAGATACACTCTCCCCTAATTAACCATTTGAGGTTCTCTCATAGGGTCACAGCCAACTCCACTGTTTCAACATTGATTTAAAAGAAATGTGTCTATTACCCCAGACAGAGCTTCTGAGAACACTACATCAGTCACTCCCTCGCTATTGAACACCCAGGGCATTCTCCCTACTCCCTGACCCGTCAGTTCAACAATCAATAACACTGGGGCATGGTCTGACAATGTGCACGCTAGGACAGATGCCTCTGTTACCTTACCCATTAGTGTGTGGGAATCCAGGAAGTAGTCCAGCTGAGATGCTGAGTTGTGTACAGAGGGTTGGTATGTGTATTCCAGAGCCACCTGCTTTCTAATCCTCCAGGCATCGGTCACCTCCCACATTGAGCACATGTCCTGTAATTTACCAGTCACCTTAGGTGCCGGGCGGTGGACTCCCCCCGTGCGATCCAGGCCTTGTTCCATGAACGCATTAAAATCTCCCACCCAGATTATCTCCCCAGGTGGCAATGTCCCCAGTTGGTGATAAATCGACTCCAGTGTCTCCATTGTGTCTTGATTGGGGACATAATAATTGACTAGGATGTACAATCGGTCTTGTATAATTCCCTGAACCACTAGGCCTCTTCCCTCCTGGTCTTTAAACCATTGTTATTAGGCAAAACTCAACAGAATTATGAATGAGAATGCACACCCCCCAGCAGTATGAGGAGTAGGATGAGAAGTAACGGTGGCAACCCCAACTCTTCCCAAATTTTGATTCGGAGTCCAATGTCAAATGCGCCTCCTATAGAAACGCAATCTCCTCTTTGTGTCTATGCATGTATAGCAGCCCCTTGAGGCCATCGGATGGACAATTTAGGCAACTTACTTTCAAAGTTATATTTCTAAATGACCCGGACATTACTTACCCACATCAACAGTCTGACCATATATTGCACATTTAGCACTGTATACCTTAATGTGATACTTCGTAGTCCAATAAGACACAGTAGTCTACAATTCTTCTGTACGCCTGAACCTTCAACCTCTGTCACACTCCCCCACCCACCCAAGTCCCCCAGACCCACCTTGGTCTCTATTCCATCTGAATTAGGAACCAACCATCTCGGCGATAGTAGTGCAGTCATTGGACATTCAAGTTGGCAGCACAACGTTTGGCCCCACCGTTTAACCCAGCCTAAAACCCCTCACCCGACCCCAACCAGCAACCCCAACCTACCAGTTGCTCCCTCCCCCTCCACCTTAGTAACACACATATGCTCATGCCTGGGGGGCTCGCCAGGATCTAGTCATCCTGGCAACCCACTCCTTCGATAGTGTCTTGGCTGCCAATGGATACCCAAGGTCACTGTATTTCCTGCTCTGAGGCTGTTTCCCATGAGCCCTCTAGATGGGCCCCCCTTCAATCATTGTTGCCTCTGTCGTGTGGAGCCCTCGGCAGGGCCTCCATGAAGGAGCTCACCTCCTCCAGAGTTTGGAGCCCTTCCACCATGTTCAACTCTAAGTTTGGACAGGAAGAGCATCCCATATTTAATGCCTCTCTCCCTGAGCCTCCTCCTCACCTCGATGAAAGTCTTCCTGGTAGATTGTACCTTGTCCAAAGAATCAGAAAAAAGATGGTTCTGCGCATCATGGTATCGCACTGAGCCCTTCTCTCTGGCCCTTCTGTTCAACCGTCGAGCTATCAGCATGCGAGCAGGTGCCCTCGGAATTGGTTTCCGGCAACTTGGTATTCGGTGTGCTCGCTCCACAATAAATACCGCAGAGAAATCCTCATCGCCTAGGACCTCCTTCAGTAGGTTCTTCACCATTGCCTCCATTTTACGCTGGTATGCTGCTTTCAGGACTCCTATTATCCTCAGATTGTTTCGCCGGGACCGGGATTCGAGATCATCTTGCTTATCAGTCAGTTCTTTCACCATCAGCTTGAGCACTGCTAGGTCTCTCATTGCGGTGTTGGTCCTATCCTCGACTGTAGATATTCTGCCCTCAGCTTTGTCCAGCCATTCTCCAGGCTTATCTAGGCGGACCTGCATGTGGTCTACCTTACATGCCAGGGTTTCCATTTTGCCATCCAACGATTGAATACTTGCTTGCACCTGTCCAAGCATTTCTTTGATGTTGCAGAGCAGCTCACCAGGGTCCAATCGAGTGACTTGCAAGGACCCCTCCCAGGGTCCCTCCTTGTTCCCCACCAATCTGGGCATTGTAGTGGCTTTGAAATGTAGTTTAGTTGGTTACTTGCTCGACTTCTGTGATTTGGACATGGTGCCGAGAGCCGATCAACTTGTCAGGGGATGGGTCTACTACGCACGCCACCCGCTAATCAGTGGGTGATTCTTGTTTTTCATCTCATCTCCATAGTGGCGTGCCCCAAGTTCTTCAGCACCCCGACCTGGTCCCAGTTAGTCCGGTGTGAAGTCCAGTTTATTCCCAAATGTTGTTACTGGCCCCACTGTCTTTTGTTTACCGATAGTATGGGTTGACTCTACACCACTCACTGCACCCAGTCCATTCAAATAGGATGTCTCTGTTGTAGGCCCCCTAAGAACACCATTTATTAAAGTCCACAGTTAGGGCTGCTTCCCTCCTCAGATAGTGCTAATTTTTCACAGTCCTCTCTATTCACCTTCCAGCTGTGTTCTCAGCGACCGCCCCTCCTGCAGTGCTGAAGTTCCCTGTTGCCTCGTGCATAGACAGGCCCCTGGTTTTAGGGGCCCCAGGGTGGTTCACTGGTGTCCATGACCTGCTCAGCAGGGGTATCGGCTTTCAGGGGTCCCTTACTTGCAGGGGGCTAATAAATTGATGCTGGTCAGGCGCCAGGTGTGATACGGGTGTCACTCACCCAGTAATTTAGTGGGTCCCCGCAGATCCTCCAACTCCCTCTGAGGGCACTCCTCCTGGACCAGGATTCTGGCATCCTTTGTCCCCAGGGCAGCAGGGCAGGAGCCGCAGGTCTCACGCCACGCTCTTTGAGCCGGGAGCTTCCTTTCTTGTCCCTCAAAATTCCGCAATCAGGCTCAGCGAGGCAAGCCAGCGCCTCGCCATTCCGGATATTGCAGGCACTGGGCCTCCTAGACTGGGATTCCCGTGTCCTCTGTGCCCAGGGTAGTAGGGGGGGGCACCACGCTCCCTGAACCTGGAGCCTCCTTCATTGTCCCTCAATGCCGCGATCAGGCACAGCGAGCTCAGCCAGAGCCCCGTCGCACCGGACACTGCAGGCACAGCGCTCTGCACACACAGGGCTCAGGCCCAGCAACATGGCAGACTGCGATCTTCCTCACTTCCACTGTACAATTGACCCCAGCCACATTGCAGCCCGCCACGTGGTTGCTGTCTCTCACCGCCGGCTCACTCTCACGCCTCTAACTTTGCTCTTCGGGCACCATGGGTGTTCAGAGTTCGTCTCGATTTGCACCAGGTATTCATACAGCTGACACAGGACTCCTCAGTTTGTGGCAGTTCGATTAAAACAGGATGTTGATCAGATAGATTAGGGTTCAGTGGGCGCTCACGGGCATGCAGCCATTTTGGCTGGGCTCTGTAGCGCCCCCTCAGATTATAATAGTTGCTGCACCCCGGTCACTTTCATTGATTCTTCATAACAGGTATAATTCCTGCTATTGTACTTGACATCCGTGCCTGCTCTTTAGTTATTTTCCGTTCTCACCCTAAGCCTTCCCTTCTTACGTCAATACCTTAATTATTCATGTGTTCATTTATCGTTCTTCATCATGTATTGTACTATTGACATGCTTATGTACTGTGCTTTGGCAAAAGCGCTCTATAAATCACAATAGATATTCACATGAGTGCCACGAAATGTAATCCATTCAGTTGTTTCGTTATATCTTGCCTTCCACGCGTGTTTCACTTCATCCTGTGTGGCTTCATCAGGCTTTATCTGCTTTCTTTACATTCCATTAGACATCGAACACTTGGCTCTCGGTTTGCATATTAATGGCTGCCCTTAAATCTCAGGCACACCTTGGAGCCAAAGACCCAAGTCTAACAGACTATAAATTCTACTGCTAACTAGCTGTCAGCACACCGTGGAGCCAACCAACCACCCAACTCCAACAGACTATTGATTCTACTGGTAACTCCTGATGAAGCTGCACAGATTACAGTGAAACGTGCAGGGGGATCTGTGTGTCTCTATGGAATTCGAGATATAATAAAAGGAATTGTGTTTATTAAACTTGCTCGTCCTGGTGTCCACCGCCCACATTATTCCAATCGAAAAGAATCCAGGCAAATCATCTAGGTGCATCAACTATTGCATATGACTAGTATGTAACACAAGTCAATCGCATAGAAAACAGACTAGGTTGTGTGGGATACATCTATATCCCAAAATCCATTTGACATCATAGAATCTACGAATACCCCAGTGTGATTAAACACCAATAAAGCACATGTTTTATAGGACTTGAAGATTTGATGGTGGATGACACCTTCCATTGTGCCCACCTACCTATTTGATATCATTGTCACAATTAGGTCTCCAACTCTACCCTTGTTTCCCCACTGTTGCTCTCTTGTGTCTTTCGAAGCAAATTTACAAAAAACATAAAGTGCTTTCATTTACTAAGGATTCTGACCCTTGCAAAAGGGCTTCACAGATCTCAATGGAGAGCAAATGTAAAATACAGCATTTCATGGGCCTCTTTCAAACCCTTATTTGTATTGACCATTTATATGTTCTTTTTGCTTCTGACATTGCCACATAATCATCTGCTTTAAGGGGGCACCCTTTGGGTTATAAGCAAGTAAAGAACTTGAGAGACCGGCCCTTTGTGTAGGGAGCACTCTGCAGGGAGCAAATCTTACTGCAACGCCAGCCCACTCATTGGGATAAATGCAAGTCTACTTCTTAATGTCTCTACCTTTTTTTGTCGATATGAAAGAATTTAGAAAATTTGCTCACAATTGGAAGCTTTGTCCCAGGCACCAGCTGCACTGCGTATTTGTTTGCTCCCTAGGCTGAAAGTCATGTCATTTTTAGTCACCATGCATCGTTGTGTTAGTTTCCACAAAGCAACTCATCATTCCTGGGCAGCTCAGGGTGCGCGCACTCACACACACACACACACACACACGCAAACAGCAGTTGGAAAGCATTAGGGTTTCCGGGCCCAGCGGCCATATTGATTATTCCTTAATAGTTTGCTTACATGAATAATTCACAAGCAGCATAACCCAAATTTAAAATACATGCATTATACAGAATAAATTAGTCCACAATTGACCTCTACGTGGTTAACATCGGCATTTATTGCCCCCAGAAGCCCTGGTAATATTGACTTAAAACCTTGGCTTAAAGATCAGCTAGGTTGTGTTTTAGACAAATGGGGTAAGTCACCAATTTGCTATTTACGCTCTGTATCCTGGTCGTTTTTAGTGGATACTGTGCAGATGTTGTAACAAGTGGCAAGTGGTTATAAGAATAGAGCTGGCAGCTTTTTGTTTTGCTTACACAATGAATGAAATGAGGCACTATAGCTGTTTATTGGGTTTTATTTTGGAATATATATCTGGCGTTTTCAGCAATTGGAATGTGATGGCCAATGGCTATCTAAAAATGTGCTAATTCGCACTATGAACAATAGGGAACGATTGGTCACCCAGGCAGATAGCTCAAAGAGTCACGTGTTTGCTCTTAAGCTCTGGTTTCAACTGCATGTCTCAGGTTTAAATACCAACAAGAAGAACTGACCCATCCATTCTTCCTTGGAGAATAGGTCTTGCGCCATTACATCAAAACAGCAACACAAGTGCCATGAAATGTCAAATTTGCAGTAGCACCTTTTTGAGAGGTGGTCTGTTTCTACCACAAATGATAGATATTTTAATTAAGGTAACCAAGGACTCCTTCTTCTTTAACACAAGCAGTATAAACAGTGGTATACCGTGTTCAAGCTTTGCATCCTTCCTTCTCTTATAATTTACCTTCACAAGATCCCCCTTGTGTAATATCTTGGTAGCAGAAGAACACCCGGACCAGCAGGTAAGGTATTACGTAGGTTTATTGTAGTTCAATCGCCAGGAACAACATTGGCATGTCCTTTCCAAGCCAGCATACCTCTTAACTGCCAAGCATAGAATCCAGCTTCAGATAACAACACACCAACACTCCACTCACACTGACCTCACCACATTCCATGAACAGTGATGTCATCACCTCATCCAAGATACATTACAACACTTCTCCCTCCTTTCCTTTGTTGAAATAAGAGAAATTCCACACCAAAACCACCACCAGACAAAACCCCTACATATACGTGTGGCCAGCACGTAATGCACCAACTACAAACTCCACTGGCGACAAGAAACTGCCACCAGAGAACACCCATAAGCCCGAACACACCAAGGAAGATCTATGAAACACGAAAAGAATCAAGGAACCCAATAATACCTACATGGCACCCCCAGAATACTAACAACTGTGCCAAAACACATAGGGCAACATGACACCCCGTGCCAACCAACAACCAACACCAACTCCAACACCCAACTACAACACCAATTCCACCTCTCCCTCTATAAACAAAACAGTGAGGAATCCAACACAATCTAGTAAGGGCTAACTCCTCCCATGAACAGAACTGGACAACCTTCAAGAAACAAAAATAAAAAAAACTAAGCACTTCCACCTGTTCCAAGCTGCCCCTTGGAACCTAGGTCCTGCCATGACCCAGCGTCCACACAGATAAACTGCCTAACACTCCTAACCCTCAGTGCACATACATCCTTCTGTCCTAGTCTGCCCCCTAGGACACCTGGGCTGCCACCCCCGGGCACGAACCACACAGCTCAACAGAGCAACAACAAGCACAACAACGTAGACAGTTCACCACAGCACCCCAAAAGGTACCCCAACACCACAAGAACCTTGAACAACCAAGAACCCAACCTACAAGGATTGCGGAAACATCCACCTCAACCGGCACACACCAACACACCGCGGACCACTGGTCCAGCCCACTGCACCACCGCAGCACACACACCACGGACCCCTGGTCCAACCTACTGCACCACACAGCACACCTACGACTTACCTTGGACCCCAGGTCCAGCCAAGCTGCACCAAGACAGCATACACACACTCAGCCAGGACCCCAGGACCCCAGGTCCAGCCAACTGCGCGAACGCAGGATACCACACCATGACTGAGGACACCAGTCCCCACCACCTGCAACAATGTAGAACGCCACAACAATTAATGACCCCAGTTCTACACACTGCAGTGCTCACCTCACGCACCATATGCACACCTCGAAACACACGATAGGCGGGCATACATGCAAAACATTGCATAAATGTGGCATAATGTGCAAAACATATAATTTCAGCAGTTAGTAAGAGATAACTGTAAGTGCAGCAATTCACTACATCAAAATACTTTAAGCACAAGATAAACAAATGCTGTTCTTAATGAAGCATATCAACCCGTAAGTACCCCCACCCACAAGTCCGTCCAAACCCAGTACGGGAACCCGAGCTGCAAGAAAACATACTTAAACATCTGACAGTTTTCCGTTGGTACACATATTAAGATCAGACTATCAACCCCTGGTCCGTGCAGGAGAGTACCCCCACCCACGAGTCCAGAGTCCCACAAGTTCACCAACACCTGCAAGAAAGAGGTTACACAAAACACAATGCAATTTCAGGCACAATAATGCACCCATACACAACAAAATCTCACTCGCCCAGTCATTGCAATTAAATACGAAATCACGTAACAACGCACATCCAGACACTCATACACAACATACAGCGCGCGCATCACTCTCACTCACACGGGCCCATGCAACTCTCACACACTGCAGCTAAACACAACGGTAATACAAATTCGCACTATTGGAATAAATTCTCCATAAACTGGAACGTCCTCTTGCTCGCATTGAGTTGCGGTGACTCAGGAACCAAATCCTCCAAGACGCAAACAGCAGAACATTTTTGAACGTACAATGCAGGCGATTCCACCATTTCGTCTGGAAACACACAAACACTGTCAGATAATCCGCCTTCCCCACGTGCCCCATCTGGCAGTATCAAACACCTCGCAGATTGATCCCGATCCTCGGCGATACATACGCAGTCCTTGAAATCATTATTATTGTTACCACAACAAGAAAGTCCTCTTCCGGCAACAGAAGAGAAAACGGAAACTGCTGTCCCTTGCCGCGTACACGCAGCGTGTTTTGAACGTTCCATGTGTCGCAGAAGGCCGCTCTGGACCTCCTCTCGATGGCCATGCGACGTCATCATTCTGTCCTTGGAGGCACAGAGGCAACCTCGCCGCAACATCTCCCACCTAGGACACTCCTCGCAGGGCACAGCATCCAATCCATACCCGACGCACACGCACATGCGTGCCTCTGTTGCAATCAATTCACAGGCAACGGGCCACCCACGGCTCCAGAGACGCTCCGCCACAATGGGCCCCGAAGTCAGCAACGGAAACGGATAAACATCGCCAGCACCTCCCAGTTTGTTGGCGCCTGTCCTCTCTCCTCTCATCTCCAAACACATGCAATGTGTTCCTCTCCTCTTTATGCGCTCCACTGCCAAACACGTAGAAAACCAAGGTGCGCTCCAAACATAGGCACAACGCTGTTCCTTTACTACAGCGCCGCCTAGCAAGGCGCCCCTCGGCACAAACTACCAACGGCTGGCCATTCAAAGCCCCCTACCGCTGGTGCAATGAACATAATGCCCTTCCAGCACCGCACACCGAACTGTGTGCCGATCAAAATACCGTCCACAGCACCACCCGGTAACTGGGACAGGCGGCCCTCCACTAGAGCAGCTGTGCCTACAACACCTTGCTAAACATCTGGAGACTTCAGGGCGGAGAATAACCTTGTCCTGTTTCTCGGCAAACTGAACGCCTAATGCTGGCACTCTTGCGGTGAGATGGGAAGTGCTGTATGAGCTGGAGAGCAGTGGGTTGGATAGGAGTTTTACTGTCATAGATGTGCAGCAACCCCAGTACTGCAAATACATAATATAGTAATATCTGCTACATACAAGGTTTGGCATTTGAAATAGAGATAGTGCAAACCTAGCTGGAAATCAATTGAGGGGTCGAGTAATTTAGGTTGGCAGAGGACAGCGGAAGCAAATGTTAGAGGTTTTGGTAGCTTGGATATCATGGAAAGAGCTGAACCTGTGAATGCTGAAATCTTGAATTCTGGGGAAGACCTGCTATGATTGAAAAGGTTTTGTAGAAACCTATCCTGTATAGGAAGGTTCAAGGGGTTGACGACAAACCCAACACTGCAGATCGATGATGTTTCCCCGCGGGCTGATTTCACCAAAGCACAGTTCCCCGAGCCCAGTTTTGGTGTTGCCTGGAAACATAGTTTCCTCCAAGCACCCACTTCCCTACCCTCTCACAGTGCAGGAGACAAACCTGCAACATTCTTTCTTACACGTACCCTGTTACCCCCACACCGTGTCCAGTGTTACTAGGGAGACCCACCTGGACTCCCGACCCACCCCCCACTTCCCCACATATAAAACATACACACAGACAAATACATATATAGGCACACACCCACCCTTCCCCCAATCTCCCCCGTACCTCAACGTCCACCACTTCCTGATCCGTCAACGAATGCACAGGAAGTGCATGCATTGCTCCGAGACTGGCCACCGTTCGTTGAAAAAATCCTGTTGGGCAAATATGTACAATGAAAGTGGGTAATACCAACACTGCAGAAACTCTGAACGAGCCGTCCCAGGAGAATTTTCTTTATTTTATGTTTGAGATTAGAGCTAGACTTTAAAGAGCAGGATTGGTGATCTCTTTTATTGGACTATAATTGGAACAACTGTGTTTTAGTTTAGGGATTAGCCTGGCAGCTAAGTACTTGTTAAGCATAGGTTTGAAACGTTTTGTTGGTCATATATTTGAGCATTGCTTTATCACAGGAGGGATTTGGACTTGTATGATTAGGTTTCAACTTTATGTTCTAGAGGAACGCCATGGAAGGTGTTGGACACCTGAGAAATATCCCATATTGTTTTAGCCCATCCCCAACACTGTCCTTATTGGGCACTTATTCCTTCAGGTGTTTGGTCAAACACTTTCCTTGACTTAAGTGTAAATAAATCCACTTGTTTAGACTCCAAGTCCCTTGCGTTATGTTGGTCATCGCTCGATCTCGTTTTATGTGCCAATAGGCTCACCCAACTCAGCCAAACCTTATTGTCATGTGGGAGACCGCTCAGCTCCTCGTCCCGACCCGACACCACGACTTCACGAGTATTCAGCATGAGCAAGTTAATGATACAAGTCCCACATCGAGGGGGGAGGGGGATCCCACAACTAATCCCTGTCAATATATGACAAGAACTTCCCCTTGAAAGTCTCAACCTTCACACATCTCCAGGTGGACTAACATGCTCATGCCATGCCCCTACCCACAACATGTTTGCATGTCAGAGAATTATTTTCTGTTCTATCTAGGGTCCAGTATATGAAGTATGCAATGTGAGCCTGAAGGGCTCCTACACATCAATCCAGGGAGGCCCTCAGAGAAAGACCTCCATTCCTCCCCAGTCACACTCCAGCCTGGATCATCTGATCATTCAGGCCCAATCAATCTCTATCCTCTTCTCTCGATCACACAACATTCAAAGCTGATCTCCAACTCACCTCCACCACCAGAATGCAGTTATCATGTCAAGAAACTGGGTATTAGTCATACCAATTTCTTGACTGCCTCAATTGTCTTAGAGACAAATTCGAATAAGTTCAATCCTTCATCTCCCGAGATGGCTCTACGACAATCACCCCCCACCCACCACTATTTCAACAACACTTGCGTGGTACCCTCTATTTCTCTCTTAATAAGCAAAGTAGGGAACATGAAAGAAGAGGTTGTACAGTCACATCCTTCCACCGCCAGCTCAGGGCACTCTAGTTTTACTGCAACATAGCTTTCTTCCCCTTAACAAGCTCACTTTGACTCCTACAAGGTCGAGCTGTCCAAAACATTTTCTTCTTCATGCCCTCATACAAGCTAAAGACGCTGGTGACCTTTGCCCCATTGGACTTGTTTTTCAGCCCACACTGACCACATACTTGAAGTGCTCCCTAGCTAGGTTAGAATACCTAAACTACTTAAGCTATCACTAGTCACTCTCCTCCAACATAAATCAACCTAGATCCCAGAAAACATTGCAATTATTACCCTATCAGGGTTCTTCCTGGGCATGCAATAATTCTGGAAGAAGAAGGCGCTTCTCAACCTAAATGCATGGGATTTATATACTGTGTGCCTAGCTAGAAAGCAATGAAATGTTGCTCAAGAAATGGCAGAACAGAGAGAGAGAGAGAAGGACAAAGGGAGCAGGATCCTACCATGTTGTAATGTGAAACAAGGTCTTTCTTGAAGAGCAGGAGCCATGGGGCCAACCTGTGTTGTGTATTGAAGGCAACATAGCATCAGGGTAGATAGAATGTAGAATGGAAAGCGTGGGGAAATTCTGGAATGAGGGGATGAGAGGCATTAGATTAACAGGAATAAAGGAGATAGCATACTATACAATGGTGTCTGCGCAAATATTATTATTACATTGAACATAACAACGTGGCGACAAGGGGAAACGGAGTCCACTTGAGGAAGGTAACAACCCAAACGAACCATAAAGAAAAAAAAAAGATGAACAAATCGTGACATGGAAAGACGAAGGACAGTGAGTAACAGATATTACAGACGGAGTTAAAGAAAGGAAAGGTCAGCGAATTGTGTGCCAAGAACGCAATTGAGGTAGGCACACGTAGCGGAAGCAGTAAAATAGTATAACATTAACAGTAATTGTTGAAGTTTAGGAGTAAAAGAAACATTCGCTATATAAGGGCATTTATCAAACACCAAGTAAAGCACCTGCAGCGCGAGACCTGGCGCGAGGTATGTGGCGGTAAGCTGTGCAGAGAAAAGGACCTAAGTACACGTGAAATACGTGCTAGTCTGGAAGTAAACAAACGACCAGAAATTGATAGAGGAAAGGACACAAGGGCGTCAATTAATGTGCCACCATTTTGAGGACGGCTCAAAACTGAAATGATACGTTAACAATGAAATGAACTAACATAATTGCAAACGAATACGGAGGTAGACATCGGAACGAAAGTGCCTGCATCAATGAGATCGGGATGTGTAAAATGTTAACTGCACATTGTGGAAAATAAAACGAACTATCAGCCCACAGTACAAACATTACGAGAAGGTGGAAAGACATTTTATAATATATGAGTGAAATGTTCAACGTTCATCTCAAACAATAAAACAAACTGTCAGCACTGAATACAAAGGATACAAAAAATATATATAAAGACAATAAATGTGCCAGGCTATGGAAAACGCACACATTTGAATTTGCTGGTGGATCACCTGTGAGATCCACAAGAAAATAAGACAGCACAAAATTGAAACAACAACAAGAATTTAAAGGTTAAATCCGGAAGGCAACATATATGATTAACATTGCATAAAAACAGACAAATAGGTCAATGGATAATGCAGGTGGAGATGTAAATGTACAACAAAGCACTTCTCAAAGTGCCTCAGGAACACTCATGGCAGCAAATCCATTAAATTATTTGCGACGCCCAAATCCTTTCAGCTTAGAACCGCAACAAACCCAAGGCCAAAGATGGCAGGAATGGATTGATGAATTTGAGGAATTTTTAAGAGCAGTAGGGGATCAAAATGCCTCAAACAAGTTGGACATCTTTACAAACTTAGTGGGAAAAGAAGTAAAAACTATAATCAAAACAATACCACTTCAGGAGAGGGCAACACATCAGTTGTTAATAGCAGCAATTAATGCCCAAATAATAATTCCGCTCAACAGAGATTATGAAAGATATGTATTCAGTCAATGCACACAAAGCCCGCATGAGACCATAGCCCAATTCGTGTTGAGATTACAAAAAAAGGCAACATTTTGTAAATTCATAAACTTTAACGATGATGAAGCAATACGCTTGAGGGTCATTGAAGGATGTTTATCATCGCAATTCAGGAAACATCTGTTAAAAAAACCTCTGCCTTGAAAGAAGTGTTGGAACTCGCAAGAATATATGAAAGAGTAGACACACAAGCAGCAAATATAGAAAATCCAAAGAGAATGGATACCATCGCTGTCATGAATCAGAATGCACAATGGCAGAGAAGATATCCTGGTATGACATCACCAGGATCAGTACGCAGAAATACAGGGGAAAGACAATGCTATAGGTACAGATTTGAATTTCCTCACAAGGGTCCATGTCCTGCTTTGGGTCAAGTATGTTTACGATATGGACAAGAAAATCATTTCCAGACGATGTGTCGGGGAAGAATAACAACACCAACAAATCGTTACTACGCTCAAATGATATCTAGTAGGAGATATGACAGCCAAAGGAACTTAGGAGGACGAACATATCCAGAAAGGGAGATGAGATCCAATCTCATTTCAAAATCAAACCAACAAAGGGCCCGACCAGGATTTGTTAGGGCCATGCACAGTTTACAGATTGAAGTGACGAGCCAAAGCGATCATGAACTGGGCCATAGGGCAGCAATACCTCATCAAACTCAGGGTCAAGAACAAATACAGTATGGAGACCCATATGAAAATCCACCCTTATCTGGTGAGGAAGAAGAACTGGCAATGGATCATTATCAGGAATATGATAGATACAGTAAAGAATATGTACGGCTGATATGTGACACTGAAGGTGGTAAAACTGCCATAAAGGTAATGGTGAGCTTACGTGGACAAGAAATACCTTTTTTGGTAGATACTGGAGCGACAGTGAATGTTATGAGTGAGGAAGCATACGAAAAGATTGCTAACCAATATCCGTTACATTCATCAAAAGCTGACATTTTTCAATGGGGAGCGGAACAACCACTGTTGAATAAAGGACAATTTCAATGTGATCTGATTCATGAGGGGCAGTGTGTGCCAACTAATATACATGTTATAAAAAGCCCTGTTGTTGGTAGATGTCTTATCAGTTGTAAAACTGCCACAGATCTAAAACTTATTGTTGTGCGATACAAACAGTCAGAAATGATACAAGGTGTTCCGTCAGGACGTCATAATCTAAGGTTCATATCAGGAGAGATGCTAGATTTGGAAAAGTTAAAAATAAAATTTCCAAACTTGTTTCATGGGGTTGGGAAATTGAAGAATAATGCAATACATCTGCATATTGATGAATTGATTCATCCTGTTCCTCAACACCCAAGGCGCATGGGATTTCACTTGCAAGCAAGAGTGTCACAGGAATTGAAACAACTCAGAGATAATGATATCATTAAAAGGGTTGAAAAGGGTCCCAACACCTTGGGTATCTCCATTGGTGATAGTACCTAAAGCAGATGGGCGTATTCGTCTGTGTGTAGACATGAGAATTTCTAACATGACCATAATGAGGGGAAGGCACCCGCGGCCCAATATCGAAGACATGATAATACGTCTGAATCAGGCTAGCAGATTCAGCAAACTGGATCTAAATCAGGGATATCATCAGCTGGTGATTGATCCAGAGTCTCAACCCATAACCACTTTTAGCACACAGGAGGGGTTGTTTAGATATAAGCGACTCAGCTTTGGAATTTCATCTGCAGCATAAATATTTCAGGAAGCAATAAGGAAGGTTATCGCACCAGTACAAAATGCGTTCAGCTACAGTGATGATATTCTGGTCTATGGAACTAATCAATGTCAGCATGATGAGGCTCTGGAACAAGTATGTAGGTTATTGCAAGAAAATGGTCTGACTCTTAATGGACAAAAATGTGACATAAATAAAAGAAGTTTGAAGTTCTTCTGACATATATTTTCGGAGAATGGAATGAGAGCAGATCCAGAAAAGGTGAGGAGTATCCTGGATCTTAAAGCTCCAAAGGACATGGCAGAATTAAGATCTTTCCTGGGGATGGCTGGATATTGTGCAAGATACTTACCGAATTATGCAACTCTCACTGACTCCCTGAGGCAACTTCTAAAGAAGGATGTGGCATTTGTATGGAATGAGGATTGTGAGAGAAGTTTCAAGGAAATAAAAGAGGAACTGGTCAGTGACAGACGGTTGGTATATTTTAATCCGGAATTTGAAACTGAAATAATTTTAGATGCCAGTCCTGTGGGTCTAGGTGCAATCCTGGCACAGATAGATCCAAGGGAGAAGCATGAAAATGAACGACATATTGTTGCTTATGCGAGTAGAGCATTGAGTGACATTGAACAAGCTTACTCGCAAGCTGAAAGGGAAAGTTTGGCAGCTGTATGGGCATGTGAAAAGTTTAACCATTTTGTGATTGGAAAACCTTTCGTTCTTGTCACGGATCATCAAGCTCTAATTTCATTGTTTGGAAATCCTAGGATTAAGATGCCTCCCAAAATTGAAAGGTGGGGCATGCGGTTACAGGAGTATGATTATAGAATCATTCATAAACCTGGAAAAGAGGCAAATCCAGCTGATTATTTGTCGAGGCATCCAACAGCTACAGCAGAGACTGAAATGCAAAAAGATGCAGAAGAATATATATCATATATATCACTAACTGCTTTGCCGCCAGCAATCACAAAAGAAGTATTCAGAGAGAAGAGCCAAGCTGATCCGATGATTCAGGTGGCGGTCCGACTCACTCAAGCAGGAAAATGGCACTGTCTCAATTTGGAGGAAGGTTTGGAAGAAGGAGATATGAAAGATCTTCAAAAGTTGGCGAGAATGAGTAATGAGTTGTCGGCAACAGGAGAAGGAGTATTTCTAAGGGGGAACAGACTGGTAGCCCCAAAAAGTCTAAGGGAAGCCCTAGTAATGCTGGCACATGAGGGTCACAGAGGGGTCGTGAATACAAAAAAGAATTCGGAGGAATCAAGTATGGTTCCCGTGTATGGATGTCATTGTGGAAGACATTTTACTAAATTGCTTCGCTTGTCAAGTAGCAACATCCAATGCCCATACAACACCTCTTCAGGTGGTGCCACTTCCTTCTGGCGCATGGAACCGGGTGGCTGTTGACTTCTTTGGACCCCTAGATGAAGGAGGGTACTTACTGGTGGCTATAGATGAGTACTTGTGGTTTCCTTTAGTGAAGCATATTGTATCTACTGCGTTTCATCATGTGACGGTGGTGCTTGATGAGCTATTTAGTGAGTGGGGAGTTCCTCAAGTAGTGAAAACAGATAATGGGCAGCCATTTCAAGGTCATGAACTTAGCAAGTTTGCTTTACATATGGGCTTTAAACATCACACAATAACACCATTATTGCCTCAAGCCAATGGTATGGTCGAAAGATTCATGAGTAGTTTAAAAAGAACTCGGCAAAAAGCAATTGTGGATAATGTGTCAATGCCACAGGCTGTGTCTCAGATGCTAAGAAGATACCACAATACTCCTCATGAGATGACTGGACATTCTCTTTCAGAGTTGATGATAAAGTGTAAGCCCAGTACAAGACTTCCATGTGTGGATGATTACACGGCTGAGGAGGACAATGACATTAGAGAGCGGGATAAAGTGAAGAAAATAAAAATAAAAGAGTGGATGGATCGCAACGGAAAGCTGAGGAAAGTAATCTTAAGGTGGGAGATGCGGTGTTAGTTCGCCAGATGCAACAAAGGAAATTGGATTCCAAATATTGGCCAATACCGCTAAAGATCAAGGATGTCAAAGGGTCTATGGTCAATGCTGAAGGATGTGACCGTGAGATAACTAGACATGTATCCTTTTTCAAAAGATTGTTTCGGAATAGTTCTGAGGGGGAGAATTGTGAGATGGATACTTCGGGGGACCCAAATGTTTAAATGACACTGGGCCTCATTACGACCCTGGCGGAGTGGGTTTACGCCAGCGTTATTCGCGGCGGACCCGTCCGCCCTACTACGAGATTCCGTAGCGCCATGGAGCGTTTTCCGCCTGGTTTTTCCGGGCGGAGAAATCCATGGCGCTACGGGACCTTGTCGTTAATTACGCCACCGTATTTTGAGGTGGCGTAATTAACGCCTTCCCCACTCCCATTATACCCTATGGGGCAAAAATGGGAATGGGGAAGGGTAAAATGGGGGATGGGGATTTACCGCCCCGCCAAGGTCGGAATGGGGCGGAAAATCTGCCAACCCCCATGGCGCTATCGGCAGCTTTCCGCCGTGCTCCAAGGTGCATTTTGCACCGCGATTTCCGCCAGGGTCGTAATGAGGGCCACTGACTTTGATGTTACCTTATTGGATGAAGATGACTTGGGAGTATCTGATCATAGTCCTGTACAAGTAGGGAGTAGTGGTCCGAGAGATGGGGTTGAGCCTGAAATCTTGGGAGTTTGGGGAATCTGCAGGTGGTAACATAAGTATAGACTCGTCAGAGATGGGGCTGCAATGTAGGCCTCAAAGAGTGGTTCGCAAACCAACTTGTCTAATTGAGCAACTGTAATGTTTATTGCATTTAAACAGGAATTTAGATAAGTAAGGGGGAGTTGTTGCGCATTGAAGACAACATAGCATCAGGATAGATAGAATGTAGAATGGGAAGCGTGGGGAAATTCTGGAATGAGGGGATGAGAGGCATTAGACTAACAGGAATAAAGGAGATAGCATACTATACAATGGTGTCTGCGCAATTATTATTATATTGAACATAACAACCTGGTGTATGTTTGCATGTTTTTCCCAGAGTCTGTATGAGTAACAGGGTAAGGCTTGTTTTATGCTTCTTTCCTTCTTGCACCTCTTAGATTGTAGGCTGGCTAGGTTGTGGGTGCTGCCGAGACTTCTAGAGATGTTAAGTCTTACAACCAGGTGGGAATGAGCCTTGTTTTTCATACATGTGATGCCGGGCATTTTGAAGGTGATGCAGATGTGAAGGGGTATCCAGGGATGCTCTCTGAAGGTTTGGTTGAAGCGGTCGTATTTCTTCACTCCTTTGATGACAAAGGTTACCACTGCTGGAGAGATTTCAGGCGGAGGTTAGGCTTCTGCAAGGAGAGAAATGCGCACACAGTTATCCATAAAACATGGTAGGTTGTGAAAAGATAAATGACTGAAAAAGTAATAACTATTTATTAAGGGCAGATAAAGAAATGCTATGGCCCTTTGTCTTAGATGTGCTTTGTCACAAATGGTACAGAAGACGCTGAGTCTCGGGGAGAGTTCCATGGGTTTTATTAAAATGTGTGGTGCCTAGGACCATCCCCTCTCTCCCCTGCCTTCCCACAAACCTCCTCCCTAACTAGGCATCCGTAGCACCTGATTAGTGCTAGAGCTTGTTGGTGACTGCTTTAATATCTGCCTTGACCTAATGATGTTCTCCAAAAGGCAGGCTCTTTATCTCCCTCAGGGACTTCCTAACCCTCCCTACTCTCACCAGATGTTATTGTTCCAATGGGAAGGTAGGAGTGTGCCTCACAGCTACTTCTCAAGAGTTACCTGGTTCCACTCACGTCCTCTGTTACCTTTCCCTTCTGCTCTGTCTGCTCCTCCCCACGAACTTCCTGTACCTGCGAGTTTGCACTCCTCCTCTATCCTGCCTCCACCCTTTGATTTTCACTATTCCTCCCTCCTACTACTCCACTACCCATCTGCCTACAACTCTTTTCTCCCACCCCTACTACCACTCCTTACCCATTACTACTCCTCCTCCCTCTACTACTACTCCTACTATTGCTATTACTCCTGTTGACACTCCTCGTTTCACTCCTACCATTCTTCTTACCAATCCTCTTACTCCTCTTTCTTCTCCTTCCACTCCACTCTTGCCTCTTCCCCTACGAATCCTCTCACACCACTATTCAGTCACCTTCCTTTCATTCTGTACCAGCCTTCTCACATTCACACCTTACACTGTCTTTCCTAACCACTTGTCTCACAAACACACCTACTCACACGACAGAACCACTAGCACTCCTAAGTCAGTGCCTCAGCAGCTTCACAATTGTTCTCCACAATCTGCGGCTCCATCCTTCCTCCTGTTGGTGTGTTGGTCATAATCGTCGTCCTCCTCTGACCCCACCCGATTCACCCACACTTCCTCTTACCTATCCCCAACTTATATAGCGCTCTATGTCTGGCCGTTGGTCAACTGTCCCTACCCAGTCCACTTGCTTTCTTCCCTGCTGCAGGTGTGGGAAAAGCTTTAAAAATGTCTCTTAGTCCTGCCCTCTTTCTCCACACAGACTTGCCTTTCGGGAGATATGGCGTTGCTTGAAGATGGAGCACACGGTTTGCTTTTAGGGCACATTGCCTGGGACCCTGTGGGAACGTCTGGGGACATTCCCCTTTTCAAGTCTATTGTTGTCTAGTGGATATCCGGGATTACCGGTGAGCTCTGCTGGTCGAGCTTGCTCTGCAGCCCACAGGGGCTGCTGCGCAGCTGTGCGGGGGTTCCCCGTGGCCTCTCTGTGTCTCGATGTGGTTAGAGCTAGCGTCCCTCTTTCTCTTGCTGCTCTGCCACAGTGATCGGGTCTCCCAGGCACGTCAGTCTCGTTTTTGCAGATAGCGATCTCGGATCTTCTTGGCTTTCTTCTTCGGTTTTCAATGTTCGCCGGCTGCTCTTCTCTTTTCCTGGATTCTGCCCCTGAAATGGAAAGAGAAGATTGGCAAGCATATACTCTATTTATTTTTATTTATTTTCTTATTGTGCATTTGTAAGGTGCTTATACATCAAGTAAATTGTGTTTCAAAGTGCCCACAGGGCAGCACGGAGGGAACATGGGAATGAAGAACAAATAAACAATGAAAGATAGGAGCGGGCCTACTAGGCCTTGTGAGCATTCAGAACGTGCAAGTGCAGAGAGAGAAGGGATGAGGGAGTGTGGGGTAAGTGCTAAGTGTATCAAAAAGGGAAGTGCTAGGAAGTGAGCAGCTGTAAGTGCCTAAATGGAGTGGTCAGCCGCTATAAGAAAGTAAGTACAGGCCTGTGGTGACATAGGCCAGTGTGTGCCAAGGCAACGTGCTGGGAGGGGTGGAGGCTGTGGATGATTGGGTGTGGGAGGCCACGGCCTAGGACGACACATAAGGGCCCCGATCACCAATTTCAGCAATTGTGGAATTTAACAGAGGAGGGAGGAAGGGAAGGAAGAGGTAAAAAGGAAAGTCTTGAGGGGCTTCCGGAATTTGAGGAGATACGGCCCAAGGTGAAGAGGGAGGGGGAGGCTATTCCACTGGAGTGAGCCTGCTGTGGAAAGATATCGAAGCAAAGCGCTTAACACACAGAGAGTTGGCACCGGAGGAACGTAAAGATCTGCAGGGAGAGTATTTAGTGAGAGCAATTTGTAGATAGTGTGGTCCCCGGCCCCAGAAAGCCTTGTGGATGATGCAGCAGGCTTTGAATTTGATCCTTGCAGCAACCCGGAGCCAGTGAAGAGTTTTTAGGGCTGGAGAAAGATGCAGTCCCTGTGCTTGAGGCCAAGGATAAGTCTTGCAGCCCTATTCTGGACTAGCTGCAGGGGTCGTAGAGTAGAAGAGGGTAGAAAAGGCTATTGCAGTATTCTAGCCTGGAGAGAACCAGAGCTCTGGAGACATTGAGCTTCTGGGGGAAAGTGAGGAAAGGAAGAAATCCTTTGAGGAGGTGGAGTTAAAAGTGGGTCTTCTTGACAAGGTCCTGAATGTGCGAGATGAAGGTAAGAGAGGAGTTGAAGATGACTCCAAGGTTTCTGGCTGCAGATTAAGAAGAAGGGGGAGGTCCCATAGAAGATGGCCAGAGTGAGGGCAAGAAAGAGGGAGTAGGAGTCCCAATAGGAATTATCTCAAGCTTGCTGGTGTTGAGGCAGAGATCATTAGAGGTACATCCAGACTGGATGGCAGAAAGGCAGTCAGGAATGATGGAGGAGGTAAGAAAGGAATCAGAGGGAAGTTTGAAGAAGAGTTGTGTGTCATCTGCATAACACTGGAAGTTTGGGGAGAAGGTGTAAATGAGGTGTGCAAACGGAGCAAGGTAGTTGTTAAAGAGCCAGGGACAAAGGTTGGAGCCCCGGGGGATGCTGCAGGTAGAGATAGAGGTGGGGGAGGAGAAAGAGCCCAGAATGACCTTGGATGGACGATCACTGAGGAAGCAGGCAAGCCAAGTCTAGTGCCCACTCCGAGATAACTAGGGTATCGTGGAGTAGTTTTATGAGGATGGAGTGGTTGCCCGTATCAAATGCAGAGGAGAGATCAAGTAAAATGAGAACAGCTGGAGAGTTGGAATCAAGGGATGCGAGCAGTTTCTCATGGGTGTGCAAAAGAGCAGTTTCTGTGCCTCTGGATGTTCAGAATCCAGATTGATGTCATGGAGGCAATCAACAAGTTCAGTGTGCTGGGTCAGTTGGGGGAAGACCAGCTTTTCCAGGAGGTGGTTCCCAAGGAAGGGGTTTATAGATATGGGGCGGTAGTTGGCTGGACCAGATGGGTCTGCAGATGGCTTTTTCACGAGGGGGTACTTGAGATAGGAGGGGAAAGATTCAGTAGCAAAGGAGCGGATGCAGAGATCAGTGAGTGCAGGGGCAAGGGAGCCAATATTGTCCTTAATGGTTCTGGAAGAGCAGGGGGAAACCTGTTTGGAGGAGACCTTCATGGAGCGGACCACTCTGGTGACCTGATCATATGTGATAGGAGAGAAGGAGGAGAGAAAGGCTAGGTAGGGTGGGGTGCCATAGGAGGCCTATGGGTGCTCAGGATGTCCTGAATGTTTGCAGTGAAATGTGTGTCCAGTGTGATGCAGCGGGCCTCTCAGGGAAGAGGTGAGGAGGAGACTGTGGAGGGGTTGTCTTGTTCCCTGCAGATTTTAAAGAGTTGAGCCATGTTATTGGATGCACTAGAGACGCAGGTCTGCATGTGGGCCCTTGACTTGGTGTGGATGGAGAGGTGTATTGCCTTTGGAACAGGCGACAGACCATTTTGTCAGAGGGTGAGCCTGTGGTCTACCACTTTGGTTCCGCAGCTCTGCACTTGCGTTTCAGGGCTGCAAGTTCGGAGTTGTATCAGGAGTTATACTTAGAGGCATGTTTCAGGCGGATTCTCACAACTGGGGTAAGAATGTCAAGGGTATTGGTAATGGCAAGATGGAGGTTACTGAGAGCAGAGTCAGAGGTAGAGTCTATACTGGGGAGAGAGGGGGGATGAAGGTAGATGCAAAGGCAGCAACTGACACGTTTCATCAGACAGATTTTCGTGAACGAGGTTGGCAATGCTGGAGGAGGCACTGTCAGAGGGCCGAGAGGACCCAGATGAGATGAGAGAGTGGGCTCACCAGGAGAGTGGGGTGGTCAGTGCAGAGGAGAGCAAAAGATTGGTGTGGATGAAGGCATCCAGAGTGTGTCCAGCCGGGTGGGTATGACCAGAAGGGAGAATGGAGAGGGAGAGGGAGGGTCACAGAGGTCATGGAAGAGAGTTGAGGCTGTGATTGAGGAGTCGAGGTGGATGTTAAAATCATCCATGAGAAGGAGTTTAGTGGTGGTAGTGAGGAGAGAGGAGGAAAAATCAGCCCATCGAGAGAGGAACAGGGCGGTAGAGCCAGGTGACCTGTAGATGGTGGCAATGGCCAGTGAGGAGGTGGGAGAGATGACCAACTTGCAGACCAGGCTCTCGAAGGAAGAGTAAGGCTGGGTGGGTATGAAGGAAGAAGGAACCCTCTCAGGGAAGATAAGGGCAACCCCACCGCCTGCACGGTTATGGCGAGGCTTGGAAATTATATAATAGCCATCAGTGGGAAGGAAGTCAAAAGCAGTGACTGATCTGGACTTGAACCACCTCTCAGTAAGAGCAAGGATATCGAGGTCAAGGTCCTAAAGAAGAAGGCAGATGTCAGCAGAGTGTTTGATGGCAGAACGAGCATTAAGCGTGGCTAGATGCAAGCGTTCTCCACCTTTGAAGGTTTTCCGAGGAGCGGTACAGGGGCGTGCTACACCAGTGCGAGGGGGAGAACAGAGAGAGAGGAAGAAGGAGTAGTAGGAGAAGGGACGCAGTTAATGAGGGACGGCAGGTGCCTGTCAAAGAGGAGGAGGTTGGGTTGGGTTCAGGACCCTGAACCAAGATAGTGCCAGTGTGATAGACATTAATGATACACCTGGATGATGCCAGGCTGAAGATATGGTTCTGCATAGAAACATACTCGCTCATGAGGGTTTGTCCAGGGTTGGGATTCGAGTTGCTGCCCTCTCACTTAGATTCAGGACTGGTTCTTTAATCCCCTTTATCCCCCCACCTCCCAAAGATTGGAATAGGGGTGCTTGGTCCCAGTGGACAAGTTTAAGGGTTTATCCTTCTCCCAGCTTTCTGAGCCCATGTTGGTACAGACATCAGTACGCCATGAGCCTTCCACCCATGGTTTTGTTAAGATATGATATTTACACATGTTGATGTAATCCACTTGATACTCCAGGAAAAGCAGGCCATTTTGGAACTGCCAATCCTTGTACAGGAATCTACCATCTCTTGCAACATATGCATACCGCTTTCTAAATAAGTGCCATGAACAGCACACGGGTCTCCTGCAAGGAACAATGAGCTCATTGCAATCCGTGCTCTGGCTTTTGCGAATCTGTCTCTTTTGCAGGATTGTTGATATCGACTCCGGCAAGGATTTCGATCTTCTTCGTGTGTTCACATAGATGCGTCGCTAAGCCTAATCTTTATAGTCCATACTCTGTGCTATCTTCCATTCGCACTTATCTCTACACGTTGGACAGGCCATGCCGGCAGCTGTGGCGGGCAATGTTTCCGATCCCTTCGAGGTCCTTTTGTATGTCTCCGATAGGGAATTGTATGGGTTGCGATGAAGGGTCAAATGCTAGACTCAACCTGACACTGCACAAAGCAAATTGATTTCCATTTGTACATTTCTGTTTTAATAGTCCTAGGACTCGGGTTGCAGTCACTTCTATGTAAAAGGTTTTTCTTATTTTCATCCTCACTTTTTTAAATAATTTATTTTGCAACTAATAAACACAGAATACAAAAATACAACACAAAAAGAAATAATTCACTGATTTCACAATTTGATTAGGCATACATTTGAACTTCATGAGATGTGGAGAAAGCAATAAAAAAGGCTATTTCATATTTTTCACCACATATTACAACTAAGCTTCCCCCGTCAGATGGCAAGTGCAAAGTGTGGCTTTCCACTTGCTAAACTTCCATTCATTCTTGGAGCCAGGCCGAGCTAGATGACATGTTGCCATGCTCCATGACATGCAGAATCACGAATGGGCAATATTGTGACGATAATGCACATTCAAACAAAATGAATGGCTGAGTCATGTGATTAAGCCACAGGCCTCCGGCCAGAGGTTGGGTTTGAGAACCTACGGGTGCAGAGGCAACCACCCGCTCTGTGAAGTAGGGGCGGGAGTATATTGTGGTTCCTGCAGCTCCCCAGGGCATTCTAGGGTACTTTGGGGTTCAGGGATAAGCAACCCTACAACCTTTGGGGGGTCCCAGACCAGTCTGTGGAAATACCCCTGCCTTCAGTCAGACAAAGACATGTTTACATATATTTTGAGGCATGAAGTCTGTAATGAGGGGCAAGAACCCTGCTATTGTGTCTACAGAAAATAGTGCATGTCCATCGTGTGAGTGAGCAGTGGAGGAGGTGGAGATTAAGAGGACTAGTGGGGAATTAGAGGGCGGTGGGAAGAGCATATGGAGGAGCCTGGGAGAGTATCTAAGAAAAAAGGTGAAGCAGAGTCAAAGTAGAAGGTGAGGATCTACAAACGGGAGGAGGGAAGAACATTAAAGCGAAAGAGGCGCACAGTGAAGGATGTGATGACAGTATGTTTTGTGGAGAAAGATGGGAGAAAGCCCAAAGGGAATAAGGTGAGCGAAGAGGAAAAAAGATGAGGAAAGGCAGGAATGGTGGCTGACAAGAACGGAGCTTGTGATTCGTCAAGGAGCAAAGGAGAGATAAACCAGAGGGAGAAGAAGAAAAGAAAAACAGACAAAAAGAATGGGGAAGAGCTAAGAAGCAGTAAGTGCCCAAGACTGAATCTTTGGTGCTTGGTGGCATTGTCTGTGGCCAGCAGAGAGGAGATTAAGTGATAGAGCCCCATTGTCCACAGTGATATTTGCTAAGACGTAAAACTGCCTGACACCTGGCCCACGTTTAGAGTACCCAAAACACCAGAATTTTGGTGCTGGCTCTACTTTACGCGCAGAGCGAAATCCTGACAAGTTCTAAGCAAGCCCAGCATGCAACTTCATAAGACAAGTCAGAAGTGTGTGGCACTTAAGGCACTAAAAGGTTGTGATTGACTTTTTACCCACCTGGTGATGGCGTCAAGGGGAGTGGGGAAAGGACAGAGGACCATGGCCCTTTGGGGGGAAAGCTTGATTTGTTCATAGTTTTTGATTCACCACTGTGTGACTTCAATCAAACCTAATCCCTTAGTTTTCTGTTCTGTTTTGTTACAATATAGACCCTTGAACTACAGAAGATTATAGGGGGTACTGGTCCTGCTGGATATGTACTTATTCACACTGTTCCTTGTAAAGGCTGGAGATCGGATATCCCAACTTATCTACGGGCCTACTTTTCTCTGTGAGGTTAGGGGGGCGGCCAGAACTTGCTCAAGACCAGGAGAGGGGACAAAGGGTTTGGTCCACACATCCTTGTACCTCTCCAGGTACAACTGACAAACTCTCCCCGTCTCTTGAGTTTGCTGTGAGCAAAGCTAATGTCACTTACCCCCAGAAAGCTTTTGAACAGGTGGTGTTAAAAGCGTAAGATGCAGAGACAAAGAGTCAATTCCTGTGGAAAGGAGAAGGGCGGGGTGTGTAGCAAGTGGTTAATAATGTCAAGGGGATAAAATAACCCACTACCAATTGCTAGTCCCTACCTCCTTCAGAAAAGCTGCCCTGGAACTAGCCCACTGCAATCTAAACACAGGACACAAAGGTATTGCAAAAACCCAAGAGTCATTTCTATCGGCTGCAAACTTTTCAACATGCAAAACCACTTTGTGAACCCTGCCAAATATGCCAAAAACCTCAAGGGAAGGCGTGGGATGAGCTCTGCTCCAGTGCCTACCAATTACTGAGATGCCGGCTTCCCTCCTGGGGATGGACAGCGTCCGACACTTGAACTCATTCAATGCAGGAAATGTATATTATTGGTGGCGGTCAAGTTCTCCACACGTTACCCTGAGAAGTTTCCTTTTACAAACGCCACTACCCAGCAAATCCTCAAATACAAGGTCCCATATTTTCCAAGGTTTGGAATGCTAAGAAAATCCTGAAAGACCAGGGATGTTCACTTGCGTCTTGGCTAAGGGCTGGAGATAAGATCCGCCTGAACAGACAAACCCTCTGCAAATCCCTTTATTGAACCTAAATATATGGTTTAGTAGAGTTCTTCAACCAAACCTTGAAAATGCTCCTGAGGAAACTAGTTGATGAAGGCAGGAAGGATGCCCTGATTCTGTGAGCCGTGGTGGCTGTCCGGAAGTCCCCACAAGCATCCACTGGCTTCTCCCCATTTTAAATGGTTTATGCAATGGAGTCCCAGGATGTCCTGGATACGTTAAAGAAGTGCTTGGAAAACCAAAAAGACATAGATTTGAACTCCACTCTGTTCATAAACATACAAGTGAAAGTATGGAGCTGGTTCGTAAACTAGTGAACCAGCATATGGGCAAAGGCAAGTTAAACAAAAACGGCCATATGATCACCAAGCTGTCCACAAAAATTCACGGGGGGACATCATGTCTTGGTGTTGCTGTCGACATCTGAAAACAATCTGTTGATCCAGTCTTGGACCTTATCTGATCATAGAAGTCCTGAGTGATCCTATATACAAAGTTCAGCAGACAGAACATAGGAAGCCATCCCATATTTACCATATGAAAATATCCACCTGTGCCACGTTACCCGAATACTTAAGCAATAACAGTTCCATGACTTAGAGGACCATTTTCAAGATGTCTTTTCGGTATTTCCCAAATTGACCGCGCACAATGATTTTTTGTCCTAATTGACCGAATTAGAGTGGTCCTAATTGACCTTTTACACAATTGACCTTTTAGTTATTTTATATATATTGGGTTGGTGTTGGATTATAAATAATATAAAGGGATTGGGTGGGGGGTTGCAGGAGTTTTTGGATTGGGTGGGGGATTGCGGGTGGTTTCCCCCCGCATATATGTCCTAATTGACCTTTTAAATTCGGTCAATTCTCTTGCGAGCAATTCGCCCACAATCAATTCTCAAAAGGTCTATTCATTTACATCCATCTTTTGAGATAAGCTAAGAAACCTAAAAGACTATACCATCATCTACACACGTTACAATGGAAGTCAGTACTCCTTAGCCCATACCACTTACCTGAAACACATAAAAAAGGGGTACATGGCTTCAATGTTGTAATTATTGATGATGCGGTTATCAGTTTCTTGGATGGTTTGCGCTTCGTAGACAAAGGTGTCAATGACTTACTCATAGATGGATTTGTCGACGTGTGAGGAGCTGTCTGGTTCAAGGACGCAGCAGTCAGAGAATGTATTTATTTATTCGCATTTGTTGAGCGCACAGCAGCCCGGAGGCATCGTGGCGCTGGTTACAGACATTTTCTTAGTTACAGTTAAACATTGACATTTGCATATTTATTTGTTTCAGTGCCAGTATAGGGGAGAAGTGAAGAGTAGAGGGTTAGGTGAAGAGAGTGGTTTTGAGTTTTTTACGGAAGGCAAGGAGGGAGTTTTCCGCTCTGATGTCTGCAGGTAACGAGTTCCATAGTTTTGCGGCTACGTAAGGGAAGCCTAGCCCTCCGGCTCTAGCTTTGTTAGTGTGGGGGGTTTGTAGTAGGGTGGCATAACGAGTCCTGACTGGTCGTGTGGAGGAAGATTTAGTTATGGTTTCAGATAGATGTTGTGGATGGGGCCATCAAGGATTTCATGTACAAGTTATTTGTTGACAAAGTGGATGATTTGAATCAGGACGAAGAGGCAGACTTTTCACGCATCGAGGGTCTATCAGAACACTTATGAGCCCGGGTCGACTCATCCTTCTTCACCCTTTACCTCTGGAAGCTTCCTCGTGGGATTTCCTCTTTTAGAAGAGGTGTCTCTTTCTGGGGCCTGCAAGGACATAGTGAAGCATATCTCCTCACTGAGGCAGAGTCCTTCATCAAGCCTGGCAGCCAGTCTTCTGTGCCTAGCTTTTAAAGCGTTATTGGAGAACGGCTTGCAAATAAGCAAGAATCCACATTGCAGTCGGGGCAAAGGCAGTAAAGACACTCTTCACCCCTGTCTTCTACATAGATGTTCTTTAGTCTGCAGGCAGAGTAGGTTTCAAAAGGGCTATTTCTGGTTTTGTTATCTTGTCATGGTGAGGAGAGGAACACAGAGTAACCTTATGCTCCTATTAGGGAAGCACCTACTGGGTAGAGTAGCTTCAAAACCCCACAAAGGAACAAACTCATCTGTAGCTTTTAAACGATGTAAAAGTTGAAGCTGTGGTTTGAAGATTTTGTAAGAAAAATGTAGAATATAAGGAGAACCTTGGAGAAGACTCTAAACTCTAAATTTCTATAGAATCTGATGATGGCCTCCTGTTATGGGGCTAAGGGAGGCAGTGCGTTACTGCAAGTTCCCAGCCCAACGACAACGGGATATTCAACAGCATGTGAAACTATGAAAGATCCCAATGCTGGAGAACAGGAGTTAAAGGTAGGTAAACTTAATGCAACTCTTGCAGTCCAGGGCTGAGAGCAGTTGTAATATATTGCCACCCTTGCAGAGGCTCAGGCTGGAAACACCTGCGCCTGAGCGCATTCCGTTATTGCTAGAAAAACGATTTAGTTGTTGCAAAGTGGCCCAACTCTGAAGCAATGTGTGCAAGTGCTTCCTTTGAATTAGCATCTGGGGCAAGGGGGCACAGCCAATCTGGTTCCTTGGTTCCCGAGCTGATACTCCCGATCTCAGCCCGCGTTCCATGGAACCGGATGGCTGCTTCCCCCGCCCCGCTCTGCCATATCCTCAACGCCCACCCACCCTTTCCCCTTCTTTTTTTGTACTAATCCCAACTCCTCTGCCGCCGCCCCACTTCAGTGGTCGAAGTGAGCGGGAGCGGTCAGGAGCGCTGCTCCTCTACTTTTTTTAATTACCTTTTACAGCTCCTATACTTTTATTTTAAAAAGAAACCGTTCCGGAATGGTTTCGTTTTAAAATAAAAGTGTAGGAAGAAGTTGAAACTTGCACTCTTAGTGCACTGCACTGAACGTTCCCTTAAACAGCAGGTGCAAGTGTTTGGATGTGTGTATTGTGGGTGGGAGGGGACGTGGTGATGGGGTTTGTGGGGAGTGGGTGCAGACCAGCAGGGAACATAGTTCCACTACTTCTTTTCGTACACTTCGACCACTGCCCCACTTACCTGATTGTGGCGGTGGCGCTGCCTGCCGCAGCAGTAGCTTCCCTGCATCTCGCTTTTTATCGAACACCATGGAAGTTGCCTTCCACAACCATGGCAGCCATCTTTGGTAATCCGGGATGCTAATAACGTTAGTAACCCGTTCCACAAGCTATACCGTAGGGGGTGGGGGATAATGTCCCAGGAGCCCTAGATAATCGCCCTTACTTTGCTTGGACCTTTAACTCGAGTTGCCGGGCCGCTATACCCACCGGTATAGCCCGTGGAATGGGTTACTAAAATATATATAGTTTCGTCCCTGGTTCCTCATTAGCAGGAAAGAGAGGAGCAAAAATATGACTTTTGGCACTAACTCTATAAATGCTATTACCTGTTGCAGATCATTCTGAAAGTCCAGGACACGGGCTGCCGAGTTCTCGCTTTGAATGGAAGCCGCCATGTTTATGAGCTGCTTAGAAGCCCACCTTATCAGCGCCAGGCGGCTGCGCCCCTTTGTGCCGCCGCTTGTTAGCGCCCGTTGTCGCCTTTTGTCCGGCCTCCCGTGGGCCTGCATCGAGCACGCGCAGACAATAATGAATGGGGCTCCCTTCATTGTCTTACCCCGCGCTTTATCATCTGGCAGAATGCCAGCAGGAAAGGCAGCCATTTTATGGCCACACGCAAGAAATACTACCGCATGGAAAAAGGCATCAGGGCCTCTTTTCTTTGTTCCCTTTCTTTCTTCCCCCATGGGCAGAAATCTCCTGCTGAGGCAGATAAGACAGTGATTCCATTAATTTTGTTATTAAAATAGGAAGGGTAACTGGGGGCTCCCAATGGAGTGACTTTGATATATTGTCCTTGTAAGACGGCTCTGGTGGGCCGCTATCCCAGGATGGTGCGCAGAGGCGGAGGGTTTGGGGGGGGGACGCTTCCTGGGTAGGGCACAGCTGAGCTCACCATTTCTCTTTCAATCAACCCCAGAACAAAGGCGAGGTAATGAGCCCATTCACGGCGCGGCGCAGTCTTTAAATGCTGAAGAGCTTTTGAGTAGCTTTTACGAGCGGAGTCGCAGAATGATCTGGGCGCCTGCGTGCGCCTGATATAACGAGCACACAATGCGCACGCAGACCCCGGAAATGCTCCGGTGGGCGCAGGTGGCAGCCTGTATAACGGACTTGAAGTATCGCATTGCATTTTTGGAATGATGGCCTGTACCTAGTGTATTTGTTTAAGTATTGTGACTTTTTTTTTTTAAAGTTCTGTTTAACTTTGATTTGGTTGTGCAACCTAAGCGCCTGGTTGCACATTTTTTTGTTCGAGGGCCTGGTTCTGAACTCTGGGGGAAAGTATTGTGGGAAGCAGCCGTTCTCCCCTCTAGTTTCCAGCAACACCATTCTGAGTTAGGGAAATGTATTTATTGTTTATTTGTACAGCGCTTATACACAATTGAAGTGCTTCAAAGCGCTTCACGGTGGGAAGGCAGCAAGGGAATGCAGTAGTCATTCTTGGGCCTTGAAGTTCCGAATGATCTAACAAAACGTAACTAGCGTACTAGGCCTGACGGCATTTCGCCTAGTGCAAGTGCATGAAGTGTTTCAGGCGCAACCAGACTAGGGAGGGAAGACCTAGGGGGGACAAGACAGAACGTACTAGCCCTAGTAAATTTGGGTTATGCAAGTGTACAGACAGACATGGGAGGGAGATTGGATTGGAGGGGAGCTCCTGTGCTTTCCAGCAGCAAAAAAAGATAACAATCTATTTTGTGGGGGCAGTGTGTGCACAAGTGTTAATGCGAGCATTTCCCAAGAATCCTAACACTTTTTCTGACTGCCTTCAGTAAACCAGGATAGGGGCACCACCACCAGGAAATGCCTCGCTTACAGGCTATGTATAGTACAGCAAAGACTTTTGTAGCTGTTGACGACACCTCACAGTTGCCGTGTTTTAACTCGTATTAGTTATTATACATGCACAAGTAGGGCTTTGCCATCAGAATCCCCTCGAGAGTCTGCCCTCCATCGACTGACGGACACAACACATTGATTGCTGGAGAGACTATATTGCCTTTGCTCACCGGATCCCCCACTCGCATTGGTTGCCTGGGGGCTGGGGGTGATTCGGGGGATTTACTGGATGCTGGGTAAATATACTGTGCAAGTAGCAAGTATTGGCCTCAGCCAGTTACCCTAGTCCGCGGGTCTGCAACCTTTGGCTCTCCATATGCTCCAGACTACAATTCCCATGATATCTGGCTGTTGACTATGCTGGTTAGAGATGATGGGAGTTGTAGTAAAAGGCATCTGGAGAGCCAAAGGTTGCAGACCCTTGCCCTAGACTACTGATGCCATTCCCTAACCTGCACATCAGGTTTTAAGTACCTACTGTATATATCTAACGTTTATATCCTTTCTCTACTTTCTGAGGCTGCCCCTCACCTGCATCTCTCACCACGCAGTGCAGCTACTTTCACTGAGCCGGCGAGAGACCTCTTTCAACATGGCCACCTGCGCAGCAGCCAAAACAGCTGATTGTGCTTCCCAGGCTCCAGGGGGGAGGCACGCAGTGATTGGCGGGCCACTTCTACATTCCCCTTCAGGAAGCGGAGCTGGCAGGCGATCTTCGGCGCCCTCAAGGGCCGCAAGTATAAAGGCCTCCTCCCTGGTGCGAGAGCCTTCTTTCTCATCTTTAAGAGGCTGCCCCTCGCCTGTATCTCGCACCACGCATTGCAGCTACCTTCACTGAGCCGGCGAGAGACCTCTTTCAACATGGCCGCCTGCGCAGCAGCCAAAACAGCTGATTGTGCTTCCCAGGCTCCAGTGGGGAGGCACGCAGTGATTGGCGGGCCACTTCTACATTCCCCTTCAGGAAGCAGAGCCAGCAGGAGACACTGGGCGCCCACTTCACCTTCATATCCACGGCTTCACCTACTGCAACGTCTTACTGTGTGGAGCCAGCAAGAGGAACATTCAAAAGCTACAGACTATTCAAAATGATGCCATCAGGATAGTTTTTAACGGCACAAGGAGAGAGCATATTCACCACAATGCAGAAAGGAGCTTCACTGGCTGCCTGTAGAGAAACGGATTCAATTTAAGGCAATTGCCCTGGCTCATAAATGCCTTCGTGGAGATGCACCAGATTACCTAAAGCTAACATTGACAAAATACTCCCCAAGCAGGACACTGCGCTCAAGTGCTGCACACTTTCTTGTTATACCACAAAAAAAAGAGCCAGAGGAAAAGGTAGACCCTTCCCTCTTAAAGCAGCTAGTAGCTGGAACAAACAACCTACACCTATGCAATCGGAGGAAAGTTACAGTATTTTCTGTAAAAATCTTAAAACAACCGTGTTCGGGTAAATACGTTTCCTTATCATTAGCTGCAAATGTTTATGTTGTCTTTTGAGCGCCCTGATGCCTGTGGGCTATGACACAGTAAAACGAAACAAATAAAATAAAAATTCACTGGCACTCGCTCGCCGGACCCTTCCTCTGTCCCTCTGCAGCTGCCTTCCTTCTCCAAACTCTGACTGGCTAAATTGGCTGCTTATCTCCAGGATAGCATACGTCAGGTCGCCCTCCTTTACCACAGCATGTGTTACTTGTACCTCACTCTTAAGTGCTCACTTTCTGCCATTTGGTGCTTTGGTGGCTGTCGGCTTGCCTTGGACTACTTAAGCCTTTCTACTGTAATCCTTCACCACTTGACATGTTTCTCTTGCTTTGCTTTCACCGATGCATCAATTGTTTTCCTGCTGCATCTCAGTGCCTTGCCTGCAATTCGAATTTAGGTGTGCTCTTTAAAAATCTGTACATCCACCATCATGTGCTGCATTTTAGTGCCTTAAACGAAAATCAAATTTAGGTGTGCTCTTTAAATCTCTGCTTTGACTTGTACTACATCTTAGTGCCTTACCTGAAAATCGAATTTAGGTGTGCTTTTTAAATCTGAACACCCACCATCTTGTGCTGCATTTTAGTGCCTTACCTGAAAATCTTTAGCAGAGCGGAGAAAGACACAAGTGGCACTGAGGGGCAAAGTGCGAGAAAGCTTGTAAAGCTGCACAGAGCGGAAAAGTGAAAAAAGCGAGAGAAAGCTTGTAGAGCAGCAAGGAAGCAGAAAGAGAGAAAGCATAAGCAGTGCAGAAATTGCAAGAAATAACACAAATAGGGAAAACAGAAAGAAGGAAAAGGCGCTGATGGCACTGAAGGAAAGTAAAGCAGAGTAAAGGCATATGAAGTGTGCGAGAGGCATGATATAAAGACAAGAAACCAAAGGAAGGTGCAAGTGTGCACAGTGAAGAAAAGGTTGCAAGTGTGCACAATGAAATAAAGGAAACAAAGGAAAATAAGAAGGGGTGCAAGATGCACCTGAAAGTGAAAGTTTGAAAAGAAAGAAACAGATGGGTGCAAGTGTTTGCACGCTGTAAAGAGGAAAGTGTGCAAAATGCACCATACAGAAACAATAAGGCAAAGAAAGGTGCAAGTGTGCACGACAAAGCAACGGAAACAAAGGAGAGCAAGAAGGAGTGCAGGGAGCACCTGAAGGTGAAAGGTTCAAAAGGAAGAGCAAGGAATAAAGAGAGGGGTTAAAGATCAGAGTGGTCGCACTTAAGCGCAAAGAACCTGCTTTATTCAAAACGGAGTGAGTACGTTAAATAACATGTGTTCAACGAGTAACCTGGAGAGAGAGGAACGCATGCACATGCACAGGAAGGCCCCGAGCAGTGTAACACCTGAGGAGAGAGAGAGGAATGCATATGCAGGCACGGGAAGGCCAAGAGCTGAGTAGCACCTGAGGAGAGAGAGGAATGCCTATGCAGGCACAGGAAGGCCCTGAGTTGCATAACACCTGAAGAGATAGAAGAATGCATATGCAGGCATGAAAGGCCCTGAACTGCATAACACCTGAGGAGAGAGAGGAACGCATACGCAGGCACGAGAAAGTTTGAAACTCACATGAAAGTAAAGAACGGACGCCAGCGCCACAGCGAATCCCCAGAGTGAGAAGCTGATAGGACAGGGCCCCGGAGGAAGGTGGTGGAGAGACCACAAGGGATCTGTGGTAGACAGCCGGTCCACAAACCATCGCCGACACCACCGCAAGCATAAAGTAGTAGGGTGCCCGCTCAGGCATCAAGAGACTGAGACACCGCTTGGAGGAAGAAAACACTGATGAAGAGAAACAGACGGCGGTGTGGAACAAGAAAGAAGGTCCCCGAGCAATAGGGCTCCCAAAGTGGTTCTCCTTCACAGTTTAAGATAACGGGGAGAACAGAAATAACGGGAGACCCACAGGGAATCATAATAATGTACAAACAATTCGTCTCAGTAGAAGCCAGGAGGCGAAGTTGACCCTGAAATTGAGGAACTTAAAACATTGTAACACAGAAGAAAGAATTGCTAAACATCTAAATACTGAGAGAAAAGAACAGTGGATAACAATCCCGTGGAAAAAGGGGGAATAAACTCGATATTCTGTACAAGAAGAACACTACATGAAAGAGAATAACTATTATGAGCCGGAGTTCAGAGGAACTATTCAATTGAACTATCTCGAAAGTAAAGTATACCAGAACAAGCTGGACTTTAATTGCCCAGGAGGGAAGGCCTATCAGGTAAATAATAATTTCCAAGGACACCTTGAAACAAGCAACCTAGGATATAGATTGTACAAGAAGAGGAGAGAAAAGTCCATAGTCCATTTGAAGAATTACAGAGACTGATTCAAGAAATCACAAGACACTATTTGAAGATTGGGTATTAAGGATGGACCTCTGGAGAAGGGAGTCATTTTCCTGATCTAAGGTAGGTTTCATAGTGGTAGGGTCAGTTAGGGTAGTTTTGGACCGTGGACTTATTTCTTTGGATTTTCAAGACTGACTGACGAGCACCTTAGTTAATAACATAGGCAGGGACCACACATAGTGATAGGAAAAGTTAGGCCTTACAGTTTTACTCTAATAAAAGATCATGAAAAATGTCTTCAGAGTGTCCTTCTTCTGACTCGCCACACACTGCACAACTCAGGGGTGGCACTGGCTGTTGATCTCTCCCTAGTAGACCTCCCACCCTTTTCCAACTTTGTTTCTCTTCATCCTAGCTAAACAATCCACCATGGCTAATAAATTTTTTTCTGCATTTAACTCTTACGTAGTTTTGCATGAGCACACAGCCCACCACTGTGTTTGTGTAGCAATACGGAGCTCTGTCATTTGCCCTAATTGATTTAGGAAAATGCATTGTTTAGAGAAATGTTAACCTCTCCAAGCATTGTGCATGTTAGCAGACATGATCAAACCTTGGTATTGTTAATGTTAGGGTTATGTCATGTTAGGGCCATTTGTTAAGCGCTCGTTCACCCGAGGGTATCATGGTGCGTAAATAAGGAGAGACAGCAACATTCCTTCAGTCAAAATCATAAGACAGATATGTATGTTTTCAATGCCTTTCTGAAGGTAAGGTGATTTAACGAGTTTTTAAGAAACAACGGAAGGCCATTCCAAAGCCGAGCTATGGCGACAGAAAAGGCACAGCCACCACAACGGGAGCGTCGAAACAGGGGAACAACAAGTAAACCTGCTGTAGCAGAACCCAGAGTCCGCATAGGAAGGTAGCAGGAAAACCTTTTACAGAGATATTCCACACCATGGGCATGCAGAGCACGGTGTACCAGGCAGAGTGCTTTAAAAACAATGCGCTCGGAAACCAGTGCAAGGAATGTAGTATAGGAGATATATGTGCACCATAAGCAGAACCGGTAGCAATCGGAGCAGCCATGTTTTGCAAACGTTGAAGCCTCTGTATAAGTCCCTTAGGTTGCGATAGATACAGAGAATTACAATAGTCTAGGCGGCTGAGCACAAGGGCACCCACTACCAGAGAATGTAAATGAGAGGACAGCAAAGGAAGAACCTTCCTCAGAATTCTGAGATGAAAATGCCCTGCTTTACAAACAGTGGCAACCTGTGACTCCATAGAGAGTGAGGCCGAGACTATTACTCCCAAATTCCTCACCTTATCGACCGGAACAGGCAAGGGACCCAGAGAAGAAGGCCAGAAGGAAGACACCCAAAGTGAATGATCGGGAGGTGAACCCACCACTAGCACCTCCGTCTTGTCCCCATTCAACTTCAGCCATTTGCAGTTCATCCAATCTCCAACGGACACAAGGCACCCCCGCAGGCATGACGACAGCTCAGCCTGATCAAGATCTAAACGGATCCGAATCTGAGTGTCGTCGCCATACAAGTAGCACCTGACGCTGAAGGAGAGAATGAGACATACAAGAGGCTAGATGTAAATATTGAAGAGAATAGGGGACAAGGCGCAGCCTTGAGGGACACTGTAGAGAAGTGAAAAGATAGAAGTGCGAAACGGAGAAAGTGAATAAGTCTGAGTTCTCCCGGCCAGGAATGAGGTGAACCAGGTGTGACCAAGATTCCGACTTGGGCCAGGCGGTTAAGTAGGATGGGGTGGTCGACGGTGTTGAAAGCCGTTGACAGGTATAATAAAATCAGGGCACCCACCCCTCCTGTATCAACCAGCCTGGCCATGTCATTGAGAACCAAGACCAGGACACTCTCTGTCCCCCGAACAGGGCCTAAAACCAGATTGGGCAGGATCAAAACGCTCAGTGGTTTCCATGTTGGATGAAAGCATGGGGGAGACAAGAGACTCAAGAAGTTTCATAAGAAACGGGAGTAGTGAAATTGGACGATAGTTCGAAGGCACCAAAGGATCAAGTGAGGGTTTCTTAAGTAGAGGAATCACTGTGGCGGCCTTAAATTCAGAGGGGATAATGCCAGTTTGCCATGAATTATTAACTGCACCAGTGATCTCACAAAGCAGTTCAGAGGAAATGTCTTTCATAACAGCCAGGGGAATGGCATCTGAAGGGGACTGGACTTAATATGATGAATAGCGGTAAGAACCTATGACTCTGTGAACAGAGGAAACGAAGACCAGACCTCAGAGACTGTCTGGCTCATGGGAGCATGTGTTTCAGTCACAATATTAGGATCAATGGTAGTTGTCGTTATGGCCTTAGCTATATTGGTGCGTATTGTCTCAATCTCAGTAATAAAAGATTGAGCCAAAAGATCCCAAAAGTGCTGAGTGGGATTAGCTGAGGGGGTCAATCTAGCTGCTGATGAGAGAGATCTCACCACTGCAAAAAGTGATTTTGCTTGACAAATTGAAGATTCAATTTTCTCAGCGAAAAAACGCTCCTTTTGCTGCCAGGATAGGTACAGAGTATGCAGTGGCACATAGTTTGTAGTGTAGTTTTAGACGAATCATATGCTATCCGCCATTTACGTTCGGCTTGCCTCATGGTGAGTCGAAGTTGAACTAAGGCTCTGAAGGAAGTCTCCTAGACTGCATAAACCGTAAAGGAGCTACCAGATCTGCGGCAGCACGCAATGCATTAGTGAGTCCTGATAGTGTAGTTGCAGATGCCTCACAACCTTTACTTCTGACTGTAGCTATCAGATTAGAAAGGTCACCTGAGCGCCAGCCACATTGCCATCTTTTCGAGGGCATTGTCTTTTTATGTATATGAACCCCCTTAAGTAGGCAGGATACCAGATGATGGTCAGACCAGAGTACTGGTTCCATAGGTTGATGGTCAATAGATCTTCATTTGCCTGAACCAGATCAAGAGTATTGCCCAGCTTAATGGTAGGTTCCAGAACTAGTTGAATAAGACCCAAATCAGTCATACTATCAAAAAAGGAACTCAGTGTAGGGGTTTGAGGTTTATTAAATTTTAAATTAAGGTCTCCTAGCACAACAAGATGGGAGAATTGTGTATGTAGATCAGCCACAGTGTCCAGTAAGGGTTCAATAAGGGCAGTATAGGACCCGGATGGGTGATAAATAAGCAAAAAATGACATACAAAAGAAGGAGCTAGAGCACAGCAAATAAGGAGAGCTTCCATTGCTAGATTATGGGGGAAACCCAATTGAGAAACCATTAGGGAGTCTTTGAATATCACTGCAACCCCACCTCCCATTTGCAGAGAGGGGCGATCAACATGGATAGTAGAAAAACCATCAGGTACAGCTTGAATCAAAGCATGATCCGAGTACTCCTGTAGCCAGGTTCCAGTAAGAAAAAGTAAATCAGGACGACGATCAGATAAAACCTGATAGATATTATCCACGTGAGCAGGCAAGGAGCGTGCATTAAGTAGCAACAGTGTAAGGTCATCTGTAACTGAAGGTTGCAAGGAGAGCAGTTAATCACCATTTCTAAGACCAGAAGTAGATAAGTCAACCCAGTGTGTTGCTCTCCTCAGAGTACACAGAAAATCATAAATCACCAATGCAATTATAGAGCCAATACTTTGAACGCAGAAAGACGCAATAACTCACAACCACACACTCCTAGAAAATAATGAGCACTTATACGGCTATTTATTCAAAGTTTAAAAACAACCAGTAATAACATAGAAATAACTCACAGCAGTAACATAGACAGAAATCACAGACGAAGCAAAGAATGCAAAAGGAAATACATCACCGTGAGCGTAACTGGATTCCTCATCTTGCCCAGAAGCGGCTGGAAGACCCCGGGAACAGCCAGGCCGAGAGTACCACAGCTCACAGAAATGCCGGACGTAAGCGTCCTCCTCCGGCTGAAGTCTCACCTGACCACCCCCGGGGCCCCGCATATATGCACACTCCGAAAAAGGGTGGCGAATCTCGAACCTTCTGAATATGGCACTTGCGCATTGATGAGCAGCCGTTGGTTGCCAGCTGGGTCAATCGACAGCCACCCTCAAGGAGCAGAGTGCCTCCCTCCTCTAAAAACACACTCATAACAAACCATAACAAAGTTACCTTTCCCAGCAGAAATGTCCTTGACCGCATACCAGGTTTGGAAAGCATGTTTTCCTCAGTACCGTGAATCTAACACTCAGCAAAATGTGTGCAGCTTTTCACTGCGGCATGAAGTAAATATCCATCATGGCTCCGAGCGCTCCCATAATGCACTGCGCACCAGCGCCATTTTAATTCAAGCATAACACCCAGCTTGCAGGAAAATCCATACTGGGGGTAGCCAAAGCAAGACGATCGGCATGGGAATAATGCATGAGCCCATCCAGCCCAGTATTAAGGGCAACAAATGTATTTTGCTGTGTGATTTAATATCCATATTTATTCACATCTGAAATCAGAGCATGTAAACATGTAAGTGCTGTTTCACTTCCTTACATGTCCACATTACAGCAAACAATGCTGTGCTACAGTCCCATTCAAGGGTTATGTCTTATTTTTGCTTTTTGTAGGTTGCCTAACAAAAAGAACGATTTTTGTCAGCCGATTTTAGGCTGCCTACAAAAAGCGAAAGGAGTGTGTGGCTTCCCCCCCACCTACCCAAATGGTGTCTTCATACTTGGAAGGTGTCTTTAACAGCTAGTAGCTCCTTCTCAGTGACTGGAGTATGCAATTCAGATGGAGAAAACCTGTTAAGAGTGGTAAGCCACGGGATGGAATAGGCCAGAGTTGGGGCATGCCTGGGACGGGACTGCACCTAAGGCAAAAGAAGAGGCGTCAGCCTCCACCACGAACGGGATGTTTACATTGGGGGACTGTAATATTGGGGCAGTAGTAAACGCTGTCTTTAGTGTGTTGAATGCTTCTTCTTGAAGCATGGACCAGACAAAGGGTACGTTAGGGCTTGTAAGTTTAGCCAGGGGGAAACAATAGCAGAGAAACCAGAAATAAAATGCCAGTAGAAAATTAAAGAAGCCCAGGAAGGATTGTAAGGCTTTAACTGTAGTGGGAATGGGCCAGTCTATTATGGTCTGGAACTTGGCAGTATTTACACAATGCCTTGGCCGTAATATGGCATCTGAGGAAGTCAATTTCGGTCACATGAAACATGCATTTTTCTGCCTTGGCAAAGAGAGAATTGTTCTTGAGACCTGAGAGAACTTCCTTCATGTGTTTCACATTGGACTTATACGATGGTGATAAAATCAGTATGTCATCTAGGTAAACAACAACGTAGTAGTCTATGACATTGTGGAAGACATCATTCATGAATCTCTGGAATGTGGCGGGTGCATTTCACAGGCCTAATGGCATTACCGTATATTCATAGAGACTGTGCCGAGTTCAAAAGCCGGTTTCCATCCATCGCCTTCCCTTATGCGGACCAGATTGTAGGCCCATGGGTGGTTCAGTTTATTGAAGATGGTTGCCTGCCTTAGCTATTCTAGTAACACTGAGATCGATGGAATGGGATATCTTTTCTTGATGGTTATTTGATTCAGCCGTCTGTAGTCGACACACAGGCAGAGGTCCCCTTCCCTCTTGGGTATGACAAAGATTGGCATTGCAGCCGGAGACTGCAAGCGTCTGATATGCCTGAGACGCCTGAGACGAAGAGCAGTAGCTGTGTATTCTTTCAATGCCTGATCTACAGTGGGAATAAATATGTCCACATGGTATCTCAGCATCCGGAACCAGGTCTATCGGGCAGTCATAAGGACAGTGTGGGGGCAAGACCAATGCACTGCTCTTGTCAAAAACATCAGAAAAAGTCCTGCATTCTTTTGGAATGCTGAACCTAACAGCACCCACCAAGTGAGCGGCTGCAATTGGAGCTTGACAAGGGGAACGGAATAATAAGGCAGCTTAGAGGCAGTGTTCCCGGCAATAGGGAGATACAAAATTTATGGTGCCCTGAGTCCAATTGACTGACGGATTGTGTTCCTTCAACAAACTGGGGGGTTGTTATAAGGTTGAAAGATAACGTTTCTGAATGCATATCTTGGATCGTAAGAACGAGAGGTATGATCAGTTGTTTTATGGGACCAGAAATCAGGAGGGAGCCGTCCACCACCTACACAGGCTCTGGTCTTACTTTGTTCTGCAGGGGTAGATTAAGGGACGTAGCCAGGGCAATGTCAATGTAATTGCCAGTGACCCCAGAACCCACCATCAAGCGTACAGCGTGTTTGATGAGATCAGTCATCAAAAGGACAGCATTGATCCCGAAAGGGGCAGTGGGCACGGATAACTGCTTGGGCAAAGGGGGTGCTTATTCTGGGCTCATCTGTGCCCCTTTCTCTAAGGATGAGCCTTCTGAAAACCCAATGTTATCTTGAGTCGTTTGGGGCATTCTTTCACGAAACACCCTGTTTGACCGCAGTAGAAGCAGGCATTACTCAAGCGGCACCATTCGCGCTTATTGGGAGTCAACGGACCATGGACCCCCTATCTGCATGGGTTCCCCAAGGGCTTCCGAAGGTGGTGGAGGCTCAGAAAACGCTGGGCGGCCTAAGCGTTTCTGATTTTCGTTCTGCCCTTCAACCATCCAGTACTGCCAAATCCACTAAATTAGGGTACTGAATGGGCAATGGAGGGACCACAGCCTGAGCGTCTTTCATGGCGTCATTGAGACCCCTGTAAAACACCACAGCCTTTTTGTTCTCAGGCCATGAGGTCTCTCCAGCTAGTTGGTTAAATCTGGTGATACAGCCCAACAGACTGGCTTTGTCCTGAACCAAATCAAGTAGTTTGCGATCACGGGCCGAGCCTTGAAACGTGTATCAAATAATCTGGTAATTTCTGCAACCAGTAGGTCAAAGTCGTAGAGAATGGGACTATTACCCTCTAAAAGTGGGTTGGCCCAAGTGTCAGCCATCCAGCTTAAGTGTGGGAGGGTAAACACAGCTTTCGTGGTGGAATTGGGTAAAGCTTGAGGCCTACATAAGAAATCCAGCTTGCATTGATTCAAGAAAGTACGATATTTCCGTGGGTCACCATAGAATTTCTCTGGTTGTTCCAAAGGAAACAGGTTAATCATGTAGATAGAGGCCCGGTAGGGGAAGGTTACCATGCAGTGACTGCGGTGCTGTCGGATTCCCAAATTCATCATCTGGGGGAAGAGGATGACGTTCACTTTGTATAGCATCCAAACGTTGGTGAATGATGGCAGTGGCGGCTGACATGCCAGCCCGCAGCACCGTGATAGCTTGCACTAAAGCGGCTACCGGGTCTCCGTTGGCGGCGTCCATAGCCCATGCGGGAGAGAAAAAAGGCTTCTCAATCTGTCATGTCGTGGTCTCCCGAGAGAACTATACCCCTGTCCCAAAGCACCAGTCAGAGAAGTTAAAACAACTCCGGAACCAGTTATTGGGGCCACCGGTGGACTGGAACTGCAGCACTGGATCCCCAGGTAGCTAGAAAGGAAAGGGCACTGTTAGAATACTACAATGGGTCACCAGCTGTAGATCGAAGGAGGGAAAGAAAAAACCCAGGAGTGGGAAAACCTTTCCTAGGAGATGAGCGTGCAGAATGTAATAAGTGTTCACAGCCAATATTCCCAAAAATAATGTTCCAATGCAAGTTCCAAGGGAGCAAACAAGAAGAAAAACCAGAGTCCAAAGTACCTTCTATATCCAGAAAAAAAGTCCAGGTTGCCAGAACACGAGGGAAATCCAATATAATCCAGGAGTAAAAGCCATGGTCAAGAAACTAGAAGGAAATCACAGGTCAGCCAAATCCAGAGGAAAATCCAAGTGAAAAACCCAAAAGAACAAGCCAAGGTGAAGTGCACCAAAAAACAAGAATCGAGGAGGAAATAAACAAAGCACCACTTACAGGAACACTGAGAAGCAATAATGAAAGACTGGCTGGGTCTTTTATGGGCTGCTTCATGGCTGTGCAATCATGTGACTGGTGGGGGTCACGTGAGAGAGAGAATGGCGTCCTCGCTGAGTGTCTAGGAGGCGCCATGGCAACCTCCAATCACGTCTCACGGAACACCGTGCAGGCACAGCCCCAAACTTACGGCTGAGAAGCACATGACCCAGAGGAAGCGGAGCGCGAAACCCATGGCACCCAATCAACACCTGCGGGTGATGCAGAGAGGAGGCAGGACGGCCCCAGATTTGGCGCCGAGGAGGAGCCTAACCCCTGGCCCACGGCAATGGTAAGTGTGGCCAGGGAGTGCTCCATCTCCGCTCGCATATGCAAGTAAAGTGTTCAGCGAGTGAGATAGATTTGCATGTGACTGAAAGTGACTGGAAAAACACTTTTGAAACTTGCGCTACCAAACCGAAGCAAAAGCAGTGCTCGCAAGCGAGAGAGATTTACAAATTACTTTTAAATACTGAAGTCCCAAAAAGCAGCGAAACCATATTATACAAAAGCCAACAGTCTGTCATGTTATAAATGTGAGTCTATTGAAAGACCTACAATATGAAGGCGCAACATGGTTGAAAGAGACTACCTACAAGCATAGCCCAAGCCAAGAGAGAGCTAAAACAAGGCAGTTACAAAATAAGAGTTATTGCCAACCACGGGAAAAGAGCATTGAAAGATTCATAGACAGTGGAACAGGGACATAATTTGGAGGTCGCCAGGGGTCGCAACTGTGACCACTGGGGGCCACAGTTGCAACCCCTGGGACTCCCTTGCAACCCCAAATTTAAAAAGAAAAAAAAAAAAACGTTGGGAGAAAACTGGTGCTTCTGGTGTAGCGGGCCCTCCTGTGGCAAGGGGACCCACCACACCATGTCTGGTGGGTCCCCGGCCCAGTTCTCACCCATCAAGGTGAAGGCGGGGCCGGGGAGGCACTCAGTAGGGGTTGGAGCTGACTGTGACATGTGGCACATGTCACATGCCACGTTCAGTTCCAACCCCTTCTCCCTCGGCTTCCTTGCAACTCACATACCAGAACCAGGAAGCTCTTGCAGCTTGCTGGTTCCTGTTTGTGAGCAGCCCGGAGGAGCCTAAGGGGCCTCGAAGGACAGACCGAAGCTAGCTGCAAGAAAAAGGTAAGATGGCTTTTTTTTGTAATATGATGTGTTTTGCATGTGTGAAGTGTGTTTCAGATGTATGTACGCAAATGGTGGGAATGAGAAGTGATGTGATGTGTGTTTTTGAATGTTCTGGGTGGGTGGTTGTGTGCCTGTGCAGAGAATGCAATAAGTTGATGTAAGCGAAGATGTGAGTGACTGGCGGGTGGGTGAAAGAGAAGTGATGTGATGTGTGGTTTTGAGTGTCCTGGGTGGGTGTGTGCCTCTGTAGAGAATGCAATGAGTGGATGCAAGAGAAGTTGTGAGTGACTGTTGGGTTGATGATATGTGATGTGATGTGTTTTTTTTAATGTTCTGGGTGGGTGGGTGGGTGTGTGCCCGCGTAGAGAATGCAGTGAGTGGATGGAAGAGAAGGTGGGAGTGACTGGTGGTGAATGTGAAGTGATGTGATGTGTGTTTTTTAATGTTCTGGGTGGGTGGGTGTGTGCCTGCATAGAGAATGCAATGAGTGGATGGAAGAGAAGGTGTGAGTGACTGGTTGGTGAATGAAAGTGATGTGATGTTTGTTTTTGAATGTTCTTGTCTATGCAGGGAATGCAATGTGTGGATGGAAGAGAAGGTGTGAGTGACTGGTGGGTGAATGGGAAGTGATGTGATGTGTGTTTGTGAATGTTCTGGGTGTGTGGTTGTGTGCCTGTGTAGAGAATGCAATGAGTGGATGGAAGAGAAGGTGTGAGTGACTGGTGGGATGTAATGTGTGTTTTTCAATGTTTATTTATTTGCATTTTTAAGGCACTCACGCAGCCCGGGGGCATCGAGGCGCTGTTATAGGAATATGTCCCTTAGTTGCGTATTTATCACGCGCATAATACCCAGAAGTTTCTAAGCGCGGACCCGGGGATCGAACTTGTGTTGCTTCATGTTGTCTTGTTTCCAAGGCGAGCACGTTGCAACTGAGCTATCCTCCCGGTATGTTCTGGGTGGTTGGTGTGTGCCTGTGTAGAGAACGTAATGAGTGAATGTAAGAGAAGTTGTGAGTGACTGGTGGGTGAATGAGAAGTGATGTGATGTGTGTTTTTGAATGTTCTTGGTGGGTGATGTGTGCCTGTGTAGAGAATGCAATGAGTGGATGTAATAGAAGGTGCAAGTGACTAGTGGGTAAATGAGAAGTGATATGTGTTTTTGAATGTTTTGGGCGGGTGGTTGTGTGCCTATGCAGAGAATGCAATGAGTGGATGTAATAGAAGGCGCAAGTGACTAGTGGGTAAATGTGAAGTGATATGTGTTTTTGAATGTTTTGGATGGGTGGTTGTGTGCCTATGCAGAGAATGCAATGAGTGGATGGGTGTGTGCCTGTGTAGAGAATGAAACGAGTGGATGTAAAAGTGTGTGTGTCTGGTGGGTGAATGAGTATGAATGTTATGGTGTGCTTTTGAATGCTCTGGGTGGGTGGGTGTGTGCGGCAGCTGTGTAGAAAATGCAATGGGTGGAGGTAAGAAAAGGTGTATGATTGAGTGACTGGTGGGTGAATGAGTATGAATGTTATGGTGTGCTTTTGAATGCGCTGGGTGGGTGGGTGTGTGCGGCAGCTGTGTAGAAAATGCAATGGGTGGAGGTAAGAAAAGGTGTATGATTGAGTGACTGATGGGTGAATGCGTATGAATGTTATGGTGGGCTTTTGAATGCTCTGGGTGGGTGGGTGTGTGAGGCAGCAGTGTAGAAAATGCAATGAGTGGAGGTAAGAAAAAGTGTATGATTGAATGACTGGTGGGTGAATGAGTATGAATGTGATGCCATGTTTTTGAATGTTCTGGGTTGGTGAGCGTGTGCCTGTGTAGAGAATGCAATGAGTGCATCTAAGAGAAGGTGTGAGTGTGTGACTGGTGGGTGAATGAGCATGCATGTCGTAATGTGTTTGTATGTTCTGGGTGGGGTTTGGTGTGTGCCTGTGTGGTGAATCCAGTGTGAGCGAGTGTGAGTGTGAGAGGAGATGTATGGGTAAGTGACCGGTTGAAAGGGTATGCTTGTGTCTGTAAGGCCTTGCGACACTGGGGATAAATGGAGCATTTTTGCCACTTCCCTTATTGACTTTGCAAGTTTTACTATTTTTGGGCAAAGGCAAGTTTATGTCTGCGATTCCCTGGCAAGACTGTTATTTTGGTGCATTCAGTCCAGCCATTGCTTACTGTGGCATGACATTTATTACTCAGCATCTAAAGTGCCAAGGACGAATCCGCTCGTCCTTTTTGAATAGACTTGCATAATAGCCTGGCACTTTAGGAGTTAAAAAAGCAAGCATGATAAGTAGCGTTACCTTGCTAGACTGATGTTTTGGCGCAGCGGCCTGTATATTCTTCAAAGCAGCATGACCTTTTATTAACTGAGCATCTATGATGAATCAAGCAAGATAAGTGTTCTTATGGTTCTAGACTGGCTTACATTGGAGCCAGTTTGGACAGGTTTTCCTATTGTGACATGTCATTTTTAATTGCCAAACCAACGGTAGTATGTTCTTACATAGGAGTACTGGCATATATTGGCAGAGCTAGTTTTATGTCCCGTGCCAGTAATGATACTTTAGAAAAACGTCTTGAAGCGATCATAAGTATGGTCTAATATGGGAATACTAGCATATGTTGGTGGAGCCAGCATGGAAATTTATGGGCACAGCCTGCAAACAAATGCTTTTTACTCTGGCATATATTGCAGGGACTGGTATGATAATGCATTGGGAAATGCCCTGTGCACATTTGGTAACTTGCACCTATAGAACTTTCTTTCATGCCCTACACCACCGATTGTTGGCCTTTTACCCAAATTGTTGGCCTTTTACCAACGTCTTCCCAGAAAGTGTGCTTTGTAATGCACCATTTAACCCATTATTCAGCCCATTTATGTTAGTTCGGGCTCCCTCGCTACGCTCAATCGCAATCACAGACTTGTGGTGAATATTTACACCGTCCAAAAAAACAACTCACCACTGGTGGCTGGTATACTTATGAACCAGGCACCACCCCCTTCTCTCTATGTTACGTTAAAGATTTAAGCTTTGATTGAAAAACATATTTACTTCTTTCACTTGCAGAAGTGCATGCACCTCTAGCGGCATAATCATCATGGCTCGCAGGGGGGCTGCCAAATTGTGTGCTACGCCATTGGGCACCGCTGGGTCTGACAAAGGTGTAGTGTGCAGTGCGCGCCTTTAAGTCTGCCAGTGAGTCCCTGGGTGAGAAGCAACTCGTGTGTGTTTTCAATTTTAAATAACTGTGTGGTGTCCAGCAAAGATTATCAGGTGCACTCCCCTGTGTGCAAGCAGACCAGTCTAATAGGTTTCTTCAATCGTAGTGGCAGTTGAATCATATATACATTTATAACCAGGGAATTTTGTTGATAATAAATCCTGGTCAATTCATTTAATTTTCAGGCCTTGCTCGTGCAGCATTTTTCTCCTGGTTAAACAGCAGCGCACCCCTCCCCATGTCAGTGCTTTTTTGGCTTTTTTAACACAGCAACTCCACAGATAACACATACTTCTGTGTCCATTGATCTATAGATGTTTCATACACTAGCTGTAGCCTGTGTTACAGATTTCGGTTACACTGTTTGACATACTGCATTATGTATGTTTTACAAATAGACCTCACGTCGAATCTAGAAAATGGCATCCCCAAATGTGTAATCGTGGACAAATGATGCCTCCCTTTGTGCCTTGGTTTTTACATCTGGCTGAAATGAGAGCACCTGGAAACACCGGTGCTAGATGCATCTACAAAATCTGAAGGTCGTTTGCCATCACTTCCTGTGATGTCACTTGGGGCAGGGTCAAATTACATCACTTCTTGTGATGTCATCAGGGGTCAAGGGTCGTGTGGTGTCCCTTCCGCTGGCCTTTTGGTGAAATTACGTCCCAGCAGTGGACATTTCTGCTCATATGTTACACACCCCGTGGTGAAAATTGGTATGAACTCACATTATCCAAGTCAAAGAAAGATAATTTAAAGACACTTTTCATGTCAGTAATTGGTTACTTGTGTACTGGGGAAACAGGAGTATCACAAAGCCTGCCCTTCTGGGAGAAAGAGAGACATCTAAAGAGAGAGGAGCATTATTGTGAGAAGAGTGTCACAAAGCACTAATAAAACCTTGTTTTCCCATAAGAGTTATTGGAAGTTTGAAGCTGCAATTTCTTGAGCAATTTGAAGGTGTGGTAAAACATTCATCAAATGATATTTAACCGCAAAAGCACTTCTGGTTGTGAATTGCTGTTCAGGCAGCAGAGTATACCTTAACTGCAAACTGTTGAAGAAGTGGGCCTGGCAGGAGTTTACACCAGGTGGAAGATGAAGAAGTGCTGAAAGGGCTATTGAAAAATACAATTTACGTTGAATGTGAGACTAAATACATTTGTGGCAAATCATCCTGACCAAGATGCAATTTATGTTGGTTGAGATACTAAATGTATATCAAATTGAATGGGAACTTTCTACTAAGCAGTTGAAGCTGTTAAGGGTTTACCGAATGGAGACAGAACCTTCTGTTGATAAGTTAAATCTACTAAAGACATTTGTGGCAAAAACCCTTCTGACCAAGATAGTTGTTTCTGCTATTGATGACCTGAAGAATTATTCACAGATGTAAAGGAACCTTTTATTTTCTGAGTTGGACCTTTCTGTTGACAAAGTGGAACTATACCAAACTTAGCTGGAACTTTATCTTGGTGAAGTGAAGTGGAAACAAACTGTGGTTGAACATTATCACAAATCAGGGTTTCCTTGGTTCTCTTTTGTTGAACTGTGCAACAAAGCCACATATAAACTTGGGGAAGGGGAATTCACCTAAGTTACAAAAAGAGACTGTGTTACTCACTGCTCCGTAAATAGGTCAGGTAGATAGATAGATGACCTTGGAGAGGATATGTACACAGGAATCGATATTCAGCCTCCAATTCCAGCTCCCTTGATTACAAGACTCAGGCTTCCTCAAGAGAGGGGCTCTTCTTTACAACATACCTCTCTGCTGTTTCTGTTGGAACAGGCAGAGATGTCAGTTGAATAAAAGAGCGGGGAGAACACACACTGCCAATACCAAAGCTGCAAAGGAATACAAAGATATTAGACAGTGCTGAGAAAACAAGTAAGCAATCAAGCACAGTATGGGACAGGAAATACCTAGGCAGGGATTGGAGTGGAACTTTTCCCGGAATGGACCTACAAGTAAAGAAGTAAACCCAAATGAGTGAATTAATCTAATGGATTCTTCCTATAGAGAGTTTTAGCCAAAACTACAGACCTGAATTGTGGGACTCCCAAGGGTTAACGATTTCCAGGATTGGAGAAAACGACAGGAAAAAATAATAAACAGGGAAGTTAGTACAGGGAAGTAAACCCGGGCGGCACGAGGGTCGCGCTAGAGCTGGGTTGGTGCAGTATCAGGAGAGGCACTCCTGAAAATAAGTTTGTTGAGTGTTGTAGTTCAATGAATGTCCCACATCCAGTAGAGAGGAATACCAACAGAGCAGTAGGTAATTAAGGTACAATAGTCAAAGATGGCGCTGGCAGAAATAGAAGAAAATAAACGCAGTTGGTTACCTGAAACACACGCTTCCCAAATGAGGGTTGGAGCAACTGAAGTGTTCCGAGTAACCACTGACGAATGGGTTGCAAAGACAAAAGGAGCAGGGAAGGACAATCCAAGTAACGTTCCGTGTCAAATACCAGAAGATCACGACAATGATAAGGGCGTAGAGAAGGCAGTCCAGGGGCAGTCCAGGTCGATACCGTAGCGGTCTAAGAAGTGCCAATGGAATAGGAGACGTAACAATCCAAAAGTTTGGGCGGGGGTCGGAACCAGGAGATCAAGTTGGGATTTCGTGACAAGATTTCACGAAGGAAAACGGACGTAACCGCAAATAGTAAGAAACACTAATTTGCAGCAACAAGCCCTCTGGAAGACGGCAGTTTTAAACCCGTAAGGGAGGCGTGCCTTGTTGTACGTCCTTCATGTACGAGACGTGTCAGCTGACACGGGTTCCGCCGTAGCTTGTACAGATGCCATGGCAACCTGTATCTGCTCCACAAAGGAGCCTGTGAATGGGACGTACACTGCAGGGAAGGTTTTCTCTGCCGAAGTGTAACAACAACCTTCTTCCCTCAAAGACACCGGCAACCCCCGGGCGGAATGAAAATCTTTGAAAAGACCAGGGCAATGCAAGTTGGACAAAGGTTCCCAGGTACGATCCTCAGGCCCAAAACCCTTCCAATCCACCAGATAGAACACCGTACCCTTAGAGACTTTGCAGTCCAAAATGCGTGAGACCTCGTACTCCTCTTCGCCGTCCACCAAAATCGGTGAAGGACGTGTCGGTAGACAAGTAGACCGGACAAAGGGTTTGATCAGAGAGACGTGAGAGACCGGGTGAATGCGCCAAGAAAGTGGCAATGATAGCTTGACTGCTGCAGGGTTAATAACATCAGAAATGGTAAAGGGCCCCACAAATTTAGGCAGAAGAGAGCGTTTACCAGCAATCCGTAAGTTACGGGATGACAACCACACCTTCATGCCAATCCGATAGACTGGTGCCGGCGAATGATGAACATCCGCATACTTCTTTGCACGATCTTGAGCCCGAAGCAAGTGACAGCGAACATCCCGATGAACTTGGTCCAGATCTCTTACGCAATCTCTTGCAGCCGGGTTGGTATCCGGCAAGGTCGGATCAAGCGGGAGTGCCCTAGGGTGGCAACCATATAATGCAAAGAAGGGAGACACCCCCGTGGACGTATGCATAGAATGATTGTATGCAAACTCGGCATAAGGCAATGAAGTGAACCATGACTGTTGAAACTGAAGACATAAGCAGCGTAGGAAGTGTTCAATAGTAGCATTGGTTCTTTCAGTCTGCCCATCAGTCTGAGGATGGTATGCTGAGGAATACCTATCCTCAATACCTAGAGAAGCTGTAAGAGTCTTCCAGAATCATGAGGTAAATTGCGTCTCACGATCGGAAACAATGACAGATGGCAAGCCAAAGAAACGGAATACGTTCGTCATGAACAATCTAGCCAGACATGGAGCTGAGGGCAAACCAGGACAAGGAATGAACAAAGCTAATTTTGTGAAGTAGTCCACAATCACCCAAATGGTGTTGTGTCCCTGGATGTCAGGCAAGTCAACAATGAAATACATCGACACCATCTGCCAAGGTTTGTATGGGATTGGCAGGGGCTGTAACAAACCCACAGGTTTGGCTCTGGAGGTCCTACATTGGGTGCAAACGGCACAGGTTATGATGTAATCCTTTACGTCGCGTGCCATGGAAGACCACCAAGCCCAACAACGTAATGCCTCAAGGGTTTTCTGACTTCCTGGATGTGCTGCAACCAGAGAATCATGGGACCACTGGAGAGCCAAGGTCCGGGCCTGATCCGGTGGAACAAAGATGTGACCTTGAATGAATGGCAAACCTTGAACTAGTTCCAGGTTGAAATCAGCAAATTCCGTTGGATGGGTTGAGACCCAATCAATGATGATTGAACGTAAGGACAGTTGAACAGAACATCCACAAACAACTTTGTTTGGTAGGAGAGGTAATACTTCATTTTGTTGGAACTGGTTCCCCGCATGGAGCCGGGAGTGAGTGTCGGCTGACACTTGGGCCTTGGCAGGACCGTAGGTGATATCAAAATGATATTGTGAAAAAAATAAGTGCCACCGCGCCTGCCTGGCAGTAAGACATTTCATTGATTTGAAAGCTAACAGGCTTCTATGATCCGAGTATACTGTTACTAGATGTTTTGCCCCCAAGAGGTGATGTCTCCATTCCATAAAAGCATCTCTGATGGCTAGGAGTTCACGTTCCGTAATGGGATAATTCCTCTCGTAAGGTGTCAACTTGCGAGAGAAGTAGGCAACGGGATGTATATCACCGGAAAGAGGACAATGTTGAGACAAGACAGCACCAACTGCATAACCCGAGGCATCAGCCTGCACAAAATTGGGAGATCAGGATCGGGATGTTTGAGGACAGGCGCGGAACTGAAAGCGGCTTTTAACTGGTCAAAAGCCTTTTGGGTTTCAGATGACCATACATATGGCACCTTGGCGCTGGTCAGAGAGGTAAGAGGTGCAGAAATCTCTGAAAAGCCGTTGATAAAACGCCTATAAAAACTTGCGAAACCCAGAAATGATTGTAGTGATTTGATAGTTTTGGGCTCTGGCTATTCCAAAATGGCACTGATTTTAGATTGACTCATATGAACCCCACTACTAGTGAGATTGTAACCCAAGAATTCCACCTCTGAGGCATGAAAGATGCATTTTTCGGCTTTTACAAATTGTGATCCCTCAGCCGTTGGAGCACCGACTTGACATGTAGTACATGGTCTGTCTGGTTTTGCGAATAGATCAGAATATCATCCAGATAAACTACCACGTGCTGATCAAGGATGTCATGGAATATATCATTCATAAATGCCTGGAAGGTGGCTAGTGCGTTACAGAACCCAAAGGGCATCACCAAGTACTCAAATAAACAGTAACATGTCTTGAACCCAGTTTTCTACTCATCCCCTCTTCTCATACGGATTAAATTGTAGGCCCCTCTGAGATCGAGTTTAGTGAATATTTTTGAGGAACCCAACTGATCAAGGAGTACAGAGATCAGGGGAAGGGGGTACTGGTCTTTTATGGTAGCTGCATTCAAGGCATGATAGTCAATACAGGGACGTAAATCCCCTTCTTTCTTTGGAACAAAAAAGAGCGAGGACGCAACTGGGGATTTTGAAGGACGAATAAACCCCATGGCAAGAGCCTTGTCTGTGTACTCTTTGAGTACTGCATCTTCCTTGAGAGTGAGTGAATACACCCTTCCAGCAGATATCTTTTTCTTTTAAAATAGTTTATTAATTTTATTCAAACCAAACAACAATACAAACAAACCCAACACGCAGTGTAATTTACAACAATTCCAGTAAACACCATTTGTATTTCCAGTTTGCCACTGCTCCCCAAGTCCCACCCTCCATTATGAGCCTATTTATACATCTCGTTCAGTATCTGCTACATGTGGCTGGGTCTCCCTATCTTCAGATTCAGTCGGGTCCGATATAGATCCAAACAGTTCCGCTATTAATAATTTCCATGCCCTCAAGGTGCCCACTTCTTCCTCCCCACTCGTGCTGCTCGCCTCCTGCCATACTACCGTTTCAGCCTCCGCCCATTTCTGTAACTCCGTCCACCATACCTCCACCCGTGGCTTGTGGCACTTCTTCCATCCCATGGTGATCCTCCGTTTTGCTAACACATATGCCAAGTTTCTCAGTTTCTCAACATGTTTAAGTTTCCATGGTCTGGGGAACCCTCCCAGCAAGCAGGCCCAAGCCGTATCTATGACAAGCGTGACCCCTTTTGTCGCTAATTTTTGTGCCACTTCACCCCAGAAACCTTCGATTACTGGGCATGACCAAAACATGTGTGTCATGTCAGCGTTTTCCATGTCGCACTTAGGGCACGCCTGTCCCCCTGTGTTCCGGAACTTCGATATCTTCAGAGGGGTCATGTATGCTCTATGCGTTATGTACAGCTGTATTTGTTTAAGTTTGGTGTTTCTTGACACTTTTTTGTGATATCCCAGGGTGCGTTCCCACATCCCATCTCCCATCTCGGCCCGCACCTCCTCCTCCCAATCAAGTCTCAAATGTGTCAATTCCTTCCCCACCTTGGTCATCACCATCTCATACAATCTAGAAATCTAAGATATCCTATGGTATGTAACATATTGACCAGTGTGTAATCCCACCTCCTCCCCAAGTTCTTCAAAATCTCTAATGGTCCCCTCTTGCCAGATGTCCCCCAACGTTACCAGTCCCACCGATTCCCAGTAGGTCCTGATAATCACCCTCAGCTGCTTGTCCCCTCCTGCTAATGCGACCAGTGGTACATGCGGGGAGCACAGGAATGGGTCCTCCATCATCCGACACGCTCGACGCCACATTTTCCACCCCAACATCATCATTTTAGGGCGCTCCTTCATATCTGTTTCAGGCAACCAAATAATTTCCCTTAAGTAAAACAACCTATGTTCAGAGGTCACTTCGTCGGAGAGCCAATTGGCCACATATTGTAATAGACTTGCTATGTAGTAGACCTCAAAATTGGGCAGCCTGATACCTCCCTTTTCGTAGAAGTTCTGCAACTTCCATAGCGCTACTCTATTCCGGGTACCATGCCATAGGAAGTCCCTGCACACACTATTCAGTTTAATGAAGAACTCCCTGGGTATCATATGTGGGATATTGTTAAAATAATGTAAAAGCCTAGGTAGGACCACCATCTTAAGCATTCCCCCCCGTCCCATCATAGCTAGGGGCAACTTCTCCCAAAACTTCATGCATTTCTGGATTTTCTCAACAGCTACCACGGTGTTGGGCTTATGTTCCTCTTCTACGGTGTGATACACATCTATGCCAAGGTAACGGAAAGAACCAGTCACCCATGGTATCTGTAACACCGGCAACCGTTCTTCCTGGGTCCCCTTATAGCTACCTAGGGGGAATATACTGGATTTTTGAGGATTTACCGCTATGCCGGACAACCCCGCGTATTTCACCATCACTTCAAGGATGTATTGAAGATTCTCATCTGGGTATTTCAAGTATAATAATAAATCATCCGCATATAAGGATATTAGATGCCGCTCCTCCCCAACTTCAATACCTATCATATCGTATTGTTGCCTGAGGTATATTGCTAGGGGCTCCAGGGCTAGGATGAAAAGCATCGGGGACCAGGGGCACCCCTGCCTGGTACCTGCCATGATCCCTGCTTCCAAGGGAGTTGGGAAAACCCTGACCTTTTGGACCCAGTCCTGGCGCCAGTGGCACCAGGCTCATAAATATGCCCAGTCCCAGCGCTGGAAGCGCCGGGCTCATAATGCTTGGGTGGACTTACCTGCAGCAGACCATGCTGCTTACTTGCCTGCCAGTTGAGCCTCTGATCCTCTTCTGTTTGGAACTACTTTTCCTGTTGGGTGGGGCAGGAGCCACTCCCTAAGTTCAGAACACTGGAACTCTTCTGGAAAGCAGGAACTCTTTTCTTACCTAGGGGTGGCTGTGGAAGGAGACACCTAAGCACTACAGGAGGCTATTTAAACCACACCCGATGGATGAATCTTGCTTTGCGTTATTCTGCATCCTCTGCAGCAGAACGCTCATCGTGTCTTCTGCATCTGATCCTGGGCCTAAGGAAAAAGGCTTACCATCCTGAATCCAGTCTTCAGCAACACCTATAAAGACAAGAAGGAACAGGTTAGCATTACGGTCTTCAGTGACAGCTCTTCACTTACCTGGGCCATCGGCTGTCACCAACGCCTCGCGCTGCATTCTGAAAGACAAAGGCTTACCTACTCTTCGTGCGCTCCGGAGGTCTTCACACTGCATTCCGGCATCTGAAAGACAAAAGCTTACCAACTCTTTGCACGCTCCGGAGGCCTTCGGCGCTGCATCCCGCATCTGAAAGACAAAACAAGGTGCGTTTAAAGACATTGGGGAACTTTAATACTCACGTGCCATTACTCCTTTCCACATCTAACCCAGTGGGTATTCCCGCACCCTGCAGCCGCTCCGAACTTGTACCTGCAAAATAAAAAGACAGTTAGAGCGCATCGTGAAGCAGGCAACAAGCGCTTACTTACGTGCTTCCAGGCGCTTCTATTCATCACACGGGTTCCATCTTCAACTCACTTCAGCCCGTCATCCACCATCGCCGGAACCCTGCAAAACAAGAGACATCATTACTAAAGACTTTAAAGACATTAGAATTACTCGAAACTTACCGTTCGTGCAGTAAACGACGGACAGCAGTCCTCTGAAGTCAAGAGGCCTGCTCCCCTTATCCAGTGAAGAAACTGGTTACAGCACCCTGCCCCGAGGCAAATGGAGAGCACGGCGTTCACTTACCTAAGGTGAGAGCGTTAACCTTCGGGGTCCTACAGGAGAAGAGAAAGGGAAGAAGAGAGAGACATTCAATAACCCAGTTCATTAATCCCATATTTTCTATCTGCAGACATCTTACCCTTCGAGTCAAACATACAGTGCACAGAGGTCCAGCCCAAAGAGCCAGCCGTGTGTTACACATCACCTTTGAAGATACGGTATACGCCCAGTCAAGACCGGCGCCTCTACGGGAATCAGGTGAGCGTTACAGAACGCAAAGCCTACCACAAAACTCCCGTCCAGGCTCTATGGAAACCTCGGATACCGACCAACTAGCCCAGTTACTTGGGGAACTAAGGGCAGAAGTGCATGCAGCCCGTCAGGAAACGAACGCTCTAAGAAGGGAACTGATTATTTCCAAGGAGCGAACAGATGATCTCGCTAGACAATTGCTACAGTCACAAGCCGGACAGACCCCGTTACCCGCATCTGGGGCAAATCTTCCTTCTACATCCTCTATGAATCCAGTGCAGATCAACCTACCTGGGAATGTACCTCTGGCTCCGCCCGAACGATTTTCTGGTGACCCAAAGAGGTTTGCAGTATTTATCAATCAGTGCCGGTTGCATTTCTTATGCCGGCCAGCAGCCTTTCCAACTGATCAAGCTAAAGTAGCTTTCGTGCTTTCGTACCTTAGTGGCAATGCGGCAGACTGGTCGATCCCTCTAGTAAATCAAGTTGATCCGGTCCTCCATGATTTTCAAGCTTTTCAGCTCAGTATGGAAAAACTGTTCGCAAGACATTCACAGGGGCAGGCCTTGGACAATGAGCTTCTTTCGTTGCGACAAGGTAATCAAGACCTTTTGGCTTATATTGCGTCTTTCAACAGACTGATAGTGGAAACTCAATGGCCTGAGGACAAAAGGATTACGATGTTTTATAGAGGTCTACGTGGAGAGCTCAAAGATGTGTTAGCCCAAGTAGTGAATCCCCCACAAGATTGTTCGGGCTATATAGACTTAGTCGTTCAAATAGATCACAGACTGCAGAACAGGAAGGCCGATCGTTCCAAGTTTGATGCTCGAGTATTTTACAAACCGCCAACTCCTTCCAAAGGAGTAGACTCTGGGGAACCCATGCAAATAGGGGGTCTGAAAGGTCCTCTGACACAAAAGGAGCGGGAAAGGAGAAAACAGTTGCAATTATGCCTCTATTGCGGAAACTCAGGGCACTTTCTTCGAGACTGTCCGGTGAAACCTGCTAAGAAGGCAGTAGGAGCTGCAGTTACCAAAGTTACAAACTCTGAGCAGGGAAACGACCTCGCCCGACAAGAATAGAGGTCCTCTTGCCGAGCGTGAAAACCAGTTCCGTGACCTCGCATTTCGTGATACCTATGGTCCTCATTAGCCCTGATAATCCGGATCGATTACATGCAATTGAAGCTTACGTCGACAGCGGTGCCATCGGCAATTATGTGGATCATGAAATGGTTTTGAGGATGAATCTAACTCTTTGTCCCAAGGCTGTAAAGGACGTCATTACTACGGTGGACGGTACGGAGATAGCCTCCGGGCCAGTAACGCATACCACTCAAGAAGTGACGCTAATAAGTCAAGATGGACACCATGAGAAGATCGTGTTCGATGTGATCAAGGCCCCTCAGTTTCAGATTATTCTAGGAATACCTTGGTTAGAGAAACACAATCCTCTGATCGATTGGCGAGCAAGAACGGTCCAGTTTCCAGAATGTGTCTCTACTTGTCACCCTCCACCTGGTGTTGCACTGGCAGCAATTTCTTCAGAGACTCCCCAGTTACCTCCCGAATACCTAGAATACCAAGATGTTTTCCAGAAGGATCAGGCTAACTCTCTACCTCCTCATAGGTCTTATGACTGCCAGATAGACCTGATACCTGGATCTACTCCTCCTTGTAGTAGAATTTATGCCCTCACCGAGCCTGAGAACCTTCACCTTCGACAATACCTGGATCAATACCTGGCAAATGGGTTTATTCGTCCTTCCAAGTCCCCTGCTTCTTCAGCTTTGTTCTTCGTTCCAAAAAAGGAAGGAGACCTTAGAACTTGTATAGATTATCGCTCCCTGAACCAGATCACCGTTAAGAATAGATATCCGTTACCTTTGATCCCTGAACTCCTGGACCAAGTCAGAAAAGCATGCATACATACAAAGCTGGATCTTAGAGGAGCTTACCACTTCGTACGAGTAAAAGAGGGCGATGAATGGAAGACGGCCTTCCGCACCAAGTATGGGCTATTTGAATATCAGGTCATGCCCTTCGGACTTTGCAATGCCCCGGCCGCCTTTCAATATTTTATGAACGATGTCCTCAGAGAGCTCATAGATGTGTGTGTTGTTGTTTACATTGACGACATCCTCGTTTATTCTTCATCGGAATCTGAACATCGGAAACACGTGAAAATGGTCCTCGAAAGATTGCGTCAACACAAACTTTTCACTAAGTTGGAAAAATGTGTTTTCAACGTGACTGGAGTTGAATTCTTGGGATTCATATTATCACCTGGCGGAGTGCGTATGGATTCAAAGAAGGTCGATGCAGTTCTCAAATGGCCATCACCATCCTCCGTAAAAGGTGTGCAAAGCATGTTAGGCTTCGCTAACTTTTACAGCAGGTTTATCCCCGAATTCTCTCGAATAGTCCAGCCCATCACTGCCTTGTTAAAGAAAAACAAACGTTTTGAATGGTCTACCGAGGCGGAACAAGCTTTCCAGGATTTGAAGACTAAATTTATCTCTGCACCAATCTTAAAACACCCTCGCCCCGAACTCCCCTACATCGTGGAAACTGATGCTTCAAGCCTTGCCATGGGGGCAGTTCTATCACAAAAGGACCCGGTAACCAATCAGTTGCATCCCGTGGCATTTTGGTCCCGCAAATTCTCACCTCCTGAAATCAATTACACGATTACTGACAAGGAACTTCTGGCTATCAAGTCTGCCTTTAAGGCTTGGCGGCATTATCTGCTGGGGGCCCGACACACCGTTACTGTGATTACGGATCACCGAAACCTGCAATATTTGAAAACCGCATAAGCCCAATCCTCTAGACAACTCCGTTGGGCATTATTCTTTGCCGAGTTTGACTTCATAATTACCTATCGACCTGGTACAAAAAACGGTAAAGCTGATGCCCTTTCTCGGATGGGAGTGGAAGAACACTTGATCAACCCTAAACCTGTACCAATCATTCCCGAACAAAGAATTCTGGGTGTAATCGCCACACAATCCATAGAGGAAGTTAAGGATAAAGCCAGGCAACTTGTAACTCCAGCAGACATACAGAATTGGCATCTGCAAGGAAAGGACTTTGCAGTAAAGGACAACTTATTGTATTTCCAAGAACGATTATACCTACCCAGCACAGATTTACAGAAAGAAGTAATCTCTTGTTATCACGATTCTTTAATGGAAGGACATCCCGGTATAGCCAAGACCTCAGAAAAGATCAAGCGCTACTTCTGGTGGCCGTCTTGGAAAAAAGATATCAGAGACTTTCCTGTGGAGTATGCGCCCAAAACAAGAGTCAAAAGGAAAGACCAGCAGGCCTCTTACGCCCTATTGACATCCCACCTCGCCCTTGGCATACGCTTTCTATGGACTTCATCACCGATCTACCTCCATGCTCCGGATACAATACGATTCTAGTAATCGTGGACTTATTCTCCAAGATGGCGCATTTCATTCCGCTCAAAGGCTTGCCAACAGCAGCAACTCTGGCCCGAGAATTTCTCGAAAACATCGTCCGACTGCACGGTTTTCCTTCGGTTCTAATTTCGGATCGAGGTAGTCAATTTATTTCTCATTTTTGGCGAAGTTGCTGTCGGTCGGCTCAAATTGATGTGAGACTATCGACCAGTCACCACCCTCAGACCGACGGACAAACCGAGAGGACCAATCAAACTCTGGAACAGTATTTACGCTGCATGCTGCAACAAACTGAAAAAACTTGGAAAGACATCCTTTGGATAGCCGAATATGCCTACAATAACTCTGTCCATTCGGGAACTGGGAAAACCCCGTTTTTTCTTTTGTACGGCAGTCACCCTCGAACCTCGGAGTTGGATCCCCTCCAAGATCTTGAAACACCAGCAGTAGACTACCTGCATTCTACAATCACCCAAGCCTTTAAGGAAGCTGTTTCTCACCTTCTAAGGGCTAAAGAACAATACAAGAAAGGAGCAGATCAACATCGGAAGGAAGCCCCTCAATATCGAGTAGGGGATCAAGTCTGGTTATCCACCAAATATCTACCTCTAAAAGGGCCACGCGCATTCAACCCAAGATACCTTGGTCCCTATTCCATCACTACCATAGTAAACCCAGTAGCGGTCAAGTTGGACTTGCCCCCGCACATGAAGATACATCCGGTCTTCCACGTCTCTCTATTAAAACCCGTGCAACCTCAAACCCGACTAACTAAATCTCCAAAACCTATCCTAGTTGATGGGGAACTCGAGTTTGAAGTCAAAAGCATTCTGGACTCCAAGATCTCCAAATCTAAACTATTTTACCTAATTGACTGGAAAGGCTACGGCCCCCAAGAGAGATCCTGGGAACCTGCTGAATATGTCCACGCTCCTCGCCTAATCAAAAGATTTCACCGAACATTTCCTGACAAGCCAAAACCCCCGGAGAAGCCCGGTTTGGGAGGGGCCTTGAGGGGGGGTACTGTCATGATCCCTGCTTCCAAAAGGTCAGGGTTTTCCCAACTCCCTTGGAAGCAGATTCATAACCCAGGTTCCGAGTGCCAACCAGTCCCAATTGGGACCTTTTGGACCCAGTCCTGGCGCCAGTGGCACCAGGCTCATAAATATGCCCAGTCCCAGCGCTGGAAGCGCCGGGCTCATAATGCTTGGATGGACTTACCTGCAGCAGACCATGCTGCTTACTTGCCTGCCAGTTGAGCCTCTGATCCTCTTGTGTTTGGAACTACTTTTCCTGTTGGGTGGGGCAGGAGCCACTCCCTACGTTCAGAACACTGGAACTCTTCTGGAAAGCAGGAACTCTTTTCTTACCTAGGCGTGGCTGTGGAAGGAGACACCTAAGCACTACAGGAGGCTATTTAAACCACACCCGATGGATGAATCTTGCTTTGCGTTATTCTGCATCCTCTGCAGCAGAACGCTCATCGTGTCTTCTGCATCTGATCCTGGGCCTAAGGAAAAAGGCTTACCATCCTGAATCCAGTCTTCAGCAACACCTATAAAGACAAGAAAGAACAGGTTAGCATTATGGTCTTCAGTGACAGCTCTTCACTTACCTGGGCCATCGGCTGTCACCAACGCCTCGCGCTGCATTCTGAAAGACAAAGGCTTACCTACTCTTCGTGCGCTCCGGAGGTCTTCACACTGCATTCCGGCATCTGAAAGACTAAAGCTTACCAACTCTTCGCACGCTCCGGAGGCCTTCGGCGCTGCATCCCGCATCTGAAAGACAAAACAAGGTGCATTTAAAGACATTGGGGAACTTTAATACTCACGTGCCATTACTCCTTTCCACATCTAACCCAGTGGGTATTCCGGCACCCTGCAGCCGCTCCGAACTTGTACCTGCAAAATAAAAAGACAGTTAGAGCGCATCGTGAAGCAGGCAACAAGCGCTTACTTACGTGCTTCCAGGCGCTTCTATTCATCACACGGGCTCCATCTTCAACTCACTTCAACCCGTCATACACCATCGCCGGAACCCTGCAAAACAAGAGACATCATTACTAAAGACTTTAAAGACATTAGAATTACTCGAAACTTACCGTTCGTGTAGTAAACGACGGACAGCAGTCCTCTGAAGTCAAGAGGCCTGCTCCCCTTATCCAGTGAAGAAACTGGTTACAGCACCCTGCCCCGAGGCAGATGGAGAGCACGGCGTTCACTTACCTAAGGTGAGAGCGTTAACCTTCGGGGTCCTACAGGAGAAGAGAAAGGGAAGAAGAGAGAGACATTCAATAACCCAGTTCATTAATCCCATATTTTCTATCTGCAGACATCTTACCCTTCGAGTCAAACATACAGTGCACAGAGGTCCAGCCCAAAGAGCTAGCCGTGTGTTACACATCACCTTTGAAGATACGGTATACGCCCAGTCAAGACCGGCGCCTCTACGGGAATCAGGTGAGCGTTACAGTACCTCTGCTAAGCTGCCATCTCTCAGATATCACCGATCCCGTTCGAACTCTGGCTAACGGCTCACTGTATAGCATTTTCACCTACCTGATATAACCCGGCCCTACTCCGTAACCTCCCAGGGCTGCAGGAGCAATGGCCACTTAACGGAGTCGAAAGCTTTAACTGCATCTAGGGATACAATCGCCATTTCACCTTCATTTCTATCTTCCCATTCGATCACACGGTGGAGTCTCCTATGATTATGGGTTATATTCCTGTTTGGGACATAGCCCGTTTGGTCCGGGTGGATTAATTTACTAATTACTCTCCGCAATCTGTTTGCCAGGACAGCCATCAGTATCTTGCTGTCCTGGTTCAGCATCGACAAAGGCCTGTAGGAGCTACAGCTATACCCCGGTTTGTTGGGGTTAGGAAGCGGTATTATGATCGCCTCTCTGAGTGACTCCGGCAACCTTCCTATCTCAAACGCTTGGTTAAGCATGTCTAGCAATGGGGGTAGCACTTCTTCCCTATATACTTTGTAAAATTCACTAAGGAACCTGTCTGCTCCTGGGGTCTTACTGGTGGGCAACTGCTTCACAACCTCCCCCAGCTCTTCCAGGGTAATTGGTGCATCAAGCTCTTCTCTCTCCTCCTCACTTATCTTAGGTAATCCTATATCTTCTAGTGTTTCGGTTATCTCCTCTTGACTACTCCCCTCCTTGTCTCCGTATAGCACCCTATAATAATCCGCAAATTCTCTGTTAACTCCTTCTTGAGTGTCCACTACATCGCCATCTTCTCTAATTATTGTCGTAATCGGCGGTCTAGGGGTCTCACTCTTGTACAGCCACGCTAAAAGCCTACCCGTTTTATCTCCTCCCGCGTGCTGCCTTTCTACATACTTTTTATAATTGAGGTTACAGAGCCTTTCCCAATGTTCCACACGTTGCTGTTGTAGTTTAAGTACTAGCTCAGTGTCCACACTGTCATGTTCTAATGTCCTTTCTAGTTCATCTTCAACTCTTTGTAGGTCCGCCAGAACCCCACCTTGCAGGCCCTTTGACTTTGCTATGGCTGCCCCCCGCATCACCACCTTAAAAGCTTCCCATAGTGTACCCGCCGAGTCAACACTACCAGTATTCGTCTCAAAATAGTTAATGATCTCATCCCTTATGTCCTCACGAAAGATCGGATCTTTGAGTGCCTCCGCTCGGAGGCGCCACGTCGGGAGCAGTATTGCCACCCAAGGATCAGGGGCGAGTGATCCGAGAGGACCCTCACCTTGTATTCTATTTGGGTGCTCTCTGCCACCACATTCGGCGTGGCAAAGACATAGTCCAGTCTCGTGTGTAGCTGCTGCGGGGCAGAATAATGCAAATATTGCCTATCATTGGGATGTTCTGTTCTCCATACGTCCACCAAGCCGAAATCATCTAGTAACACCTGCGATGCTTTGGCCGCTGGGGTGGGCCTATCAATCCTGTTGTCAGATCTATCCACCTTGGGATCCATTACACAATTGAAATCCCCGCCCCAAATAACCACGCTTCCCACACACGTACTGAGGTTAGTGCACAGAGTCCTGAAGTATGCCGCCGTGTTATGGTTAGGGGCATACGTATTCACGATGCATACCTCTTTGTTATCCAACAGCCCTCTCACTATAACCATCCTCCCGTCAGTTTCCGCCATTTCCTGCAGTAGCTGAAACGGGACATGAGGTGCTACCCAGACAAGCACTCCTCTGGCGTAAGCAGAGTACGACGAACCCACCACAATCCCTTTCCATTTTTTCCCAACTAGCTCCAGTTTCTCCCGTGTCAAATGCATCTCCTGCAACAGTGCAACATCTATCTTTTGCCTTTTCAAATACAGCATGACCTTATTCCTCTTCATATAACTGTTAAGTCCCCTGACATTCCACGTCACTATTCTAAGATCTCCCATAGCGCTCTGATATCTTCTTCCCTCATTCCCAAACGAACCCTCCCGGTCATGCTATACAGATACAACCCTTCAACTCTTCCCTGTAGGCTCATATGTAAACTTAAACTCCCCAAAACTATGTACACCCCAAACTCAAAAACCTCCCTCCCCTCCCCTCCCCCAACCCAACCCTTCCCCAACAACGCCCCCCCCCCAACTGTTGCCTAGCTCCATCCCTGGATCTCAGGCACCCCCACATCTAGCCCCTTCCAGCACAAACTTATGCTCAGGGCTCAGTAGGGTAAAGTCGCCCTAATGGCCACTTAACTAATAGTATTTTGGGGGTGAGTTGCCTCCATCCTATTGCTCCTATTTCCAAATGTATTACACATTGTGTTAACTTTATGCTACTTCCAATTACAATGTACCTACTCTATTCCAGTCCATGATGGGCACAGGAACCGAATGCTATCCAGTGTTCAACTAGTATTGTTTCCCGGTATAATCCGGTACCTCCAATGTCTGCGGCACCAGTTTTTTAGCCGTCCTGTTCCTGCCGGTCACGGTCCACTTCTTGTTCCGGGCAACCCTGTAGATCCAGCCACGCTACCACCTCTTCGGGAGTATCAAAAAAGAGCGCTCTGCCCTTATGTATCACCTTCAGTTTTGCCGGGTACAGGAGCATGTACTTGATGCTTGCTGCTCACAGCCTCCTCTTGACGGCCATGTAGCTGTATCTCAGTCTCTGCACCAGCATCGTATGGTCCGGGTATGCTGTAATGTTGGCGGATGCTCTATGTATTGTCCCACCTTTACGAAAGTATTCTAGGATCATCTCCCTATCTCTGTAGTTCAGAATCCTCGCGATGATAGGTCGCGGCGGAGCCCCAGGTCGCGGTTTCCTCATCAAGGCTTGGTGCGCCTGCTCCACCGTGAATCCCTGCGAAAGCTTATCTGCTCCTATTGCTTGTAGGATCATGTTTTCTATGTAGTTTGTAGGGTCTTGACCCTCCTCCCCCTCCGGCAGGCCGACCATCCGAATGTCATTTCTCCTCGCTCTTCCCTCAGCTTCTTCCACCCGATTCTTGAGGTTAGCAACCTGCTGTTTGAGCACATGAACTTCCTTTGCGTTAGTTGTGCTGACCTCAGTATTGGTCTTTACGGCACTCTCCAGCCCACTTGTTCTCTCCGCCAGCCCCCTGACATCTTGCCGTAACAGGGTAAGTTCAGTACTGACCGCATCGATTTTGCCCTCCAGGGCTGTCCGCATGTCCGCCATCGCTGAGCCCCACTTGGTGCTCAGCTCTGATATAGCCCCCAGGATTTGGTGCTTGTCTCCTTCTGGGGCTTCTTCAGCAGAAGTAGTGGACGCGCTCCGCTCCGATGTTGTGGGGGTCTTCTGCGCTTTCGCAAAGACCTCCATTGTAGGTTGTCTGGTCTTGGCACTCAAACTTTTCACCGACATGGTGCAACCTTGTCCACGTGTCTGGGTCCGGCCCGGTGCCGCTTCGTTGTTCAGCCCAGCAGGTATCTTTATCCCTGGTATCAAGTCTATCGGACAATCATAGGCCCGATGTGGAGGTAGAGATTCTGCCATACCTTTGTCAAATACGTCCAAATATTCTGCATAATGTGAAGGAACCATGGACGCGATGTTGTTTGACATTGCTCCAATATGCATGGTAGAGGATACCAGTGCCCTGGCAGGGCTCTATCCTGGCTGATTCCAGGCAAGGAAGTGCATTGACTTTTGCAAACATTGGAAGGAAACTGGATCTGATATGTCAACCAACCAATGACAGGGTTGTGGAACTGCAGACATGGAATATCCAGGATGACTTTGTAGGCCGGAGCTTTGATAAGATTGAATGATATCATTTCTGTATGGCCTTCATCAGTGCTCATATGCAATGGAACCGTCTGATGAGTTACCTTTCCAGAGACAAAGATCGAACCGTCCACCGCATTAACAGTTTCAGGTATGGTTTTGCGAATTAGCAGTATGCCTGACTTAGAGGCAAACCATTGGTCAACATAGTTAACGGTTGCTCCCGAATCTATCACTGTCATTGCCTGAAACAAACAATCTTGGTTCAAAGAAAATGTAACAGGAAGGCGGACCAGCTGAACCGGATTCTGTATCTGAGAGTCCAAAGGTGGTCCTCCCGACATAGGGACTCCATCTACTGTTGAGATTTGGCGTTTCCCGCCTTTCTCTTAGGTTTTTTGGGACATTCGGGCAGCAGATGATCAGAGGCCCCACAATACATGCAAAGATTGTGCGATCTGCGGTATTCTCTTTGAGCAGGCGTGAGTGGACCCCTAACCACACCAATCTGCATAGTTTCTGGTGCAGGAAGTGTTGAGGATGAAGCATCCGCAGAGGCTGAGGCGAATAGAGCAGGTTTCTTCTCTCCACGCCTTTCAGCTTTATGAGCATCAATCTGAAGGACTAAATCAAGCATTTCCCCGAATGCTGTGGGAACCACTGGGGCAGTGGAGAGAATGTCCTTTAGTTCGTCAGAGAGACCTTGATAGAAGACTGCAGTCTCCTTTTCTTCGGGCCAATCCGTTTCCGCTGCCAGCTGATTAAAGCGAGCCAGATAAACCAATAGAGAATTGTTCCCTTGTCGATGCTTCAACAGTTCCAAGTCGGTAGCTTGAGTAGTATAACGTGTATCAAATACTTTACTCATCATACCAAAAAAGGGCATTGCAATTGTAGAGATCATGACTATTTGATTCTAACAATGGATTTGCCCAGGCGGCAGCGTTGCCACCCAAATGTGACAAAACAAAAGCCGCCTTAGTCGTGGACATAGGGAACGAAGCAGGACGACACAAGAAGTGCAACTTCCACTGATTAATGAAGGTCCTGTATTGTTTAGGATCACCCAGGAAGCGTTCCGGAGGAGCCAGAGGAAACTGGGTGATAAGCATGATAGGATTTGATTCCTGTGCGGGAGCTAGAAAGCCGGACTCCGAAGCAGTAGCACCAGTGCCTGAGGCTGGGGTAGTTACCAAGGCCTGGATACCATCCATACGTTGACTTAATGCCTCTTGTGCATTGGTCAAGTCGGTTCGTAGATCCGTGACCATTTGCACGATCTGATTCAACACATCACTGGTCTCCGTGGACATTATTAGGCTGCTAATTCTGTTACTCACCGCTCTGTATATAAGTCAGGAAGATAGCTAGATGGCCTTGGAGACGATATGTACACAGGAACCGATATTCAGGCTTCAATTCCAGCTCCCCTGAGTACAAGACTCAGGCTTCCTCAAGAAAGGGGCTCTTCTTTACAACGTACCTCTCTGCTGTTTCTATTGGAACAGGCAGAGGAGTCAGTTGAATAAAAGAGCGGGGAGAACACACACCGCCAATACCAAAGCTGCAAAGGAATACAAAGATATTAGATAGTGCTGAGAAAACAAGTAAGCAATCAAGCACAGTATGGGACAGGAAATACCTAGGCAGGGATTGGAGTGGAACTTTCCCCGGAATGGACCTACAAGTAAAGAAGTAAACCCAAATGAGTGAATTAATCTAATGGATTCTTCCTATAGAGAGTTTTAGCCAAAACTACAGACCTGAATTGTGGGACTGTCAAGGGTTAACGATTTCCAGGATTGGAGAAAACCACAGGAAAAAATAATAAACAGGGAAGTTAGTACAGGGAAGTAAACCCGGGCGGCACGAGGGTCGCGCCAGAGCCGGGTTGGTGCAGGATCATGAGAGCGTCAATATGCTCTTTGAAAATAAGTTTGTTGAGTGTTGTAGTTCAATGAATGTCCCAAATCCAGTAGAGAGCAGTAGGTAATTAAGGTACAATAGTCAAAGATGGCGCTGGCAGAAATAGAAGAAAATAAACGCAGTTGGTTACCTGAAACACACGCTTCCCAAACGAGGGTTGGAGCAACTGAAGTGTTCTGAGTAACCGCTGACGAATGGGTTGCAAAGACAACAGGAGCAGGGAAGGACAATCCAAGTAAAGTTCCATGCCAAATACCTGAAGATCACGACAATGATAAGGGCGTAGAGAGGGCAGTCCAGGGGCAGTCCGGGTCGATACTGTAGCGGTCTAAGAAGTGCCAATGGAATAGGAGACGTAACAATCCAAAAGTTCCGGCGAGGGTCGGAACCAGGAGATCAAGTTGGGATTTCGTGACAAGATTTCACGAAGGAAAACTGACGTAACCGCAAATAGTAAGAAACACTAATTAGCAGCAACAAGCCCTCTGGAAGACGGCAGTTTTGAACCCGTAAGGGGGGCGTACCTTGTAGTACGTCCTTCACGTACGAGACATGTCAGCTGACACGGGTTCCGCCGTAGCTTGTACAGACGCCATGGCAACCTGCATCTGCTCCACAAAGGAGCCTGTGAATGGGACGTACACCGCAGGGAAGTTTTTCTCTGCCGAAGTGTAACAGACTGTGGGGGCATTATAAGCTCAATTAGTATTATTTGTTGAGAATTGCTAATCATGTCCTTGTTTTTATTATTCATGTACAAGTGTGAGGGACAGATATCCTTTGTTTGAGTGTTTCCTTTAGTTTCATTTAGGCAGGGAAATCCTCGTCGGGGTAGGGATAGTGAGGCGTTCATTAAACCTTATCTTCGATTTAAATGGCTTTTGTTGAGAAATCATCACAAAGTTGTCCGGCTCACATTTCTGACTCCTCACAGTTGACATTTACCAATGCATCAGGCCTTATTTTTGATCTCACTTCATATTTTGCCTTTTCTCCTGGCAAGAAGAACTATCAAAACTGGGTTGCACTAGTGCACATGGGGAGTGGAAAAGCTCTGGTTTTCCAGGGCTGGCCTGAGAGGCGGCACAGTGCCTTTCCCCTGCCATGTGGAAGGGAACAAGATGGGGTGACTCTGGGATTCCCCCCATAACTTCCCCAGCCCAACATTCACTGTCTTGGGACGGTTCTATGTGTTAATATCCCTGCAAAAATATCGCCATACAAAAATATTGGCATATTTGTGCAGCGATATTAAGGCATGGAACCTGCAGGGGACACCCTCGCAACCCCTCTATTATTTTAAAAGGAGTGGGGGGCAACCCTGCTCCTAAAAAACCCTAATATTATCCCCACTAAACATATTGCCTATGGCCGTTGCCGGCGACTATATATATGCAGCAATATTTTTGGTTGGGATAATATTACCTGAGACCCTTGGGATGGCACCTTGTCCCCCTGAGTCCTCAACTTGTTATTCCTAGAACCAAGCAGGGGACTTTGTCATAGAACATATAAATGCAATGTGTTACCTCAGTTTTGGTCATACCTTCCAGCCAATGCATCCCCAATCAATCAATCAATCAATTTAGATGTATTTTGTTGGAAAAGCACCATAAAATCATACATAAAGAAAATACAGTACATCATCGCCTATACAATTAAAATCATAAATATAAATATACAGTAAAAAATATTTAACTGTACCATTTCATGTGTATTACACCAACCCAATGTCATAACTGAGTTAACAACTAGAATACCAGTCTCCTATATCATGGACTTGTAATATTAAAAGTAACAGTTTGGTAGCTTTCAAATAACGATATCTATAAAATCGTACATGTTCCTAAGCATCATGCAATTTTCTCGAATTGGCGCGATGTACGTTATCTGCTAAAATGTTAATCTTATGCTACGTTCTTTTACAAATTATACGTGAAGTAGTCTCCTCCTTGATTTCCAAGCTTTTTTATGTATTGTGAGGTACCCCACAGAGTCAGAACAGCATTGGGGGAATACCATAATAATACAGCTTGATTTACTGTCCTTATATTGAATTTCAGAAATGTTGCTTTGAGATACTTGGTTCTCTAAAAGGTATATGCCTCACAGGACAGCATACATTTCTCAGTATTTGCCTCTAAATTGACGCAAAATTTAGATTCCTTGCAGGCACCTGTTTTACACTTGTAAGAAAAGCTGTCTAATGGTAATATACCTGAACTAAATTTTAAGAACAATAACACTGTCTTGCTGTCCTCTATCAGCGAGTGATAAGGCTCTCGGACCAAAATAGTCTTATCTAAATAACTGTGGATTATGCCTGTGTGGGGGATCACAGTAAGCTTACATGACACTTGCCATTCGTCGTAGGTCTTTATCAGGGTCTCCTTGGTCGGAAGATTGTGTAACTGATTTGTAATACCAGCATTGCACAGATGATCGAGACCCAGTTCTCTTGAAGTCTTCTTGATGTAATTGCGCCGGTTCGCGTACGGTACGCATTGTCAGCGGGGACCTGTGTAATATATTGTTGGGTAAATTCTGCTTCTTTAATCTGCCTAGATCTGCCATGAACCCCCTTTTTTAGACAATGACCATAGCTCTAATGTCGCGGTTAGACCTAAATCTCACCGTGCTGCCTCTGTTTTACAGTGATGACATTTTGCAGCACAATATACAGCCTAGTTTGTCGCGGGCGCCAATACCCAAGATCGCTTCTCTCCAGGTCTCTTTTATTATACTCTGGGGCCTCTGATATGATTAATCCGCCTAATATTGCAGTAGGAGGAGGTGCTGAAGCTGGCACATGCTGGCCATCAAGGGACCAGTAAGGCGATTGCACGCCTGGACGAGAAAGAGTGGTTCCCTGAGTTGGGGCGGAGGGTGGAGGGCGCAGTCACCAAGTGCACATGGTGTCAAGCGGCGAGACCGCTGGCCACCAAAGGACCCCCCATTGCATCGCCGGAGTAAGCCGGCACCCTGTGGAAAGCACTCAGCCTGGATTTTGGCATTGTCCTCCAATCACAGCACTTCCTGGTGGTGCTGAATGAGTTCTCGCGGTTCCCGATGGTGTGGTTTGTGAACTCCACAGCAGCCAGGCGGTCATCCTGGTAATAAAGGACATATCTGCAGCTTTTGGGTTCCCCAAATCGTTGCTGTCGGATAATGGGTCCCCCTTCCAAAGTGAGGATTTGTCCAGGTTCTTGACGTCCTATGGAGTGGAACACTGTCAAATCACACTGTGCTGGCCGGAAACTAATGGGGATGTCAAGAGGCTTTTGTGGATCCTGAACAAGGCTTTCCGCATTGCCCTAGAAGAAGGGCAGCCCGAGAACCTGCTCGCACAGACTTTCTGCTGGCAAATCGCACCACACCCCACTCCACAACAGGAGTATCGCCAGTCGAACCACTCCTTGGCAGGGAGGTAAAGTCAACCATTCGGGAACACGAGTCCCGACAGCCAGCGGTGGTGGATCCTACAGCACTTCAGGTGAGACACGAGCATTCCAATGCCACGGAGTCCGCTCTATGATGGCTGGTGGCCCAACCAGTGGAGATCGGAGGTCGAGTGCTAGCCAGAATGAGAAAATCCACGCACAAGCTGTGTCTGCCCCACAATCCCGTTCCATGGACACTGACTGCTCATCAGGGGACGATAGTCACCGCGATCCGAGGGAGGGAATCGCTTACACGTTACAGCAGCTGGTTCTGTCGCCTCTGGGAAAATCTGAGTGGTGAATATGTGACAGACGGCAGTCACGACGATCCCCAGGGCGAGGACGAGATTAAATGCCTTACAGTAGAGGAAACTGCTGCCGGAGAAAACAGCCCAGGGTCCCAGGCAAACCTGACCCAACACCAGGCCCGGCAAGGTACCCTCTGCGATCCGATCGCCAGCCCCCCGAGAGACTGAGAGACAATGTGCTGGTGTGAGCATCTGGAACCCGCAAGCATCAGTGATGACGTTATTATGTCCTCATGTTGTTGTTATTGTTGTTTGTGTTATGAGGGAGGTTGGAGAGGATGTTACGGTGCGGTCCGCCACCATCGCCCACATCGCCCCCATCGCTCCCATGTCATCTGACGGCCGAATCATCAAGTTAATAAAGCGGGAAGTCTTCCCGCCCGTGGGGACAGCTCCTCCCTACAACACTGAAGACAACTCATGTCTTCATTGTATGGCTCTGGTGCCCCGGCCCGCCATACAACACTGCGAAGGGTTGACAAGACCTACTTGAGCAAAACATCTCCATGTGATCATTTCTAATTGCTTCTCAATTTATTCTTTTAAAATCATTTTGTTTTTTTTGCATTTAATGCATTTCTTTGGCAATCATTTCCTCCGAATAATTACATTTTGATTTGGTTTCATCTTTCATTTTTTAAAATTTCTGTCCATTCCTGAAACTATTTATTTTTTTATTTTTGGGGGACCATTTGACAATGCACCTTTTTTATTTCGTGAAGGACACCCACACGCCACCCGCAGTCCCTCACTCTTCCCCTCAGTGTTTCAAAATCCTCTGTCAAGGAAAGCAAGATGTTTTAGAGAGAAAATGTTTTATGAAACAAAGATTATTTTTCAAGCTAATTCTTTCCCTGCGAGCCATTGTTAGGAAGTCAGTTCCACATATTGTCAGGGCAACAACTGCTCTGCGCAGTGTGCAGTGTTCTCTGACTGTGTTGCACAGGAGAACCTGAACCAGTGATTGAGTTCCACTTAATGGCAGTGGAAACAGCCTGGCACGCCAACCGCACAAGGCCTGCAGAATCCGAGTGTCACGTGAGGCGTTGCGACAGGCGCTTGTCTGAAGTGGCCATGCGGAAATGGCTGTGTTTACAGGTAAACCCCCCGGGCCGTCCCTCTAGACAATGCAGCGAGGCAGTGACGGATTGCAGCTGTCTGCAGCAGCTGAACAATGGCTGGTGGTACACCCAGCAAGGGCCTTGTGCGCTCAATTTGATGTGTGTGATAACACAACAATCCATTCCTGGCCACATTGCGCCATTAATCTGCGAGAGGTCCGCACACCACGCTACACATCCGAGTATGCTGTCTACACTGCCTGCTGCCAATGGAGCCCCTTAATGCGCGTTGCCACAACAAGAGATTATGCCTGAACTCAATACTAGCATTCGCCTTCATCGATATAATAAGTGTTAATTAATGTAGAACGAGCAATTTGAACTTCGTTTCACATGTTAATTTGCCATATTTCACATTATTGATGCCAAGCACTTAAATGCAAAACAAATGTCTGCCAGTTTAATGGTTAATTATGCAATTGCGCACCTGCTCGCAGAATCTAGGAAAAAAACAACTAAATGGACCATGTGCCTTTTGCAGTGTGCATGCACTTTTCAAATATCAAAGATGTATTTATATCCGCGTGCAAGAGCACACTTGCAAACATTCTGTGACCAAAAAGATGTAGGATTTTTCAAGTTTCAAAAATAATACTTCGCATAACAATGACATCACAGGAAATTACAAAAGAAAAATTGTTGGCACCACTGGAGCCTTCTAAAATGCACAACCCATCAAACAGCACAACATGGAAAGATTCTCAAATGTTTAAAATATATAATTGTGAATGGTAGGTTGGCACCAAATTCAATGACCTAACTTCACAGAAGGTAATCACACAGAGCTGGTAGGCAATGTTTGTCACTGCTCTGTGGCAGCAGCCTGCCCAGGCAGTACATATTTATTCCTGCAGAACAGTATGAACACCGAGCAACATGGAGACTGATACCCTCCTCAGTGTAATATGCAGATGCTGTGTGATGGTGGCACGCTCTGCCACTTGCCTTCACTGGCGGGTCACCTAAGGTCTGTCCCGGCCAGAGTGCAGGGCAGAGTCATGTAGCTGTCGGGTCAGCCGGGCCCAACGCATAGACAGATTAATTTCCTTAAGTCACATACATTACCTGCCCCTGTAAAAAGCAGTAGGATCGGTCGCCCAAATCTGTAGGCGGTAGGACTGCTTAAAAATGTCTTTCGCCAAAAGGACGGTATAAGCCTTTCCTCTTTGGGACGCAGTTCAGGTGAACTGACAAGAAAGAACAACAGGTGTGATTCTTTCTTTAAAATTACGTTGACACTAATACGCCTGCAAATAACACTGTACTGGTTCTGAAAAGCTTTTAAAGTTCAGTTTCTCAAGTTCTCAATTCAGTATTTCAATTTCACATTCCAGCAACCCTGTCCGCAGCAAAACACATGCATCCAATATTCATTAGCCGAAACACGTGTCATCACTAAGGGCAAAGCATTCAAACTCAAGTTTATGGTTTATAAAAAAAAACTGGCGCATTTCTTGATTTCTGAGTGCGTACGAATACCTTACTATTTCTAAGGTGGTTCTATAGACTACTTACCACCTAACTCAGATAAGTCGCGACAGACCGGCAACATAAAAATACTCTTAAAAAAAGAAAACTTCGAATGACTAAAAGTGTCGCCTGACAGAGTAGTCTCTCAAAGGAGTCTAATCCCGTATATGCAATATTGCATGTGGTCTGTAGACAGGGGCAGCTTCAGTTCAGGCACCTTTCTCCCGTTCTCCCAGGGCCCCAGGTGGCTGCCGCAATGCGATTCACTTACCTGCACATCACTGATGGAATAAGGGCGGACCACCCAGAAAAAGACCACCACATACTCGCACTTATCCATGACCTGTTCAATGGCAACTGTATATTGACATGGTTTATAGTGAATATGTCGAATGACAATTTTTCGAATGCCATAATGTCGAGAAAAAAAATGCTGAAAAAAATGTTTTTGTTTATTTGTTTATTTTTTTTTAATGGGGGTGTTCTCCCCAAACCCCCATTTTTTTTAAATTTACAATTTGTTTACTAGCTAAACCAAAAAAACATAGACATTAAAAAAAACACATTCGACATTTTTTTTTCGTCATTATTTTTTTCGACATTGCATTCGAAAAAATGTTTTTGACATTTTAACTGGATACCTATTGACATGCCACACGCTATTTATTTAATTGGTTATTAAATAAATCGAACCTGTGTTGCTCCGTGTCGTTTTGCTTCCAAGGCGAGCGCATTGCCCTTGAGCTATCCTCCTGTGAGACTTGCCAATGCAGCAAAACTGTGACAGGCACAGCACATGCAGTAATACCAATCATGGAGCACACGTGGGATGCCATGAAGAGGCAGGAACATTATGACTCGGCTAAATGGTGAGGAAAATGAAATCCCTCGCTGATGGCCATCGTCCTCTGCAGTTAGCACCCTCATATGTTATCACTCGCCTCGTCCAGGCCTTGCCGGTCATTAGAAGGAAGGCACGCACCCGTTATTAAGCAGCTGCCCTCTAATACAATAAGGGGATAATCGTGCTAGCTCTTCTGCTGTGCACAATTCGATTAAAGCTGGCCGTTAGGCCGCACATATTGTTTTGAAATGATTACACTGCAGTATTAATAGCCGGGTCTGCGTTATTAGGCGTAGTGTACAACTCTGCACATTAAGCGAGAGACCATGTGACCCAGGAGGGAAGTGGGAGAGTAAGGTTCTAAAAGAGAAAGGGAGAGGGAGAATAGGTGAGGGGGAGCGAGAGGAGAATAAGAGACAGAACGGCAGAGGTGGAGAAACAGGAGAAAGAGAGGGGGTGCATGAGGAAATATGAGGGGGAGAAGGAGAGATCGAGGAGAATTAGACCCAATGGGAGAGGTGGGGAAACGAGAGAGGGTGAGAGAAAATATACAGGAGCTAGATATTGAGGGAGAGTGAGAACGTTGGAGAGAAGATGAGAGAGGAGAATGGGGGACAGCATTATATATATATATTTAAATATATGTAGAGAGAGAACATGGGAGAGAGCGAGAGAGGGTGCCACAGAATGAGAGAGGCAGAGAATGAGAAAATGTGAGAGACAGGAGAATGAGGGACAAAGAGGGGAGTGAGAATAGAGAGAAAATATAAGCGGGAAAGAGTGCGAGGCAGATGAAATGAGAGAATGGCGATTTGAGTTAGTGAGAGAAGGAAAATGAAGTAGCGAGAGAGAGGCAATGTTGGCGAGTAAAGTGATGCGCGTGGGGCAGAGTGGCGCAGGGGGCGCATTTTAAGAACATTGTATTCTCTCTGCGACTGATGGGTGGATCCATGAGATGACATGTTGCATTAGACGACTGCATGGAGGAGGCGGGGGTCTCGTGACTTATAATGTGTGCTGGTGGTGCTTGCAATGAGTTCCTGTGTAGTGCAGTGCAGGATGAAAGGGTATGCCTTGGGCCCAGGGCTTTAAGTGGGCTAAGAAAGCGAGGGGGGCTCATTTGGGGGCGTGGCTTGCGTGATGGGCGTGGCCTAACAAAAGTACACATAGTAAGGTACGCAAATATATAAATGCATGTAGGCATTTATATATTTGTGTGCATACCTTACGGTTTGCATATTTTTCAAACCATCTTTTTTAAACATTTCTATGTTTATAAAAGATGGCTTGAAAAGTACACAATTCAATCCATCTTTTATAAAACTTTGACGACGGACAAAGCCCGAGCCGTCTTTGTCCATCCGTCGGCAAAGCTTTATAAAAGATGGCTTGAATTGTGTACTTTTCAAGCCATCTTTTATAAACCTTGAAACATGTCACACAGTCCCCAGGATCGCTGAGAGTTATATACGCCTCGGTGACCTGGGGAGGGCGTGGGGTAACAAAGGACAGTAACTTCCTCTGATGACCCCTCAGGCGAGGGATCACCAGAGGAGGTTTCTGTGACTGACAGAAGTGCCAGCCTGCCACAGCGATGGTGTGGCTGGCTGGCACTTATGTCAGCTCGCCTGAGTTAATGGCAGGCGCATCTCCCGTCACGGCTGCAGCGGGATAATGTGTCCCGCCAATGTTGTGGACCAGCTCAGCCCCATTTTTTCGAGACTGCCAGGGCCCGGCCCTGGCTGGCCTCTGCCCACTTAAAGCACTGCTTGGGCCCTAAAGGGTTAGCCATGATAAGTGCAGGCATCACTGGTTGGCCTCGGCCCTGCTTCTCCTTGCTAGCTCCCTGGGTCTAGACCTTGCCGTGGTGCTCAGCCAAGTCCACGTCCACAGTAGCCCCTGTCCTTTGCTTTGCCCCTCGCCTTGTGCCTATGCACAACTTCACTTGGTCGGAATTGTGTCCCTCTTTTACTTTCTCATATTATCTCTTTGGAGATAAGGCATGCTTTTCCCTTTCTTGACCTCTCTTGCAGAATTATGATTAAACGTCATCATCACTGTCAAATGTTTCATTTCAGTTCCCCAAGTGTTCCCTTTTTCACAATCCGGAATTAAATTGTTTGCTCTTCCTATTCTAATAATCTCAAAACCATTCTACCTCCTAGTTCTCTCTTTTCCCATTACAATTCACCCTCTCCTTTCATTACACACATTAGGAGTTACATATCATAGCAGATTTTGGGGTCATTAGAAGTCTAGAAATAGAGTGCCGGGAATACCATTTACCGGCACTATTTCCGGACTGGAGCATTCAAAGTCGATTTGCTGATAACACTGCTGCCGACAACACTGCATACTGTGCAACCGATGCCAGACATGTGCCGGAAACACTGGCATAACGGAAATACAGTGACATTACGAGCATGGATTTGCTGGTAACACCGGCATAAAAATGCTGGCATTTTTGTTTGTTTTTTATTGTGTATTTGTAATGCGCCTATACACGATGTGTACTACCAACAAATCTGTGCCGGAAACATCGCCACCGCAGAGCAGCTGGAAAATGCACCCAGATGGGGAAGAAAAGGCCACAGGTGCACCCAATCCACCTAGGTGCACCCAATACTCACAGAAACCGCACAAAAGGGCAACACCCACACCAGAAACACTTCCCAACACAACCATGCGGGCCCTCATTGTTGTGGCAATGGACATGGAGGTGCTGCACGCCGGAGTGCAGCTGTATGAGCCGGAACTGCATCAGTGGCAATAGGAGGACAGGGAGTGGCGGAAGAAGGAGGATAATAATGAGGATGAATGTCATGCAAGTGGCGATGCAGAGGTGTGTTGTCATTCCCCACACTGGCCAACACCCTAGGCCCTGACAGATGGCCAGATACACACCTTGTACCACCTAAACAGGGAGACAGTACTGGAACTGTGTGGACCTCCTCTCGGATGATATTGGGAGCATTATTGGCATTCAGACAGCCATATCATCCCTCCCTGTTGAAGCTGTGACAGTTCTGCACATCCTCGCCACAGGCACGTTCCAGCACTCTGTGAGCCAGCTGTCTGGCATATTGGAGCCTGTTTCTTCAGAGTGCTGGTGCAGGTACTGGATGCTCTCCTGCACCATGTGGGCCAGCACATTGCCCTGCCAACCACCCAGTCACAGGGAAACACCACCAAGGCCTGCTTACATGCCATTTTGGGCATGCCTGATGTATTGGCAGTATTGTACACACCTGACTTGCATTACACTTCTCCACACTGATAAAATGCGGAGCACAAGAGCACACTTTGAAAGATGCAAAGCACACAAGGAAACAGCAGATCCAAGATGGCAGTTTAACAAGAGGAGAAAGACCCCGAAACAGAAGGGGATCGCAAGGATGGAAGTTTCCTTGACCTTTTCAACAAGGAACCATTTCTTGCACGAAGCCTCGAGAGTAGAGGTGTAAGACCAGGAAACCAGGATGAGGAAACCTGTATTGTATGTTGGAGGTACCTGGGCCATCCCACATCGATACTCAAGGCAGGGAGAATTGCCAGCTGCCGTGGTACTGTCCTTGGCTTCAACAACAAAGCAGCGTCAGTTAAATCAACACAGCTGGTGAGCTGGGGTGACCGATACAAGACCGGTCTGTGTTGAAGTCAAGGTTGCAAGCAGCAACATTGTATGAAATGCGTGTAATAACCAACGCGAGTAAAGTTGAACTGCAGATAAACGATTGAACTTTGAAACCAAGATACAATACTTTTAAAAGAGTGGTTCGGCACCGCGTGGGTGCTCAATCGAAAGTCTCTGTAAGGTATCCAGCTGAGAGTTGACAAAAGTGAAAGAGTGGCAAAGGATTGTGAATCGAAGTGGTCCTGTGACGGGTCAAGCAGAATCCTGCACACAATCAAAAGTCTTCGATGCTGATAAAGGAAAGAAAAGTTTATAACAAAGTAGATAAAGTTGATCAGGGCCCAAAGGAGGGAGACTGAATTGTGAACATTGTGAAATAAAGGGGGTCTGAGCCCAAAGGAGGGGGATCCATGGTGCCAGCCCGGACAAGGGAGACCAAACTGCGAATATTGTGAGAATTTGTACATGAGAAATCCTGCGGGAAAAGGAAATTTGATGTTTGTTGTGTAACATCAGGCCCTGTGAAAAATAGACTTTGAATGGCAAAGAGACTTTAGCACAGAAGGCCATGATGTTGCACCGCACCCTTGTGCTAGAGAAGCCAAAGACTGTGCTAAGGTTGAATGTGCTGCCTTGTCCAATGCTGAAAATGTGGGGAAGGGAGGCCAACAGCTTGAATATCCTGACATATTTCTTGAACACTTTTCTTTTGCATAACATTGTTTCCCACACAATTTATATTTAGAGGTAAGGATTGGCAATAGGTTTATTAGTATAGGCCCTTTCATTTTGACAAGACAACCCTAGGACTGCTGGTCGTAGCATGCTGCAACCTTTAGATTTAGGATTGGATAGGTGTTTATCAAACCCAATTGAAGTTCAATAAACACCCTTGAACTGTGGTCACTTGCGCCTGCCTTACTGTCTATACCATGCCATCCTTACCATTCTCAGTCCTTCACATAAGAATAAGAGGTGTGCAACAGATTCCTCAGATTTGCCACACATTGGGCATATTCCTGTCTTGGCCTCATCCCAAGACTCCAGAAAAGAGGCAACCTTCAGCGTGCCCAGTCTGAGCTCCAGATATAAGGTTTTTGCAAATAAATAACCCATGCTGAGGCGTAGCCTTGAGCATGAGTCCCCATCTTCCTCCTAGTCTACAACAATCCCAACCACTTCATTAGTGCTGGGGTGGCTCTGTCGATTTTGCAAGGATTTCCCCCCCAACTGATCAAATTAATATCTACTAGACTGCTCTTCACGTGGGCCACTCACGAAAGGCTCTTGCCCCCTTCAAGTGACAAAACATGCTGCAAAGCCTCCCTGTATTTTGCAAGAGCAGGTGTTCCCCACTGGCTAGTCCAATAAATGACCCATCTTGACTTCACCTCATCCCCCATTGTAATACACTTTGTTTGGGGCACATTTGTTTGTGTTATGGCACAGCCATCTTGTTCCACTGCATTGCAAAACAAGAATTTGCTTTTTGTGGTAATACTTTGAGATATGCCTTTTATCGGTAGATGCAGCAAAAACGTTGGGCCTGTGCCAAAATGTATTTTTATAAAGCGGTACAGGCGGTATTATAGAAACTTTGCACTGGTGCAAGTGCAATTGGCACTAGGCCAAACATTGCCCTATCGCAAAAAAATATACTTTCAGTTTATTTTTGCTTGAGCCGAATTGTAGTCCTTTGTCCTGGTGCAAAGATGCATTGAAAGAGTATGTTTTTATCACTAGTCCCCATTACACTCGTATCAGTGCATTTTACAAAATCTTTGCACCAATGCAATTGCAATTAGCACTAGGGCAAAAGATGCTCTAGTGCATAAAACATTTTTTCAGTGCATTTTTGCACCAGGGCAAATCCTTGGCCCTCGTACAAAACATGCATTGAAGGTATCAGTTTTTAGTACTACAGCAATTTTTGGAAATGTGGCATACTAACACTGAATCGAATGTTTGATATAAGTCATTGGCTCTCATTACATGTTTCCCGGTATCCCGCCGATAATTCCGGCGGTATACCGGGAAACTGCCCCTACCGTCTCTGCCGTCTGATATCCCGGTATTACCGGGATATTACGGGCAGCAGAGACTATGGTAAGGTCCCATTCCATGGAGTCCCATGGGATAGGATTGCCAGAATGACCGGCACTGGTAGTACAAATGCCAGCGATTCTGGCATTTCTTTGCAGGTAGGCCAGGCCTGCCGGTGGGTCAGCACCCCCACCGGCCAACTCGGGTTTTCCCGGTCCAGGAAAAATTCGGATGCCGTTTTACGGGCAATTTTTCCAGCATTTTTACCGGACTGGGGACCTCGTAATGAGGCCCATTGACTTTTGAAATGAGTAGGTAACTGAATTTCTTACACAAGGCATGTGCTGCTAAAAGAGAGCAAAATGCAAGTCAAGTATTGCACATGCTGGCTTCAGCACACATAGGAGACACACTGTGTTCATTATTCATGACCTTTCCAAGAGTACCACTCGCAGAGTTGCTGCGGATGTTCTAATAGTCAAGGCGAGATTGTATCTAGAAATTGCAAGAGTGCTCAAGGGTAATTAAACATCAATTCAATATCTCACTAATGGCGCTATGAAGCAATTCCAACCTAACGACCCATACCCACGAACAGAGCCCTGAAGAAAGGTTGTGTGAAAATGTGAAAGATAAATGCAAAAATGGCAGAAACAGAAAAGCACTCACATGCAAACGGGTAAGAGCGTTTCACTCTGCGCACTCGTTTGTTACTTAGTGAATACTGCAGAAGTGGCAGGCACGGAAAGACTTTGTAGGCAGAGGGTGTAGGACATAAGCACCAGGGACCTCCTTACAGAAACTTTGAACTGATGTAAATTAATTTTTGCACAGTTCAAAAATTGCCATAGTGCAAAAACATATGCTTTGAAGATATTTTTGCGTCTGGGCAATGTTGCCCTAGTGCTAATGATGCAGAGCAGGCAGTGCCCTGGTCTACAAGTGCATTAAAAACAGGGGGTATATTTGCCCTACAGCTAATACTTGAGAGCAGACTTGAAATCCGCCACTGCAAAAGGAAAGGATCAGAAAACAAGCCTTCTCTTCCTACACTCCAAGCCTATGGAACCTCCTCCCCGTTGGCAGCAGACTTGCGCCCAGGCTCCTACAATTCAGAAAATACCTCAAGACCCACCTCTTCAAGGAGTCTCTTCTCCTCAACAGCTAGGCCATCATATCGCCCCTCGCACCACCTCACTCACTAGATACTGCTCGCCCCTCTCCTCCCCACCACCCGGTACAGCTGTACCCCTCCTCTGTGCCCTTCAGTATCCTACCCCTCGATGTATATCTGTTCTGTTGTTACCTCTTAAAAGCGCTCTGTTATGTATCTGTACTGTTGTTTACCTCGGTAAAGCACTCCGTTATGTATCTGTATTATTGTATATCTCTGTAAATCACTCTGTTATGTATCTGTACTGTTGTATACCTCTGTGAAGCTCTCTGCTATGCATTTGTATTGGTGTATCCCTCTGTAAAGCACTCTGTTATGTATCTTTATTGTTGTAGGGAAAACTCAATGAGCCAACTGAAGGTGTGTCCTCTTGTTTGTTTAGGGGCTCGTAGGGAGAGGACTAAGTAACATAAGAGACAAAGGGGTTAGCCCAACGAGCCACCTAACGGAGTGAGCACTGGAGGCTGGGGAGCTGGGTCAGAGCCCAAGTCAATTTAAACGCACATCTTTTTTAACACATGTAAAAAGATGACGAGGTCGGATTTACAAACAAATATCACAGTTTATTTTATAACACATCATAAAACATAATTATTTTGACCCGATGGTCACAATTAAACATAAAAACATAAAACATAGTTGTTTAACACAAATTTTAAACAACAAAAGCTGGTTGCGTAACAATAGTTGCCTTTGAATTCTGCTAGTGTATCACAAAATACACTACAGCTAAAGTGGTGTTAGTAGTTAATGGGTGGCTTCAATCAGTGCAATTCATATCTGAGTTTGAGAGAATCCCCATATTGACTGTGTCGAGAGAGGTTAGTGTGTTTCCAGCCTTATTGTTGACTACACATATGGGTCTTTTGCAGTTGTTCATAAGATGTTATATCCTTAGGACACATTGAGCAAAGGGTGTTCGGGTATGCGATGTAGTGTTAACAGACACTATTGCAATGTAATCACAGCATATCTGCAATAGAAAGCATATTTTTACCGTCCAGGCATTGTGGTTCACACCTGTTATTGGGACAAGACGTGCCACCCGCCTCACAAGCAATATCAGTGCAGAACACATTTACTTATTAGGTGTGTAATTACTACCACACTTGAGTTCATGGTTATGATTCCACATTTCTATTGCGTTATTGTATGTTGTTTTTATGTTTAATTGTGACCATCGGCTCAAAATAATTATGTTTTATGATGTGTTATAAAATAAACTGTGATATATTTTTGTAAATCCGACCTCGTCATCTTTTTACATGTATTAAAAAAGATGTGCTTTTAAATCGACTTGGGCTCCAACTCAGCTCCCAAAGCCTGCAGTGCTCACTCCATTATGTAGCTCGTTGGGCTAACCTCTTTGTCTGTACTGTTGTATACCTCTGTGGAGCTCTCTGTTATGCATTTGTACTGTTGTACACCTCTGTGAAACGCTCCGTTATGCATCTGTATTGGTACATTGAGTCCCCTTAAATTGAGTTAAATTAAGAAAGCGTATTTCAGCACTTAGAAGCAGGAGCAATCTGTGATGAAGCACTAGATCAGTGTGCTGGTTTTGGTACTTTATAAGCCACTGGGAACAGCTCTCAAAGAACCACGAAGATGGACAGCAGCTCTGCTACAGTGTTGGAAATATTCTCTGCTATTCAGCGAGCCCGACGAGCATTGCTACACCCTTACCCAGTGCATAATGTGTGGGGGTGTTTGTCAGAGCTCAGCCCTGGCACTTATTTTTGAGCCCTGGCACTTGTTGTCTCAGACTGAGTTTAACTATGAAGTGGTGATAGTCAGTGCATCAATAACCACAATGAGCAGGTGCGAGCTGTAGTGTAACCCCGAATATGTCGACAATGTGGGGAGCAACTTTAGGTGGTGGCAGCAGTCGTGCCCACCCGCAGTGTTTCACGAGTACTAGAACATAGTTGGGCCCTGGCACTTATTTTTTTGACAATTTAGCACTTCTCTTACCTTTAAGTCAGTTCTCTAGCACTGAAAGATAAATCTCCCTACTCAAGTTTCCAGCCAATTCCATAAGCAATAAGTGTTGCATGGATTTTGGCTCTACTGAGGGTGAGTGTATCATTTCCTAGAACATTGAGGTTATGTTTGACCGCTTTGATATAAACCTTTATTACATAGTAAATTCATAAATCCATCCCAATCCCACCCGGACTAGCAAATAGCCAAATCACTCTTCCTCTTCGATTTTTTGTGTTCCCCACTTTCGCCTTACACAGTATTCTCCGCGCTCTGTCACTCCTGATAGCTGGCTGGACCATCCTGGATGTTTCCATCTGGTGTCTGGTAGGTACGCTGGAGCAACACTCTAGCCCACCATGCAGCCACCTACTCATTTTAAGAGTCTTTAAAAATACTGGAACACGCCCCCACATACGTGTGCTCATCGTCCACGGGCATGCAACTGTTGCAACCTACACCCCTATCTTCCATGCCTTCTCTTACCTTTACAAGTCGTTCATGTTTGTGTAACTTTGCTCCCCTTTCACCCCACCTCTCCTCTAATGCTCTTTTCCTATTTCTGTAAAGACTATGGGCCTCATTACGACCCTACCGATTCGGTAAAAAGGTGCCGTTAGTTACACATATCAGCACTTTACCGGACCGGCCAAGTGCAAGTGTATTGATGGGGGGTAACTTGACTTACCTCCAGCCAACAGCTAAAACAACAAACAGGGGCTGAAAAAATGGCAAACCCCCCCATAGAGTCCTATCCGCAATACCTATCAGACTCCATGGAATGGGGATTTAACGGTAGTTCTGCAGTCCATAAAATCCCGGTATTGCCGGGATATCAGGTGGCAGAAACAGTAGGTGCGTTTGCCGGTATCCTGGTGGGTTTTCTACCAGGATACTGGCAGACCTGGAATGAGGCCCTAGGTCTGGTGGGGCACAGTATGCCTCTTTCTGGACAAGCCTCATCACTGTTAAACCAGTAAGGTGGTGAATGGTGCAGCACACAACACTCTTAGCATACCACAACAAAACATATGAAAACACAAATAAAATGGTACAAATAGTAATAAAAATGAATTATTATTTTTGTATTATCAACTATTCACTAAATCTTCCTACACACACGTTGTTTGGAATGAGTTTATAGTCATTCTCAGTGGTGCAGTTAACATCTCTTATGAAGCGTATCTTCAAACCTCAGGCTTAATGCAGCTCATCATAATATCAATACATCTATTATAAAAGTTTTGACACAAGAATCATTCAGAAAGCACTCACTGCAGTGGAATGCAGACACAGGGGTTCAATTATTAAGGCGCACTGTATATCAGTGCACTGCCTGCACTTGGCATAAGTGCTCAGCCGACTAAATTAAGGCGCCCACTATCCCTCTTGTCGCTCAAAATATCTTTTGTAAATTTCCCAAATTATAGAGGGACTATTACAGCACCATCCAGCAGTGTAACGAGATAACAATAGGGAGTATGCTTCTAAACATCAAAATGGCATTTTTAATTATTCAAAGGAAACATATTGAAGTGCACAGTTCGCGAATAAAGGAGGCATGAAAGGCAGAAACCTGCACGGTGTATGTGGTTAAATAGGCGTGCAATGGGATAATCTGCACTCCCTCATGCACAAATGCTGCAGCATCACAATCCAGGCACAGGTGTAATGTAAACTGGTCTTCTGCCATTTTGTCGGCATCATGGAACATGGCTCTGCAGAAAAAAGGGTAAATGTAAACAATTGGCCTGGGTGACCTCGGACAAACCCACAGTAAAAAACACACTGACTATTCAAAAGTGTTTCAAGCACAAAATGCCATTTTTGTGTATTCATATAGACAAATTGGTGAACATAACATACCATAAAAGCATAGTAAACCTAACACATTCATAACAGAAAACAAACACAATGTGCTAAACAGATTGGTACACTTTTCAATCATCTAGTGATTTTCAACGTACAGACCCTTGTATTTCCAAGATGTTAAAGTGGAACAATATAGAATTAAACATTAAGTATTTTCTGCCTAATTGCCATACTGGGACAAAGAGAGTTGACACAATAGTGTTTCTGCCGAATGCATGAGTAGCTCCAAGTATAATGGCCTTCATCAGGACAAGAATTGTGGTATGGTTCCTCACAGCCTATGGTATACATCTATAACAAAAATAAATGAGTAACATTGAGTGTTCTGTAACTGGGACATATATAAATTGAAGCTCTTAAAGTGGCTAAAGTCTAATGTCATGGTGCAAGCACCCAAAACCCTGAAACTGGTTGGGCCATCCTGGACTTTGGCCTCCATGGGGGCTTATCAGGCCCAAGCTAGGCTCACCTGGACTCAGTCCTGGCACCGCTGGTGCCAGGCTCATCGAGGTGTTAGCTACATGGTCCATTAACTTGGCTCTGAGAGGCTGAGCCATTCAGTTCAGGGTGTGGCCTGGAACTACTTTACCTGAGAGACGGGATACGGAGAAGAGATCTATTTTCTTGGAACTACTTGCAAAGCTATTTAAACTGCACCCAGCAATCTGAACACGCTTCGCGTTATTCTGCACTCCTGCAGCGTAATAGAAATCTTACCGTGCTCTAGTGTCGTAGCACGGAAAGTTAAGATGATGCCACCAAACAGGTGGTGTTTCCAAAACACAGCCAATGTCCGTGCATGAAACTGCTGGCAATTTATTGAGCGCCTGTGAAAAATGCAGAAGGCGAAAAAGGTGATTACTCCCAAAGTCTCTACTGTGTTATAATTTAACATCAGGGCAGTAGAGGCTGAGGTAAGGCACACACTTACCTTGCATGCACAGAGGATGTAGAGTCTAGGGGGCCGTCAATTGGACCTTCTAGATGGTTGCTGCATATTAGCAAGATGTTAGTCTGCTACAGCGGCATCGCTGCTGTCAGGGTTGTATGGCAGCTAAATTCACAGACTTGCCTGTAGAGAGAGGATAGTCCTGATTAGAAGAATCCCACATTGTCCGGGGTGATGCCCACATACAATGTATAAGTATGCAATGACTAAACCATTCCAGTGATGTGTGTCATGCCGTGGAACTATGCATCACCAGTCGTACTTTGAGTCTAGGGGGCCCTAATAAGGTGGTCATGTTCTCTCGGGGGCACATAACGTTTTATGAATTTCTGAGTAATGTAGACCACTAATGTTTACGTCAACCTGCTCAGCAAAGAATAATAATAACAGCAACTGGATTTCAGTGGAACCAGTGTGTGGTATATATGTTATATGATATGATTTGACATTTATAACGCGCCTATACACAAGGCACAACAAGGCAAGGGAAGGGGGACAGAGGGAAGACAAAGACCACGATCTTACTAGGCCAGTTGACATTGAGATCGCGCAAGTGCAATATTATATTAATTGCAAAGATGTAATAATTGCTAATTACATGAAGATGATTCCATTCAATGGCTACATTTAAGTCATAGCGAGCACTGTCCAGTTTGGAAATCCATCTCTGATAGAGATATTTTTCTTCAGAATCACCTCCTCTCATGTTGGGGCTAATCATTTGTAGCACACACCAGAAAATGTCTTTATCTGTGTGTTATAATCGCTTGTAGTGGTCCACCAGCGGTTTGTCCGTAACCAGATGTTGAATGCAGGACCTAGTCGTTTTTCCAACATAGATCAAATTACATGGACATTGGATGACCGAGACTACCATTTTACTGTTACGGTTGGCGTGTCTGTTCAAATTTCAATGGAGGTTGCCATGATGAAACGTAGGTGTGTTATCTGTAAATTGGCACCGTATGCTTTTACCACACTTATGGTGTCCTTTCACAGATGGAAAGTTCCATGACATCTCTATAGTTGGTTGTGGTCTGGTTTCTCTGTATGTGTGCACCAAATGCTCCCTCAAGTACCGGTTCTTTTTGTACGCAAAAAGTGGTTTCTTTGCAAGCGGCCCTGTGTTCCTAATGAGATACCAATGCTTATTGATGGTACTTTTCAGGAAGTTGCTGATGGGACTATGTGTGGTAACACATACTAATTGCTTTAAAGGCTCCTTTGGTTGAGTAGCTAAGCAAATGTCTCAAGGGGTATTGGCTGCTCTGTTTCGAGTTTGTTTGATTGTTCTTTTCAGGTACCCTCTTTGTAATAATCTTTGTTAAAGTCCTTCTGCATGTTTGGAAAAGGTTTTCTGATCCATGCAGTTCCTCCGAATCCAGAGGAATTGTCCATACAGCAAATTATGTTTTAATCCAATCGCATGGTAGCTGTCAAAGTGTAACAGACAGTTGCGATTGGTCGTTTTCCAGAAAAGTTCTGTTTTGAGGGTTTCACCTGCTTTGTAAATATGGAGATCCAGGAAATGAATAGCGTTATAGTCCCACGACTTAGTGAATTTGATGTTTTTGTCACGTTGGTTAAGCCATGTCAAAAAAGCCTGTAGTTGTCCTTCTGTGCCTGTCCACCCCTCTAGGTGAGTAGGAATGTTACGAAGTGCAGCAAATCCCATCATAGTGCTGATAACAGATCTCAGGGCTGACCACCAAAAAGGGAATTCATTATCTGGGGAACAACCAAGCCTATAAGTGTTTCCTGAAGATCTGATGATCAGAAAGGTCTCGAATTGCAAAAAGAGAAGGGCTGAACAGCAAATGTGGTGGTGACACTTCGGTGTGTGTTTTATCTGGACCGGAGAATCCAAGACCAATTAGCTTCCAGCATCGGGACACCAGGGAAGCCGCTGTTCTGGAGGGGAGAATATGTTGCTGGCCATACTCCTACGTCCCGTCCCCTTTCCTCCCTACTTGTGGGACATCTCTCCGTCCTGTGGGACGGGACCGGAGCACTTTGTAAAAAGCATCCACATTTCTTTAAAAAATGTGTCCCTCCTCTCTTACCTGCGCTGGGCCCGGCACCCGGCCGTAACCCCGCCCACCTTGGCTCCGCCCCACGCATCCCTCATCAGTCCTTTTCTCCGCTCATCCTTTTCAGCTGTCGGGCCCCCCCCCCTCAAGGCCGAAGTTCAGAAACTTCTGGACCTCAGAGCTGTGGAACCCGTTCCCCTTGGGGAGCGAGCTGAGGGCTTCTACTCCCGGCTGTTTACGGTGCCCAAACCCAACCAGGCTGGCCTGCGCACCATCACAGACCTTTCCCAGTTCAATCTTTTCCTACCCCAAGAGAAATTCAAGATGATCACGCCCAGCCAGATACGCTCCTCCTTACAGATAGGCGATTGGCTCAGCGTTGTAGATCTTCAGGATGCGTATATACATATCCTGATTTGGAATCCACACAGGAGATATTTCCGCTTCTCTTTGGGAGAGGAGCACTTCCAGTTTCGGGTGCTTCCTTTTGGCCTCAGCTCGGCGCCACGTATCTTCACAAAGATGATGTCGGTGATTGCGGCCTATCTTCGTCTCGAGGGTATCCATGTGTATCCTTATTTGGACGACTGGCTCTTACGCAGCCCTTGTCCGCTGGCAGCAGCGGGCAACCTCCAGTCTCTCCTTCAGCTCCTGTTCTATCTAGGGCTGTCGGTGAACTGGCGGAAATCCTCCATGACGGTCTCACAGGACCTGATTATCCTGGGTTTTCGTTGGAACACGATCGACTTCAGAGTGTATCTGACCGAGGACAGAATGGTGGATCTGTTAGCCACGTGTCACATGTTTGCGCAGTCAGAGAGCATGTCGGCCTGATGGTTCCAGAGGCTTCTGGGTCTCATGGTCTCGTATGTACTGGCTCTTCCTCTTGCTCGTCTCAAAATGAGATCGACCCAGATGGCTCTTCGGAGTTCATGGCGTCAGGCGGTGGATCCGGATTCCATGCGGATAATGATTCCGGATTCCATGAGAGTGGACCTGGATTGGTATCTCTCAGCAATCTGTCTGGGGGTGTGGGGTTTTAGGACCCGGTCCCCATGGTGACGATCACTACGGACTCCTCCCTTCTAGGGTGGGGTGCAATGTTAGATCTTCTTCAGGTTTCGGACCTCTGCTCGCCTCAGGACAAGCTCCTGCACATAAATCATTTGGAGCTTCTGGCAATCTTCCTAGCACTCAGGGTGGTCAGACCGCTCATTGTTAACAAGGTGGTCAGCATAAGAACGGACAATGTGGTCCGTATAGGAATGGACAATGTGGTGTCAATGTATTACATAAACAAGCAAGGGGGAGCGAAGTCTCCCCCCCTCGTGGACCTGTCCATCCAGATTTGGGAGTGGGCCGTGCTTCATGGTGTCTGGCTGCTTGCAGTGCACATCCCGGGCCAGCTGAATGTCACAGCAGATGCCCTCAGCCGGCGGACAGTGTTCGGCTACGAGTGGGAATTGAAGGCGGAGGTCCTCTCATGGATTTTCTCGCGTTGGGGCACAACGGAGGTGGACCTCTTCGCTACGGCGGTGAACAAGAAGCTTCCTCAGTATGCCTCCAGAGGGGGGCTGGGAGCCTCCTCTCTGGGGGATGCTCTCGAGATTCCATGGCACAACATGAGAGCTTACGCCTTCCCGCCTCTGCCTCTAGTTCACCTTTCAATTTGGAAGTTGAAGAACTCAGCGAACTGTTCCCTTCTACTCATAGCCCCATGGTGGCCGGCCAGGTTTTGGTTCTCAGAACTTCAACACCTGTTGGTGTATCCGCCGATCAGGTTACCAGTAACTCCCGATCTTCTTCACCAAGGGGAACAACAGATGTGGCACCCCTCCCCACAATCGCTCAGCTTGGCGGCATGGTGCCTGAGTTCAAGTCTTTAGAGCATCTGAGTTTGTCTGCGGATAACATGCGCATTATCCAGGCAGCCAGGAAACTCTCGAGCAGATCTCAATACAAGAGTAAATGGCTCAGGTTCTGTCATTGGTGTTTGGAGAAGAAGTTGGATCCGAGGGTGGCCACGATTGACACGGTGCTGTCCTTCGTGTCCTCCCTAGCAGAGTCAGGGATTCATGCCTTGTCATGCATGACTTATCTCTCAGCGGTTTCCGCTTACCTTTCTACAGACCTGTGTTCTTATTCTCTAACTAACCCAGTGGTGAAGAGGCATTTTGCTGGCTTTGGCACGGCTCTACCCTCCGGTTCGTAATCCGCACCCACCATGGGACCTAAATGTAGTCCTGACGGCGCTGTGCCATAAACCCTTTGGACCAATGGCTACGGTGGACCTCAAATACTTGTCTTGGAAAGTGTCCTTTCTGGTCGCCGTTACGTTAGCAAGGAGAGTGAGTGAGCTCCAGGCATTGTCGGTGGAGCATCCTTTCTTGGTCTTTCACAAGGACAAGGTAGTCCTTCGGACAAACCTGGCTTTTCTACCGAAGGTGGTGACCGAATTCCATCTGAATCAGTCGATCTCCCTTCCGGTCTTTTTTCCGAACCCTGCCTCAGAGGCTGAAAGGGTTCTACACTGTCTTGATGTCCGAAGAGCTCTTAAGTTCTACCTGGCCAGGACTTCCAAGCTTCGGAGTTCTTCTCAACTTTTTGTGACCTTCGGTAACCCTCAGGGCAAGCCGGCGTCTAAGGCAACTATTTCTAGGTGGATCGCTGCCTCCATCACAGAGTCTTTCACCGTCCAAGGGCTGAAACATCCTAAAGGTATCCATGCACACCTGGTGCGGGGCAAGGCAGCCGCGGTTGCTTTTCAGAAATATGTCCCCTGGGAGTCCATCGCTAGGGCAGCTACTTGGGCCTCCCCATCTGCTTTCTGTAAGCATTACTGTCTCGACATGAGCTCAAGAGCTGACGCTCAGTTTGGTCAGGCTGTGCTGAAGAACCTGTTTCAGTAAGGGGTATTTCCATCCACCTGTAGTTCCTGTAAGGAGTGCTTGGGAAACTCCCACAAGTATGGAGGAAAGGGGACGGGACGTAGGAGTATTACCAGGCTATTCACCATAATGACCACCTTACTCCTAGTCCATAGTCCCCTTTCCTACCTACGCCCGCCTGCCGTCCCCTCTAATAAGGTTCCTCTGTTATTGCTAATGGGTCTTTGACCTGGAGATAGAAAAGGACTGATGGGCGATGCGCGCGGTGGAGCCACGGTGGGCGGGGTCACGACCACATGCCGGGCCCCGCGCAGGAAAGAGAGGAGAGACAAATATTTGAAAAAAATTTGGATGCTTTTTACAAAGTGCTCCGGTCCCGTCCCACAGGACGGAGAGATGTCCCACAAGTATGGAGGAAAGGGGACTATGGACTAGGAGTAAGGTGGTCACTACGGTGAGTAACCTGGTAATTCCCAGAGCTCTAACCAATGCGCAGAGATGATTGCGCTACAGGTGAAGCTGGCAGGTGTGAGGTTTCTGTGTGCGTGGAAGTCTCTGTGTGTGTAGTGTGATGCTTCTTGTAGATTGAAAGGCAAGTCAGTTGTGCAAGGGAGAGGTAGTTTCTGAGGGTCTTGAGGACTCCTGTTGGATTTCAAGGCTAGGCTGAGCTGGTGGTGTTGCAGTCTGCCATTTGCTGAAAGCAATACTCCTATAGTGCTGTTTTCTGCAGGGATGTGGGGTTCTTGGAATTCCAAGTTCCATTTGGTGATGCTCGTATGTAGAGTTTATGTCCCTTGTCTGATGAGGAGAATTTGAGGTGCATGCTGCAGGTTCTGGATTCCTGACTTCGACAATGTATGGATCGCCAATCAACGGGCATCCTCAAAATGGTACATAGTTAGCCTCCACTTTGATGTGCCAGACATGTTTAGTCTCTCAAGAAAGCAGAGTTGTCCCCACTAATGTCCTAACCCATCAGTTGTAGATTTGAAAAGAGAAAAAGAAAGGAAGACATTGAGAGATACAACTCTGCACTGCTTGTTTTTTTGAATGTGTACCTCAAAATATCAAGGAATGCCAGGCTCTGCATGCTCCTATACTGCCCACACGGTCAGTTACAAGTTATAAAAACCATGCATTGGCCGGAAGATCAAACCACAAAGGGGTCTGGGTGCTGGAATACAGGCTCGTGCTCTATCCTTATAGAGTCACCTTATACATATAATTCTCCTAAGATATTCGTGGATTGGAAACATAGCACGTGCAAAGATATCCTTGCTCTGAGACACACCTAATATTCTGTGCAGCTCCTTCTGTCATCACATCCGAAGACCGAGGCTATCTGAATAAGTAGACATGCTTCAATGTTGCAAACACCCACGCCAGCATGCAGTATGCACTTGGTGATGAAAGCATACAAGCCTTTTATCACAGACCTACTTGTCAAATATAAAGGCCCCTGACCGTTCTTACGCTCCCAAAATGGGGTTGGATTTTGTGCAAGGTTGGCTGGAAACCTCCCTGGCGTTATTTGTCCCCTTCACATTTCTCAAAGGGTTATTTTGAAAGCGTACAATGGGACTGTACCAGACTGTCCAGCTTAGAATGAAAGCCTTGGATCAGAAAACAGTGTCTGTGTTTATTCTAACACAATTATTCTCCAAAACCCAAGTGTAGCATTCTTATTATGACTAGCATGTATACTGGAAGTGATTATTAGAAGTCAACATTGTGCGATACGCCAAGCATTACTAAATGTAACTCAAAGATTCAATCCACAGGGATAAGGGGAATGAATACACAGATCTGGAGTTTGAAGCACAATTGTTTTCTGATGCCCTGGCCCACAAGTAAGTGGTGCATTTACAGACATGCACATATGTGAAAACCCAGTTTTGCGCAATTTTGCACACGTGCAATCCAATTAGCAAGGGGTGTGTGTGCGCTCTCTAACCGAAAATGCTTTGTGGAACATTTCTAGCATTGTCCGGCCTGCCCATACTCAAGTGGGGAAGAAGGGGACAGTGTGGTCGAGGAGGGCCATCTGTGTGGTTGCAATGGGAAAATAAGGGGTATGCCAAAGTTCGGCCCGCCACCACAAAGCGACCCACGAATATCTGCGAGTCACCACATTTGTAAAGGGGTGATACACACCTATTCATGGGCCCCTCCCAAGGGTCAGAGCATTCCGACGTATCACATACATCTCTGGGCGCATGTCCACATCTTGGAGATCATCTCCAATTGACTATAAGATTCTGATGAAATAGTGCTGGAAATTAGACTGCGTATCGGGAGAACCTCTTTTCATCCTAACAATTCTGTTCATATCCAAGGGGATACAAAAGGCCTTTCATGCTAAACCCCCCTAACCCCCTCACCACTATCATCAGATTGATCCCAAGGGGAATCCCAAAAACGTGTTGGCTTTGAGGTTTATCAGCTGCTAATGAAATGATCAGAATCCACACACTATCTGCCCAGTTTATAGCCTGCTGCCACAAATACTGTTTTCTGCTGTGAGCAGATATTGCAAATTTGCTGGATGTACCATTGCAATGAAAAACATATTTCTAGTATTGTACCAGCATCGTGCAGCAGCCCTTAAGCCAAAGCACAATACATAACACCAGACACTTCCAGTTTCTGTAGGACACACACATTGCATAAAGTGCATAAAACCAAGAAGAGGAACCGCATGCACTCTGTGTGACAAGGACACTATCAAAAATATACAACCCTGGCCCTCCTGCCATGAAAATTCAGCAAAAGAAAATAGAATGGAAGCTGGAGAGTTCCGCTTCCCATGAAGGGCGCCCCAGATGGTGCAAAAAACAATTCTCAGGGCTAGGGAGCTAGCCACTGAGAAGATGGAAGTGCCTGCCTCTATGGAACCGAGGAAAGGGCATAGCAAAGGAAATCCACCTGTTAAAACATTAGAAAAACTGTCCGGCAAAACGTTTCTGATCGCATGAGCCAAACAGTTAAACACTATTAAACCTACGGGGGCCTGGGAGCACTGCTCCTCACCACCGGGAATGAATTGTGCCCTCCTACGTTTTCCTCAGATTTGATATCTGCTTCAGAAAAATATTTTGGCAGTGTGCGCTGGGCGTCGATGCAGTCGTCTCGATGTCCCTTGAGGGCCTCCGTCTCGAGGATGACATCATCGAAGGCATAAATAGCACACGCATCGCCCGTTGGCTTCAGTTCTGTTTTTCCAAGTAAGCTTACGCTTTGAGAAGTACGGAGCGCTTCAATAATTCCCTCACGATAAAATGTCTTCGTCTTCGACACTGATTACCCCGAAGACCGGGTTTGAAAAGTGTCAAGACTGCGATGCCAAGATGTTGCTTACCGATCCGCATCAAGCATGCTTGTGGTGTCTCGGTGTGGAGCACAAGAACTCGGCCTATTCAAAATGTCAATCGATAACCGGAAAAGCTCTGAAGGAATGAAAGGTGAAGTTGGAGGTAGGTAGATTCCCTAAGAAATCCCCATCGACTACCTCGTAGAAGAAACCTTCTTCTGATGAAGCGAGGGGCAACTCTCCTCGAAGAAAGAAGGCAAAAAGGTCCAGGTCCAGGTCAAGGAGAGGCTCCCACGACTCCTCGTCATCATCGAGGAAGTCGAAGAGGCACCATAAGTTGCCTATTTCGACATCCTCCCCCAACTCCTTTGCTCAGACAGCTATAGCTTGTCCCATAAAGGCCTCCACTCCTGCCAAATGGGAAGCATTAAGGCAAGAAATACTTAAAATATTCGAGAGCCAAAAACACTCGACAAGCCATGCTCCTACTGCGCCTTCTAAAGCCGGTGAGGAAAGGGCTCGAGCAAAATACAGCGCGCCTTCAAGCCTGGGACGAAAGGCCAGATCGACATTGAGAGCCATTGAGGCCTCGACATGATAAGAAACCATTGCGGGATCCTTCGAGCCATAAGTCGAATAAGTCGAGGTCGTTGACGCCAGCTGTGCCATCGACGCCAGCGGGCCTATCGACACCAGTGGCGCCATTGACGCCAGCGGGCCTATCGACACCAGTGGCGCCATTGACATCATCGATGCCTACAAGGCCTTAGGTGTCATCGAAGTCAAAAATGTCTTCCTCAAAGACATCAACGACCCATCGGCTTCAAAATTTCCGAAGCCTTTGACGCCATTACCTGAGGAAACCTGCACTCCTTTACCAAAATAGGATTTCTTTAATTCTCTATCCTCTATTTATGAGGACAATGAGCCATCTGATAATGATGCGCGCTTTGGTTTGCAGTATTGCACACCAAATGTCCCGGATAGCTTAATTTCAGAGGAGTCCAGACTTTCTATATGAAAATTTACAGACAGCCAGTGGAGCGGACACTTCACCAGAATTAGAATTTGGAAAGCCGGAGTCAGATGAACATGCAGATGCCTCTTACAGGCAGTTAATGACCATGGTGGTGGATTAACTGGGATGGAGCAGACCTGCCCTCTCTTTCAAACAAGATGACCATACAGACATCCTTGATATAGGTCCTCAAAAGGATCGCATTTTACCTTTCCACATTGCTCTTCAGAAGAGAGTAAATGCCAATTGGGAAGCACCAGAGTCAAGTCTGGCAGTAAATAAGAACTTGACAAGAAAATATAGTCCGTCAAGTAGCAACCCCAGCTACTTATCGAAGCACCCTACCCCAGAAAGCCTGTTATTGCAGGTGGAAACCGCTACCTCAAAACAGGCATCCTATCCAACCATCCCATCGGATAGGGATGACAAAAGTATAGATGCCTGGTCCAAAAAGGTATTTTCTGCTGGGATCATGGCTCTTAAATCAGCCAACTCCACATGTGCCTTGGCAAAGTTCTCATACACTCTATGCGACTGCATTTCTATGGCGGCTGAGCATATTCCTGAAGGAGAGGAAAGACACGGTTTCTTAGCCATTGTTAATGACAGCAAGGAAGCCATGTGCAAGTCTCTTCAATCGGGTCTCGGTTCTGCTGACAGCATCAACAGAGCAATGGCGACAAGCACCGTAATTCGCATATTTGGGTGGTTCAGGAAGTCTGGATTTGCACCAGATGTGCAGTCTAGACTCCTTAACATCACTTTTGACAGGTCTCACCTTTTGGCAGCAAGGCTGACGGAAGCCTTGAGAAGCTGCAGACCTCGAATGCGGCAGCCAAATCTTTGGGTGCCACCATTAGGCAGCCTCAGCCTTTTCACCCCAGTTGACCATCTTGGAGGGGTAGATCCATTCGCTACCACTCCGCTGTTGGAAGAGCAAGAGAAATGGCTGGTCAAAGAGGCCAAAGGAGATTCCCTCGTGGTGGACGAGGGAAAGCTGCAAAGCCCACCCACTCAAGCAGGGACATCTTTACCAACAGTCACTGCTTCAGCCACCTCAAATCCTCTGTGAGGTCTTGAGTCATGACACCCTACTGGGAGGCAGACTGTCTCAGCATCTGAAAGAATGGTGAGACATTGCTTCAGATGCTTGGGCATTAGAAACCATAGCCCAAGGTCGCTGCCTTCCCTTCATTCAGAGACTTCAGAACCATCCACGGGGGAGCCATTCTTTAAAGGTTCCAGATCCGTTCCTTGTGCAGGACATGTTGACCTGCTAGAGAAAGGTGCTATAGAGGCGGTACCTGTAGAGTAGAGGAACAAAGGATGGTATTCTCGGATGTATGTGATTTTTTCGAAAATATTTTACCTAATGGAGAAGTGTCTGAATTTATTTAACTTAAAAATGAAAATTACTTTTTACTTTTTCCTACTTTTAATTTTTTTATAATGTTGTAGGAAACTCCCATAGCCCCCTTTTGCCACTCCCTACCCTAACTCATACTCTTACCTCACACCCCACCTATTATGAATTATACATATAGCACATTACCTACCATTTTCGATCAAATAAGTTTGGTCACTTCACCTTGGGTAAAATTGTATTCGGTCATTTCTACCAAACCCGGTGTTCTCCATATTTCCTGATCCCCAAGAAGGACGGAGGACTGAGACCCATCTTGGACTTAAGATATTTAAACAAGTTCCTCAGGAAGGACAAGTTCAAGATGGTCACACTTTCTCAGATCCTTCAGGTCCTCCAACTCCAGGGTTGGATGGTGTCATTGAACCTTCAGGATGCTTACTTTCATGAGCCTATCCATCACAAGTGCAGAAAGTACCTGAGGTTTTCTATTGACGGTTCTCAATGACAGTTTCCAGTTATCAGAAATCTTTACGAAAATGAAAACATAGTCATTCGACCTGTCGACAAAGGAGGTATACTGGTGGCCTGAAGGCGCTTGTAGGTTGAACGCCCTTGGGAACCGAAGTTCAGATCAGTAGAGATAGTAGGGAGAGTCAAAAGGTGCGTGTGAGCACCGGGTATGTGTGCAGCTCGTGCGGTACTCGTGTAATAGCTGCTTCTTAACGGTAGGTGTGGTGGTTGAGAGATCAGGAGAATGTGTTCGTTCTGACGGGATTTATCCGGAACGGATGTGGCTGCGTTAGGCCTGAGGAAAACGCCTGGCTGGAGGTGTGAAACCAGCAGTGTTTACATAGAGTGATGTGGAGTAAGCGGCAGAATGTTGGTATGAGAATAGTTATACCGAATGGTAGCATAGTATCTCTGTGTTCTAGTTGAGTGGTGATGTAAAGGAGAGAGTAAGCGTGGTGGTGTGATAAGATGGTTGTGCTCTTTCAACGAGCACACTTCTAAATGTAATTTTCCCAGAGAGGGTACTGGGCGAACTTCTAAATACAATTTTCCACAGAGAAGCTATTGGGCACACTTCTAAATTCAATTTACCAGAGAGGGTATTGGGCAGAGGGCTATTGGGTACACTTCTAAAAGCAATTTTCACAGAGCGTCTACTGGGCACATTTCTAAATGCCGCTTTCCAGAGTGTCTATTGGATACGCTTCTATAATCAATTTTCAGAGATGCTATTGGGAACACTTCTAAATGCAGCTTTCACAGAGGATATTGGGCGCACTTCTAAATGCAGCTTTCCGGAGTGTCTATTGGATACACTTCTATAATCAATTTTCAGAGGTGCTATTGGGAACACTTCTAGATGCAACTTTCACAGCGTGGCTACTGGGGACATTTCTAAATGCAGCTTTCACAGAGGATATTGGGCGCACTTCTAAATGCAGCTTACACAGCGAGCCTATTGAGCACACTTCTGAATGCAACTCTCACAGAGGCTATTGGGTGCACTTCTAAATTTCACAGGGGGTTATTGGGAACACTACTAAAGTCACAGCGAGCTTATTGGGCACACTTCCAGATGCAACTTTCATATAGGATCTTGGGTACACTTCTAGATTCAATTTACCAGAGAGGCTATTGGGCACATTTCACATGCTAACATTCACAATTCCATCTAGATGCGACGCAGGCCAATATTCACAATTCCATCTAAGAGTGGACATGCTGACATTCCCAATACCATCTGAGAGTGGACATGCTAACATTCACAATTCCATCTAGATGCGACGCAGGCCAATATTCACAATTCCATCTAAGAGTGGACATGCTGACATTCACAATACCATCTGAGAGTGGACATGCTGACATTCACAATTCTAACTAGGTGTGGGCATGCTAACATTCACAATTCCATCCGAGGGAGGACATGCTAACAGTCACACTTCCATCTAGATACGACGCGGGCCAGAGTCTAGAATCCTGAGTGTGGCACATGCTAACAGTCACATTCTATCTAGATGCGAAGTGAGCTAAAGTTAAGAATCCTGAGTGTGGCACTTGCTAACAGTCACATTTCTATCTAGATGCGACGCGGGCTAAAGTTTTGTTCCTACATGTGTTACAATCCATTTACAGTGTTCACAAGTCTTCCTCGGTATGTATTATTAAAGTCTATGGCAGTCTATGCTATGGAAGGGAAGGTGGAGTGACAGGGGCTGTCGATGGCGATGTCGACGGGATGTCTATGGCAAGCCCCTCTCAGGAATCAGGCTCGGTATACACTAACCCCGAGAGCCCTTAACCCGTGATAAGCCTCGAGGCATGAGCACTACAGGACACCCTCCAAATGCGAGGGTGTCCTGTAGTGACATTCACAGAGGAGGTATGCTCCACTCCAGGAATGCATGATTCTATCGAGTGCAACATGATCAGAGCATACTCAGGACCCATAGCCATGAGAGCTATACCATTAGAACCGGAAGTCTTCGCATATTGCAACTTCTTGGTATCTATTTGGACAGAATCTTACAGCCGATCATACAGAAGTACCCGACACATATAAAGGATACCACTGATTCTTTAAATAGGCCCAAGAATCTCATTATCCAAGAGAACAATATTTTAGTCACCATTGATGTCTGCAGCCTGTATACATCGATTGAACACAACTTCACAACTTGGGACAACAGGCGGTCGAATGGCTGCTTTTACATGAAGAAGTCGGAGCATCTAAAAGTGGATAATAATTCTCCTGGAGCTAATTTCTCAGAATGTGTACTTTGAACATAATGGCAAATATCTACAAACCAGAGGAACCACGATGGGGGCCACTATGGCCCCAGAATATGCAAATGCATTTAAACTCAAATTTGAGGATGAGCACATTGTTAAACACCCTGTGTGGCACAAATAAATCACCCATTGGGGCTGCTAAATTGACGACATTTTCATGGTCTGGAACGATTTGTTTGAGACTTTGGAAGCCTTTCTAAGATACCTCAGTCTCATAGATAACATGATACAATTTACACATGAGATTGGAAGCCCTGACATCCATTTCACCTAATGCCCCAGGATTTGATACAATGTTATATCACAAACCCACAGACCGCAATAACCTGCTCCATAGATTGAGTTTCCACCCTCAATCCACACTAAAAAGTTTACCTTATAGTCAACTCATACCAGTCAAACGCATAGTCAATTGGGACAGAGAATATCATTGAGAACAAGAAGAGATGCTCCAGAAATTCAAGGAGAGGGAATACAAGGAAGAGGAACTCACTGTGGTGAAAACAAAATGGCTACTAAGATATGTACCTCCGTACTTACACCGAAAACCCAAACTATTGCAGATTATAAACAATTAGTCTTTGTGAGTAAATACAACACACAGACTCCGAGAATTAGAAGAACTATACTTAAGCATTGGAATATCTTACAGTGCAAAAACAAGTTACAGGACCTATTTAAAGAGAAGCCCATTTTTGCTTTCCAAGGAAGCGATCATTTCAGAGATTTGTTAGTGAGAACTCATCCGAAGGAAATGAGGATTCAACAATAAGGGTACGTTCCCCTGTGTGCCCTGTAATAACTGTAATAACATCATCAAAGGAGACACAGTTATGCACCCCAGGACATGAGCTAAAATAAAGCTTCACAACTATGCTACATGCAACAATGAATGTGTCATTTACTCCATCAAATGTCCCTGTGGTCTATTGTACATAGGCCATACTAGGCGTAAAGCTAGAATCAGGTGGAATTAGCACAAATCCAACATTAGGACTAATAATAAACAATCCCCGGTGGCTCAACACTTTCAACAGGAAAGACACCAACTACCACAAGTCACATTCCAGATCCTGGAAGTCGTGAATACAAAAAGTCGCAACATCAACATTGTGAAAAAATTACAACGAGAGGCCTTTTTGATAGATAAACTTGAAACAGTTTCTCCCCATGGTCTAAATGAAGAATTTGACCTTTGCTGTTTCCTTTAATGAGCTATCTAAACATATGTGTTTTAAAATGATGAACATGTAAAATAAATATACTCTATTATCTGAATTGCCCGAATACAGACGTATGTACCATAAGGGAACTCTGTGCACTCAAGACATTCTAGTATGGTCACCATCAATATCCTTTTATATAATTATTTTGAGACTTTGGAAGTCAGACACAGTGCATATGTCCAATTTAGCGTATCCAGTGTAAACTCAGCAGACAATTGAACTTCAGATCGTATGCAAATTGACCAATACCTTGTCACTCGCTGTAACACCTTGTACCACATCTACCATTCAGCTCAATGCTGCAATGCATTTGTCATGTAATTTTGTTTTGCACTATTCTGATCATATAACCAGTATCTGTGATCATTCTTATTGGGTTTTCTGATGATAAGCCAATTCAAATTTACTCTGGACTGTAACAAACATTCTATTCATGTAACTCTACTTTGTAATGTCCTGGACATGCTTCCTGTTTTTGTAATCATTCTTATTGGACTTTCTGATGATCAGCTGTATGACCTGGGATTAATCTGAGAAATCTGAAATGTATTTTTTGATTGTAATCAGCAATTCTGGCTGACTGTAAGTGGTTGTTTTGCTTTGGTTTCCTCCACAAGAGCTCTGTCCATTCACTGCATTAATATACCCATACGCACTGGGTGACCATGAGATCAAGTCCTTCGGTATCTCATTCCCACCTCTGCACGGGTGAACAATTTCCACATTCCTGTTCATCTTCATGACCTGTCCACATTATGATTCACCATACTGCTCGCTCCTTGAAGCATTGCCATGGCAACCCCCAGCTTGAACCACCCATGTCGACGCCATGAAGGCGCTCATGCAGGCATACACTACATAGTTAAACCAATCCCTATTGGTGTTGTTTCCTTGTTACTGTGGTCACCTAGACAACCCCATCTGTACCTGGTTACTACGGTTACCAAGGTAACATCGCTTTCCATGGCAGGACGCTGCGAAACTGATCAACAGTTCTTTTTTAGCCATACCAGCTACAGCTACATTTCAGCTGGCAGACAGTCTACTGACTTTTTTCCTCTCCTATTTTCGGCACTCTCAGGATTCTCCCAGCCACAGAATCCCACAAGTCTGTGTCCACCACATTGAACTACTGGCCGTTTTCAGCATCCGGCTTTTCACACGGATAACATAGGTAAGAGCCTTCCTTCCCAAAAAGCCTCAGCCCCTTCGTTTGTTTCACTGTCCAGACGCCAAGGTTACTTTAAAGTTCCCTCTTATAATATTGACTCTGCTTGTTTTATAGAGTGGACACTTGGAATGTGAGAAAGACTACATTGAGCCAGAACCATTACACACACAGCTATTTGCCACAAGCGTTTTTTTTGTGGTAAGCAATCCCCCCTTTTTTTGATCCACATCTTTTCCATCATGGTTTGAACATGTACCCCAACATTAGGTTGGTTTATGATAATTTCTTTACTGTATCTCCATGGCTTACACCCAGACAGGGCAGCTTTTCTCAGCTATATACAGTTCACCAGGCTCATACACATACTTTCCCCTTGTAGGTTGCCCACCACAAGTCTATCACATTAAGCAGCTTGAGGACCAGGGGTTTCTTAGAATTTTCCAATAGAGACCAGGTACTATAGCGCAACTTTGTCAATTTTGAGTTCGATTTTACAACATGTGTGAGAATATACAACATTCAGTTACATATGTGCTAAAATGAATGTATTAAATGTATCTTGTAGAGCTTGCCCTGATGAAGGACTGGGGTCCGAAATGCATCGGCGACGTTGGCCTCTGCATTATACTGAAAACAAATTAAGGTTATAAAAAATATTCTGACAAAGCATTCCTTTTTCTGAAAATCATTGTTCTTTTCTTAATATGTACCGAATGAGAAATGCTATACAATGCTGATAGTAGTTTTTCTACCCCTCTGGCGTCACCAGGTCTGGTGAGAGCTTCACCAGACTACGTTTTTGGCTTAACGCATGGTGAATTGCCAACATCCACACATGGTTATTATTTATTGTGCAGGGAAACGTTTAGGATATGTTACTGGAATATCTTTGCCATTTCTCATGAAATAGACACTTGCAGGCCTGATGTCAGTTTTCCCACAAACCATATTTATATTGTCCAGAATGCTGAAAGATACATGTGAACAAGCTCAAGGGACTTTTATCCACATTCATTGAAAAAGCCAGACTAAGTTGTCACTGCGTTTCTTTGCGACCACGGTCTGCCTTCTGGACACAATGGGCCTCATTATGACCCTGCCGGTCCTGAAACAACGGTAGCGGTAAACCCGCTGCCACCGTTGTTTTCGGACTGGCACACTACGAGTTCTGCAGACTGGTGGGTGGCCTTCCTCCAGAAACACCCCCGCCTGCAGATGGAAATGGAAACACCGGCACCGTTATTTACGTGTTTCCATGGTCCCCATCACCCAGATGGGACTCCATGGGAATGGGGATTAACGGAATACCGCCTCTGGAATTACCGGGTCACTGGGGTTGTAATGCCCCGGTGATTCTGGCAATCACGGAGGCGGTAATTCATTACGAGTCTGGCGGCAGCCTGCCGGTTTTTCCGGCACGGCTACCACCGGACTCGTAATGAGGCCCAATATCTACATTCACCGTGAGGCAATTAATTGTTTTCGAAAAGATGGCGTGCATCTTTCTGTACATGGCAATGAGCTCTTTTTCCACATGAGCATCTCATTGTTTCTCCAGGGAGAGTGGGAGGTTTCTGCCTGCACCAGTTCTGTTGATCTGACAGAGTAGGTGCCAAGTGATGTGCCTTACCCTTCAAACTTCAAGTGAGGACAAGAGGGAGTTTGCATCTTGCAATATGTTGAGACACAGACATCAGCCAATGAGTAAAGGTCTGGCAGAGACATATGTAGGCAACCTTGAAATCATGTAGAGCTAAACCAATCTGTGCTGGCGCAGTTGCCACCCATACTAGCATTTCGTGGGATTCTACCATTTGCCCGACATGCAGACTCACAAATGTGCATTGCTGCGACAGAATCACAATTCACATTTGTGTAAAATAGGGACTTTGCACCCCAAAAGTAAGGGGTCAAATTGGTTACGACTACATATAAGGTAACGACAATCAGCCGGGGTCTTTATCCCACTCTCGCTCACCCCGTTCTCCAAGTTTAAAAAATAAAAATGAGGGAAAATTGGGATTCTGCCCACCCGGATTGTGCACGTCTCAATTCCTGCTTAACAGAATGTTTGAACTGGAATGAATAGATCCAAAATAGATGCCATCAAGGTCATCCTGTGGGTAATGTGGATGAGATTGGAAGACATTGTGGGCTGATGATGCTGTTTGGCAGGGGATCAGTACTCCTTTGCGCAATGCAAAGGATGTTGCCACCACAGCTTGGATGCGATGGAACTGGAAAGGTACGCAGACCGAGCAAACTCAGAATAACTTGAATGTTTATGTTTAACACTTATAACGCGCCGCAGCCGTAGGCAACAGGGCGCACACAGAACACGGGACCGAAAAAACAGATAACAACATAACACACAACGGAAAAGTAAGCAGCAAGGGATAGTGAATCAAGTGAGCCAAGTCTAGATCATTATTCGGCAGGGGGTCTAATTGAAGGAACAAACAAGGTCTCAGCAGTTCTCCTTGCAGCGCACACTGCGAAGGTGACTAACAGTGTGGGCGAGCAGACTTCTATCATTCCATCAATAGCGCGAAATCAATTTAAGTAAATTCTGTGTCTCTGCACCGCCAGCGGGTGTATTTCTAAGAATTCCACTCCTATTTTCCGCAGGCTTTTGTGGGCTGGGAGGCCTAGGTGAGCCCTGATTGGCTGGCAACCCACGCATTGCAGCCATCCAAAGTTGCCAATAAATTATGACCAACTGATTGGCTGGTGACCACATCATTCCAGTTAGGGCATCAAGATCGGTTTAGCCCTCTTGAATGAGCATAATTTCAGCATGCGTGATTGGCTGGAACGTTTGCCCCACTCTGATGGGCACGGATTTTATCTAATCAGATGGTTTAGGGTTGTTTGATCGTATGAGAATTGATCGTGGCAAACTGTTAAAAAAAAAAACAGCCTGCATGCGATCAATTCTCAACTGATGGAACACACTACCCACCCACCTCCTCCCTTTTCCCTTCCCTACTCCCCCTTCCCTAGTTACCTGCTTGCTCGCTGCCTGGTCCACTTCAACCCTGCAGCGTCAGATCCGTCCCTCTAACGCGGGTCGGATCTGACGCCATAGGGTCCCTTTTATTTTTCCCGCCTCAACTATCGAGGTAGCGGGGGACACCCCTGCAACCCCCCAAGACCAATAAACACTGAACATGGAGAGCGGGGGACACCCCCACAACCCCTGCTTCACATGTTCGATATGTATTAGCCAATTTGTTAGAATATATTCGGTCGAATGGTACAGGCCAAATTCGGTCAAATGTACCATTCAGCCAAATATATTCGAACAAATATGCTAATACCAATCCGATAGGGGCTGTGACCATCTTGATATCTGGATTGGACTCCTATTTTGCCATTCCACTTTGTGGTATGATTGCAAGGATTTTTCCCCAGCCCTAATTAATAAGTTGGAGGGGGGCCTTACATGAGCAGTGCTGTGTGTCCTCAGCCCTCTGTGTGCACTAATATTGTGTGAAAGGGTCCTTACACTGACCCTGTCAAGAGATGATGGGGACCACTCTCAGCCTAGGGTGATAGGACTACCAGGGTGGAAGCCAGAGCAAGTCGTACCCTAGAGGAGACAGGTGGCAATTGGGAGGACGCCAGTCCCTGTCCTTCTTTATGTGTCAGTACGCTTGGTAATAGTGCCACTGTTAATCACCCTATGACTTTGTTGCAAAATGCTGGCTAGTTTCCCCTTGTTTTCTTTAGAAAAAACAAAACAATCATGAGAGAGAGACCTAAACGTCACCCTCATTACACCAATCCTGATCTCAGCCCATTGACAGAGAAATGAGAGATGCACATCGCTCGTAGCCCCCCTCTCCGTCATCGTTGATGTATCATAGATGTGAGAGACGTTATTTGCTCAGCCAGCCATCCAGACCATACCCAGATGATGTCACAGAAGAGATTAGCTTGCAGTCAATAGACCAAGTCGACTGACTATAGCTACGAGAAGCAGATGACGTTATGACTGACCTAACAACATAGATACTTTAGACATAAAGTACATATGCATTCACGCATGAAGCTACGAAGACATTTTAGTTTATTGCAGTTAAACACAAAGGATATGCCTATGACTCACATAGTTAGAGGACTGACATGTACATATACTCTTTTGCTGAGCACAAAACCACAAGACCCACGAGAATACATATAAACAGCTAGTTGGCGCCTAATGCATTTCCCGTGCAAAGCCATGCAAACCAAGATGGAAGCCACAGGTACATTCGAATGAATAGGCGAACCATCGAGAGTTTGAGATGCAAGGAAAACTGTCAGACCGATCCCGTCGAGGCTGGCAGGACAGGCTTCCAGTGCAATCACTGAACACAGATAGCTAAGGACACAGAGAGAAGGGAAGCTTCCCGATAAACAGAGGGTCGCAGAACCTGCAAGAAACCCAAGCAAATCCTCATAATTACATGCAGTGAGGCGCCATTCCATGCTCCCTGCACACGTGACTTATACCTACTAGACAGTGCCTATTAATTTGGTTAGATAGGGATGCCTGTTCCTATGAAGCTGAAGGCACTGGGATACAAATGTAACAAAGGTTCAAAGACAAATGTTCTGTCTCACACCCTAGGAGATCGGAGAAGGTAACACAATGGGAACATGCAGCACCTTCAGAGTCGTTCCCATTACCTTGCTTTGTTGCATTCATTCTGGTGTCTGTCCAAGGCTCCAAGGCTGAGAAGACCCTGCCTGTCCACTGTTGCAGTAGCCAACCACCTTCCACTAACTTGTAATGCTACATTTGATCCATTCAGAGGTGGTGTCAGGAGGGCCATCAGATATGGATTGCCCAATACAAGTACTAACCCAGTATATGATCAACATGTATTTGGCATCACTAACTAGTCCCTTCCCCTGTTAGGTTTTTGGGATGCAACTTCGCTTTTGCAACATCACTTGCTAACAAAACAGACTGACAACAGTCTAGACACTGAGAGCGGGGCGTATAAAGAATGTTACGTTGGTCATGCTGCGATATCTGTCATTCAATTTGTAATAAAGACAGTTAACCTTTGTCTTATCGCTGGGTCTTCCATTCTTGGTGCAGGCGATTTCCAGGTCCCAGTTCCTCTTGCGTGTAACCCAGGAAGCTGTTATTAGTCCCCCGACCACATCGCTAGCGGTGGACCGTTAATGAAGCAGCCCACAGGAGTCTCCAGAAATGTGCTATGTACCAGCGCACCTTAGCTAGCAACAGCAGGATCACTACACAACTCTGCACAGCCAGCCAGCACAAGTGTCAGTGTGTTCACAGGGGGACTGCAATCTTCTGCATACCCGAACAACCATCAGCAATAACAGACCTGCGGAATGGCTCACTGACAAAGACTGCATTCTGCTCCACACAAGAACAACGCTAACCTCTAACAGAGCCGCAGTGGGCGTAGTGGTATGAAGAGGGGAGATTAGTAGGAAGGAAAGAGAGGGAGATACCATGGAGGGACAGCTAGAGAGAGGGGGTCAAGATAGAGCAAGGGACGTGAGGACCGTAACAAGGAAGGGTGAGAGAGTATAGCATCAGGCAAAGGGTGTGCTAGGTCAGGCAAGTGCTCAGAGTGATTGAAAGGCATGGTCCCTGATAGGTGTCACCTAAATTGTTACAGAGGAAGTCTAGATAGATAAGGCGTTTGCCTTCCATCCGTCAGAAGGCAGATAGCTTTTCGATAGTAGGGCATACCCATCTCAAGTACCTGCTGCTAAGGTCATGGCATGCTTGGGGTAGGGTGGGCCTCCCAGCCCTAGATTAAAGAGAGGGACAGTTGGTGTATTCTTGAGGCCATCTGTGACAATAGTCATACTGTACGTAAAGTCTGGGCAATGTGGCACTCACTCATGAGGAGATGTTGGTGCTAAATGTATATGCCACACACATCTAGACTTTGGCTGAGCTCTAGTGCTTGATAGGTAATGGACTGAGCGTTCCAGCAATGCTATCAGACAAGGGGAAAGGACTTCAATAAGTGCCTAGCATAAACATTTTTGCTGTAATTTCTAACCTGCTGGGAAATGGCTTTCAAGTTTCCCATTGCCATGTGTGAGAAGGCCAGCTAGTCCAGTTTTTGCTTGGAATTCTAGGGTTCGTAGTTTTCAATGGGTAAGAAAGAAAACTACAAGTCCCAGAATCCAAAGGGGGGGGAGAGGCCTGGGTGACCTTCTCGCCCATGGTCATTGGAAACTTGAGAGCTCTGCATGAAGCTGTTTTCCTCTGTTTGATGTTTTAACTCTATCTTATTTTTGTGTGTGCAATAGTCTGTTTCATTTTCTTTTTATAGGTACAATTCTTTGCATCTGAGTTTTCTCTTCTCATGTCACATCCCCTTCTTTGCCCGATCCTTCCTACATAGTGACAGTGCTCACAAGGTCTCCTTGTGTCACTGTCCTGCACTATGTGCACAGAGTTGCCGCAATGGTTTTTACATGATCTTGGCTGTAGAGCATTTTGAAATTCTGTGCGCGGGCGCACACACACACACACACAGACACACACACACACACACTCTCTCTCTCTCTCCTCTGTTACTACAAATACGTGTGTGCTATTATAAAGTCCTCTGTGTGCAACCTCAATGTCAGGGGGCATAAATCCCAGATTTTCCTATTTAGCCTCTATTCTCCTGGATCAATGCAATAACTTCAATATAATAGAGCTGGGTAATTGCATGACTTCTTATTTATAGTGCTTGGATGCAACGGTGAGGTTTTATTGCTATATAAAAATCAATGTGTTTTTCTTGTTAGCATTTAACATGGAAATGTTTTGAATATATCATTAATTTCCTTGTCTCTTTCATTGCTTTGAAATTTGTAGTTGGCCAATTTCTCACACATTGATTTTCTCACAGTGCACCATTCATTTTGCTCCCCAGGATTTGCCAAAACAATGTTTAGCGACCTATTTAGTAATAAGGACAGGTCCCAAACACGCATTATAATGGAAGATCACATTGGCAGTCATTTTGATTTTGAATGGTAGATTGCTGTACTGTGCAAAAGGTCCCCTCAGTGCCATTTGAAACCTTTCCACCACATAAAGGAAAAGCCTTTACTGCTCACTTATACGTTTGTGGAAAAGTGCGACTGCCTCTAACAAATATTGAACTTGGGAGGAATTTACAATGAATTCCAGTGAAATCTGCCTGCTTTTACCAGGTAGGATTTTGGTATTACCTGTTTTTGCAAATTACATTTCTTTTACAGCAAAAATATAGATGGTAAGTTTGGGTTAGGTGTATAGAAGGGGGGAGCGAAGTGCTGGCAGTCTCTACCCTTTTTCAGTAAAAAAAGTAGTAAAATAAGCAAAATAAATTCAGTGAAACTCTCCTTCGTCCCAAAAATTCCAGGAATGCTTATAGATACAGTATTTTCATGCGGACGGCATAGGAATTCATTGCCACCAACATGGAAATACGCGCAGGTGATGATGCAGCTCCATTAGCCAGACAGAGCATGAAAGGAAGGCGGACATGTAAAGTCACTCTTGCCCCCCAACCCTAACTGACAAATTGAAGATAATCCTGCAGTTGGGTAAAAAAGGCGTTTTAAAGTGTACGGCCACTTTTTCCGCCATTTTTACCTATCTGCGGAACTAGTAACATGACCCGATTGACAGAATGTCCTCTTATAAAGTGTTCCCGATACTTGCAACATTTTGCCAGTGTTTGTGAAACATCTTTTTACAGACTCTACCAGAGCATCGCTTAACATTTTGTGAGAGCAAGTCCTACAATTCCATACCTACAGCTTTGGAAGACAGTCCATTGCTGTGGAAGTAAAAATACGTCTCCACTTAAAACATTTATTTTGGGAGTAGTGATTTCCCTGACTCATCAATTTTTATTTTTTATTTATTTCATTTGTTATACGCCCAAACCCGAAGGTATCACGGGGTAGGATACTTGAAAACTTAGCTAGTTACAGATTATGTTACAACATAGAAAGACATTTACAATCGTATATTCATGCACAGTTTGGGAGACGTCGACCTACAAGGAGTGACAGGATCGTGCCAGTAAAATAACCACACTGACTCTGACTCTTATGAAAAGTCCAAGGGTGTTTCTTTTAAAACTTAATGGTCAGAATGGCTGTTTCTGTTCTTGATTCTTTGGGGGATCTTTTGATCGGAAAACTGCATTGTAAACGTCTTTTTCTCTTGAGACCTTTAAAATGCGGTTTTCCCTTTTCTTTTATATTCGGGGGATTTCAACCCCCCGAATCCCCTCCCCCCACTCACACCCTCTCCATTGGGATTTCAGTCGCAGTCCCCACTCCTACACACCTCCTAAATCAAAACACTGACACACAGGCACACACACACACACACACACACGCACACACTTACCGCTTCTCATTGCAGTCTGCTTCTTGGTACCGCAGAGCCTGTCAGCCACTGTGCACACTCGTGTGCGGCAGAGGTGTGGCAGTTCACTTTAGAAAGACTGCTCCGTGTGGTCACAGAGCGATCTTTCTAAAGCAACCTTTTAGTGAAAAGATCTTTATAAAAATATCTTTTCACGGGGAATGCTCTAGGGCCTTCCCTTTCCTCTCTCAACATCCCCAGGCCTGGGACCCACCTCCCAGCCCCAGACGTCCCTAACGGGCTGTTAGTCACTACAGAATATATGTGTTTGCCCAAGACGCTGGCTACCTGCCTCCCTAGGGAACTTCCAACTTTCCCTCTTCTGTCCTTGGTTAGTCTTTCCGGAAATGATGCCTTCTTTCACCCAGCGTCACGCCCACTCCTTTCACAACCTCTGACACTTGACTCTTTCCTGTACTGCTCCTTTAATCAATTATCCTCCCACCATGTTACTGTCCCTCCAATCTCTCACTCTGCCTTTCCACCTCCACCCTTAGATCTTACTTCCTTTCCCACTCCTATTCTTGACTGCAGCTTATATCTCCAACTGTCCCTCTACCTCTGTTCCTTCTTCTTCCTCCTACCTTTCACTCTGCTTCTGCGCCTCCTACTGTCCCTCTAATACTAACTCCTGTTTTACTCTATACCAATATCTACTCTTATTCTACCACTCACTATTGATCCGCCCACTGCTACCACGACTACTGTTCCCACTACGCTATTACCACTACCTTTCTCTACTACCTTCCAAGTTACTCAGGAATATGGTCTGCTGCACACCTCCCTCACTATTATGGACACCCGGGGATATGGTGCCCAGCTCACCCTCGACTAGCCCCTGTTCAATCCTCAGGGACCTCCAGGGATATGGTGCCTTGCTCACCCTTCAACTACTAACGCCCCCTCTACCACTAATGTCCTTCGCTCGCTACTCCCACCACCTACTGTCTTTAATCCAAAAAACTACTACTTCTACCTCCACTCCTACTAATATCCCACTCCACCACTACCCTAATCTACCTCTAATACTCACACTCTCCTCTCCTCTCTCTCACACAAGCACTCCACAGACCTCCTTCTTAGCAATATCCTCCCCACTCCAGTCGTTCTCGCCTCCTTGGACGTCCTCCTCCATCTACTGCCCTCGCCCAACTAACCCACACCTACACACACACTCACACACACCTCCTTAAATACCCCACCCCCTCCTTGGACAGGGAGAGTGCCTGTCCAATCACCTTGCTCAAGTCGGAGTGGCAGATGGAGGCTTCAAAAGGGCTTGTAAGCATAGCCCCCTTTCCTGGAAGCATCTCAGAGGACCTGACTGGAGTACCTGTTTCATAAGGCCTTCTAATGGGCCTTCCAGTCTTAATATCTCTGGTGAGCTGATGGGAGCCTCATTAATAAGGCCTCTTTTCCTGAGTGGTATGTAGATCTCGGGAGACTTTGCTACGCTTTCTCGCGTGGCCGGTGTTAGGCTGCCGGCTGTGTGTTGCGTAGAAGTGTGCAATCATCATAGCTAAGGTGGGGATGGGGGGAGGACTGTACACAGCCACGCTAGCACCAGGGAATGCTTGGGGTGGATTCTCTTCCTCCCCTTACTAGTCCTGTAAGCAAGCCTTGTCATTTGAATCCACCCTTCCTTTGCAACTGGTTTGTGGGAATGACTGTCCCTGCTTTGATTCTAGCTGGCTAGATTTCAGATTTTGAATTCGGGTCTTGGAGCTGGTATCAGGGTATTAGATTTTCTCTTTTTGGATCCATGGTTTCCCTAATACACTGTGCCTTGCCTGGATTTCTCGGTAGCACAAGTTAAACAGGGGAAAGTCGGTTCCTAAGATTACTTCCTCTGGCAGATCAGGTATTACTTGCAGGGGAACAATGCAACGAACCCCCAACACTTTAATGTCCACTTTTGCTTGTGGATATAGAGTAGCACCTCCAGTACTCTTTTTGCTTCGAGGCCCCTCTGGGTATAGATCTCTAGACGGTATCAATTCTGGAACGATGGCCGACACACTGCTTCCCGGTAATAGCAAGGCGTTGGTAGTGATGCCTCGGACTACGACTTTGAGCAAGTTTATCCAGTCCCCTTTTCCTTTGCTTGTCTTCAAATCTTGAAAAGTAACCAGAGTTTCCTTGAATGTTGTCAATGGTTCAACGGGAGTACTTTTCTCTTCTGGTAGTATGGGGGCCAGGACCCCAATGAAACCTCCTAATGCACACTCAGGTCATTCTGTGTTAAGGCTGTTGGGTGGACCTGGGATCTCTTCTTGCAGCTTCATTTTCTCGACTTGTCCCAGTACGGGATTCATGACTGTTTTAGGCTCCAATCCAGACCACTTCGGCTCCATTTCTTCAGACTCGGGCTCCACATGGCCTACTGTCTGGGGATCATCTCCCTCCTCATCTTTGGATTCTGAAGTAGAGGCATCCTCATATATGTAAAATTATAATTGTTCTTTTATAACGTGCTTAATACCTGAGATTGATTTCTAAGCACAGGATCAGGATTTAAACCTGTGGTGTGCTGCATTGTCTTGCTTCCAAGACAAATGCATTGCCCCTGAGCTATCCCCACTCATACTCTGAGGATCCCATCCCAAGATCTGGTTCCAGAGTGGGTGGTTTGTTGTCACACCCATTCCAATCATCAGTTTCTTTGGCTTCTTGAAGTCTCAATGCATTCGGTACCTCGAAACTGAATTCAGCAACGGGGACTGAACCCCTGGCTTTAGTATTTGGACTATCCTCCATCTACACCCGAGGAAGTAAGCCCTCATTGGCAGCTGAACTGAAATGCTTATGGTTGTCTGCACCGTTAACCTTCACTGGCTGGCTGGGCGGTTGGGTCCATAAATCACTTGTCGAAATACAGCTGGAATGCACCACAGTCTGGATTGAAACTTTGGTTGTTTTTAGAACAGGTCTTCTCTGAAGGTTTCATTCCGAGTCCACCATGGTTCTCTTCCTTCCCTCTTCTCGCCGTTCTGAGAACATTGATTTTCTCTGGGCCTGATTATCACAAATATCAGCTCTGTCCGTTACATCCAAATCACTCTCCAATTCCGTCTCCTCCCCCTCCTCCTCACCTGATTAAAGATCCTTAGTCAACTTCTTCTTTCTTTCCTTGATGGAGGATTTATTTTTTAGAAGATATGGTCTACCGCGGAAAGACACCACAATGGTTGTCAGAAGGTTCTGGAAACCAGTGGCCCCGGATCTGCAATAGCCAACGGGGAAAGAACCAGGTAAGCAAAAAAAAACAAAATGTCTTTAAAGCCGGAGTGTGGAAATCCTGATGTCAGCTTAGAGATGGTGAGTATCCTCGAGTATCAGGAAAACCAAGGTAAGTGACAGTGTCAGTAGGATGCCGGTCGAGAGATGGAGAGATCCGCAGAGTATCCGGGTAAACATGGATGAATGGATGCAGGAAGCTGGTAAGGGAGTATCCATTATCCGGGTAAGGCCCAAAGGTAGGATAAGGATATTCCCAGGGCAACAGGAAAGTAGGAGAGAAAAGGGAGGCGGAAGAGAGCCCCACAAGAATGGCGAGAGAATGAGAACGGAGCGAAGGGTGGCACTGCGAGGGGCAGCCTGGAGGGACGGAAAGGGAAGCCTGAGGAAACAGAGAGAATACCTGGAGAGGGGCCAGAGGGCCCAAGACAGGAAAGTGGGGGCTCAGCAGAGCCAAGAGAAATAACACGGAGCGCAACAACAAACAGAGGAACAAGCTCAGTTGCAAAGTGACTGCCGGCTGAAACAAAACGCTAATATCCCAGGCGGCGGCCATCATGGAAAAGACTAGACTGCAGCCTAACGTTACGTGCGCAACGAAACAGAACTCTCCTATGACGGTCAAGTTTCCATCGGTCCCAATGCCTTACATAGAAGGGACGCATGAAACTGATCTGCCCCCTTCTAGGCGCAATAGGAGTTCACACTAGGTTCCTGAAAACCTTAACCTCTTCAACCCTCGGGAACAGGGCACTTTCACATACTAGCTCGGCGATGACTCGAATGTGGTAGGTGTGATTTCCCAGGTTGAAGAGAGGGACCATGACTTCACTGATGTAAATGCTCTCTAGAATCCCGATCCCTACATCTAAAGAATGCTGGTGTGCCAAACTGGATCTCGGTGTAATCTTCCCATAGATTCCTACAGGGACTAGGATCTTCAAACAGGTCCTTAAAAGTACCTTCTTCCTCGGTTTGGCTATCACGTCCTCATCGCCGTATAAGTCGTTGGCTAAGTTCATAGGAGGATGATTTCCTCCATACGCTAATGGCGTAGTTCTTTCTATTCCCGTCTCCATTCCCACCGGTTCCCGGCGGTTGCCATGGTGTCTCCACCAACACCAGGAAAGCAGACGGCAAACATGACAGTACGCTTACAATGCGTAAGCGTTCCCATTGCCATGGAGATGCGGCGCATGACAGCACGTCAACACATATCGCCAATCATGTATAAAATGAAACTCCTTCGGGGCGCCGTTGCTTCTAATTGAAGTTGCTGCTCAGCGTTTAGTTTTTGCTTCCTGTTGCCTGAATCCTGTGTTAAAGACTTCTGCTTCTGTTCACGGACTGCTTTTGGAATTACCTACTCACTGCCAGCACGTTGTTTGACCTCTGCTTCTGTTTATGAACTGCCTTTTGGGATTGCCCTGAATCTGTACTTTGCTGCTAACACGTCAATTGACCCCAGCTTCGGCGTTCAAGGATTGGTTTGTAGCTTGCTCTGTACCCTGTACTTTTTCCAGATACTCCATTGCTGCACCAAACATCTGAACGCTATGCAGTGACTTTACATCCAGAGCACTATTCTACCTCTGCTAGTGCGTCCTCGTTCCGCCCAAGGGCAGGCCCTTACTAACCCACTAATCTCCCCTTCGTCTTTCCTTTTGAACCATCTTCCTCTCTCCTTCATTCTTTTCCGTGAATCATCTTGCCATCTTACTGGGGCCGGATTTATTGGTTCACTGCCAGACACACCCTCCATCTATCAAGCTTGTTGCTCCCCATCCCTGTTATCAAGGTTAGTGAACTGTTAATACCGACTTACATACACTAGACAGGGATCTTAGTTAAAACACACTGTTTTCTTTTCCACAGCTTTGCACGTACCTGGTGGCACCTTGCTCTTTCATTTGAACCACTGTGCTGTCTGTCAAGGTCACCCTAATTTGAGGAGACCCTTATCAAGGGTTGGTATTGAAATTATTGGATAATTCTCTCCAGACAATCTCTCGACAAGCACAAGAACCCTGACAACCTGCTTATGCTCTCATGAGTAGTGACAGTCGTAACTGGCAGCTGACAATGATGGGTGGGTAACGTTACAGTTCGGCTAAGGCGTGTTACCTTCAGCATCTTTACAGCAGTGGTTGTTCCATTTGGAAAAGCGTAGGCGATCTCTGTTTCGGCACCTCGTCTATCCCATTTCTGACACCACATGTGACGGGGCGGCCCACCACAAACAACCACGCCGACTCTTATGAAAAGTCCAAGTGTGTTTATTTAAAAACGTAATCGTAAGAATGACTGCTTCTGTTCTTGATTCTTTGGGGTCTAACAGACTGGGGATGATTTGGCGCTAGGGCTGTCCCTTTCCTCTCTCAACTTCCCTGGGCCTGGGAGCCACCTCCCAAACCCAGTCATCCCTACTGGGCTGTTAGTCACTACAGACGCGTAAAACCTTTCGGTTCTTCTAACTATAACTATATGTGTTTGTCCTAAGATGCTCGCTACCTGTCTCCCTAGGGAACTTCTAACTTTCCCTCTTATGTCAATGGTTAATCTCTCCGGGAATAGAGAATGGTGCATTCTTTCACCCAGCGTCACGCCCACTCCTTTCACAATCTCTCATACTTGACCCTTTTCTGTACTGATCCTTTAATCTATTCTCCTCCCACCACGTTACTGTTCCTCCAATCTGTCACGCCACCTTTTTACATCCACCCTTTGATCTTGCTTCCTTTCCCACTCTAATTCTTTACTGACGCTTGTATCTCCAACTATTCCACTACCCCTGTTCCTTCTTCTTTCTCTTTCCTCTCACCCTGCTTCTTCGCCTCCTACTGTTCCTCTAATACTAACTACTTTTTTGCTCTATACCAATATCTACGTCTGTTCTCCACTGTTGTTCCTCCCACTACTACTACGACTACTGTTCCCACTACGCTACTACCACTACATCTCTCTACTACGATACGATATGATATGGCATTTATAACCCGCCTATAAACAAATGTTTCAAGGCGCGTAACCTTCCAAGTTATTCAGGGATATGGTCCACTGCACACCTCTCTCACTATTATCGACACCCGGGGATATGGTACCCTGGCCACCCTCTACTAGCCCCTGTTCAACCCTAATAGACCTCCAGGGATATGGTGCCTTGCTTACCCTTGTACTACTAACGCCCCCTCTAGGACTAATGTCCTTCGCTCGCTACTCCCACCACCTACTACCTTTACTCCCAGCAACTACTACTGCTACCTCCGCATCTACTGTCTCCCTCTGCCACTACTCCTACTCTACCTCTAATACTCACACTCTCCTCTCCCTCACACAAACAGTCCATAGACCTCCTCCTTAACATTGCCTTTGTACTCCAGTCGCTCCCGCCTCCTCTTGTCTCTCAGACTTCCTTCTCCATCTCCTGGCCTCGCCCAACTAATCCACACCTACACACTCACATACACCTCCTTAAATACCCCACTTCCTCCCAGGATTGGCAACTCACCCTGTCCAATCACTTACCTGACTCAAGGGGGAGTGGCAGGGAGAGTGTTTAGAGAGGCTTCAAAAAGTTGTTGTAAGCTCATCCCCCTTTTCTGGAAGCATCTCTGAGTAACTGGAGTCCCTGTTATCTAAGACCTTCTAATGGGCTTTTTCAACCTTAATATCTCTGGGGAGCTGTTGGGAGCCTCATTAATAAGGCCTCTTTTTCCTGAGTGGCTTGTGTTAGGCTTCCGGCTGTGTGCTGCGTAGAAGTGCGAACTGCAGCCGCGTGGTGGCATCCCTCTGCCATTTTTCTCTCCATCAGTGTTCGCCATCATCATTTTAGGTAAGGTGGGGATAGAAGGAGGTCTGTAAAAGCACTAGCGCAAGGAATGTTTGGGGTGGACTCCTTCCCTTCCCTGGCTCGGCCAGTAAGCAGGCCTTGTCACATGAATCTGCTGCGGGAAGTCTCGCAATATGGCCTTAATGGTCCTGGACAGAAATGTTAGGATTCAACCCTTAATCTGGGGAGGGGTGGCGGGGCTGCAGGGTTCAAGTTGCATGCTGTTAGCCAGCCATCAAAATGCAGTCGCCAGCTCAATTATACTCGTAGACACTGCAAGTCATTTCTTATTCACCAAGAGTCAATTATCGCTGGCAATGGCTAGTGGCAAGTGCTAACGTTGTCTTGAATTGTGTTCTTACAGGGCTGCAAATATTACTATTATCCAAGGTACAGTAATAGGTCCACATACAGGCCCTTAAATGTTGTTATCTATGTGCAGTTGTGTATATATCTTCATTGCAGTGCCTTTGGTTCCTTTAAAACACTCCTGCATGACAGCTACATGGGTTTTTGCCAAGTACAAGAGGAAGAGTGAACCAAATGGGATTGAAACTGGGCTACCAGCGTGCAAAAGAGGGATTCATTCCACCTTTGATGTAAATGGGCTATGGCAACTGGTCGATTCCAAAGAGACTGCTCCTTTACACGAGTTGACAAAAGGAAAAGATAGCTTAAAATGTTAAAAAAAACAGGCAGAAACTCTGTCACCAAAATTGGGACGCGCCAATGAAAATCAGAACACAAATGGTTAAACGAAGAGCAGAATAACACCACTGCACAGAATGCACCAAGATTCTTAGCAGAGAGAATGCCAAGCACAAAACTAAGGTAGTGAAATTCCACTTGTCAATTAGGTATATGATGAAACTTAAAAAGGTGGTGCTCTGGTGGAAATAAGGACAACAATAAATATGAAAACCTGTAAAAAAAACATTTGGGAATTCACTAACTTCCTTGCCCAGAACCCCAACTGTGGGCACTAGAACATACAAGGGGCTGGTTACTGCATACTTCGATTGTTGAACAATGACATAGACTGGTCTGGCAACTCTGTAATGAGGAGGATGAGGTGTTGTGATTCTTTATTGTTGAAGGATGAGGTAGACTGATTTGGAACTCTAATAAGGGGGGTGGGTTCTGTGACTATTGTTTAAAGATGAAATAGACTAATCTGGCAACTCTGTAATAAGGGGGGTACTGTGACTCTGTATTGTTCAAAAATGAAATAGAGTGATCTGGCAACTCTGCAATAAGAGGGATGAGGTATTGTGATTCTTTATTGTTGAAGGATGAGGTAGACTGTTCTGGCAACTCTGTAATAAGGGGATGCGGGGTTAGTATGTCTCTTTGTTGTCCAGAAATGAAATAGACCCCAGAATACTTCATATTCAGGGATGATGGAATTGCAGCTGGAAATCATATTCAAAAGCCCTGATTAATCCGATGGAAAGTATAAGAGTTCTTTGCAGACTTAGAGCCTCATCATGAGCTGGGCGGTATCCTGACGGTAAATCCGCCAGGGTTACTGCCCAATGCAAATAGCGTTACTGCAACTCGGTCTGATGCTATTAGCGCCGGATCCCGAGTTGGGGCGGGGCGGTAAGTCCCAATTCATATTGAGTCCATTGGCCCCTATGGTGCTTTTTTCTGGTGCTATTACTGCAGTGCTAATAATGCCACGGTAATTGCACCGAAAATGGGCGAAAGTGGCCAGCTTTACCTCCAGCTCAAAACTGGAGGAAAATCTCCAACTTTCTGCCCAACTCATAGTTGAGCAAGGCGGCAATGTGGAGGTAATAGCGTTTCCGCTGCAATTTTACGGCTCCACCCAACCTGTGATGAGGCCCTTAGTGCTGTTTCTGCCTCCTTTAAGGAGGCAGAACTATGCAGTGGGCATAATAAAGGTCCTGCCAAATTCAACAAATATGTTTTAATTAATTCCTGGTCAAAGGTCACTGAAGACAGAGCGTGCCTTGCCTGCAGGAAATGAAGCAGTGGCGTGAATACTTCTCAACTTCATGTATAACAATGCAAATGCTAAAAGCACAAATTACTATGATATGCAATCATAAAAGGCAGGGTTTGGCATTTCAAAATAGATCTAAAGACCGTGCTATTTTTAATAAATAAATATGCATAAATATTAAAACATGCTGCTGAAATAAATAAGCTCATAAATACGAGAGAAGGACAAATAAAAAAATTGAATTCAAATGGGCACGCATATCTGAGGCTGGCAAGAAAATTACGTCAGAAAAGCTCATAGAACAGCGTGAAACGGAGCACACAGGGGCCACTGTTTATTCATCTCCCTGAGCATTTACCCTGAGATGTCACTGCGTGTGAGAATGCACACATGATGCGCATGTTGCACCCTGCTGCCCATGCACTGGTTTTTAGCCAGTTGAACTGGGTTCTTCCAGCTCTGTAAGATGAGTAGCAATACCCTGGAGATGGATGGGGATGCACAATTTATTCATACATCAATAATCAAAACGACTCAGGTAGTTTGGCAAGAGGGGAGTCCGTTTTATTAACAAGTATATAAAACAGGGAGTACAACGAACATCAGCAGTCGTTCGATCCTCTTACTCGACTCATTTTAGTAGAAACTGAGGCTACATTGCATAAAATCATCATCACTGACGTTGACCTGCATCACTACCTACGTGGCAAACTAAAAAAACCTATCGGGGAAAGTGATAGGCTCTAAGTGAATAGCTAAGTATAAGTTCCATATCAGTATAGAGCCGTGAAAGAAGGTGATAGGGTGCTTAACATCAGGTGGGGCAACTAAGCCCTCCCCTCAAAATGGCCACTACGAACGTCACTAAATACACAATGTTTCATTGGCTACACAAAGTATAGGACCCTTGATTACACAGTCCACTACAATTGGTTGGCTTCTAACCCCATCTTCAGGATTTATAAATGGACGGTACTGGTTCATTCAGTGGCAATTTACAGACATGTGGTGTTCTCTCCAGACCAATGGTTATGTGTTGCCCCAGGCACCCAGTGTTGCAACTACTTAAGGTTGCCATTTGTCATGAAGCCTGTGTGGACCTATTAAGTAAACTTGAAACATGGTTCTTTGTAAACACCTTTATCACATTGTGTCTAAACTATGTCAGTAATAACACATTAAAACAATTGTATCTTAAAATATGTAACTAGAATTTAAAGCTAACAAGTTTGACAATTTAGTGTAGGCTGTCCTTTACTCTTCCTAAATCAACAAACTTGGGTCTAGCAAGTGATTCAGAATACTGATGTTTGCCTTTATTTTGGACTTTGTCACTCTACAAATATCACATCTTTTTTTTTTTAGCCAAACTGGGCACAGCATACCAGGTTGTTTCCAACCTTGGGCCCAGTTTTCTCTCTCTGATTGGCCAGTCACTCTCTACTCACCGACCCAAATTAGTTTTTCCCATAAGAATGGCAGGATCATGTCTGTCTCCACACAACTCTTCTCTTCTCCCTTCCGTGCTTAGTGCATTTTCTGTTCCCATTAGGGCTAGCGCCAAGAAACCACATGCGGTATATGTAGGCTTTACAGATCGAACCGAGGTATACATAGAAACTCCAACAAACCGCCTCCAATTCTGAACAATTCTCATGTTGGTATTATATAGAATAACTTGGTATCTATTCAATTCATCTAAACCCACTCCATCGAATGCTATACCATCGAATTATAAGCATCGAAAAACATTTCCCTCGAAATGCCTTTCCATTGACTATAATTCAATGGTATAATCGGAACTGGGGTTAGGGTTAGTGTTGGGGCCAGGTTTAGATTAAGGGTTACATTAGGGTTAGGGGTAGGGTTGGGTCTGGGGTTAGGTTTAGATTAAGGGTTACATTAGGGTTAGGATTAGGGTTGGGGCTAGGGTTAGATCAAGGTTTACATTAGGGTTAGGGTTGGGCTAGGGTTAGATTAAGGGTTACATTAGGGTTAGGGTTGGGGCTAGGGTTAGATTAAGGGTTACATTAGTTTTAGGGTTGGGGGGTGGGTTTGGTGGTCTGGGGGGAACCCCCCCCAATATACAAAAAAACATTAAAATGTTAAAAGGAGCTGGCCAGTACCGACATTTCAGCAGTGGACAGCTCCATGTGACGTTTTAACGTTACAAAAAATGCATTGAAATGCTATCTTTTACATGTAAAAGTGCATTTCTATTGAAACCAGTCCATTTATATTTTCGAAGGACTGGTTTAGATGGAAAAGCACTTGTGCGTGTGATAGATAGCCTATTGACTCATTGGTAAACAATGCTTTGGTTTCGATGGTGTGGCATTTCGATGCTTCAGTTTCGATGAAATGACTAGGAATCTAATAACTTATCTGCATCAAGTACATTTTAAGTATATTGAAGGTCACATCAAACTTAAGTCCGTGCATGAAGTATGCAACCAGTGGTCTTCTGCTTTGTATGACAAGAGCTCCACTAGACATTTTAATATCCTTATAATCTACAGCTCAGACCACATGATTGTGTTTATAGAGGCAGTCACGTACTAAGCTTGTTTAGCCGTTTGTGAGCCTTGGCCTTTTAGAGCAGCGCAGTGCCTAAATTGCTCTGTCCCACATGCTACGCAATGTTATATCGCCCTCAATACCAGAGTTAACCATTTACAATGAGGTGCTGGTTTCTTTTTCCCTAGTGATGCTTTTCCTCAAAGAATGCAGATCCACTCCATCTGTCAGAAATTCACTGAAATGTTTATCTTCAAATAAATAAGATGCAAATCTCTACCCAAATGTCATATGCCTAAACTCTGATGCCGCATTCTATTATTGCAATAATGCAAATTATGATATTTGACTAGACTGAACTTCTCAGCTGCCCAGGAGGTCATACTTTATGACTGCGCTCTCCAACAACATTCTGAATAAATCATTTTTACTAAGCTGTTGATTTGTATGTTGATGATGTGGTAATGTCTCAATATGTCTGCGGCAGTGAGTCGTGGAAGCTGGGAACACTTCCAAAGGATTGTTCAGAATATGGAATGAATCAATAGTTTCAAAACAAATGTATCTTATCCCCACGCCTTCCACAGATCACTTTGGCCCCCTTATGTCCTCCATCTGCAGGCATGTCATTGCTGTTTGATCAGTTACACCGGAACCAATTGCGCTCCAGCACTAGCACTACTGCGTCACACGCATCTCTCCGAGTTCTGTCCAATCAAAGGACAATATTTCAGGGCGCTACTGTGATCCTTCAAAAGTTCATCCCCTTCTAAGGGTGTCTGCAACACAAAGTCTCTTAACATTAGACTAACTTCACAGGACTCTCTCAGTTCCAACCAGACTAGCCCACCCTCTCCATTTCCAACCACTGTACCTCCTCTCTGTACCGAAGCCCCCAAGTGCCTCCTTTCGCTTCTGTTCATTTTCATTACTCATCCCCAAACGCAGGTATGCTCTACCTCTCGATATCCCCTCTTCCTATTTTCTTAAAGTCTTTCATACGCACTTAAAAGCTCGCTTCCTTGTTATCCTTTCTGACTCCTAATTGACTCTCGGTTTGCTTTGATCCTTATATACTTCCATCATAACCTGTTTTTGTACCGTTTTATATTCCTCCTTTGTAAAATACTTTGGCGAAAGTGCTCAATAAATGTCAATAAAATACAATGATCTACCCTGATCCACGAGGGATTTCCGCCACAAGCTGGAATGCACAATCACGAACCATTTAATCATTTCAAAATGGTGTCCAACTACAACCACTTCTCTAATCTGCCCTGACTCCATAAGGCATTGGAGACTGTGGTAACCACCCATCTCTCTTCCCACCATGAATACGAAAATCAACTGGGTGACTTCCAGTCAGACTTGTGTCCTTGTCATTGACCTGGGAGGATAGCTCAGGGGCAATATGCTCGCCTTGGAAGCAAGATGACACGGAGCACCACAGGTCCGATCCCCGGGTCCAGGCTTAGAAACCTCTCGGTATTAAGCGCGTTATAAATAACCTATCATATCATTGAATAGAAACTGCGTTACAAACTATATGAAATGGACCACTCATAGCTCAGGACGCAAGCCAGGCTTGGGAACATATTCTAGTCAACTGCTCGCAGGGGTTCAGTACTATAGACCTTAATGTGCTCAGCAGCCAACCACCATACCACTCTCTCTGGATAGAAATACACTGGGGTATCCGGGATCTCCTCTTTCCTGATCATTCCCAAGAAAGTGAACTGCAGAGATGTGTTCATTGGATCAAGGTTTGCGGATAGCCAAAGCTTTCGTTAATACTGCATGGATTACTGGGATCAGTTTTGCCTTTTTGGCAGTGCGAAATCTTAGGGCGACGGGGAGAGTCACAATTTTCCATTAAAGTTTATTTTAGGCCAATATCTGTCCAATTCCCTTTTTCGCTGATGAAATTCTTCTAGTCCTAATTAGAACCCCTCAGATCCTCTATCCTCGCATTTCAATTCTGGGCATCAAGGTTCGCATTAACAAAAGATCTTCCTTAGCAGTCGCCGAAACCTCGCCATTGGCTACGAAAGAAAATGTGAATGAGGGCATTACCATCACCGCAGGCTGCAGAGGCATGTAGCCAATATCCCCAAATCCTTTATTGGAGCAAAGGTCAACTACTACAATACTTAGCCAACAGCCATTACAAGTACAACAATTAATTGCCTTAAACCCAGACATAATAGGGATGGCAGATTCGCATCCAACAGTGCCAGAAGGGTATAGCTCACATGGGTGTTGCCTAAATCGGATCGGCTCCTACGAAGGAGTCGCAGCATTTAGAATTCCCACACTTAAGAATAAGTTCCAGGTCACATCAGGAGTCACTGAAGAGAATTCATAACACCTGTGTCCTTCAATGGGGTCAGGTCAACATGCTTTGTGGCCCCAACACCAAGAGATACTGGCCATCTGGGACATTGCTTGACCGCCAGGGGCCACATTGCAACATATTAGCAACTTTGCAAGTGCAATTGCGCATAGTATTAGAACTAAGGCATACATTGCCAGAGTGCAAAAGAGCATAGAGCAGTATTGCAGAAACATGTCGCTTGTGCACACGCACTAGGGCTAAAATTGCCCTTACTGCAGTACATATATACTTTCAGAGGACTCTTGCACAGGGCACACGCCTAAGAAAAACATTGCCCTGGTGTGAAAAATGCACCAAACTTATGTATTATTTGGTACAGGGTTTGTTCTAGTGCTTATTCCACTTGCAACAGTGCAAGGTTTCTGTAATAGCACCGATATTCTTTCAATGCATAGTTGCACCATGACAAAGATTGCCCTAGTGCTAATACCATCCGATAACGGCACTAACGCAAACAGTGCCCTGGCCCAGAAATGGATAGAAACAATTGTAATTGTAATTAGTTATTTATAACGCGCTTAATACCCAGAGGTTTCTAAGCGCGATCCCGGGGATCGAACCTATTTTGCACCGTATCGTCTTGCTTCCAAGCTCTACCTCTGGAATGATGCAAAATAGCACTTGCAGTTATGCAACGTTTCTGTAATGAGGTCCCCAGGTTATTAATCTCTCCAATGAGAACCCAACCCGTATGTGATGTCATTTAGAAAAGTATTTAGGAAATGGTTCCTTTAAACAGCATCCCGACACAGTCCTACCAATAGCACAAGGACGGTTTATGGTCATTGCATCGAATTCCTTGCATCTAAATGCATTTGCATCAAATTTTTTCCATCTAAAAAATTTGCATCTAGTGCTTTATTTTCTTCAAGCCCCTGTTTTTTACCCTTTAAAATCCTCCTGAACAAAAATTAACCTTT